>NC_141990.1:58859854-59484854 GCF_049901715.1 Pseudonaja textilis | reverse complement strand
TAATGTTCTCTCTTGCTAACACTGAAGTGGGCCTTTTCTTCCTTTTGATAAAGCGACATGCTGTTGAAATAAATCACAGCTTCCAAACACACTTTCCCTCAAGACACTTGTTTGGTCTACTCTGCCACAAAGGAAAACTCCCTGGAGAATGAGTCTTTTCTGCTGCAAAGATAGTTAACACTTGTTTCTCTTCTTGATATTATTATCATTCTTTATTATTTTTGTAGTTATTATTGTTTATACATTAATTAGCCAAGAAACCTGTTTCAAATGCACCAAAGGTGGTATACAGCAGGTTCTGACCATTCTGGAGAACCAGTAGCAGAAATTTTGAGTAGTTTGGAGAACCAGCAAATACCAGCAAATACCAGCTCTGACTGGAGATTTTACAGAATCTTTCCCTGCCACATCCACCAAGCCACGCCCATAGAATCAGGAGTACAAAAATTTGAACCCCACCACTGAAACCCACCCTTTAGTCAGTATAGGAGGAGAAATAAGCTAATCTAGGCTAGCCAACAATCAGGAGGGGACTGGTGACACCTTTTCAGACTAAAATGTAGTTTATTAAAAGGACCCACACTTTTGTGAGCTGCAGTTCCATCGACTTTGAGTCAGAGCATTTTTTTGCTCCTCTTATGTCAGTGTTTGAAAAAGGGAAGAGGGGAAAAAAAGAAAAGAAAATGAAAGTAATCAAAGGGGTGTGGGGGGGGGTGGAAAGGAAAGAAATATTCTACCTCAGAAAAAAAAGTCCTTAACCTTCTCTATCAAAACTTTCAGGAAAGTTTATAACAAAATTCTGTATAGGTCAAATAGGAAAACAAACACCAAAACACTTCACTGAGTCCAAACCAGACTTACTTTCATGTGAGTGTGTTTAAACACCCTTTTACAATCTGGAATCTATCTGTTACATCAGGCTGAAACTCTCCCCAACCCCTCTCAGCCACTGTACCCAAAGACTACCTGAAGGTAATCCAACATATATCTGCTGGGCAGATTGGGGAAAGGTGTAACCTCTGTAACTCTCTGTGGTAGCCCAATGATGACAAACAGGGATGACAAAATGCTTTGTGCAGTGGCTGCCAAGTCAGAAGGTAAATGAAACAATAATTTGTAGAGAGGAAGAGGGCAATTTAATACAAGGCTACCATTTTTTTCTTCTTCTTTTCAATGGATTATTCTATCTAGCCCCCAACCCCAGAAAAACACAGAAAGAGCTGATTCAGTAGCTCTGCTGTTCCAGCTAAATTACTGTAACTGCTTGGATTGGCAAAGTGCTTTTGAAGCTGTCCCTGACTGTTTATTTATGTTATAAATGGCTTCTGTGCCAGAATCCAAAGATTCATTTGTGTTTATCCTTAAATTCAAGTGTGTCTTTCTTTTGTTTAAAAAAGGGGAGGGGGAAATCTGAAAGATATTTGTGATAAAATCTAACAAGGTGTATTATACCCAATGTAAGTATCAAAGATAGAACTAAAACTGAAATTACACAATAATGATGCTACCAAACTATTCAAATAGTCCTCCATCTCCATCTCCATCTCTTTAATTTATTTATTTTTTTAAAATCCAGGTAAAGAGAAAAAGTTAAGTATTGTTAGGAATTTCTAAAGTTTCTATGGTCTTTGGAAATCAACAGGATGCACTTCGAATTGAGATTCAACTTTATTATGGTAATTGATTAATGTTTTATACAATTAAATTGCATTTTAATAATTGTAATTCTTAATTTAGAATTTGGAAATTAAATACGGAAATTAAGAACCAAAGGAAAATAAGATAAGTGAAGAATCAAAAAGTTTAAATACAGTCCTTAAGATACTAAAAAATAAATAAAATCTAATTAAAAATAAATAAGTTGTTAACAATAGCATATTGATAAGAGAGACTTGTTTTGATATTAAGAACTAAATAAAGACCCAGTTTGGTCTAGTGATTAAGGACCCAGGCTAGAAAATGGGATTTTAAATTGTATTTAAATTCTAGTCTTAGCCAAGAACGCCAACTAGGTCACTTTGGGTCAGTTACTCTCTCTTAGCTCAAACAACCTCACAGGGTTGTTGTTGTAGGGAAAATAGGAGGAGAAAGGTGTCAGCCTTCCAGAACCCTTTTTCTGCCTGTCTTTCCTGCTGCCATAGTAACGGGGATGGGTGGGGGAAAGAAGATTACATTAGGCTTGGTGGAGGGGAGTATGCTAGAGGCTTGAGTTGGTAAAACTTGGAAAAGTTTTCTTGTTTGTGCTTACTTGCTTACTGCACAGCTGCAGCATTTTGTCTATCTAGGCCGAGGTCAATGGCCAGAAGTCTGCATCACCACCTGAAAATGCCCCACATCTCATATTGGATGGCCAGTTTGAACTATTGTGGGTGGGAACGTTGTCATAACTTTGTATGTGTGATTCTCGTGCCTAATTTCTCAGATCTTTGATGCGACCACTTGATTTCCAGCAAAAGTCCTTATCTCTATTAACAATGGAATCTAATGGTCTCTTTCTACGATTTTGAATGGAGCACAGCCTGACATTATTCAAGCCTGACAGAAGGTGTTGGATTTGTTTGCCAACTAGTGATTTGTAAAAAAATAACAAAGGTGGGATACAAATAATACATATGTAAATAATAGAATAAATTAATTATTTATGAGTTCCCACCCCGCAATGCAAATATCAATACGTTAAGAAAAACTATATAAAGCATAATCTCCCAGAAGATCATAGGTAACAGTCAATAGGATGTAATTAATTTAATACTTTTTAAATATGTTTTGACTGGGTCAAAAGTATAGGGAAAAGTAAAACTGGAATCTTGGTCAGTTCTTCTATTACTAGCAGCATAGAATGATTTGGAACAGGGAAGAAAATATTGGGTGGAAAGAATCAAGTTGCTGAGGAAAAAACCAAGATCCCCAACCCTGTTTAAAAATTTATTCTCTCAATTTGCTGTGAGTGAGGTTGCATCTTCTCTTGCATTTAATCCCAGCATAAATACACTGTTTTTTCTGCCCTGTCCTAATCAGAAAGGATTTCTGCAGGATTGAAAGATTTCCTCAAAATGTTGAAAGCATGATCTTGCCCTCTCAGTATAAGATATGGCTTTTTTCATACATGTTCACAGTATCACGGGGCACACACAAAAAGAGCAGGCCTTGTGGTATGAAGTAAATTTCATCATTAGCCCACCCTTCACACACAAACATACACTGTGGATGCCTCTGATCTTGAGACTTCTGTTCCAACTCATCTCTTTGCATGTCAACTATTGGAATGATTAGAAAAATGTACCTTTCCCCTTTTATCATATTTTATCATAGCAATAGTGGATAAATATGGTTAATTTGTATTTCAATGCAACCATGGCTAATTTGCATTTCTTGAACAAATGCATGAAATCAAAATGCCTTTATAATGTGATATTTACATTTTTGCAAATGTAGTATAGTTCGCCAATTTTAAAAAGTGTACAGGAATGAATATAATATAAATGTGAAAGTAAGCAACCAATAAAAATATAAAACCACAAGCTGATAGAGAAAATGCATTAAAGTGCATGAAAGAACTATGAATGACATTACAGTGTAAAACAGTCTTTAGTTTGGAAAAATAAGAACTTTTTGACTTTCTAATTTGGTATTACAAGTGTTCAAACAAGTTAAAATCCAATATTTTACTTGATTGGAGATAACTGCAATTCTTGATTATAAGTTCATGAAGAACTACTGTATATGAAGAACGTATAAAAAAAGAAGTCAGTTATAACTAAAAGATACTGGCTCCCAAAATGAAATGCTTTGTGGCCAAAACCTGGGTCACCTGAAGCAACCAAATCACTTTGAAGGTACAATGTAATTTTATTTGCCTGCATGGAAGTAATAATATACTATATCACTCCTATCAACCTCAGTGTAGTTGTGGGGAAAATAGGAAGATGTGTTGGATATGTTTGTTGCTGTGAGTTATTTGTAAAAATAATAAATGTGGGAAATAAACAAACAAACAAATAAATAGTGGATCTCTCCTCCATGAGCAAAACTTTAATACTTTACTTGTAGCCATGAGCAAAAGCAGAACCATGATGTATATAGCTTTGATCTACCACAGAGCAGGGCAAATAAAGGAAAAGGCATAAAAATAACAATAAAAAAGGCAGTGAGGTTGGAATTTTAGAGAAACCCATTTATGTGACCCTATTATTTACCCATTCCTACTAGGTCAGCATCTGTGAATAGAAGAAATAGAAGAAAATTGGTTTACAGGGCCAGAGGTTTCTCACAGAGTCTTCTGTTCACCACTTGGGGTCAATTCAGTTTCCTGTAAATGCTTTCTTACAAGGGCAGTTTAAAGAGTTCGTGTGTGTGTGTGTGTGTGTGTGTGTGTGTGTGTGTGAGAGAGAGAGAGAGAGAGAGAGAGAGAGAGAGAGAGAGAGAATCTGATAGCTTTGGTAGTGAATGCAACTTAAATCTGTATGGAGAGATATATTTTATCACCATACAGGAGACACAGAAAACCTATAAATTTTGGCTACTAATTAGTAGTTGTCCATAATTTTGTACTCCTACACCAAGGGTGTCCAACCTTGGCAACTTTAAGAATGGCTAACTGGGAAATTCTGAGAGTTGAAGTCCACAAGTCTTAAAGTTGCCAAGGTTGGACATCCTTGAACTACACTAAAGGATGAGAGGTGATAGTAGAACACACAAGCCTTTGCCTAGACTTATTTATATAATATTTGCTTTGGCATTATACACAGACTAGGACAACAGGGTGAGCTCCTGTCCTCATCCCAGCTCCTGCCAAACTAGTAGTTTGAAAACATGCAAATATGAGTAGATAAATAGGTACCACTTTGCTGGGAAGGTAACAGCACTTGTGACATCATGCTGGCCACATGACTTTGGAAATGTCTTTGGACAGCACTGGTTCAATGGCCTTGGAATGGAGATGAGCACCACCCCCTATAGTCAGCAATGACTAGCAGAGTAAAACTTACAAGGACTCCTTGCATTTCAAATTCCCAGAGGTTGTGGGAGGAGCTGCTGGCTGCTTGTGAAGGAAGCAGATGGTGAGTAGAAAGGAGAAAGATAGCGGCCCACACACCTAACAGTGCACAAATCATATAACTATAAACCAAGAATACCAATAAGACATTTAGGGTAAGTGTGCTTGAGATTGTGATTTTATTTTATTTCAAAATGACTGGCTTAGTTCAGTGTAATATTTTTTTTACAGCTGTCCTTCGCAGTACTCTTTTCAAACTTGGATACTGTCCTGTTTGTAAAAAAATTACCAGTCTACATGGACAGATTACCTATCTAGAATCTCTAATCTGTGCTCTCCAAGCAAAAATTAGGTACCCAATCCAGCCATCTATTGAGCTTCCGTGCTACCAGCCCCCACTACCTCAAAGATCCTACAGGAAATGGGCAGTATGGACAACCATGAGATCTGGCAGGGTGAGAGCTGTGGACCATAAATGCAAAGCTTTTACTGTGTCCCAGCATAACAGATATAGTGCCCTTGCTGACCTTAATAGGGACACTAAAGTGACAGGTCAAGGTAGTTGTGATAATGATAACTCAAGTAAGCTGGGGATCATGGTCCTAGAAGAACTTACTTTGGAAAGGAGAGAGTGTTAATCAGGTATTACGCACCAGTCACACAAGAAGAGCAAGACATCCAAAAAGAGAAGCCACCTTCTGGTTGGGGACTCAGTTGTAAGGGATGTAAATTTAGGAAAGGATATTGAGGTTTTGAAAGAGGTCAGGTGTCTACCAGGTGTTACTGCCAGCAGAGACAAGAAGCATATTCTTAAGATAGTCAAGAATGCCAGCAAGGACTGTGGTGTTTATGCTATTATGCATGTTGGTACAAATGATCTATCCCAGAAGGATGTACTTTCTGTTCAGAAAGACTTCCAAAGCTTGGGATATGAACTTAGTAATATGGGCTGTAGGCTTATCTTTTCAGAAGTTCTACCAGTATACAAGGAACAAAAAGGGAAAGGGCAGTGCATAGCAGAGTTTAATGTGTGGCTAAAGGAGTGGTGTAAAAGGGAAGGTTTTGGTTTTATTAGTCATGATGTCTGCAGCTGGTCCAATGAAAAACTGCACAAAAGAAATGGTTTGCATCCATCAAAGAAAGGGACTGAGTTACTTGGCATTACATTCACAGATTTCCTGGATAAACATTTATACTGAACAGCAGAGACAGAGAATTAATGGATTCAGAACATTTCTGTCCCCAGCAACCTAAAACTAATAAGGATACCAGTACATGCAAAATAGATGTTTGAGCAGAAAAGATTATCAACCTTGATGCCAACCAAAACCAAGCATTTAATAGTGAGTGCCTTGTGCACTAATCAAACAGGTGGCAAGAAAGTAGGGGCAGGCAGGCACAACACAGGTTATGTAGACAGTAAAAACAGTGTCAGACATAAAGATCTTAAGTGCCTATATACAAATGCACAAAGTCTGGGGAACAAACAGGGTGAACTTGAAGTACGAATACATGAAGGTAGATATGATATAATTGGAATAACAGAAGCTTGGTGGGATGAAACTCATGACTGGAACATACTGGTAGAAGGATACGAACTATTCAAAAAAACCAGACCCCATAAAAGAGGAGTTGGAGTTGCACTGGATGTAAAGGACCACTATATTGCTACAGAAATGCATGAAACCAAAGATGAAAACCACCTAGAATGCATATGGGTCAATATAAAAGAAAAAAAGAATGACATGGCCATAGGTCTATATTATAGGCCACACAATCAAGTAGAAAATATAGATGTCCTTTTTGCCAGTCAACTAACAAACATATGCAGGAAACACACAACAATAGTAATGGGAGACTTCAATTATCTTGATATCAATTGGAAAACTAATTCTACACCAAGCAAGAAAGAAAAAAAGTTCCTAACCAACCTAGCTAACAATTTTGTTGCCCAAAAGGTAGAGGATGGAACCAGAGGGACAGCCATACTGGACTTAATTCTTACAAACAGAGAAGAAGAGATAGAGGGAGTTGAAACTGCAGGAACCTTGGGTGAGAGTGACCGTGTCATACTAGAATTCAGCATAACACAAACACAAGCAACAGAACATAATGACATCAGAGTCTTGGATTTTAAAAGAGCTGATTTCAATAAACTCAGAGAGAACTTGGGAAAGATTCCATGGATGAAAATTCTAAAGGGGAAAACAACTCAAGAATCTTGGAAAAAGTTTGGTCATAGAAGCCCAGACCAGCACAATACCACTGGGAAAGAAAAACAAGAAATCCAAGAAGAAATCAGCACAAAGATCTCTCTGGAAAATTGAAAGAAAAAAAGGACAAGTACAAAAAATTGAAAGAAGGACACACAACTAAGGCAAATATCAGCAGTTAGCCAGAATCTGCAAAGACAAAGTCAAGATAGCAAAGGCTCAGAACGAACAAAGACTTGAAACAAAAGTCAAAGATAATTAAAAAAGTTTCTTCCAACATATAAATAACAAGAAACAGTCAGTCCACTAAAGAGAGAAGATGGCAAGGACGTAACAGGCAACAGAGAGAAAGCAGAACTGCTCAACTCATTCTTTGCATCCGTTTTCACACAAAAAGAAACTATAGCTCAACCCACCAATAACTGTAAAAGACAGACCAGAAATAAAAGTTAAAATAAGCAAAAAAAATAGTAAGAGAACACCTGTCTGATCTTGATGAAAGCAAATCACCAGGGCCTGATGGATTACATCCAAGAGTTTTAAAGGAGCTGGCAGAGGTCATCTCAGAACCACTGCACCATATCTTTCAAAAATCCTGGAACACCGGGGAACTACCAGAAAAGAGCTCATGTGGTTCCCATCTTCAAAAAAGGGAAAAAAAACAGCCCCAGGAAACTATAGACCAATCAGCCTAACATCAATACCCAGGAAGATACTGGAAAAGATAATAAAAAAACCAGATTTGCCAACATCTAACAAGTAAAGTAATAACTAGCAGTCAGCACAGGTTTGTTAAGAACAGATCACGCCAAACCAATCTTATTTCATTCTTCAACACAGTGACTAAATTAGTAGACCAGCAAAATACTGTGGACATAACATATTTAGATTTCAGCAAGGCATTCGACAAAGTAGACCACAACCTACTTCTTAGTAAGCTAGAAAAAAGTATAATAGATACCAGATGGATTTGCAACTGGCTGGCAAACTGTACTCAATGAGTAGTCCTTAATGGATCTAAGTCTACATGGAGGGAAGTAAGCAGTGGGGTGCCACAAGGTTCCGTCTTCAATATCTTCATTGACAACATAGATGAGGGAATAGAAGGGGAACTTACCAAATTTGCAGATGATACTAAGCTGGCAGGAATAGCTAACACCCAAGAAGATAGGCTCAAGATCCAGATGGATCTTGACAGACTAGAACACTGGGACATATCTAACAAAATGAAATTCAATGTAGAGAAAAGTAAAGTCCTACACTTAGGCAAGAAAAACCAAAAGTACACATATAGACTGGGTGAAATCAGGCTCAATAGCAGTAACTGTGAGAGGGATCTTGAAGTCTTAGTGGACAACCAGCTAAATATGAGCCAGCACTGTGCAGCAGCAGCCAAAAAGACTAATGCAATCCTAAATTGTATTAACAGAGGGATACAATCATGATCAAGGGAGGTACTAATACCACTCTCTAAAGCCTTAGTAAGACCATACTTAGAGTACTGCATCCAGTTTTGTTCACCACATTATAAAAATGATGTTGAGACTCTAGAAAAAAGTACAGAGAAGAGCAACCAGCATGATTAGGAGACTTGTTAGGGATACACCCTAGCAGAATCTGCACAGCAGGCAGGCAGGCAGGCAGGCAGGCAGGCAAAATATGTGAGATAAACGTTCTTGTAGCTTACACTCAGTAAAACAGATACACTGTGCTAATTGAATAGTTCATTCCAGCAAGAGTTTTAGCATAGTCAAAACAGTCCATATATCATTCACTAGTTCAGTCCGTCCGGGGATTATTCAGTTGCAAAGTCCAGTGTCGAAAAAGAGAGGTCAGTAAACTTACAAATATCAGTCCAGTAATATATCTCCTCGCAGTAGAGATATGAAGAAGTCAAACCTTCTTTCTTCCTTCAACGTTCAGCAACTCAGCAGTAGTAGAACACGCAGTTAACAAACCAGCAATTCATCAAACCAGCAATCGTCAGGAATCGTCAGGTTCTCTTGCTCCCTCTTATGGTGGTTTCACACCGCACCCAAAATTACTTGCTTTGCAGTTTAAAGTGACACACACTTAAACTTACTATCATAGTTTATATATATTATTTTACCCAAACTACGTTAGGTAACCTTGTTATTCCTAACAAGACTGGAGGCTAAAACATACAGCGAACGGTAGCAGGAACTACGCTTGGCTAGTCTAATAAAGAGAAGGACCAGGGGAGACATGATAATGGTCTTCCAGTATTTGAGGGGCTGCCACAGGGAGCAAGGGGTCAAGCTATTTTCTAAAGCACCTGTAGGCCAGATAAGGAATAATGGATGGATGGAGAGATTTAACCTGGAAAAATAAGGAGAAACTTTTACCATATCTGCATTTAAGTTCATTCCAAGATTTCCAATGACTTGTTTTCTGCCTTTGCCTCTCTCAAAAGGCCAACAGTATCTCACATATGCAAAAAGGTTGCTGGTGTCAATGCAGCTACTCAGAAAACAACAGAGCAACAGAGCACAAAATTCCTAAAGTTGCTCCCAACCTTTTCTCCGCTCCTTTAGAATGTTTCTTGTCAACCAGTTTTTCCTCATGTCTTTTTCAGTTAAATGGACACATTTCTCAACAATGCACAAGAGTTAGGCACTACTTTTAGTTTGTAAAAATGCTTATGTGGATCCAAGGGCATTTTTATAAATAAAAATGTTGAAAACCAGTATTGATTTTGTGGCTTGCTAGCACCTTCTTCTTTGAAAAGAATAAAACCATCTCAAAAAGAAATTTGGCTAAGGCGGCACAGGGAATCCAGTGGATATCAAGGAAGCTGTTTACAAGTACCATGCTGCTTATTCTTTTATGTGATTTCCATTTTCTTTGTATATTTGCCAGCATGTTAGTTGTCAGCAACCTTTGGGACTGCTTACTTTTCTATGAGCTCTTACAGCATGAGCTGAATGAAAAAACAAACTTCAGGCAAATATATGACTTGTGATAAATAAATAAGTGTGAAAAATTCCAGCTCTCTTCTGTGCAGGCTAGATTAGAGGAATTCAGCTGTAACCTCTAGCACTAAAACCTCTAAAAATCCCAGGAAGTTGTCATTAAAGTCTAGCTTCACCCTTGCCTAAACTATGGTCACAAGCCATGGTCATCCCCATCTTCAAAAAGGGAGACCCCAGCCCAGTTGAAAATTACAGACCAATCTCTTTATGCTGCATCACCTGTAAAGTCATGGCATCAATTATTAACCAATCCATTATCCTCCACTTAGAAACAAATGATCTACTCTCTAATAAACGATTTGGTTTCAGAAAAAAACTATCCTGTAATCTGCAACTCTTACATTGCAAAAACATATGGACTACACAACTCGATCAGGACAAAGCAATAGACGCAATCTACATAGACTTCTGTAAAGCCTTTGATTCAGTGGTACACGACAAACTACTCCTAAAATTAAAATCTTATGGTATCTCTGGACAACTGCATAACTGGATAGAAGCATTCCTATCAGACAGACAACAAATGGTCAAAATTGGGAACGTCCTATCAAATTCTGTACCTGTCAACAGTGGTGTCCCCCAAGGCAGTGTTCTAGAACCAACTCTCTTCATACTCTACAAAAATGACCTCTGTGATCATATTAAGAGCAACTGTGTTCTCTTTGCTGATGATGTAAAGCTGTTCAACACCACAGACAATACCGCTTCCCTTCAAAAAGACCTCGACTATGTATCAGAATGGACAAACAACAAATGGCAACTTCAAATCTCAACAAATAAATGCTCTGTATTACATATTGGCAAAAAAAAAATCAGAAAATAAAATACAAGCTGAATAGTTAAGACCTTGTTGATGATCCAAACTCTACCAAAGACCTTGGAGTACTCATCTCTAAAGATCTAACTGCTAGAGCCCACTGTAACTACATAGCCAAAAAGGCATTAAGAGTTGTTAACCTAATCCTACGTAGCTTTTTCTCTGGTAATATCACACTACTAACTACAGCATAAAAAACATTTGCTAGACCAATAATTGAATACAGCTCATCAGTCTGGAACCCGCACTACGTATCTGATATTAACACAGTTGAAAACTAGAAATATTTCACAAGAAGAGTTCTCCATTCCTCTACTCGTTGCAGAATACCTTATGCCACCAAACTTGAAATTCTAGACCTAGAAAACCTAGAACTATACCTCCTTTGGTCCGATCTAAGTATAGTATATAAAATCATACATTCCAATGTCCTACCTGTCAATGAACACTTCAGTTTCAACCATAACAATACAAGAGCACACAATAGATATAAACTCAAGGTAAACAGCACCAAACCTGATTGCAGGAAATATGACTTCAGCAACAGAGTGGTCAATGTCTGGAATACTCTATCTGACTCTGTGGTTTCTTCCCCAAACCCCAAAAACTTTCAACTTAGACTGTCTACTATTGACCTCGCCCCTTTCCTAAGAGGTCTGTAGGGGATGTGCATAAGCGCACCAACATACCTACTGTCCCTGTCCTATTGTTCCTTTTTATTTTTCTTATATGTATCCATTTCAAGTATTCATAACTATTTTTATACTTATACTTATTTTCTTGTAAGCAATTGACAAATAAACAAACAAACAAACAAACAAATAAATAAAGTGCAAGCACTGACCCTCAAAATAATGCTGTCACGGACACTAGTTTGTCCTAACAGGCATATGTGCTGCAGTTGGTGATCATGGAGTTGTAGAGAAAGCCTGTGATCTCATTGAGCTGACAAAAAGTTAACCTATTTTTTTCCAAAGTAAATTCACTCTGTCCTGCAGAGAGAGAGGGGGAGGCAACAAGGACTTCATTGGGTAGGGGAAGGGGGAGGGAAATTGATGGGAGAAAGATGGTTGCTGTATTCATTTTCCTGTCAAGGAAGTTAAATTCTCTTGCTTGATGTAGATGTGCACAGGCACACATACTCAATGAGGGAGGTTTAGAGTAATCCCTCAGTTTAGAGCAATCCTTGCTGTATCCCTGCATTTAAAATAGTATCTTCTCAGTAGTTCAGTTCAGTGGAACAATTCATTCCCTTGCTGATTGGAGAAGTTGGGGAAGTTGAAGTCCATATCTTAAAGTTGCCAAGGTTGAAAAACATTTTCCTAAACAGAAGCCCTGTACTTAGCACATGACTTTGTTGCTCCCTGGGCCTTCTGTAAAGTTTACCTATATGGACAGACTTAGCAAAGACACATCTTCCTCTTAGTAGGACTCTTATATGGGATGATAGAAGACAAGACAAATCTGCATCCTATGTTGTGATAGGACACATCCAGCTTGTATGAGCTGCTCCTTCTCCACTATTTATGAATTTCCCAGATTTAGAAACAGTAGTGTTTGGCTTCATAAAATTATCGAGGGAGTTGGGATCTTGGAAATGAGGTAGCTCAGCAACCTGTTCAATTCAGCATCTGTAAAGCAGGATGAAACTGCAAATGTTTTTGAGACTTCCATACAGCTTTCACTTAAAATCCTTTAGCGAAAGAGATTCTACCAGGTCCTGAAGCAGTTTGTCCTACTATCAAGTGGTTTTTACCATTCCATAATGCTGATCAGCGATCTGCTATACATCAATTTCTACATATTTGTTTTATTCTTGCTCTTTGGAACAATAAAGACCTGGGCAGGGTTGCTTCAGTGTGGCAGGCTTAGATATCTGAAGGCAACTATCATGCCTCTCTTTCTGTAATCTTCTCTTCTCCAGGCTAACTATACGATGCATTTCAAATCACAAGTTGTGCTATGACTGTATTCAATGAAACATTAACACAGTAATTAGAACGATATGATCTGAATTCTTTATGTGTCAAGTTACAGGTTAATGGTGACAATTATTTCAATTCTGCTGGCTGACAGGTTTGCCATGGTTGCAGAAACTATTACTGAAAATAAACAACTGCAGTCTTGGAGGTTGTGTTTGCATGGTGTAGTTATGGTTGCATTTATTATCCCAACTAGAGCCATTTCCACAGAGAACTATAGCATCTAAACTAATGCAGGGAGTTTTTTGTATCTTTCATAGTGAAGTGATGTTAGCCCTTTCAGGTAATCAGGACCAGGAAAGCAACAACAAAGAATACTAATACTACTTTTATTGGAAGGTACAGTAACGGAATCTTAAAAGTCTGAAAATGCTTGCCTCTTCAGTGAACTCAGCAGGGTCAATTCTGAGAGGCTTTCTCTACCGCTGTTCCTGCTATGGAGATGAATTGTTCTTACCAGACCAAGGTTATTCTCTTAGCACATTCATAAGTGGCCAATATTGAAGAGGCTGCTTCTTGTAAGAAGTACAACTTGTATCTAATTTCTCTGGAGTTTGTATTTGCAAATTAACAGAAGCATTTTCCCCTGTTTCTCAGGGTGCCATGAGGAAGTTATATTCCTTTCACTGTCAGAATGATATTTTTTTTGCAAACTTTAAAATAATGCTTTCGTTTACCTGAACATGTGATCAAACTACTATGGGGAAAGGAAACAGCAACTCCAGAGAAATAAGATCCAGGTTAACCGTGCACATGTATTCCATTGGAATAACAGTAGAATTTCATCAAAATAAGCATCTAGAACAGACCACATTGGACAGGAATATATGAAAGAATAAAAGATTAGGTTCAGACATATTCATGAGGGGAAAGATAAAATAATAGATGACAGATATACATCATGACTTTACTTGCAAACCTGGTAACTTATGACATTGCTTCCTGGTAAGATCTACATTGTAATGTTACTTTTGCATTTACTATTATAATATTAAATTCATTATTATTATTGTTGTTGTTTGTCATCCTTGCAGCTAGTAATTAAAATCTCTAATTAGGATACATGTGGATATTTGCACATGTGGGTCTACACTAGTCTTTTCTGTAGGTTCATTAATTGTCTCCCTTAGAGAAAACTTAGCTAGACACCAGGGTTTTTGTACTGCATAGGGAAAAGATCTCTTCAATTTCTAGGAGACAGAAATTCCTGCCTCAAACTGTGGAGAGACACTAATTGCATAGAGACCAGCACAATACACTTTGACCAGTGATTTGACTGGATAAAAGCAACCATTCATGTTCAAGCATAAAATAGATTAATTATGCCTTTGTTAGATTTATACCTAGGCTTTCCTCTGGGAGCTTATAGCATTCCCTCTGTAGAGAACCTGTGAGATAGACTGGGCTGAAAGAGTGACTGGCCCACAGTCATCCCCATAAGCTTAATTTGGTTCTTTCTGGTCCTAATTCAATACCTTAACAATTATTTATTTATTTATTTTTATTTTATTTATTTTGTCAAGTGATTATAAGATAACAGGTATAAGTATAAATATAATCATGAATACATGAAATGGATACATATAGGAAAATAAAAAGAAACAATAGGAAAAGGACAGCAGGCACATCAGTGCGCTTATGCACGTCCCCTACAGACCTCTTAGGAAAGGAGTGAGGTCAATAGTAGACAGTCTAAGATTAAAGTTTTTGGGGTTTGGGGAAGAAACCACAGAGTCAGGTAAAGTATTCCAGACATTGACCACTCTGTTGCTGAAGTCGTATTTCCTGCAATCAAGTTTGGTGTGGTTTACCTTGAGTTTGTATCTATTGTGTGCTCTTATATTATAATGCACTGGCTCTCAGCATGAAAAAAAATCATGTTTCATAAAAATTAGAACAGAAGGAAAACAATTCACCTAATTCAGTATAAGTTTTGTCAATGTTATATCGTCACTGAGAGTGAATTACGGCCAATTAAAAGGATGAGTGGTATTTCCTACAGTGCAAGAAGATGCTTGCCCGTTTAGGATCATCAAGTGAATGAGTCACTTTGCAGTAATACACAGGTAATCAGATTGGACTCGATGCCGATATCACAATGGCAAATACAGCAAATTTAGGAAACATTACCTTTGTTCTGAGTGGATGATTATTTCAATCTTTAAAAGCAACCCATTAGTGACGAGGAGCAATATTTTTTACTCAGACAGCATGCATCCATTAATAATCTATCTTTTCACAGAAAATTTCTCTATTCAAGGACAGAGTGCGTCAGAAAAGCATGTTTGATACACAGGCATACATACACACTACAACTGGCTCACTTATTGAGTGAATTTTCAGGCAAATAGGAAGATCAAGGATGTCCTATAAAACCAAACCAAGGCATGCATAAGTAAAATGAAAAATCATGCTCCACAGTGATAAACTACATATTCAAAATATATTTCTTTGTCACTCATGGCTACATTTTTGTATGGATGTATTACACAGCTGGACAGTTTTTCTACTGGATTTTTATAGAACTATCAGTATTTATATGTAGGACATACTACTAGCAAGGCTGTGGGATCCAGCCATCAACATGTAGAAGCAGTACTTTTTTGGCAAATAAGTGTAAGGATATGAGAAAATTTCAATAATCTATAGAAATTTGGGTGCATGGTTAGAAAGCAGCTTCTATGCTCTTAAACTCCATTAATGTCATTTTGCTCTCTATATAAACCAAAGATTGCAAGATAAAATCTGCCTGTGATCCACATTTAACGATAAATCTTGGATATTTCACTGGCCATCAGAAGACCACCCAGCCTCTGTTCTAATTTTCATCAATACATCTCTGGAAATACTCCCCTTGTCCCATGCAAGTCTTAACTGGTCCATTAGCTGTCTTTCTGCCTGGCGAGCCCAGCTCTCCACTGCCTTAGGCCTCATTAGCACTACTCTGGCTGTCTGATGAGGTGAACAGCAGTCAACTCTAGACCCAAGACCTGTTTGTAGACCACAGGGATTGTTTATCCAATATGGAAGAGAACAAATTGCAAAACCAAATGAAATTTCTTGCCTCCCTCCAGCTCTCACAATCACTCAAGCATTTCTCTCATTAAAGAAACACTAGGTGTCTGGTAGGAATTAATCTGACGTGCAGTCTTGGTTCAGCAAGTGGGCCTATGGCCCACTTTCATTTAGAAAAGCCTATGGAAGCTTTTCTAAATGAAATAAAAAAGGAGACATTCAGTCAACGCTCTAGCCTGTGGAGTATCCAAGACTCAAACTGGATTATATAAAAGAGAGATTTTGTTTCTTTTTTATTTGGGAAAATACACCATGAAAAGACACACATTATTCTATCGAAGTTTTAAGTTTGTATGGAAAATCCCAAGAATTCCTTTTTTTCTTTTCCAGTGGGCATAACCAAGATTAAGGACCGCTTCTGCACTAATGACTTTGTGATTTTGTCCCTCAATCCTCTTTAAAAATGTACTTTAAAAATGCCTTCATTCTTTAGCAGAACCACCCCTAAATTGATTTTAGGCAAGGTTGGTTTAATTGTGGACTGTTCAGATTCATCGAGCCCTACAATGCCTTTTCTGTGTTGAGGATACTTATGGATACTTCTGGATCTATCAAGTGACAAAAACAAAACAAAACTAGCATCCATCCAGTAGTTGAAAATCATGAATTTTCAAAATAGAATGAGCATGATCAACCTTTGGCTATGATGTACAAAGAATCAGAATGTGGGATGCTGTAGGGCTTAAGTTTTCACTGGGAAAGTTCTTTGCTTTCAATCAGTACCAATCCTGGTGTCTCATAAAAGAGAGAGGCTTCTGAAGGTATCTGAGTAACACCAACTGTAAAGGTATCTTAGAAAATCTACCTTCAAGCCAATCTCTCTCTCTGAATAAGTGATGAAGGAAGAAAGCAACCATAACTATTAGTGAAAACTGATGAAGCAAAATATCCCTGAAATCACCTAGAAACCACACTATCTTGGCTGAGACCATATCTCATATATACTTTACTTGGTTTTGATTTAGAATACAGTATAAAACCAGCCATTATGATATGAAAACCATTATAGTAGCTTATGTTGCTCGAACCCAACCAATTGCAGTTTATGCAGTAAAACAAATCTAAGCAAACTACATGTTTAGTGCAATACGTAAATCCTGTAAGTATGTAATAACTGCCCACATTCAAAATTCTTCAAAAGACGTTGATTGAGAGTGGCATATTTTACAATCAATATACTGATGGGAGAAGAAGCTTATAGGAAGGCAATTTATCTATTTGAGTAAGACAACAACTGACTCAAGCTGAGCTTTATTTCTGGTGACAGCATGGACACATCCACCCAGTTTTCTTGGTGAAATACAATGATGACTTTGTATTGTTTTCTTTCAGGATGCTTTCTCAACTTCCCAGTCTAGTATGTGATTGGACATCTTTCATCTAAATACTAACCAGTTCTGACAATGGTTAGGGTGGTTTTTTTAAAAAAAAATCAAGTAATGTTATCTAGATGCAGCCAATTGCTGTAGCCTTTCTGGTATATAATTTTGAACTTTTCCTACTGATTAGTAAGAATGATACATATACAGAAAACATCCACTTTATTCAAGCATATTTTTCATGCAAATACATTTCAGGCTAAAGTTTTTTTTGTCTTTTTCCCAATTGCATTCTCAAGTCTTTGTACTTTCTCCCAAGGGAGAGGTACTCAGGGTATAAATAAAAATCCAGATTGAAAACATATGGTTTGCTACCTTGCCACAAGAAAATAAGAAATAAAATACAGAAAATTAAAGAATTCTAATCTGTGCTGTTACAGTAGGAAAGACTGATTTTAAAAGTTTCAGGCTGAAAGAGAGGCCAGTACCTCTGTCTTCTGACTCACAGTGAGGGTCCAGGTCTAAAGAGAAGATCAAATCTAAGCAGCTATATTTGTATTAGAAAGGATTTGCAAGTTCCATATTACATAAAAAATAATAAAATATACTGTCTTCTTGAATCTAGACCTCTTCTTTCTCTGCCAAATAATTCAGCATCAGAACTTCATCCAAACAGTATTTTTGAAAGCTATACATAGCTTCTATAGACTGATAAAAGCAACATGTTAACTGGCTTGATTTCCAATATGCAAGTATGATAGCAATAGCACTTAGGCTTACGTACTGCCCATAGTGCTTTATAGCACCTCTGGGCAGTTCGCAATTCTGCATGTTGCCTCCAATAATCTGGGCCCCCATTTTTTATCCGACCTTGAAATGATGGAAGGCTGAGCATAAATAGCTGTCAGGGTTCTGGCGATTACTCTAATTAAATCATGAGCCTCGAGCCTTAACTTTGCCATTATAACAAATATGGTTTTGCAAATAATGAAGGCTTTAATCCTAAACCCACTTGGTAGAGAATTTCCTTCCTTCCTTCCTTCCTTCCTTCCTTCCTTCCTTCCTTCCTTCCTTCCTTCCTTCCTTCCTTCCTTCCTTCCTTCCTTCCTTCCTTCCTTCCTTCCTTCCTTCCCTTACTTATTGCAATTCAAAAAGATACTCAGCAGAAAAATAAACTGTATTATAATAATAAGAAAGCCGAGGAACTTAATCTAAGACACTTAACCCCACTAGCAACAATTAAGCGGTATCATGTTCCAAATACCCCTGGGAAGACTTCTATCTTCAATTTCTTCTGGCATGTGAACAGGATTAGAACAAAGCAAATCTACAATGGGAGGCCATTCGAGATGATCAGTCAAACAATGGAAAAACATTACAATTGGTCTTGGGCCTCGCTAACCTCCCCAAAATGGGAAAAGATCTGCTACAATACTTCTTTCGACATGACTGAATCTGCAAAGAGATATAGTGCTGCAAGTAACTTAGGACCAAGTCAAATGACAGCTAGCAAAAAGTGAGGTCCCAATAAGAAAATAGCTATTGTAGAAATCTGACAGATTTGATTAATATTAAGAACTATTCCAAGGAATTTTGGAACACCATTCATCCTATTAAGCTGCATATTTGAACTCCCTTTAAACAACATATGAGCTGAGGCATGACACACCACGTATCTGAAGTTCTACATACAAGTGTCCTACTTAGGACAAAATCTGTCTGTATCTTTGCACATGGTTAGTTGGAAATTACAATGGCAAAGTTCAGCATATAGCAAGGCTGCTCTCAGACAAAGCACATTCATTATAAGAAGCTCCCTTGTGTACTGTGTTGGTAAAATTGTTATTATTTGTTAAGCACTGACAATGTGCTCTATGCTGTATGAGAAAGTAATACAGAAGCAGACAGTTCCCTAGAGAATGAGCCACTACAAAGAACAGAATGAAAGAAGATATTCTGTCTGACCCAGAAAATAGAGGTGCTCAGATCTTTTGAAATTGTTCTGTCCTCCACAGTAAAAGTAAATAATCTTTTACTTCCAAGCTCAGCCTACCCTATTACCTGTCACAATGTGCCCTAGCAACTTTAAAAGCATCAACCTTAAAATCTTCATCTTTGCACATCGCTTTAGTGAAGAGTGCATTATCCCTAATAAAGAAGAAAATGGCAACAAAAAGATCCTGTGAGACTATTATGGTGTAGAGAGCTTTGAATAGAATTAGTTTCTCCTGTAAAGTTCAAATTCAGCGTTACAAAATCAAATTGGGGGACTTAAATCTTTACGATCATCATCTTGTACAACGGACTGATAATTTTTACTGTAGAACATACCAGGTGCTACTATATATTTCTACACTGGTATTGTTCATGCATACTTCAGCTCTAGTATGCTGTTTACAAATGGATAGGAAATTTGTCCAGTCTGAATTTGTACAAATTTGCTTA
This sequence comes from Pseudonaja textilis, assembly GCF_049901715.1. Lineage (NCBI taxonomy): Eukaryota > Metazoa > Chordata > Lepidosauria > Squamata > Elapidae > Pseudonaja > Pseudonaja textilis. Next base: position 59,465,014 of record NC_141990.1, on the reverse strand, counting down.
TCAAATTTATACCTCTGAAATAATATTGCGGTAGAAGACACATCCCTGTCAAAATACAGTGTGCAACAAAAATATTCATAAAGTACATTAATGAAGTACAACATGCACAGACATGAATGTTTTTTCCCTGCAAGAATGGATTATATTGATAGAAAATTGCTTGTGAAATATTTGCACATTAGAAAAAGTGCATCCAGTAGAAGAGAAATGTGAAGAAAAAGGTGAGTGAGTGAGTGGAGGGTGAGGGAGGGGGAACCCATTTGAAACAGATGTTGAAAGAGCCCAGAATAAGCTTGTGATCAGGAAAATGACAAGTTAAAGGAAAACAAAGGTGACATATTTACCCAACCATAGTATACCTACAGTACATATAGCAGCTGGAAAAAATGTTTCATGGTTACTTTGAATCTTTATGTTCTGCCGATTCATGTTATAGGTTTAGAGTTTGGTCTCAAACCAGGTCCTAAATAGCCCAGATTGATGTTAAACAATAAACAGACTGAAGAAATTAAATAGAAGTTTCTTATAAATTAATAGTCATATTAGCATAAGTATGAAAAGTATCACTAGATGTGAACTGTACATAAAGAGCCTAACACAGCTAACATTAATTATATGAATTTTATAGCTAGCAGATATTTCAGTGAAAACCATTGCAGTTTCTACTGACAGTCACCAAATAAGGATTTATAAATTAAAATGAATTAACAAGAATAAATTTCCTAATTTAAAATAAAAGGTCAGATTATATCATTTCGGTTTAGGCAGAAGAAAGCCCAGATATGAACAAAATTACACAGGCTATGCAGTTCAATACACAGTAAAGGATAAATTATAGTAACTCCCATAAATAAACTGGAGATTATTTGGGAATTATTTCACTGATGTTTTTAAGGTTCCAGGATAACATATGCTAGAAAGAGAAAGTATTCTAAAGTTAACTAGTTGGCATTAATCTTTAGTTTCATCTTTGGCTGGATCAATAATAAGATTAAACATTTGGTTTCTTATGGGCATTAGTCAGCCTCATTCCTAACAATAGTTGCTTAAAAGAACAAAACATGACAAAATATTTTTCTCTGTGGGCCAAAGCAATTTATCAAAGGAATCATTTTTGAACACAGAATCATCTCAAAATTCCAGCAGCGAAAACAAAAGTTGCCAAGCATAACAAATAGTCTTAACCCCAAAATGGCTAAAATATCCCTCAGAAGTAGCAACCATTCCAATTACTACTAAGAACAATACAATCTGTAATCAGAAATGATATCTTTTCTCCTTCCCAACATGGGCACCCACAGGACAAGGCAATGACAGCAAATAATAAAACACAAGTGATGATCTCATCATACAAATTCTATGACATACACATTTGTGACCAATACTGGAATGCAAGTATCCACTGCCATCATTGCCACGACCATGCAACATGCAAAGTGTCATATTTTGGCATTCTTGGGGTTTTTTGTGAACACTAATGTTTCCCAAATGATAATGGGCAGATAGAAAAGTATATTTTGCCACCCAGGGATCACCAGAGGAACATACATCTCAATGCTGGAAAGAGAAAAAAAAAACTTATATTCCATTATGTTGCATAGCTATCTGCTTTGTTGGTAAAGGACTATATATGATTCTACCATTCTATTTAAAGAAAGCCCATGAACTAGTGGATGTTTCCCTGAATAGGGGAATAGGGGAACTCCCCATGAAGCTCCCCACTTTTTTGAACAAGGTTAATTCTTTAGAATAGATTGGGGAGTACAGGAATTATGGAAGGGAGGAAGAAATCAGTGGATATTGATTTCTTCTTTGACCAATAAAGTCATTGCTGGATCAAAGAATATTATGTGAATGGAAAAACAGGCATAGACTCTGGCTCTCATCATAGCAGTCAAGCCTGATTTCTTAGAATTTAATCTTTCTCAGGGATTTTAAGGTGAGCAGGTCTGAACTTTATAAACTTCAGCATAACTCAGGGCAGGCTACGGGTAAGATCTTTCAAAAAACAGTCCTCCAAAATGCAGATTGGTCTTTTCTACAAAGAGAAAAGATACTCTTTTTCATTGTGTAGAGAGGGTATTGAAAAGAGAAACAGAACAAGAGATCTTATAAGAACAATCAAGAAAAACAAGGAAAAAGAACATTTTAGAATGCAGAAAATCTGTGGTTCCATTCTTTTTTACACATACTGACTCTCCCTATTTGCTTATTTTACACAGACAGATCTACCTTTTGGCATATAGTCCCTCGAAAAGATTTTCATAACCTGGGTTTAACTAAATGATATATTAGCTGAGAAATTTTGGAATTTGTATGTCTGATTCACAGGTCTTTGCTGAGAAAACAAACACATGCACTCATACATATATTTGTATGCATCCATGAATCTATTTCAACAATCTAATATATCAAATATTTTCTTTTTCTTGGTTGTGCTCCTTATGATTCTGTTTCATTCTGTACTGAAACACTCTTTTGTCCCAAACTTTTCTTCAGAAGGTGGTAATAATGTTCCATTATTATTATAATAACAGCTTGGAGAAGGGCTTTGCACAACATGAACAGTCAATGAATTTTCTTGGCAGTTTGAATCTGGAGTGCCCTTCAATTTACAGCCTTTGGTTCAAAGGAAAGAATCCAGATTCCCACCCTTCTAAATGGCTGGCCTATGAAATCTACAAAAACTACTAATGACTACACCAGTTTTTGTTCTTGTTACAGCCTTAGTGAAAACACAAAGCCTGGAAATTCCAAGAGGATTCAACAGACTTCCTTAGTTCTCAGATGCTTATGCATCAGGATTTATAATTAAAAGGTATGCCATACAACAGATTTCTCAGCCATATAAAATGAAGAAAGAAGCATCATGGCATCTGCTCTAACCTGCTTTGCAAAATACCAAATTCTAATCTATGTAGGTAGGGGGAAAAAAGCATTCTTGTTTTAACTCTGCAACTATGGTCTGGAAACTGTCTTCAGCAGTAGCCGAATGTCTGTGTTTAAGCTGCTATTATAGGTCTTACCTGGCGGACATCTAGACGGTAACTAAGAATGGGATCAACTGCATCAGGTTCCTTCTGTGTCCACTGTAAGACATAGGAGTAGTTCTTGGATTGCTTCCTTGTAGGATTGGGGGTATCGTAGTAAAATTCTGGGCTATAAGCTTTAGCTGAGAAGCAGAAAAGAGAATGAGATAAAAAGAAAGAAGGGAAAGAATGGGGAGGAAAGTCATTATATGTCAGTGACATCCATAAGAATCTATGCCAGCAACTTATCAAGAGCTTTGAGCATGAAGGTGATAAACAACCAATCTTACCAAATAGATATTTATTTTCTTTTTAGGTATTTTTTAAACCACATTGTTATCTTTATTTTCACCATCTCCTACTTCTGGGAATTTGAATAGAAAAAGTAATAGAAAATGAAGAAGCTAAGGTGTTCTGACAAGCATCTGCCACATAATAACCCAAACTTAAAATTGTTGATAAGAAATAGCAGCTCTACATTTGTTCAGTCAAGTGTTCTTCAAGTTTCCTTCCAGGGGTGCTCTAGATGTCTCCTCTCCCACTTCATCCTTCTAAGACCCCCTGTAAATTGATTTCATGCAGTTTTGGAGGAGGTGGGGTAGGTAAGGTGGAGGTGAAAATGGCTTACTTTCATTGCCACACTTTTTTTTGGAGGGGGGGGTTAATCATAACAAAAATGCAACATCCCAAATGCAGCACTACAGGTAGTCCACAGCTTATGACCACAATTGAGCACAACATTTATGTTGCTAAGTGAGAAATTTCTTAATTAAATTGAGTTTTGCCCCATTTACAACTTTTCTTGTCACATTTATTAAGTGAATCACTGCAGTTCTCAAATTAGTAACACAGTTCTTAAGTGAATCTGGTTTCCCCGTCGAATTTGCTCATCACAAGGTCAGAAAAGGGGATCACATGACCACCAGGACATTGCAACCATCATAAATGTGTTGTCAAGCATCCAAGTGTAAATCACATGACCACGGGCATGCTGCAATGGTCATAAGTGTGAAAAATGGCCATACGTCACTTTTCCCAGTGATGTTGTAACTTTGAATGGTCACTAAATGAACTGTTGTAAGTTGAGGACTATCTGTATTTTGCTGAAGAATATTTCTAGTGCAGTCTTGGATGCTGGGAGGCCACAATGTGGTGCTGGGAGCCTTTTGTACCCTAAAGATTGATTACCAATAAAGTCCTTCCATTCACCCACCCCTTGTTATTGATTCACAAGGAAGACACTATGGTCCTAAATACTACTGCTTATCTCCAAAGCAAAATCTTTCCACAGAAAGCCCTATCCACATGCTTGCATTGGCCAATTTAAAATCACAAAACACATACAGTGTACAAATATTCAAAGACAAGCAATACATTGTGCAGGTATTTCTTATTCTCAAAATTTTCTTCTTTTCCATTCTTCTTTACCCACCCCAATTACTAGCTCAGCCATTCTTTTCTGCTCTAATTAAAGGGAAATGATTCCACGTTTATTTTTATTAACTGGGAATAGTAATATTGATGTTTACTTCTGAACCCCCTTTTCTTATTATTTTTATTGACTTATATTTTTGTGTATGCAGACATTCAGAGCCACCTTGGAGACTAATTGTTGCCTATTCAACATGTATTGATTGTTAAGTCAAGTTTCATAACAAATTCAGAAATAAAATCAGAACAGACGATTATCATTATCTTATGCCTATTTTTATAATTAATTGATTGTCAAGATAGAAGACTCCATCTCTGGTGATATAATAATAAAGTTCATTGTATCCTTTATAATTTTCTTCTTGCTCATATAAATCACTCATGGAGCACTTTGCAACTATTTGAAAACACAGAAGAATTAAATAAATGCTGGACCCCACCTCTAAATCCACATGCATGAACTTTGCTATAGACAGAGCGGAAAATATAGATTTTGAAAGAATGAAAGTTGCACACAAGCAGCTATACCAACCGTTGGGAGATGAAAGAACTGGCATATTTCTTTATTAAATTCACATACACTTCTACTTAAACGTGCAGAGATGGCATTTCTTTTAGTACAAGCCTGATATCTTAAGTGTGGAGAAGGCTTCCTTGCGGCATGCACCTGATGCTGTGATAAGGTGTAAAAGTTACCTAGCACTTTTATAGTAACTGGAAAATGCTGACTAAAGTAATTCGTATTGACTGCAAAGAAAGGACTCAGTTAAAGGATTGTACGGCTGCAGGAGGCCAAAGTATATCAGTACAAAGAGCCAAAATAAAAATAAAAATAAAAAATCGGGGCAGTCCAAAGGGTATGTCTGACCACTAGCCACTCATTTTCCAAGACAGTTTTGCAGGAAAACAGAATTAAAGGATCAAATAATATTTCAGATCTCTGAAGCCCAGATGTCATGGAAACAACAATGATACACATGAGTTAAACTTTCCATTTTTAAATCACCAAATTATATTTAATTACGTGATGCATTGTGGCATAAAGACTATTTTTTAATTCATCAACTCTATCAATTAAAAAACAGAAACTGCCCTCAGGCTTCCAAACTTAAAAGACAAGATAGCAAAATATAATACAGAAACTAATCTTGGAGTGAACAATTATATTCATAAGAGGCAGGTGAAGGGAAGTGTGAGTATTGGCATCTTATAGGAACCCATTTTTCTGCCTCATTTTATCAACTAGATATTGGATCCAGACTTGCCCTTTCCTAAATGGAATATCACCTTCTGTTTGCAGAAAAGCTGGTTGATCCAGTGGAGATTCCTACAAGGAAGGTGAGTCCAATTTCTGCCCCAGCACTATCTCTCTGCTGCTTTGGGACTGCTCAGTAAATGGAGAGATGGTAAAAACTCCTCTTTTTTTTAAAGCATAGTCTCATTATGGGAAAATTTTCCATTTCATTCATCTACCAATCATTAGCCAAATCTAATCATACTAGTATCCACTAAACAAGAAAAAGGACAGGTGACCTTTACAAGACTTACCTGATACCTGGAATTTGCAAACCGCTACCCCAACATCATTGGAGATACTACATTCGTAATTGCCACTAGTCTCTCGGCTTACACTGTCCACTTGATATTCTGAATAGTCTTGCTGCTCTGTTGGAGGCACTGTTAGAAGACTACCATTAAATCTCCAGACAGCTGTGGCCACTTTCATAGGGCTTCCCTTTAACATGGTACATCGAAGGATTACACTACGTCCCATGGCTTGCCGAATATCCTGGAAAATGGGTTCCACAACAGGGGAGACTAGAGACCAAAGAAAGAAGAAGTAGGTCTTATTCAGTGAGTTTATGGTGGATTACACAGTGGACAAAATAGAAAGTGTATTAATGCAAAATATCTTTCCATGGGTGAAGTTTTATTTAAACTTGTGTTCCATTTCATGTTATTAGCTGCCATCTGGACATTCAGATATGTAATGAAAGCTTGAATGTAAATGTATAAATTCATGGACATTATCCTATTTATAAACCATATGTATAAGTAAACAAATTGCTATGTGAAGAACCTTATTTCAGTCAGTAAGATTGCCCCAGACATTAGGAAAGATGGATGGAAAGAACACATTAATAAACACAAATATCTGAAAGATATGGATAGTTACATGCACATGTTTCCCATAGGACTAAACTCTATGTCTCTTATACCAGAGGAGTCATTCCTTAATTTATTTAACAGTTCACATGCCGATGAAAATAGATGCTGATATTATTAAGCATGTATTCCTGGAGGTATGGGATTTTTTTCCCCCTGCCACATAACACTGAACTGAGCATATCTAGTTTATAAGTTTATAAAGGTTTCCAACTGCAGGGCTTTGCTACAGAAAAAGAATGGATTAGAAACAGCCTATGATTAAGCTTGCTTTGCCCTATGATTTGAGATGGCCAGCTCCTTAGAGACTGCATCCCACAAATAGGTAGCTTTGTTGAAGGTTCCCTTCCCACAACAATAATTAATCAAAAGCAGTGAAAAAGTAAAAATCAATTTCATCCTCAAAACAAGCTTTGGAATGTTTGAAAAAGTGGAGTGGCTTTTAAGGGATTTGACTTTCAGGTTCTTCATCTTTGTATATGTCTCACACCAAAAACTGAAGTAGTAAAACAAAAGGCTGGCTTAACAAATTAACATCTTAAGATAATTGTTCATAGTTTGAGATCAGGCAGGAGGTGAACTTTCCAAAGCAAGGATAAATTAAAGTAGCTTTTCCAGTTCTGGCCTGCTCCAGATAGATCAAAACTGCAATCCGTAGAAATATCCATAAGCAGTCCTGCCCTATGTGAGAATGTCAGATCTGGGGAGACCAGTTTAAAACATGATGCCAGGGAGTTCCTAGGACATTACACCATACTAAATCCAGTACACCAGGTAGGCCCCTATACCAATCCCCTGCACCCCAAAGGACTTAGATAATGTGGCTTTCAGAAGCTTCACAGGCAACAATCAACCTATGAGACCTATCCATAGCATGGTAATTTGCATGTCTTCCAGGCAGAGGTGGTATTCAGCAGGTTCTGACCAGTTCTGGAGAACCAGTAGCAGAAATTTTGAGTAGTTTGAAGAACTGGTAGTGGAAATTTTGAGTAGTTTGGAAAACCATCAAATACCACCTCTGATTGGCCCTGCCCCATCTATTGTCTGCCTCCCGAGTCCCAGATAATCGGCTAGGTCTTCTTTTGCTGCCCTGCACATGAGAATGGAGCTGGAAAGCAGGTTAGTGGGGTGAGGAAGGAATGGGATTTTGCAGTAACCTTCCCCTGCCAGGCCCACCAAGCAATGCCACTCCCACCAAGCCACGCCCAAATAACCGGTAGTTAAAAAATTTGAATCCCACCACTGCTTCCAGGTCACATCAATAGTAGAGAAAGGGCTTTGAAAGGTATATGAGCCTTAAAAAAGACAACAACAGAAAGAAATACAAACTTAATGTGACAAATTAAGGTGGCTATGTATTCAGAACACAGTTCTTGATTTACAGTGGCCTTTATTTGATGGTTATCTGCTCCACATCCAATTGGTCCTTCAGAAGGACAACAGAACGTTTCTTGGAATTGCATATCATGCAGCTTTATGGTAAGATGCTTTGTATTTAAGGCCTGCAATATCATGGAGAGGTTCATAGGGAATTTCCTCTATCTCTCTTAAATATTAACCCTTTAAAAATATATCAAATAAGCTTTCCACTTAGTTTTTTTAGTAGCCTTCCCTTAATTTAGATGCAACTACATAGCTATTATACTTAATTATAGTCATCATTGCTAATTTGCATTTATGTTTTAAACAAGATTTTGCTTATTTTAGGACAATGTTTGTCCCCTTTTCTTGTTACAGCATGAGTGAGTCTCTATCCAAATGATAATCTTGGGAACACAGTAGGAAATAATCACATGCAAAGACCTCCCAACTGATATTTGTGCAAATAAGGCACACACCCATCTAATTCTACTCAAAGTCTTGGTTCTCTGTGTTTTACAGCACTCCAAAAATGTGAAAAATATCATGCTGCTTGAACTGTGTATACCTTAAATATACTGCCCTGCATATTAGTGTTTAATTATGCAGATGTCAGATGCTTCCTTTCTAAACTTTAAGAATTAAGCCACAAAACTAGTGTATGTGATATGAAATACAGTAAAAAAAAAGGGGACAAGGAAAGAGATGCCGGAACATCAGCCTGAAACCACAAGCAATGGTTTCTTGGATGTGTTCATATTCTGTAGTTCCAGACACTGAGGCCAAAGTAATTAGCTTCAACACAGAAATATTTTTGCACTAACTCAAGTTATACTTCACTTTATTCTTCAAGAGGAAATTGACTTATACCTGATTTTCTGTGTCTATTGTATTTTGTTTTGGATCCTAAATAGTTTGGGAGAATTCACTTATTATCCTTGCTGTAGCAGGATGTACTTATAAAGCTTTGTACTAGACAATCATAAATACTCATAAACTATGTCTACTTCAGTATAAGTATTATACAGCAGGAGGTAAAAAAGCAAGAGACCAACAAGTGGATAGGTATTATTATTCCATAAACCTTTCATTTTTTTCCACTCTAAAGAGTTTAGCTAATCTGGGATTTATTCTTCAACAAAAAAGTTACTCCAAAACATAAGGTTGACTGGACCGTGAGTAAGTTCTAAAACCCACTTCAAAATCTATTTTCCTTTTTGCTGCAGACAAAGGAAAAATCCAGAAGTGGGATTCAAATTTTTTAACAACTGATTCTGTGGGTGTGGCTTAGTTGGTAGGCGTGGCTTGGTGGTCATGTTATTGGCTGGGCGTGGCCAACTCAATATCACTCACATCGAGGCACGCATCTCCTCACCTGGCCTCTCATTCCTGTGGGGATGCTGCAACAGTTGTAAGTGTGAAAAATGGTCATAAGTCACTTTTTTCAGTGCTGTTGTAACTTTGAATGGTCACTCCACAGAAGCAAAGTATCAGCAAAGGAGGGGGAAAAAACCTCCAGAGAAGTTCCTGAGACAGGAAGTCTAGTCCTGCCAAGAATGTAACAAGGGTTAGCGGAGAGGCAGTTTCTGTAAGTAACACCAGAATGTTTCCTTCCTGCCTTCTTTACAGGATTAGCCCAGTAATTTCTTCTAACAACCGGTTCTCTGAACTGCTTAGAATGTTAACAACTGGTTATGTTAACAACTGGCAAATAGGTGAGAACTGATAGAACCCCAATTCTGGAAAAATCTCACCAAATACTAATCTCTGATTGCCCAACATGCTTAAAAACTGAATGTTAGGAATCCTCCACAGTGTAGCTTGTAGGAGGGCCACCAAATAGGAGGTGTTTTAGACATCCAGTATGAGTAATGGTTGAGTGAAGACACCTCTGTGAACAAGCAGAGCTGACAGCCATTGTGAGGAATGAAGGTGGATCAGTCCTTCAAATGTCTATGTAAGATAGAATGGGAGAATGTCCATGAGTGCCCTCAGGGACAGCTTCTTCCAAGGAGACCATAAAATAATGGTCTCCCACAGATTTGAGCACCAGGAGTCAAAGGATCTTTGCTTTCAGCATCAGGGGCGCCTTTAATAAGGAAATTAAACCAGCTGAACTTACTTTCTAATCACATTCAGAAATGTTCCCTATATTGGATGTTATGTCAATATTGGATATTACGGAAGAATGTGCTGTGGATAAATGAGAGCAAAATATAACTTTTTGACTTGAAGAGAAAGTGCTATGTTAGATGAAAGGCAAAACACTGCATTCTAGCATAAGAGCCTTATCCATCCAAATCATAGTGATCGAAATATTATGGGATCGGTGCTGCTTTGCTACCTTTAATTCCTCCAAGCCATCATGCAGGACTGATCAACAGTTATCAAAAACATTCAACTGCCATTCAATTGCCAAAAGAAGGGTACACCACTTACTGAAAGCAAATGTTCATATATTTTTGCTATAGACAAATATGTAGCTTTGGATCATTTTCCTCAATGAACAAATGAACACATATACTGTTTTTTTTTTAACTTGTATGTTTAATTCTCTACTTAGTTTTAGGATTTTTATGGAGAACAGATCTCATTGTAGATCATATTTATACAGAAATATTAACATTTTTGAAAGAGTTCACAAACTTTTAAGCACCACTGTATGCATTTTTACAGATCTAAATTGCTATTCATAATTTTACATACTGGACATGCTTCATTCCTATTCAACTAGTTCCCCAGAAAGCAGCTGGCTTACATCTGCGTTGATTTCTGGAAGTACCCAAAGAGAACTTGCTTTGAAAGAAATCCTACACTGATGTAACATAGAAGTCCTTTCTGAAAAATTTGTAGTATATTATCTTGCTCTGCTCCAAAACAGGTCAGATTACCCTGAGCTGGGTAAGAAGAAATGAAATAAAATGAAACTATTATATAAGAGGAAAGTCCATCAATTAGTGGCATTTTATAATCAGTCACTGTCATATTGGCAATTCTGCTTCATTTGGGATGTTCTGGATTTTCTCCTGTGCAGAGCAACAAAAGAAGACCCAGTCGATCCGCTGGGGACTCAGGAGGCAGAGAATAGATGGGGGCAGGGCCAGTCAGAGGTGGTATTTGCCGGTTCTCTGAGCTACTCAAAATTTCCGCTACTGGTTCTCCAGAATTGGTCAGAACCTGCTGAATACCATCTCTGAAACCAACCCACAAGCTTGGAGAACAAACCTTCACCTTCACCTCAGGTTTCCTAAATAGAAACATTTTTGCTTCTAGAGGAGGCATAGCAGGGAAAGGAATCTTAGAAAGGAATCACCAAGTCTAGAAGTAGGAAAGGAAAGCCTACTTACATATCCCTATCTTGGGATAGTGGCAGATTTTTTTCTGAAGATTTAATTGCCTGCATAGAGTTGTTGGGGGGGACTGTAAAGTCTTTCAGATTCTGTAGAAGAAAGTCTCTTATGGGAGTAGGCTCAACATCCAAGATAACGCTGTAAATCTGATACAGATGTTAACTCAAAGAAAAACATTTTTGGATTATAATTCTATCAAAGTGCTTGAACCATATCTGAATTGTGGATTTCTCTAAATAGAAAGTCTTAACAGTACTAACTTGAAATGATCTGTAAAATCAGGGAAAAAAATGCTTAGTAGTTTGGGGAGAATTTATTGTAATTTTAAATCTTATTTTAGGATCTATATTGTGTTGGCCACTACTGCTGATATTTATGCATTGCTTGGACATTAACAATAATCTGTAACTTTTAAAACAATATAATACATTTCCAATACTTGAAACCAATTATTTAAATATTGAGCAAAGCAACCTAATTTTATCATGCTTGTAAACTCCCTGTGTATTGCCTTCATGTTTCATATTTCTGAATTTCCTTTATATATTTTGAAAAAGGTTAATATACATGTAATTTAAGAATAACCAAAGCGATCTTTCAAAACGAGTTTCAAGATATGTATAGAAGTCATAAGCACAACTTTTTATTATGCCTGAAAACAGATCGATTGACAGTAAAGTTGTTTTAACAAGAGAGTCACTTGCCCCCTATAACTGGTTCCAGTCAATATTGCTGTGCTGTTACATCTAAGCACCTCAGCCCCCCATTAAGCAGCAATCGACTGATTTCCCCTATCAATATATTTTAACTGAAGCAGAAGTTAGAAAAACACTGCAACATCATTGAGATATTCTAGGATTCCACCTCCCAGCTTCCTATCTTAGCAGACTCTAGCAAATTAATTCTGCAGTTAGAGGAACAGAGGTGTAATTTCACAAATTCAGTAATTATTTTCTACTCAACCGGAAGGAAGCACAGAGATGTGAGAAAACATTATTTCAAGGAGAGTAATGGCAACACCTTGAAGTGAAATAACATCAAATAGGTATAACCAAGAATAAAAGGACTCAGACCTCATATTGTCAGATCTATATTGACCAGGAGCAACCTGGGCAGAGTTTTTAATACAACTGCACAGGATGCCAGGTGATAGAAAGTCAAATACACTATTCAAGTAGGAACTTTGAAAAAAAAAACCCACAACTTCAAATCATATAAGATCTTTTATCCAGTAACATGTTGAGCATATTAGTTGAGCTGTTGAGCATATTAGTGAAAATTCTAGTTGCTACAGCAATATTCATACTGCCCTGTGATCCTTGTGATCAATAATGTTGGCTTCTCTCCAGAGCCAGGTTGTGCTGGAAGTTAGTTTGAAAGACTGTTCTTGACCTGGGTTCATGGAAGAAGTTTCAGGTTGAGTGACCTTTGCTCTTGGGTGCCCCATTTGTATTCTAAAACATTAAAGTACCACATTGTCTATCCTTATCAAAGGAGTCAAAGATTGAAAGGCAACGACTTTGGGAACATTTTTGCAAAGGTTATTATTTTAATTCCCAATGGTTACTTTTTAATGGCAGTGTTAAGCAGATCACAGGGAGTTGCAATTTTATGCTCACTTGCTTGAGAGAAAGGGAAATGAATGAGAAAGCCCTGAATTTCTTATTTTCTATTTTTCCATAATATAGCATTGATAGAGATGGATGTATCCATCTGTTTCATATTCTATAACATTCACATGTTTTATGCACAAGTTCATTTTGTTCTGCTTCTGCTTCAGCTTATGGAATTTTAAAAATAACTTCACATCAAAAATTTGCATACATGTTTCCTCCTAATATACTCATTTGTTTGCAAGCAGTTTGCTCTAAGCCTTTTTGTCTCCAATGCAAACAATTTTATAAGTAATTTCTTTGAATGCTCACATTTCTTTGACTGGAAAACTGCATGGCAAAATTTGCAGCAGCATAAAAATCCAAAAGCCATGCTTCCTTTCAAAAATAGGTAGCTATCAGACCTGGGCTGCAAAAAAAACAAACAAAAAACCCTGTTGACTCCTAGATAGCGGCAAAGAGTTCATCTTCTGTATCTCATTGCTGTTATCTGCAGCCAGCCAGATTTTTGTAGTCCAAAGATGATAATTCTAGGATAGTGCAAATAATATTTAAAACACCAATAAAACAATGTTTTCTCCTAATCCCTGATACTATCATAGGGCATGCTATCATTGTAATGTGAAGCTTTTTCCTATTGCTCACACCATTCTTTTCCTATTTGCTAGAATTGGAAAGCTCAAATCATGAAATACCTTCTTTATGGAATAGTATTTAAGAAAAACTTCCTTCCTTCCTTCCTTCCTTCCTTCCTTCCTTCCTTCCTTCCTTCCTTCCTTCCTTCCTAGAAATTACTGCTTGAATAGCAGTCATGTTTGTTTTACATCTCACTGGAATGAACCTGGCTTAGTTCATTGAACTGAATAATAAATGCACAGAATGAGCCTCTCAAATGTATGTGATACTTTGGCTGGACTGTGCCTCTTGTTCATAACACAATGATGGAAATTGACATTAAATAGCAATAAGAAGAAAAAAATAGCTTGTTTGGCAGTTCTATTTTCTATAGGTTGATAGAGTTGTGTGAACATATGCATTTTGAGTAAGGTTGTGGTAATAATAGTCTACAGCTAATTAGCCTTTTCTCAGAGGAGTGACAGATGACAGTCAATTTGCAGTGTGACAGATGACAGTGATCTTCCTTGATGTTAGCACTCATAGCATTTACACCTACCTAAGCCAATTAACTGAACTAGCCAAATTGTCTTCAGATAAATGGTACTCCCACTCAATGACTTACTTCCTTATCATTAATTGATTATGCCCCAGATTTTACTCCACCAATGCTAGAGAAAATGTCATCCTGAGTGGAATTATTTTGTTTGACCTTTTTGCCTCCAGCTTGCCCAAATGCTTCAACTTGAAATAGCCACTCACCAGGTTTACTGAAGCTTAGCTTAGAAGCTGTGTCCAATTAAAACATGCTAACAAGACACCATAAAGGGAAATACTATGTTACAGCCCTGCCATTCTTATAACTCAGTTATTGTGAACTCTGGAATTACAACATGTGCTGTCTTCTTAATTTTAAATGATGTACTGCTTTGGGGAATGGGTCTTGGGTTGTATGAAAAAAAAACCAGATAAAAAAATAAGCCCTTCCTATCTATACTTTATTAATGCAAGTAATTTATAGCTGAGCTGCATTAAAGGTATCTCATTCTTCCATACCAAGCATAGGACAAAAATGACCCAAGCCTACCTATAGATTCATTATTGTGCCAGGAAGAAGAGATTACTAGGATTGTGATTGGTACAAAATGTTTCTTCTCTGTTGATTTGTTTAATTGATTCCTGACCAATTGATTCTATGAACTGGTTAGGTCGAGTGTGTCAAACTCGTGTTGTCACAGTATTGTCACATGACGTGTCATGACTTCCCCCCCCTTCGCTAAACTGGGTGTGGATGTGACCAGTGTCTGACACATCTGGTCCACAAGCTGCAAATTTGACAGCCTTGGGTGAGATGCTTTCATGATGCACTAGGCAGTGTGAAAATAAATTGGAAAACATTTGGTAGATGGAATCCCAAGAATTTTGATTCCCAGATCCACCAACATATGCCTTTCTGAATGGGCACTAAATCACACATGTTCTGTCTCTACCTTCAAAGTGATTTTCTCCCTGTTCTCTTTCTCTCTACTTTTAGACTGTTTCATTGGAGCAAGGAATCACCTCTTACATTCTGTAATGACCAGCATGTAATCCAAGTGTAGTTTCTAATTTATACAATATCATTTCCAAAATCTTAGGTTTCAAACCTAGATCCCACTCTTTCCTTACCTTTTTGTTCACTTTCCATCAGTATCTGTTTACATAAATAGGTTCATTATCCTCCCAGACCATTGAAAATTTATTCACTGTGTACAAAATTTACACATTGCACTATATAGAATAGAATAGAATTTTTATTGGCCAAGTTGTGATTGGACAAACAAAGAATCTGTCTTGGTTCAAATGCTCTCAGAGGACATAAAAGAAGAATCATAAGGTGCAACCTATATCATGATTTCCCTTATATAAGAAAAATGCATCCTACTATTTATCAGAAATCTTGCTTGACAAGATTTGTTATGTATTGCTGAAACCAAAACAATCATGAATAAATAATCATGAATAAACAAATCCAAAAATGCTTTAAAACCAGTGAGGAGAAGTCTAGAGGATGAGCACAAATCATATGATAGACAGAGAACCATATGCAATGTTGGCTAGGTTCTTCACTCAATTGAAATTGCATACATTTTTTGGTAGAGAATATTACCTTGAAATTACCTTGAAAACATGCTTCTGTCACTAAAGTTTCTGGAAAATCAAATTAACAGAGACCTTCTTTCCTGCAGCCCGCATCCATTTTATTTCCAGCGTCTTCCTCCCAACTTGAAACCAGATCACAGATAATCAGACTTGGAAAAGATCTTGTAGATCATCTAGTCCAAGTGGGACACCCTACACCATTTCAAACAAATGGCAGTCCAATCTCTTCTTAAAGGTCTCAAGTGATGGCGCTTCCACAACTTCCGAGGGCAAGCTGTTCCATGGGTTGATTGTTCTCACTGTCAGAAAGTTTCTCCTCATTTCCAGGTTAAATCTCTCCTTGTTCAGTTTCCATCCATTATTCCTTGTCTGGCCTACTGGTGCTTTAGAAAATAGCTTGACCCCTTTCTCTCTGTGGCAGCCCCTCAACCGGACCAGTTTCTTCTTTAACAAGAGCATGTATGACCTTGATACCTCAGTGGAAGAGGTAGACATGGTAGACATTTCTGACATTTGCTAAGTGCATATCATAATTTCCAATTTGGGTCTTCAAATCTTCACATCAAGCGCTCAGAAAAAAAATGCTCTAAGTTCTGCTTTTTAGGCCTGAACCAAAATTGCTTATCAGACCTATCAATTGTACTGCTGGCAAAAGAACCATAGCAGCTTTTATTGCTCTGTAAGTACTTCTTCTGGATTAAGTGGAAGTAGAAAAGAAGCTTGAGACCACATTTCACTCTTTAAAAAAAAGCTCTTGACAAGATCATTCTGGCATTTATTCTAGCTCTTAACATTTCTTTTTCCTGTCCTCTTTCTCTGATCTTAAGCACCCAGGAGTGCAATGCATTATTTTACATTTAAGTTTAATTTCCTATGGGGAGAAATATTGCCTTGAGTTCTAAATGCCAGTACAACCACATGCAAACTAAATCGCACTCCCCCCATTTTTTCTCCTAAGTAACATGGTAGGGGCTAAAGAAAGATTGAAGCAGTGCAAGAGCTGCTTGCAAAGAGAAACAGCACCCAAGCACTGAGAATCAGTTAATGAAGATAATCTCATTCTGCATACTAAATCCCATTTGAAATTCATATTATTAAGCTTATCACAATTTTATTTTGCTCAGCTGAGATAAGATAGAGTCACTTTGGAATAAGAAAGAAGGCAGAAGTCTTTTCAAATGACTAATATCATTACATTGTCTTGCATCATAGCACAGTCAGCAACTTTTCCTTACAAAATTGCAAATCTAACAAGTTCACCAACAGTTGTGATATATTCCATCCCATCCCCATATATTTTATTACTTACAATTTAACAGCAACATCTTATTCGAGAATGGTGAAATCGCCTCGATGTTGGCAATCTTACCAGATTTTTGGATACATGGGCGCACACACCAACACAAGAATCTAAAGTGTCAGATGCCATTATGCAACCTTATGGTATTAAATATAAAATCTAATATTCATATATTACAATTTTAATAAACGTGTCACCATCACAGTGAGACTGGGGGAGGGGAAGTGCCCAAAGTTATCCAGCGAACCTTATTATTGGACTGGTTTCTCATTGAAATGTCCAAGTTCAAGTTCAACACAACAATGCAGCTTGAAAGAAGGAAAAAGGATGAAAAAACAATGAAGTATTTTGAAAACTGTATAATGTATTATTTAGAAAATAATGAAATTTTATTTATATTTTAATTTCTGTAACATTTTCTGTAACTCCAGGATCAGTACAGGTAGTCCTCCAGCTTACAACAGTTCGTTTAGTGACTGTTCAGCAGTGGCATTGAAAAAAGTGACTTATGGCTGTTTGTCACATTTATGACTGTTGCAGCATCCCCATGGTCACGTCCAGCAATTCAGTTCCTTGGCAGCTGGCTCATATTTATGACCGTTGCTATGTTCCAAAGTCATGTGGTCCCCTTTTGCGACCTTCTGACAAGCAAAGTCAATGGAGAAGCCAGATTACCTTAACAAACGAGTTACTATAAAGTGGTCAGAATGCAGTACTGCAGGCTACTTCTGCTCACTGCCAGCTGCCTCACCAATTTAGCAGATCGAATCTCACCAGGCTCAAGGTTGACTCAGCCTTCCCTCCTTTCGAGGAAGGTAAAATGACAACCCAGATTGTTAGGGGCAATATGCTGACTTTGTAAACCTCTTAGATGGGGCTGTAAAGCACTGTGAAGCAATATATATGTCTAAGTGCAATTGCTATTGCTGCTATTTTAACAATTGTGGTGGTTCACTTAACACGAGGGCAAGAAAGGTTGTAAAATGGGACAAAACTCACTTAATGAATGTCTCACTTAACAACAGAAAGCTTGGGCTCAATTGTGGTAGTAAGTCAAGGGCTTCTAGATCCGTGATGGTGAACCTATGGCATGCATACTGGAAATGGCATGCAGAGCTATCTCTGCCGGCATGCGAGCTGTCGCCCCAGATCAGGTCCACTGTGCATGCGAATGAGCGCCTCTCACCAGCCAGCTGATTGTTGGGTATCTGCTATGTATGCATGGGAGGTGGGGAGCATGCATGAGGGGGTCATGCACGCATGCGCAAGGTGCGTGGCGCACTCAGGGGACGTGCTGCCTTTGCACGGGGGGTCGTGCACGCATGTGCAGGGATATGGGGGGGGTCACACGTGCATTGCATTATGGGTGCATTATAGAGGTTGACAAAATGCACACACTTTCGGCATGCGGCGATGAAAAGGTTAGCCATCACTGTTCTAGATGCTTCCTGCTAAGAAAAACTGCACTGGGCATTATGCTATTCAGCAATAAAGAGTTGGGGAGGAGTTGGTGGTTACTAATTAATACGAACTAACTGCTTCACTGCTCATAGTACATTGTACACAAGTTACTCCACACCTTTTAAAATGCACTAGCTTTTAAGTAGGGCGTGCTTTTATCCTCAAGAACCCATTTTAAAATATTTATGTCTCTTTGATGTCTTTAGTTTCTGATGTGGGAACCATTTCAGAGAGGGGTCTTTCAGACCAGTTTTTCAACATTTAAAAGAATATAATGCCACAAGAAGAGTGAATCAGAGGAAGATAATTTCCTTTTGCTGATTATTTACAAAACTGTAAACCACCTGCAGAATGGCTGGATTTACAAGTACCAGGAGGAAAACAGAAAATTTTGTGGCATACTGGATTGTTCTATTATTGCACACAACACCCCTATTTGCCATCAACATATGGAAAAATAGATTAGGGTTATTAGGAAAAGCTTCTTAACAGTAGAAATAGTTTGACAGCAAAACTAATTACCTACAGAAGAGTTAGTCTCCATTATGGAATTTATTCAAGTGGAGGTTGACAAGTATCTGCTGGGGATAGTTTAATTAGGATGTCTGCATTTCAGAGGTGTATTCAGCAGGTTCTGACCAGTTCTGGAGAATCGATAGCAGAAATTTTGAAGAGTTCGGAGAACCGGAAAATACCACCTCTGACTGGAGATTTTACAGTATCCTCCCCCTGCCATGCCCACCAAGACATGCCCACAGAACCAGTAGTAAAAAAAAAATGAATCCAACCACTGCTGCATTTAGCATGGGATTGAACTCAATGAGCCAAATCTCTCCTTTCACATTATAGCAATAGCATTTAGACTTATATACCACTACACAGTGCTTTACAGCCCTCTCTAAGTGACAGAGACATCATATTGTACCCAACCATCTGGGTCCTCATTTTACCGACCTCGGAAGAATGGAAGGATGAGTTAACCTAGTATTATGATTCTAATTAACACAGTGTCTCTATGTCTCTCTATGTAGTATGTGTGGGTGAGAGAGGCATAATGAAGTAACTCCTATTGCAAAGAGATGGAAAGGTTCCACACTAACCACTGTGGAAGAATGGTTGGTGAAATTGACAGATCTTGCTAAAATTGATAAATTAACTATTGATTTATCGGAGACTGATGGACTTTTTTTTTCTTTGACTTTTTGCATAAAAATGAAAAAAGAAGAAGTGATTTATAGCTTTGATAATTAGACAAGATAGATTATAAAAAGAAGAGTATAATGATGTAACTTTAGAGAGAGATGTCTATGGAGATTCTCAACCACGTCATGGTTGTCCCAAAAATGCTTTTTGAAGAGGCAACTTTCTTGTTTTATTTTTGTTTCACTACTCATCCAAGAAGCTTCTTCAGCTCTGACTGGATGGTGGGAATGGAAGGATTTATACTCCTTGCAGACAGCTGGTCATTTGCATTCTTTTAGAAAGTCATTGAGACCACTTGATATTTATCTGCATTGTACTGTGTTTCTGTGCTGCAGTGCACTATATTTCACCTTAATTTGTTGTTGGGAGTTGGCCAAGAGATTTATTGTGTTTGTGTGTGTATAATTGCATATATGTGTACACACACACACGCACAAAATCTCTCAGCCAACTCCCAACAACAAACTAAGATGAAATACAGTACATTGCAGTACAATATATATCAGCCTAACAATATATTTCCAATATTTCAAAGGTCTCCTTGTTGATAGCATTTCTGAACTGCAAAAATATATAAAGAGATCATAAGAGTTAATTTTTATTAAAACTTAAACAATTAATACATCAACCAGTCAGAGCTTTATAGACACAGTAATATAAAGTTAGAAAGAAAAGAGAAAAAGCAAAGAGAAAGCAAAATGTACATCAAAAGAAAAAAGTTAAAAAAATAGAAAAGAAAAAAAGGTACTAAGAAGTGGCTTCTGATAGTCTTCACAGCACTTATTAAATGCAATTGTACTTTAACATTTCTCTCTAAGAAAAGAAAGCCCAGAAAGCACAGCTTCACAACACAGTCATTTCAGCAGTGCTAAGATGGCTCCACACCCATTTGCATTATGCAGGTGACCCATTTTTACAAGAGAAGCTTTAAAAAATGTAGGACACAGAGGTGGTATTCAGCAGGTTCTGACCAGTTCTGGAGAACCGGTAGCGGAAATTTTGATTAGTTTGGAGAACCAGCAAATACCACCTCTGACCGGCCCTGCCCCCATCTATTCTCTGCCTCCCAAGTCCCAGCTGATTGACTGGGTCTTTTTTTGTTGCCCTGCACAGGAGAACGGAGCTGGAAGGCAGGTTAGTGGGGTGACCAAGCCATGCCCACAGAACCAGTAGTAATTTTTTTTTAATCCTACCACTGGTAGGACAGGTTTTGGTGTAGATTTAAATGTGGTGCTGCTGCTAGTGGTAATATTGCCAAAAGATTTTTCACAGATAGGTATAAGCAGATCTTAATTGCTATCTATAGTATTGGGAATAAAGGAGTGTGACAGATGCACCATGTGCAGCAAGTTACTTGTGTATACAAGCCTTTGATTGCCATAGAATTTGTAGATTAATTGCTGTGTGTCAATTATTAAGAAATGCAGTTGTTTGTCTATAATGAATGTAAATCATTCAGAGTACCATGCTACCCCTTGATTGCATAAATAATCATCAGTAGATGACATTATTCTTTGCAGCTATAAAGTCCCTATATACATTATGTCCTCCTTCTCCTTCATCCGCCTTGACATTATACTGCAGATGATTCAGAAAAGTTTAAAAGGTACACAGTAACACTTGTACTTGTCAAAGATGAGCCAAATTAGAAAATCTTTCCACCCAATGACACTGAAAACACTACTCCTGGCTCTAATTTTCATGTGGCATATAGTTGCCCAATAGGAATTGCACAGAGACCTTTGGACCCTTAACATTTTCGCACATTCTACTGAACAGCTATCAGCTTGGAATGACTTTTGTCATTATGGCATTGGCTTAAATTCAAAGTAGCATTCTGGAGAAGAAAGACTTCATAGCCTGCTACCAGCTGGTTGAGCAACCCCACCACATCTGCTCATTTGGTTCTCTTCGCACAGAGTAATTTAAAGTTAAACCAGCTATTGCTGCAGGTAAAGTGATGTTGAAGACAGCCAAAAGTATCAGAGGAGAAGAAGGTTAGGATCACAGTATCAAAAAGTAAGGCAATACAACTTTAAAATACCATTTATTGCAGGGGTTGATGAA
This sequence comes from Pseudonaja textilis, assembly GCF_049901715.1. Lineage (NCBI taxonomy): Eukaryota > Metazoa > Chordata > Lepidosauria > Squamata > Elapidae > Pseudonaja > Pseudonaja textilis. The sequence continues at coordinate 59,443,278 of NC_141990.1, read as the reverse complement.
TCATTGACTAAGGAGCAGATGATAGATGAATTTTATTTTCAATAACTATCGTTATTATGAAGATGCTCATTATTTCCTAAATTGCTGTTATTTGTTTAGGGAACCCATGTACCTACAGTCACAGAACTTTGTAATCTTCCACAATCTTCCAGCATATATTATTCAGAGATCTGGATAGTCTTCAGGAATAGATTTGGAGAGGATGGAGAAATGCCAGAAATCATTCCCTTCTCATCTTAGTGATAAGAAACAGCCTTTTTCTGATGCCAGAACCATGGGAACACAACAAGGATATGAAGAAATTGCTCTGGACTTGGTGTTCTAATTATCCAGTAGCAAAAACAATGTAGTTTCTATGGAAGAAGCTGGCATGAGAATCAGATTAGCCACAAGCATAAGAATTAACTTGATGATTCACATCAAGGGTTGAATGGCTCATCTTCAATTTCCTAAACAAGCAACCAAAGTGTCTCAGGGGGAAGCAAATTTCAGCATTCAGTGTATGTGGAAGCTTCTGATAATCGAAATAGAAATTAACCTTGAACATAGAATTTTTACTTAATGGATATGACTGCAGTTTCTGGACAATGCCATGCTCAGGTATCTTGCAGGAATAGAAGAAAATGGATCAAATGGATCAGTCAGATTTACTGAAATGTCTTTGGCAGAGGTGCACTTTGTCACCAGAATCATGTTGAAATAGCAAGTATTTTTCTACACAAACTTTAAAGGGTTAGGCCTGACTCAACAATGACTAACTTAATTGGACCCAGATGTGAAAAACTGAACCTGGTACTGTAGCTTCCATAACTCTTGGCTTTGCTTCTTTCAGCTTATCGTATTTGGTTCCATATCTTGAATAGAAAGAAACAGATGAATAAAGAAGGGGAAGAGGAGGAGTTAACTTCTAACTTTGTAACTAATCCCTGATCAATCTTGCAATCGCTAATACTTTCACTTTGTACTGGTGGAAGAAATGATTCTTTTTTTTTTTAATAGTTTAATGAATTGCTAATTATTGCTTGACTCCATGCTGTTTATGTTCCTATAGTCAGCTTGATGCAGGCAGTACACAGGACTTTGAATGCCTAGGATGCTTCCCTTTCACACCTTCTTAGTTCCCAACAGATGGGGGAAAAAAAACACAAGATTGACCCCTAGGCAGCATTCCTACAATGGCTACGGTTAAATGCTTTGTGCCTTTCTGACAGTTGCCTGAACTGCTTAGGGAAGTATCTTTCCCCAATTATCAGGGTTTTTCTACAACAAAGGACATGAGAAAAGAGAAAACTGGCCTCTGTTCAAACCTTGTAATCTGCTCCTCAAGCTGGCCATATACTCCTCCCCCTCCTCCCTTATTCCCCATCTGGACCATAGTTTGATCTCTATTTCATACAGATTCTAATCCAATGAGGATTTATTAGTTTGCCCAGGCAGCAGATAAATATATTCTGACATTTGATTTCTCAGGCTCCTTGACAACTATTTTCAGTCCAGATGACCGGCTTCAAAGGAGCCAAAACCATAGATGCAGCTCATCACATAAACATCCTTATACGAGCGACTGGAAAGATTTTTTTTGAAGACCTCTCACTCTACTCAGAATAGTGACAGGAAATGTACTTTCTAGAAGCTCTCCCTTGTCATGATTGGCCATCTCCAATCAATGCCCTCCTCATACACTTCTAATTCCCAGAATTCCTATATTGACAAGAAGTTGTGGATATTGTAATTTCAATACTTGTGGAAAGCACCAGGTTTGAGAAGACCTTGAAAGACTAGGGGCCAAAACAGATATTAACATGGCTTGTGTTTCAAAATACCACAGGAGGACTACATGGTCCATCTTACAATGCCTCCCCACCTTTCCCCTTTAACTAGAGTTATAACTTATCCAGAGTTGTTATTATTATTATAGCATTTAAAGTAAACATTTCAGACTAAGTTCAATATCCTGGTTAACTTTAAACACAATTAAGGACTATGGATGAAAAGTTGGGGAAATGTGCCTCAAACTGAAAATCTAAAGTGTTGAGGAATGAATGAGAGTTCAAAGACTTTTTCCTCCCTGTAGCAGCTTGACTGAAGAGATGAGACTTCATAGAGTCTAACCTAAAGTATGCAATCTAGTTTTTCTGTTATAGCCAGAATTACATGTAGGTGACGCTAAAGAAGCAGATTAAATCACAAAGCTGCTTAGCCCAAGTTATAAACCTTTTGCTTTCATAAAGATATTCATATGCAAAAAATGAGTGATGATAGTTATCAATGGAAACCTGGTGGAAATGAGCTTCAAAATGTCATCGTTTTGTTTAGAGCCAATTAGCTGCCACAATTTTTCATCTTTCCCCAATTCCTGTGTATCTCTGGCAATAACTCCTGCACTTAATGTTTCTTCACTCTTTGTCCCAGTCTCCCATTTCACAGCACAGCAAGCAATTGGCCAGAGGTCGTGTATTATGCATATGCTACGAAGTGTTAAAGGAAATCCCAGCAGGATTGTTGCCATTAAATGTATCTATATTGCATTAAATTCTTAATAGCCACTATGTTTTGACTCACAATTAAGCTGCTCCAATACATCTTCATTATATATATCCAGTATCGAACTCCATAATCAGCACAAATGTTATTTTCATTTATTTTCCCATGACTTGGATTTCTTGATTGCAGCTAGGGCTGTAATGGTGGTAGGAAGGCAGTTTCTGCCATCACTTTGATGGGAGCCAAAATAGCTATATACTTGTCAAATGGAAGCATTGGGTAACTTGCTTAGTGGTGAAATGTTTTGCAGAAGCAGCATTATTTCCAAAGGATTGTGTGGGGTAACCTTATTTTTTCCCACCAATACCATATCTTCTTAGGCTTTTGTAGATTATAAAAAGTGTATTTATAAATATTGTGGAGTCTTTAATCAGGTCTATTCTTAGGCAGAATGACCTGACAGCTTCAGGTAGATAGCGATGGAGATGGTATGAAGGTATTCCTTCCGGGTGATCATTTCTACATGTTCCTAACCTCCTAAACTGACTGTGGCAATGCTTACTTGTTGATCTCCTGGAAAAGCTTACTTTGTTAACTACCATGACAAAATTCCCCCTGGGGAAACTCTCTGATGATACAAGTAGGTAAAGAGGCTGCTAGCCCAGACCATACATGATAATTCACTTGCGCCACTGATGCAACAATATGGCATTTTGTTTTAATGCCCACAATAGAAAATGGTTTACACAAGAGTGGACCATTATGGGGGGAAAGGCCCTTGTGGGAAACGATGAGCCTGGCTTTGTTCAATCATGATTCTGCCACAAATTCATTGGATACCTGGATCAAATAGCTATTTCTCAAGAAATCAGCATGTTGGTACTATAAGCTTCCATGACGACATTTTACAGGCAAAAATGTTTTGCGTTTTTAAGGATAATGTGGGAATTTTTACATCAAAATATATTTTATTCTTTATACTGTCTCCATCTTCTCTTAAAAATTAACAGAATCCACAATGGATTGAGAATTGGCATCTCTGCTAGATAATTGACAGTCAAGCTGAATCTAAGTTAATCAAATAAAAATAGCAAATGGGGGAACTCTTTTACTCAAATTTCCTCAACCCACCAATACGTTATCCAGACCTTATCTGCATATCAAAGGAGAAGGTCTGTAAACACAAAGAAAGTTAATTAAAATGGCCTCCCAGCAGAACTGTAGGTTCACAAGAATAAACATCATAGATGACATGTATTTACACATACCAACGCCCCTCAAGTGTCACCCTAGAACAGCACATATACACTTCCACACCCAGAACAAACTCCGCTCTAAAACAAGGTATACCATTTTCTCTGTAGCTGCCTTAAGGCAAACTTCTTCGCTTTTGGGAATAAATATTTCTCCTTTCCTTACAGCTGTCTGGATTTCATTTTTACTCTTGTACAACCCCAGTGCAAGTTGGAACCCCAAAATATCCTCAGACAATAATCATAAATACAGTAGTCCTGTCTTTTATAAAGCCTTCAAAATCCTCTTTCAATTCTGCTTCCTAGCCTTTACCTTCTTCTTTTTTTATTTGTTAATTGTTTACAAGATAATAGGTATAAGTAAAAACATAGTTATGAATACATGGATACATATAAGAAAAAAAAGAAAAGAAAAGAAACAATAGGACAGGGATGGTAGGCACGTTGGTGCGCTTATGCACACCCCCTACAGACCTCTTAGGAAAGGAGTGAGGTCAATAGTAGACAGTCTAAGGTTAAAGTTTTTGGGGTTTGGGGAAAAAACCAGAGTCAGGTAGAGTATTCCAGACATTGACCACTCTGTTGCTGAAGTCATATTTCCTGCAATCGAGTTTGGTGCAATTAACCTTGAGTTTGTATCTGTTGTTTGCTCTTGTATTGTTATGGTTGAAGCTGAAATATTCATTGACAGGTAGGACATTGCAATGTATGATTTTATATACTATACTTAGATCGGACCGAAGGCGGTGTAGTTCTAGGTTTTCTAGGTCTAGAATTTCGAGTCTGGTGGCATAAGGTATTCTGCAATGGGTAGAGGAGTGGAGAACTCTTCTTGTGAAATATTTCTGGACTTTCTCAACTGTGTTAATATCGGATATGTAATGTGGGTTCCAGACTGATGAGCTGTATTTGAGTATTGGTCTAGCAAATGTTTTGTATGCTCTAGTTATTAGTGTAATATTACCAGAGAAAAAGCTACATAAGATTAGGTTAACAACTCTTAACGCCTTTTTGGCTACGTAGTTACAGTGGGCTCTAGCACTTAGGTCATTTGAGATGAGTACTCCAAGATCCTTGACAGAGTTTGGATCATCAACAAGGTCTTGACTATTCAGCTTGTATTTTATTTTCTGATAATTTTTTTGCCAATATGTAGGACAGAGCATTTATTTGTTGAGATTTGAAGTTGCCATTTGTTTGAGCATTCTGATACATGGTCAAGGTCTTTTTGAAGGGTAGCAGTATTGTGTTTGGTGTTGAATAGCTTTACATCATCAGCGAAGAGAATGCAGTTGCTTTTGATATGATCACAGAGGTCATTTATGTAGAGTATGAAAAGAGTTGGTCCTAGAACACTGCCTTGGGGGACACCACTGGTCACAGGTACAGAATTTGATAGGACGCTCCCAATTTTGACCATTTGTTGTCTGTTTGACAGGAATGCTTCTATCCAGTTATGCAGGTGTCCAGAGATACCGTAAGATTTTAATTTTAGGAGTAGTTTGTCATGTACCACTGAATCAAAGGCTTTACAGAAGTCTATGTAGATTACGTCTATTGCTTTGTCCTGATTGAATTGTGTAGTCCATATATTTTTGCAGTGTAAGAGTTGCAGATTACATGATAGTTTTTTTCCTAAAACCAAATTGTTTATTAGAGAGTAGGTTGTTTGTTTTTAAGTGGCGGATGATGGATTGGTTAATAATTGATTCCATGACTTTACAGATGCCACAGCATAAAGAGATTGGTTTGTAATTTTCAACTAGGCTGGGTTCCCCCTTTTTGAAGATGGGGATGACTGTGGCTTATGACCATAGTTTTGGCAAGGAGCTGGTCCTGAAAGATTTTTCAAAGATTATGCTTAGAGCTTCGGCTATGGCAGTGGAGAGCTTTTTTTAAGAAGTAGGCACATATTCCGTCCGGTCCAATAGATAGATATGGTTTTAGATTGCGTAGTGCTTTTTCAACATTGTCTTCTGTAAAATCAATATGTATTAGATCATTGAAGTTGTCTGTGGTTCGACTAGGAAATACTGGGCATGATCTATTGCTGTTTACAAATACTGAGCCAAAGCATGTGTTAAAGAGGTTGGCTTTAATAGTGTCGTCATTGCAGTTTTTACCATTAGGTCCTTTCAGGGGTGGGATGGACCTTGAGTCTTTTAGTTTGTTGTTTACAAAATTGTAGAAAGTGCGGGTGGAATTGGTGCATAGAAGGTTTTCTTCTTGTTTAATGTGATAATTGGTGCATTCAGTTTTTATCTCGTGACATAAATTTTTGTATCGGTTTTTGAAGTTGGCAACGTGACCAGATTTGTTTTTCTGCCAAAGTGATTTTTTTTTCCGATTGAAGCTTCCTTATTGTTTCGACTTCAAGTAAAAATATGTTGTAATGGTCTTCTACAGTATTGCATCCAAAGAATAGAAATTGCCAATCAAGGGATGAGAGATCGTTGTTTATAAGATCATAGTTGCCTTTTTTGAAGTTATAATTGGGGATTCTGTCATTGTGATGATTTTTGTGTGGACGTATGTTGAGACAAAAGTCAATCATGTTGTGGTCACTGTTGGAAAAAGGTTCTTTAATTTGTATTCTGTAAATTGAATTCTAACTGTTGCAGAAGATGAGATCGAGGCAGTTGTTAAGTCTAGTGTTGTTGGTTACTAGTTGCTCTAGTCCCAGATTTGTTACCGCATTGTAGAAGGTTACATGTGTGGGTTCAGTTGTACATTCGTCCAGTTAATATGAGGTAGATTGAAGTCAGCAAGAAAGATAAAAGTGTGTGGGCAGGATGCCGCACATGTTAGTAGTGTATTTAGCATTTTTGCATGTTCGATATCATAATCAGGGGCTCTGTAACATAGTAAGAACCGAAATGTGATATTTAAGGACAGTTCACAGATGATGGCCTCAGGAATAGCAAGCTCTTGGGTAACTTGGATGTTTTTTAGATGTAGGGACTTTTTATAGAAGATAGCAACACCACCTCCTCTACGGATTTCACGATCTGATCGGTAAACATGATAGTCTCTTACTGTGGTACTGGAGTCAGGGAAAGATGCATTGAGCCATGTTTCACATACAAATATAATGTCGAATTTAGCCATATTTAGTAAGAGGAGAAATTCAGGTATTTTATTTACAAGGCTTTTTGCATTGAGTAGCTTGCATTTAAGGCCAGTTGTGGTTGGAATAGAGGTAGTTAGGGGTGTGCATGCCTAGTTTTGAGTGATGTTGGATCCTAGCCTTTTCCTTTCTAGGAAAGGGAAACAAACCCAGGATTTGCTGAATTGGCTGCTGCTGTCCTTATATGTATTTATCTTCCTAAAATCATACTTGATAGAATGTATGTTGATGTTACTTGCTCGGACATTGTCACCCAAGGCTGGAGTGGGAATACAGACTATAAAGGCCTGAATGTGTCAAAATAAGCTCAGATCAAATCCCTGAAAGATGGCAATTCTGTTTGTCACTGATCAATCTATCAATCACAATAGAGCTGGAAGGGACCTTGAGAGGTCTTCTAGTCCAACACCCTGCTCAAGGAGGAGACCCTGTAATGTTTCAGAAAGGTAGCTGTAAATTATTTCTTAAAAGTCTCCAATGATGAAGCACCTACAATTTCTGAAGGCAAGCTGTTCTAGCTTGAATCTGATTCCAGTTTTGTCTCTGGACAGGGCCACATTCCTCTAAAGCACAGGTGTCAAACTCACTATGTAACATTGCCATCACATGATACAGAGGTGGTTTATTCAGTAGGTTCTGACTAGTTTTGGAGAACCGGTAGTGGAAATTTTGAGTAGTTTGGAGAACCGGCAAATACTACCTCTGACTGGCCCCTCCCCCCTCTATTCTCTGCCTCCTGAATCCCAGCTGATTGGCCGGGTTTTCTATTGTTGCCCTGTGCAGGAGAACGGAGCTGGAAAGCAGGTTAGTGAGGTAGGGAGGGATTTTGCAGTATCCAAACCCACCACATTACACCCACCATACCACACCATGCCCCCAAGCCATGCCCACAGAATTGGTAATAAATTTTTTTGAATCCCACCACTGACATGATGTTTCATGGTGTTTTTCCCCATTCACAGAGCTGAGGTGGACATGGCCTGCACATGATGCATCCGTCCCGTGGGCTGCCAGTTTGACACCCCTGCTCTAAAGTATCAGGGCTGCAATTTGAGTTCCATCTGAACTCACAGGTTCTGTTAAAAGCAGTTTAGGCAGAAATCATGGCCAGGGAGAGCTTTTTCCAGTTTCAGTTGATACAAGAAATGTGAACTGGTTTGAACCAGGATATCAGTGGAATAGAGTCTCACGTCCTTGTCCTCCTGTATTTTGACTACTGCAGTAGGCACTACATAGAGATGCCTGTGAAAATGGCTCTGAAACTACAGCTGGCCTAAATGGCAGAGGTAGCAGAATCTGACACCACGATTAGCAGATGGACCACTACCACTTGGGTCAGTTGTAGCTTCAGAGTCATTGTCATAGGCAGCCACATTAGAGCATGAATCTACACATGCATAGGGCACATTTTGTATACCACCACCCCAGGGCCTCAGCCCACTGGTTTTAATAGAAACAAAATTACAGCCCATTATAGGTCTAAATACAAATTAGCCTCTTACTCTAGAGTTACATTTTTCTATCAACTTAATTTTCTTCCTGTTTCCTGCAAAAAGTCAATAAAGAGTTTCCAATCACCACTAAATTTAGACAATGTACAGGTGAAACTCAAAAAAATAGAATATCGTGCAAAAGTTCATTTATTTCAGTAATGCAACTTAAAGGGTGAACCTAATATATGAGATAGACTCGTTACATGCAAAGCAAGATAGTTCAAGACGTGATTTGTCATAATTGCGATGATTATGGCTTATAGCTCATAAAAACCTCAAATCCACAACCTCAGAAATCAGAATATTACATGCAATCAATAAAACAAGGATTGTACATAGAACAATATTGGACCTCTGAAAAGTATAAGCATGCATATGTACTCGACTTGGTTTGGGCCCCTTTTGCAGCAATTCCGGCCTCAATGTGGTGTGGCATGGAAGCAATCAGCCTGTGGCACTGCTGAGGTGTTATGGAAGACCAGAATGCTTCAATAGTGGCCTTCAGCTCTTCTGCATTGTTCAGTCTCATGTCTTTCATCTTTCTCTTGGCAATGCCCCATAGATTCTCTATGGGGTTCAGGTCAGGCAAATTTGCTGGCCAATCAAGCGCACGGTCATTGAACCAGGTTTTGGTGCTTTTGGCAGTGTGGGCAGGTGCCAAGTCCTGCTGGAAAACGAAGTCAGCATCCCCATAAAGCTCGTCTGCGGAAGGAAGCATGAAGTGCTTCAAAATCTCCTGGTAGACGGTTGTGTTGACCCTGGACTTAATGAAGCACAGTGGACCAACACCAACAGATGACATGGCTCCCCAAATCAACACAGACTGTGGAAACTTCACACTGGACTTCAAGCATCTTGCAGTGTGTGCTCTCCATTCTTCCTCCAGACTCTGGGTCCTTGGTTTCCAAATGAGATGCAAAAGTTGCTCTCATCAGAAAAGAGGACTTTGGACCACTGTGCAACAGACCACTTCTGTTTTTCTTTAGCCCAGGTAAGACACTTCTGACGTTGTTTGTTGGTCAGGAGCAGCTTGACAAGAGGAATACGACATTTGAAGCCCATGTCCAGGATCTGTCTGTGTGTGGTGGCTCTTGATGCACTGACTCCAGCCTCAGTCCACTCCTTGTGAAAGTCCCCAACACTTTTGAATGGCCTTTTCCTGACAATCCTCTCCAGGCAGTGGTCATCCCTGCTGCTTGTGGACCATTTTCTTCCACACTTTTCCCTTCCACATAACTTTCTATTAATGTGCTTTGATACAGCACTTTGGGAACATCCAACTTCTTTTGCAATTATCTTTTGAGGCTTTCTCTCCTTATGGAGGGTGTCAGTGATGGTTTTCTGCACAACTATCAGGTCAGCAATCTTTCCCATGATTGTGATTCCTACTGAACCAGACTGAGAGAGCATTTAAAGGGAACCCTTTGGAGGTGTTATGGCTTAATTAGCTGATTAGAGTAGGACACTTTGAGCCTAGAATATTGTACCTTTTCACAATATTCTAATTTTCTGAGATTGTAGATTTGGGGTTTTCATGAGCTGTAAGCCATAATCATCTCAGTTATGACAAATCACAGCTTGAACTATCTTGCTTTGCATGTAATGAGTCTATCTCATATATTAGGTTCACCCTTTAAGTTGCATTACTGAAATAAATGAACTTTTACACGATATTCTAACTTTTTGAGTTTCACCTGTATTACCTCAAATTAAAGCAATCAGTTTGCTTAATGGGAGCCAACACTGTTTCCTGAGGGAAGTCCTTGACCTCTTGGCCTTTAAGCCTTTATTACTTTTTAGGGTGCATAGGTACTGATGGCACAAATGCTTAGATTAGGTTATTTACATTGCTTGTTTTATTGGTTCATTATTTTTGAACCAATAAAGTAATTTAAGGTTTTTTTTTATTGAAGTTCATTGTCTGTAAATATCTGCATAAATAAGTAAATATTTTTTTCATGGGGGAAGTTTTATGGGATATAAATGAGTACACATCAATGTTGCCTGAATGGGAAGATTCAGTTAAATATTCCATTTCATTCTTCCTCTCCCTCCACCACCATCATTGAAGTAGACTTTTATAAGGAAATAGAGGAAAATGTGTATCACCAACACCATCATGTGATTCCGCTCTCTGTTTTGTTCTTGGGAAAGTAGGATAAGTTTATATATTAAAATATAATTGAATCCACTTTTCTACCATTATTCTACCATTCTGAAGTTTAAGCTGTGATCTGCTTAGTAAACTGGCCCAAGGGAAAGAAAACATTAAAAATAAGAAAAAATGCTTAATACTTTTACTTGTGTGTTCATACAGAGCACTCAAGGAAAGTAAAAGAGACAGAGAAAGTCAGAGAAAAAAGAAGTAAGGGTTGGGCTCAATGGTTTTATATGTCAAGCCATTCATTAGCTAGGATTATAACATTACCACCTCATTCTGCTTCAAATGTAAAATAGGCCAAACTTAGAATTGTCCAAGGAAGTGACATGCAGAGTTTAGAAGAAAAAAAAATCTATTTAAAAACCAGCTTAGGAAATTTGCTATTGATAAGACTGGTTCAAAAATAATTTATATATGTGTGTGTGTGTGTGTTTTCTTAACTTTTCGTGGGTGTTTATATGTATGGTATTCAGCTTTGTTCGGGTATTTTCCCATGTCATTATAGTTGTGCTTTTAAAGTTGTAGCAACACCACCACCCCTCGATACCTCCAGCTCAAACACCACCCCAACCAGGCACCCAGAGGAAACCTAGCTTCCTAATAAATGATAGCCGTCCGTTTACCTGAAGCCAAGCCACTCTAAAAGCCTCCAATAGAGGAAACACAATGTTGCCAGCCAATCAAGACAAAAAAATGCTACAAAACAGACAGAAGATATTAGAAACACCAAACAAGCAGAACACAGCAAACTCCCAGACCAATAAACACAGACCATGACTCCCAACCAATCAGGATGAAGAAAAAACCATTCTGGCACAGCAGTAGGCTAGCCCCAAATTTAAAACAGAAACGGCTGTGAAAGTCTGACTCACAGACGAACACAATACACAAGCCTGAGATTCTGTTGAGACGTCTCTACAACTTTAAAAGCACAACCATAATGATATGGGAAAATACCTGAACAAAGCTGAATACCATACATGTGTGTGTATGTGTGTTTTCGTAGATTTTCATGGGTACAGGTATGCAAGGTCTTGGCGTGTTCGGGTCTTTTCCTGTGTAAGATTGAGAGTATCTTGGCCAAGATACTCTCAATCTTACACAGGAAAAGACCCAAACACGCCAAGACCTACATATATAGCATATAGACCTGCATATACAGCACCATGAAGTTTTCAGGAGTACTTGGCTGTGTGTGCATCAGAGGTGGTTTTCAGCAGGTTCTGACCAGTTCTGGGGAACTGGTAGCAGAAATTTTGAGTAGTTTGGAGAACCAGCAAATACCACCTCTGACTGAAGATTTTACAGCATCCTTCCCCTGCCACGCCCACCAAGCCATCCCCACAGAACCAGTAGTAAAAAAATTTGAATCCCATCACTGGTGTATGTGTTATTTTAACAGAAAGTAAGTGTCAACAGTGTTGGAAATTTAGGAGAGAGGAGAAATCTGGTGAATGATGATGTTGTGCTTGTTTTAATAGGCTACCTACTATATATTATTTTTCCCCTTTTGTTTTTCCTTACAGAGATTCACTATATTTGCAGTTGAATTATACTTCAACAGCAGTGGTGGAATAGAATCTTCCACAACAACAAAAGCAACGATGATAGCAAAGGCAGTATTTGATGAACTTCACTGGCATATATAGCTCTATTTTCCAAATTCTTGCACCTCCTCTCCAAGCACATGTTTCCTGAGGCTGCTGTTCAGCATACATGCATATAAATATGCTGAATATCATTTCAAAATAAATTAGGAACAGGGAAAGAGGTAGGCTCAGAGAAACTAGAACCGGAATATTCATCACATCTCAATGCTAATAGCTTGTCCGGAATACAGCAGTAAGCAGAAAGCCTTTTGCTTTTTCTCTATGTAATGCCATATTTTGAGATCTTATTGGTTGCTAGATTAGACTTTTAAAACCATAGATGGCTTAGGACCTGGATATCTTCAGGAATACCTACTTCAAATTCTATCTGCCTACCCAATAAGATAGGGAGAAGATAGGGCCTTTTCTATTGACATCCCAATCCTATGGAATAGTATCCCCAAGTATCCCCAATGGTTCCAACTCTTTTGGAATTCAGGCTGGCCATCTAGATTTGGTTGTTTCAGGAAGCCTTTGGGGACCAGAGATGGCCTTCTTGCAGGTGTCAATTATTTATATGTGAGATTGTTCTTGTGATGCATTACATTTTTGATTATTAGTATTGGTTATTTATTTGCATTGTTTAATCCTGGTTACAAAGATAGAGCGCATGCCATTTAGAGTTGGATATGAACCTGTCCTGTAAGCCTAAGTAATAATTTAATAATGTAACTTTTGCATTCTGTTATAATTGAAGGATTGCATGTTGTTTATAATATCCACAGAAACTTTTCTATAAACAGCTGAAAACCCTACTTTCTTCATATAATAACTTGGGCTCAAAACAAAATATTCAGAATATTGTAACAGTAAGAGAATGCATAAACATCTTGGTATATCATTCTTATGCAAAAAAACCTCCCTTTGGACAACAGTAATTGGTGAAGCTCCAGAACAGTGGGTCACAGGCAGTCATGGCTCATTAGAATTAAAAAATAACCAAGAGTGTAGCTTCCTATTAAGGTTCTTGTTCATCACAGAAATTGTCCCAAGAGGTCTTTCCCTTGATAAAATCACTTCATGCAGACTACTTTTTATAATCTGTGTTACTATTCTAAACACATACATTATGGAGCCACTTGGGTGAGATGGGCGGCTATGGAAATGGAATTAATGGATTAATTTATGGTAGGTGTCAGCCACCTAATGGTTAGTTAACCAAACCTGAAAAATAGTAGTTAAACTCAAGTTATAATGCAGGGAAATAAATTATTTTCAAATGATAATTTGTAATTCTGTCTTGCTTTCCTAAGGAATATGCAAGGATTGTCCTTGTTTTAAATAACCCATCATGGTTTATAACAAGTGGATGATACCAGACAAAATACACAAGAACAGAGCAAGTTTAAATGTGATTTAACTGTAGGGCAGTATTATTTACATTTTATCTATCTATATCTATCTATCTATCTATCTATCTATCTATCTATCTATCTATCTATCTATCTATCTATCTATCTATCATCTCTCTCTCTCTGACTACATCTTATATATGTCATGTTTTTCACCTTCTGTTATATTAAGTACAGTTATTTTGCTACTATAGGTCATATGATAACAGATAACAGATAATCAGAGTTGGAAGGGACCTTGTAGGTCATCTATTCCAACCCCCCCACCCAAGCGGGGGACCCTACACCATTTCTGACAAATGGTAGTCCAATCTCTTCTTGAAAGTCTCAAGTGATGGCGTTCCCACAACTTCCGAGGACAAGCTGTTCCATTGGTTAATTGTTCTCACTGTTAGAAAGTTTCTCCTTATTTCCAGGTTAAATCTCTCCTTGTTCAGATTCCATCCATTATTCCTTGTCTGGCCTACAGGCACTTTAGAAAATAGCTTGAGCCCTTCCCTCCCTGTGGCAGACCCTCAAATATTGGAAGACCTCTATCATGTCTCCCCTAGTCCTTCTCTTTACTAGACTAGCCAAGCCCAGTTCCTGCAACTGTTCATTGTATGTTTTAGTCTCCAGTCCCCTAATCATCCTGGTTGCTCTTCTCTGTACTTTTTCTGGCGTCTCAACATCTTTTTTATAATGTGGTGAACAAAACTGGATGCAGTACTCTAGATGTGGTCTTACTAAGGATTTACAGAGTGGTATTAGTACTTCCTTTGATCTTGATTGTATACCTCTGAAGTCATAATAGCCTGAGAAAGGATGGCAAAAGAAAATAAATATCTCCATCATTATGAATTCCTTCTAAGCTTAACCTCTTAACCCACACCAGGCATCTCACTGACCATAACTATTAAACCAGATAACTCTTCTCATCTGAGTGAACATAAGTATCAACTACAGAATACAAACTGTACACTGTGGAGCACAGGAGTGGTCTCATACCTTGTGAATCAGCATCATTAGAAATGTATCTTAAAACTTTTGGCAAGCCTGTCAGCCATAAAACACATGGGAATATTAACAGATAATTAATAAGTCTGCTTTTGCTTGGAAAAAAACACCAACAGAATTCTGAGAGATAGTTTCAGGTGTAAACAACATTTGAATTAGGGCCAGTTCTATTTACAGTGATGGAGAGTCACGCCTATTTATTGTCCCTTCCATATTCACCATTTCAGGTCTTACATTTGCTACATGGATAGCAGGTTAAATTGATAGAGATGATTATTTGTCTGACATATAACACTGCAAGCTGGTCTGCCAGATACCAAGGGGGATTGAACACTTGTTCACATGGCAGAATAATAATTTTTTAGAGGCATGGTTGACTGGAAAGACAAATCTAAATTTATTCACTAATTGCCTACTGGAGGGATAACCAAAACATTTAATCCAGATTTTTTTTTAAAGATGTTGATTTATAAATGTATAGGAAATTTTGATAATTTCTAGTCAGGGTGACAATTCCTAACCAGTTGCAGTTTCTGTATTTGCTCATGGGATAGGGAAAGTTGATTTAGTCTTAATGGTCACATACAAAAAGACTTTTCATATGCCAATATCAAGGTTGATAATCATAGTTTGTTTTCTAAAAGCCACATCCTCTTTGTAACACCACTGTTTTTCTCTAGTTTTTTTTCCACGTTCATAATTTCTGTCTTTTGAGGCCTTAGATTTACTCTTTTCCTACGTAATAGTAATGGTGAGTTAACTGCAATCTTTTCCTAAATGAAAGTCTCAGCATTTTCAAGTAGAGATTGGAAAACTCAGTTTGAATTCCTGGAATTATTAGTCTCTATAAACTGGGTTCAGTGGATTAATGGTCCAATTCAATGTACAAAAAATCTTACATCAAGAAGATTCAAAATGAGATAGAACGGTTCATATTCAGTAAATGGGATGACATTTGTATCATAATATTTCACTATAATTCAAATGAAGGATCGGGAAATGTTATTTCCATATGATACAATCATGTTCTCAAAAGTTCATGAATATAAATCTACCCTTTGTCCTTGCCAATACCTTTGAGGACTTTTCCCATGGAGCTTTGAAACCTTGGAATTTAACAGAGAATAATCTATTTGGAATTCAGGAGAATAGGGCTTCTTTTATCTCTAAAAATCAGCAAGGTTTTCTACCTTGGTTGAGCCAGTGCCATTATACAATCTAGGGACTGAAAAAGGGCTTGAGACACTTATTACTGGATGCATAACTAGGCTTTTATAAAAGATGGAAACATTAACATCCCTTTTGGCTAAAATATGCAGATAGGCTATTATGGTATTGAAATTGCAGCATGTTCTTAAATGTCTCACCGATCAAATACCTGAAATCAGAAAGACTGGCAGTTTAAAATTAAAAAAAAATCATTTTATTACCAATATTGTCACCATACAGATTTCCATTATTTTTTTTTTGTGCTATGGAAAAAAGGAAACCCTCTAAAGATTGATGATGAACTCTTCATTCTTAAAAGATGAAGACTTCTTTGTTTAGTGACATTTTGGAGATTTCATAGACAGGTTTGTGCAGTATTCTTTGCAATACCTTTGGTGCCTACCTGAATCTGGAAGGCCTTTGAAATGGTTCCACTCCCATATCTTCAGAGGTGGTATTCAGCAGGTTCTGATCAGTTCTGGAGAACCGGTAGCGGAAATTTTGAGTAGTTCAGAGAACCAGCAAATACCACCTCTGACTGGCCCTGCCCCGATCTATTCTCTGCCTCCCGAGTCCTAGCTGATTGGCTGGGTCTTCTTTTGTTGTCCTGCACAGGAGAACGGAGCTAGAAAGCAAGTTATTGGGTGGGGAGGGAATGGGGATTTTGCAATATCCTTCCCCTGCCATGCCCACCAAAACATGCCCACCAAGCCATGCTCATCAAGACACGCCCACAGAACTGGTAGTAAAAAAAAAAAAATGAATCCCACCACTGCATATCTTCCCTTAGTTTTACACCTTGCCAGTTCAAATGACCGGAGAGTCCTACTGAATGAAGATAATTCAGATCAGACCTTCAACACAACCAATCTACTACTCCTACTTGGCTCTTCCTTCCCTGCCCAAATTGATACCTTCAACAATATTCTGAGTTGGCTGCTTAGAAGTGAGATACTGAGGCCTCTGACTTTCACTGCATAAAGACCAACCAACTGAATTTGGTTCAGTCCGTTCTAGAGGACTCTTATGTGGCTGGTTTGCTTGTTTTCCTTTTTTCCTGATAATCCTCTGTTATAATCTAGTATTATAAATCCATATAATCCACTGTATGTGGCTTCTTGTAGAAAGTGGTACCACAATATTTTGACAGAAAGGGGCCAAAATAAAAAAAGTTGGAATACATTAATATTAATGTCTTTGAACATGCATCACACATGATGGGCTGTCTTGGTAAAGCTCAGTGTGCAAAAAAAAGAAAAGAAAAAAAGTAAGTCACATAATATACTTTTAGAGGTAACATCACCTAAGCTATAAAATACTCTACAAATATTAGTTCAGTTCCTATTTATTTGCCACCTCCCTTTCTTTCATAGGCATGATTGAGGCTGTCTTTAAAACTTATCTGATTTCACCTGCCTACCACAAGTTTAATAGCATTATGATGGCTGACACATTTAATTTCACTAATGGCTCTATTCCCAATGCACATTTGATAGCTTGTCTTTATAATGATAACGTTTGCTTCATCTAATGTCCCTTTTATTAAAAACCACAAACTACTCTGAAACAATTATTATTTTGTTTTTTGTGAAAAAAAAATCAGCCTTATTTCTGCTTGAGAAGTTATAGCATAGGAATGGACTGGTTCCAATGTACTATAGATGAGTATATTTTTGGAGAGTGAAGAAATAGAGGTTCATGAATTTGAAAGGAGATGGTTACTGCTGATACCTTCCTTTATCTCAGCTGAGGGAAAATGTTATTTTGGGAGGTATGTTGTTTATCTTTTAGTTGCTGAGTTAATTGAAGATGTCATCCTATTTACATGAAAAATAAAAATGCATGTATTCTTATTTCTATAGCAAGGTTCTGGGAATCTTTTTACAATTGGTTCAGTAAATCAGAGTAATTACTTGTAGTTTGTAATTGGAGGATGCTATTAGCTCAAACATGCATTCAAACTCAAATGATGAGAATTATTAGCTCTTTAAAATGTATAAGATTATTTTGTATGCATGTCAGCCATATGACTATCTAGTAACTTGATGTTGATACCAGGGAAAAATCTAGTAGCAAAAATCATTTAGTAGTTGTTTATGTGCACCTAAAAAATGCATTAATTAGCAGTGGTTAGTAAAGATTTATCAAAAATAACTTGTCACTAATTGACTGACCAGTACAGTGGCCAGTTGATTTGGCTACAGGAATGAACTTGTCATAGTATAGCTTGACTTCAGCAAAGCATTCAAGAATTTCTCTTACGATAGTCTAACATGGATGGAAAATGTTGATTGAATTATTTACTTAAAATGTTTATATAGCTGCCCATCTTATATTAAACTCTGGGCAATTCTCAACCAATAGTTAAAACAACATTGATATATCATTACTACTTAGAGGATATCTGTTAAAACTATTATGCTACCATAAGATGAATGCAAAGCTGATTGAACACTTGTATTCAATAAGTGAATATTAAAAAATGCATTAAACAGAAAGAAAATGTTGAGTAGTTTACTTCATGGTTCAATTCTAGGTGGTATGCTGTTCAACTTGTTTATAAACAATAAGATTCAACATGGAATTATCAGATTTGAAGAAGACAAAGAGAAAGGACCGAGCAAAGACTTTGGAGGACAGTATTAAGAATCAGGAGGATCTTGACAAGCTGGAATAATGGACAGAAACCAAAAATGACATTTGGGATTAATGCAAAATTCTATATTTGTGTAGAAAAAGAAAATCAAAGGGAACTATATCAGGCAACCAAATATGCAGAAAGGATCTAGGCATCTTCATGAGGGGAACATGATCCAACAGTGTGATACAGCTGCAAAGAAAGCAGGTGGAAGTATAAGTGGCATCAATTGAAGAATATTGTCAAGACTGAAATAAGACACTGCTCCTCACTGTTCTGCATTTTTCAGGATGCGTTTACAATAGTGTTCCAGTTCTGGTCAATGCATTTTTGGAAGGACATTAACAGACTGAAACATTTCCATAAAGCAACAACCAGGATGCTAAAAGACTTGGAAGGGGGAAAAGGGTTTTGCATACAAGTTGCAGGGTTGGGTAGGTTTAACCAGGAGAAGACTGCAGCATGAGTGCTGCCTTTGAGTATCTGAAGGGCTGCTGTGGAAAAGATGGGTCAGAATTGGCCACAGCTGTTTTTGAGAAGCCAAGACAAGAAACAATAGGATTCAATTGCAATTCAGTAGTTTCAGTTTTCCTAACAATATTAGGCATACAGCCAATACATTAGAAAAGACCATGAGCAATACAGAAGAAGATAAAGTGCTTCTGATCACAAGGTAAAGGACTGGTAAAAAAACCTCGTTCTGTTGTTTTTGTAACACTTTCTGATGTATTGCTGTTGCTTTACTGTGTCTGTGTGAGAACAGTAAAGGAGCAATGAAAATTAAATGCCTTCACTTTTACATTAAGGGAAGCAATATTTTCATATTACGGCTGACATGCCCATGCCCTAGAATAGTGTAGCAACAATTAACTTTTATTTAGGGATGAAGGGTTGCAGAATGAATGGATTTTGACTTTGCTTTGGTTTTTGACCTTGTAATGTTTACATGCTACATATTTTGATCTCCCTTTCCCATTAAAAATGGTGGAAACTGCTTTCAATTTTCAGCCCTCCAGTCAGAGGTGATTCTAAAGTTTGTAAAAAGGGAGACCCTTGGTTAAAGGCTGATTAGAACTATCCAAACATGTGGACCAGCATCCAGCTTCTAATCATCCTTACTTAAAAGTTAGAAAAAGATGTACAGAAAAAGACATAACGTTTGTTCTAAAGAGACTAAAAGGATCTGTCATCTCTTTTTGATTCTTGGGTCAATAAAAATGTTCAGAGAATGCTATAAATTTGAGGATCACCAAATAAGACCTTTATGCAGGATTTACTATCTGACCTAGTGCAAGTATCATTACAAGTAGCTGTGAAATAAATGCATTGCTGCCTGTTTAATTGGAAAAGAAGATCGCTTTATTTTTCTTTCTATGCAAGAAGCTGCAGCCAACCTTAGATTTGTCAGAAAAAATGCCTTTTACATATTTAAAGAAGTGTTTATCCATTCAGAACTAGATATACATATTAAAATTCAGTATGATAATTAACAAATCTTATGTAAAATTCTTAAGGAAATGGATATGAACATACTATCTTTATTTCTGAAAATAATATGTTGGATTCTTTATTCTTCTAAATTTTAAAATATATTGACGATCAACAACAATTTCCTACAAATTAGTAGTTTGTTTGCCACCATTTCACAGTATAGCAGGATTACTTTCTCTCTCTCCCTCTTCCCCCCACCCCCCTGTGTGTATGTGTGTGTATGTGCTGTGTGCGTGCGTGTGTAAAAGAAAAAGAAGAAAGGGGAAGCTGAGAAACAGTTTCTGACATCTAATCAGATCTGCTGTATTGATTTTTTTATAGCTTCAGCTTTGGAACAAATCAGCAAAACAACCAAATTATCATCCAGAACTGACTTTCTCCAAACCATATCAGTTCAAAAGCAAGTCACAAGTGTGCGCAGACACAAATATACACCTCTAACGCACACACAGACACACACACATGCATACACAGACTTTCAAAGCAAATTCTGATTTGGAAACACTAAACCAAAGAGAAGCTTCTGCTCTCATGAGGGAGACTTCAGCGACCACATGGTTTCCCTTTTCAATGATATTAGAATTCCGGAGCAAATCAGACAGCTAATGAGTTGCTCATGCTTCAGAACAGCTGCTCAATTAACCAGAGCAAGTGCACCCAGCCTTCTATAATGCCAAGGTACCCACATGAGAAGGAGAGAGATAAATGAGACGTTGCTGGTTGAGTGAGGAGGGGCAGAGGTGACTCTAGAGGTGATTGCTGTGTTCTCCAAATAATAAAGCTCGGTTTTCTTAAGAATGAAAATAATTCTGAAAAGAAATCTGTTGATGGCTGTCAAGGAGCAACTACAAAGTCTCATGGTGGAGGCAGTACAGGGGTGAGATATCTTGAAGTTAATCCCAGCCTCCTCTTGGAAACAGCCCAAAACTGCATAAGAGTTCACACAACTGCTTGTTAATTTTTGATATCATACAATCAAATATGTGGCAAACTCTTTAAACTAGCTCATACTTTATGCTATAATATAGTTTTACCTAGTTGAATATATATAGGATTCCAGGCAGGGGTGGGATTCAAAATTTTTAACAATTGGTTCTGTGGGTGTGGCTTAGGTGGTGGACATGGCTTGGTGGTCATGTGACTGGGTAGACATGGCTTGGTGGTCATGTTATTGGCTGGGTGTGGCCAACTCAATATCACTCCCATCGAGGCACGCATCTCCTCGCCTGGCCTCTCATGACTGTGGGGATGCTGCAACAGTTGCAAGTGTGAAAAACGGCCATAAGTCACTTTTTTCAGTGCCATTGTAACTTTGAATGGTCACTCCACACAAGCAAAGTACCAACAAAGGAGGGGGAAAAAACTCCAGAGACGGTCCTGAGACAGGAAGTCTAGTCCTGCCAAGAATGTAATAAGGATTAACGGAGAGGCAGTTTATGTAAGCAACATCAGAATGTTTCCTTCCTGCCTTCCTTACAGGATTAGGCCAGTAATTTCTTCTAACAACCAGTTCTCCAAACTGCTTAGAATGTTAACAATCTGTTCTAATGAATAGGTGTGAACTGGTAGAATCCCACTCCTGATTCCAGGTCTAGCCCAAAACTATTCTGATGTTCCTTGGTACATTTCATCTTTCCCCCTGGTTGTGTGTTTTAGGGCTGGTCTCAATCTGGAACATAAAAACAGTTCCTCTTCCACAAGAATCCCTTTTGGAAAACAATGAGCCACTTTCAGAATGGTACATTTTAGAAGGAAAGACAGAATCATCTGGGAAATACTTGAACTGGAACAATTCCTTTTAATGTGTTGGCTTACATGATCTGTTATGGCATTAACTATGGATTTATTGTTTTATTTGTATGATTTAGAGGCTGCTCAACTTCACAAGACTCTGGGAAGCATACAACTTTAAAATCAATGAACAGCAGAACAGTAAAAATGAAGCCAAGCACATGGGGGGCGGGGAATCTAATCAGACAGAGTTCTACAGATGCTCCATGCTCATCTTAACCCAAGACCTGGAGGAATAGCCAGGATTTCAAAGACTTCTTGAACATGATCAGATGGGAGCCATTTGAGTTTCTGGGGGGATGTTCCTATGGCAGGAACAGAGAAGGCATGTTTGCTATGTCCCAATAGATGGCATTATAAATGAAAATTAGTTAATTGGTACACATGCTAAGTCAGAGATGGAACTCCACCAGTTTTCTAAAACTTTCAAAGGTTACAGAGGGCTTGTCTAGTGACAAAATGGTGCTACTACATAGAGCAAGCCGCAATGCTATTCTTTGGTTATTATTATTTTAAATGCAAACAAGGTATGTTAATACATGCATTTTAACTTATTTTCTCAAAAGAAAAAACCCAGTGAAAATCATATGTAGATGAAAATTATAGACTGGCAGTCTAAACTTGACTGTGTGATCTGGCAGCCTGATACAGACTGTCTGAAATGGTGTAGTAGGATTTCCTACTTGAGCAAGGGTTGGGCTAGAAGACCTCCAAGGTTTCTTTCAATTCTGTTATTCTGCTGTCCTGGGAGGTTCTAGATATGGCATATATGATGTCTACATGTGATCTTTCAATTGCCCATACCCACATTGAACCTAACACCAAAATAACGACATTATGATTTAGCATAGTATGGGAATCCATCCATCAAATGATTGTTTCAGCACTTTCTCAAATCAAAATTGAACATTTATGAAAAAAAATACTATATGGGCTTAATAAGCTATGACTTGGAAACATATTAAAAATTCAAGCCTTCATACTACCAATTATATCAAGTTAAATTAGTTTGGGCTGCCTTTACAAAATGGTTATTTGAATTGACCTTGACCCAAGAATGCCTCATTTCATGGACACTCCAGCACCCAACTTAAAAAAAACAAACAAAACCCAGTTACCCATGTGCTCCTTATGAATAATCTGTCCAAAACCTGTTCTATGCACTCACTGTTTGTCTTTTTCACTTTTACCAGATAGTGTTTACACTCAGAAGCATAGTTATGTGTAATAAATACTAAAAGACATATATGTGTGGTCCAGCCAGAATAAATACTGCATTATCATAAAAAAAGAAAGTCTTATTTCTCTGGTCACTGATGGAAGTTGTTCTTGTTTATAAAATAAACACTTAAGATAACCTCTTTGAGAGCCAGTTTGGTGTAGTGGTTAAGGCATCAGGCTAGAAACAGGCAGGGGTGGGATTCAAATTGGTGTACCACAGGTTTAGTGGGCGTGGCTTGGAGGACATGCTTTGTGCACGCATGTGGCAAATGCATGCTTTTCACGCATGCAGAGACATTCCTACTGACCTTCTTCTGCACTCCTGCACTCACCCTGTCTCTTCAACAGCTGACGTGCAGCAATCTGCTATACTGCATGATGCAGCTGAGCATCAAAAGCAGGAAATAAAGATCAGTATGGAGCTGGGGTGGGTGAGTGGGCCCAGCAGCTGATTGTCGGAGCGAACTGGTTCACTCCCAGATGATCTTTGGAGCTACCGGTTCAGCAGAAGCAGGCCGAACCAGTAGAATCCCACCCCTGGAAACAGGGAGAGAGTGAGTTTTAGTCCCACCCTAGTCATAAAGCCAGGATGGATGATCTTGGGACAGTTACTCTTTCTCAGGCCTAGGAAGGAGGCAGAGGCAAACCATTTCTGAAAAATCTTGCCAAGAAAACTGCAGGAATTTGCCCACACCGTCTCTGAGAATTGTTTGTGACTTAACTGAAGGAAAAAAAAAAACACCATCTGTCAGAGGGCACACAGTATGAGTAGGTGAGACAACCCAGGAGCAAATACAGCACACAGGTTTGTATTTACATATAGTGGTTTTCTCCTTACAAAAGCATATATACATACAAGTACTTTGATACAGGCCTTGAACAAACAGCAATCAGTAATCAGCTACACCATGGAAGCACACATGAAGAGAGAGATACATCCTCACAAGTTCTCTCTTATATTACAGTCTCTTAAAGTGGTAGCAATCAAATAACCCTGCTGACTCATTGCTACCATTGCATCATCATTACAACACTACAGTATTACAACATTATAGCAGCTGTTCAGCTATTAAATCATCATTACTCTGACACCATCCTTCCTTTAACTTTCCTTTTTGGATATTTTTCCCCTAGCTCTTTTTCTAATATCAACTATGTTTTTACATCACTTGTCCATTAATGAAGCTCCCAAAGATATAACTACATTGATCTCTTAGGCAAACAGGAAATAACTTATGTCACATCAACAAATAATACAGTTATTCTTTCATAAACTTCCATAGACCACAGTCCCATTTCATCAGAGGACATGAAGATAAAGCCTCATGAATGGAACCGGTCCTTTGTGACCATATTCGGCAAACCAACTTCAATCTCTTCTTTCAGAATCCATTCTACAGTTTACCTCACTGTACATGTAGTGGGACACTCTGAGGAATACTAGAAGGAAGAGGGGAAATAACTTTTCAGAAGGGAAAAGGAAGGCATTTCATTTAGTTAATGTATTCTGTTGATTCAATAGAATAATACACATATGAGTACAGAATTCTTCTTAGCATCCTGCTGTAATCTAAGCCTTGCCTCATCTCTTTAAACTGAATGTGATGTTATTTGCTCTGCGATAGTGCTAGTGGGGGAAATTTAGACTACACAATTGAGGGCATTTGCTTGACTTTCTCCAAGTTTTTAGAATATGTTTCTTTCTCTCTCTGTAGTCACAAAGTGGGGAATTGAACAAAAACCAAATACACTGGAGTGAGTAATGCTTTCTGGCTATAAACATCCTCTTTGAGGCTAGCAGCCCAAAGAAGGTATCTGATAGTAAAATCAACATCTTTTCTCTTAATCTGTCAATCTCACATTTTAAAAAACCAAAGTACCTACATTATTCCTGATTTTTTTTCCTGATGATTTGATATCTTAGCAAAAAGAATTTAATTCAATATATATGGCCACCAGTCTCTCCTAAGTATTCCCTGGTTGGGGAACACAGTTAAAAATGTCAATATATTAACACAAAATGAAAATTAAAAATATGAGTATACAAACATAATAACCAGAGGATAACCATGAATAATAATTAACAATATCTCATGGGCTTACCTAACCTCTTAACCTCTATGCTTGGGTGAACAGCCAGATCTTAAAAGCTTTCTGAAAAGCTGCCAGGGTTAAGGCCAATCAAATCTTGGGGGGTGGGGGGGGTAACAGTATTACACAGCAACAGAAAAGTTGCATTCTTTGATCCACGAGATGACAATTTAATAGAGGAGTCAGAGCTTGCCCCTCCTACCAGACCTGATGTGGCAGGAAGAGACAATCAGAGAAAGGCATTTCTTCAAATATCTTGGCCCCAGACTGTACATAGACCATACAGTTGCCCATCTCAATCCAATTTTAGCTCAGTAACATATACGTTTTATACTGAGAAAATGAGAACCGAGATGGCATCAACAAGCAGGCAAAAAAAAAGACCTCAAAAACCATTTGCTCCTTTTTTATTTTATTTTATTTTGCTGCACTGCTTTGCATGGCATTGCATTGTTTTTTATTTTTATTTTACTTTATCAATTTTGATTCTTGTTACTGATTTCTTAGAATAAAAAAATAAATGTAAAACCTTGAAGATCTTGAAATTTAATATTGAATATGTCCCCTTAAGAAAAGAAGATGGAATGTGAAAAAAAGAGATAATGTGATAGAACAAATCCAAGTTTATAGACTACTTAAATCAGCAAAGTAACCAAATATTAATAATTATATGTCAGACAAGAAAACTGTAAGTAAATCTAGTAACAGCAACAACAACAAGCTGAAAAACAATTTCTATCCCAGGGAACTAGTTCTTTTGAATTTTATTGTATAGTGCAGTGTTGGTGCGGTGTTGGGGGGTTTCAGTTCAATGTGTGGAGTGTGAAGGATGTGTTTGTGTTTATTTTCATGGTCATAATGTGCACTGAAGATGGTGTTTCATTGTACGAAGTGCAATGACAATAAAGTAAACTAAACTAAACAAACCTTTAAGCTACACTTCAAACATTCTGAATTGAGATTTGGAAAAATACTTAAAAACAAACTCTCTTCTCATGAGTAGTTAACCCATTAGAATGGTTCCCTGCTTTGCTTAGCTTCCTCTTCTGAAATAGCTTCTTCTTCTGCAGTGTATTTATTTTTGCTGAAGGACAAACAACTTATGCAGGCTTCAAAGCAGGGGTGGGATTCAACTGGTGTTACTACTGGTTCGATGACTACGTTTTGCTATGTGTGCATGTAAAAAACATTAAGCTGTGCCATCCAGACAGTTGAAAAGCGCTTTGTACAGATGCACAGCATTTGAAAGCCCCTTTCCCCCTGCTTTTTCAACCTCAGCTGTGCTACGCAAAGCAGCTGAGGTTGAAAAAGCAGGCAAAAAGGACAGGTAAGAGCCCGGGTGGGCAAGTGGGCCAAACAGCAGCAGACACAGAATCAGTTTGGTGTCTGCTGCTCTTCAGAGCTACTGATTCTATAGAGCCGGACAGAACCGGTAGCATCCCACCCCTGCTTCAAAGGAATTTACAGCAGACTTCATTGCCAGATAATGCTTATTGATTGCATAAACAGTAATTTCTATCTTTGAATTTTTAGTATCTGTTTGGGGTGGGAGGGTAAAAATGACCTCAAGTCAAGCTTGATGACTCCACAAACACATCAATGGAATTTTCATGACAAAAAAATAGAAGTGGTTTAGTGTCAGTTAAGATGCTTTTTTCCTTTTTAAAAAAGTCAATCAATCCACCATCTCTAGGATTTGTTAGTGGTTGAGTAACAATCAAGTCTACCCTGCTTAGCTTTGTTTAAGATCAACTACATTCAGCTAGGTGGGATTAATCTTCTATTTACTTTTGGTTTGGGTCATTGGTCATAAGCCAAATCCTATTCCACTCTGTGCTGAATTTAAAAGCTAATATTAGCTCCATTTGCATCCTGGGAAGTATTAAGAACCACCTTTGTTAAGGGATCAATGCTAATCTAAGTGAATTTAAAGTTTCCAGGGCCAGATGAATTACCCCTAAGGTATTGAATCAGCAAAGGTAATAGCAGAACTACCCCTTTTAGTCTTTTAAAGACTTGGAGAACAGATGAGGATCCAGAAGGCTGGAGGAGGGCAAATGTTTTTCCTATTTTCACAAAAGGGTAAAATCAGGATCCAGGGAACTTGGGTGAGCTTCACTATCCAAATGTGACTCTGGGTGGCTTGCAACACTATAAAGGCATAAATATAAAAACATTAACATTAACAACAATTAAACAAAGGTTAAAAATAAATAGCGTGGACAGCAGAGGACGTGAATTTTTGCATCTTACTCAACCAACCACCTCCAGGACAGTGTGCCCCATTGAGGCCCCAAATGGGCAGAGTCATGTTTTAAGGCCCTTCACGAAGACCAGAAGACTGGAGGTGGATCTCTTCTCTGGTAACAAGAAGTTCCAGAAAGTAGGGACCAGAACAGGAAGGGGTCATTTTCTAGACCCTGTTAATCAAAATTTCTTGACCAATAGAGGGCCTGTTCTGCCAAAGTGAATAGGGCCAATTCCTTTGGCGCAAGATGGTTTCTCAGACAACCAGGTTCCATACCATGAAGAGCTTTAAAGGTAATAACCAACATTTTGAATTGGATCTATTACTTTAATAATAGTTAAATTATAACAATAATTAGTCTTAGTTTAGTTAAAGTAATTTAGTTATATTTACAAGGAGAAATGTAAAGTCATGGGTCTAGGTAACAAAAACAGGTACAGGAGTGAGTAAAACTTGCTCAAAAGCAGCACGTGTGAGAAATACTTGAGTGTACTAGTGGATTTCAATGTGTCCAAACAGTGTAATGCAGTGGCAAAGAACGTAATGATATCTTACGGAATATTAAGTGAAGCATAGAATTCAAACTGTGTGAAATAATTATTTCATTCTACTCTGTCTTTGTTAGCTCTCACTTGGAATATTTAATTCAGTCCTGTACATCCCAATTCTTTTTTTTTTTTAACTGGAGCAAGTCTGGAAAATATCTGCTAGGATGAAGAAATGACTGGAAAGTCCTAGAGGGATGGTTAAAAGACTTAGACGTATTTAGCTTGTAGAAGATAAATTTGAGAAGGGATGTGATGCTGTCTTCAAATATGTGAAGGGCTGTCATATTGCAGAGGACTCGGACTTATTCTCACTTGTTTCAGAGGGTAAAACTAGAACTAATGGGATGAAATTTTAAGGATGTAGATACACTTTAGTCATTAGAAAGAACTTCTTGACAGTAAGAGCTTGTTGATCAATGGATTAGGCTATTGCAAGGAGTGATTTCTTCTCCTTCACTGGAAATTTTGAACAAAGGTTGGATAAATTATTTATCATGAATTAATTCTGCAGTGTTCAGGAGTTTGGACTTGATATGCTTTTAGGTCACTTCCCACTTTATGATTCTATGTTACATATAAAAATGTCACTATAGAAATAAAGCTTCTTATTAAATCATATTATGGGGTAACCACATTTAACAATAGCCAATAAATTGTGTGGGGTTTTCTTTGGGGGAGGGAAATAAGCTGGTAATTTTATAATTAATTTAAATCCACTTGATGGTCATGAAGGCATTTCACATTTTGGGGGTGTAGAAATTAAAACTGAATTCAGTTTATCACCAGATGTGTTGAAGAATTTATTTAACATAAACACTTATTGGTATATGCTACTGATGCTTTGACATTTTGCACGAGTTCCAATTGTTGAGATCTCAAGGGTAATGGAAGTATATATAAGCCCCATTCCCCCTGGCATTTTGCATGACTGTTAAGCCCTTCCTATTCCATCAGGACTTTTGATCCTGATTGATATGGGAGACCTTTGTATTACTGCTCATGTTGTTGATTTTAATTTTGTCTTGAATATACATTGCCCAGAATCATGAGTGGTTGAAGTGATTCATAGCTATTCTAAATAAGTTAATGAATAATACCTTTTGGAATAATGAGCTCCAATATTATATTCTTGTACATCAGCAAAAGATTTAGCATTTTTAATATTAAAAAACAAGTTGTTTATGTAGATTGGAAATCTCCAAGGAAGTTTAATAAGGATCAGTCATATCATAGTAAAAAGTTTAAAAATAAAGGATTGATTGTAATCTGGAGCTGCAGTTCACAAGTTGCAACATTAAGTCACACAGTCTGGGCATATCCTATTACTGACACAATTTGGGCTTAAATCCAGAGAACTGTTAATGCTATGTGACATTCATAGAGTCGAAAAGGAATTATTTAGACCACTAAATCTAACCTCCTGTCCAGTACAGGAATCAGAATTAAAGCTTACTCCTAGCTGCCACCTGAACATCACTTATAAAAGGGAGGTCGTCTGGTTCTATTGTTAAACTGCTCTTACTGAACTTTTCTCCCCTAACATTTAATTTCAATCTATTTTCCATCATTATTTTATATCATACACCGTGGAATGATGGAGAGCAGCTCTTGACTTTATTATATTTGAAGAGTGCTTATTTGAAGAGTGTTATCACACTCTCCAACCATCCTCCTTTCTGAAAGCTACTTTGCCCTGCTCTTCCAAATTCTTTTCATAGGACATTATTTTTAATCCTCTGATCACCCGCACTGCAAAATTCCAATTTGTCTGAGTTCTTAGAATGTGGTATTCAGAAATTGGACGTGATACTCAAGATGGGATCTGTCTCAATTCACAATAAGATGAATGATTAATTTTTGTGATCTAGAAATGGTTGACACAGCCTCAAATTGCATTTGTCTTCTGTGCAGTCACAACACATTGTGTTGATTCATTATCCAGTTTTAATCAGCTATGATTACAAGTTCTGTTTCACACGTTTTGTCACCGAGCTACGTATCCTCCACCTGTGCATCTCATTTGTTTTTTAAATGACTTTTTCTTCTATTAAATTTTATTCTGAGTTTTTCATTTACCAAACTCTCAAGATGTTTTTGAATTTCATTTCTATTTTTCCATTCCTCTCAAGAAATAAGGAATTGCTATTGAGTCTTCCCTGAGATAATTTTCAAGATACTTCCATTTGCTTGTAATGCCATTCGCTTATTACTAGCTTATTAAAATGTCATAGGGTACTTTCTCAAATACTTACTTGAAATAAAAATATGTTATTAATATTATGTTCCCAAAATGTGCTAAAGAAGTTAACCAATAAAAAGTTGCCAAAATCCATATTTAACAAAATAATGCTGACCACTAGTAGCTGCTGTTTTGTCTTCAAGGTGCTTATAAAACAATCTGTTTATGATCTCTTATAGAATCTTTCTGGGTATTGTTGTTAGACAATATCTCCATTCCCCCCAACACCATTTTTGCAGATTGGTACAATATTTACATTCCTCCAAATATCTAGCACTTCATCATCTATCCAGAATTTTCATGGATAAGATATTAAGGTTCAGCCTGACCATTACTAATTTATTTCAGTGTTCTGCATGCAAATCATCTGGCCTTGAAGATTTAAACCAATTCAGAATATATAGATATTCCTGATTATGTTTATATTTCTCTTAAACATCAATCCTGTCCATTTCATTAGTTCTTCACAACTGCATGCTGAAAAAACAATTACTACCAACCTCCCTTCCATCGAGGACCTGTATACTGTATACTGCACGAGTCAAAAAGAAGACTGTGAAAATATTTACAGACCCCACGCATCCTGGACATAAACTGTTTCAACTCCTTCCCTCAAAATGACACTATAGAGCATTGCACACCAGAACAACTAGACACAAGAACAGTTTTTTCCAAAATGCTATCACTCTGCTAAACAAATAATTCCCTCAACACTGTCCAACTATTTACAAAGACTGCACTACTATTACTATTAACCTTCTCATCACTCCTTATCACCCATCCCCTCTCACTTGTGACTGTATGACTGTAACTTTGTCACTTGTATCCTTATGATCTATACTGACTGTTTCCTAGTATGAATTTGATTGCTTATTGTACCCTATGACTATTATTAAGTGTTGTACTTTATGATTCTTAACTCTTGACAAATGTATCTTTTCTTTTATGTATACTGAGAGCATTTGCACCAACACAAATTCCTTGTGTGTCCAGTCACACTTAGCCAATAAAGAATTCTATTATCTATTATTACGAATACACCCTTTGCTGAAAAGGTACTAGATCAACGATTCACGGGATATATTCGCGGGATATATGTTTACAACATTTTTAGATTTCTTTTTCTTTAATTTTGATTATGTCATACTATTAATAAAATTGCATATATATGTATGTATGTGTGTGTGTATGTATATAAACTTTGATATCATAAAATAATGATAAAATATTTCTTATATTCTCTGCAACTGTTATGGATTCGGGGTAGATGTGGGTTTCTTGGACATGCAGAAAGCAACATGGTTGGCATCACATTAATTGACATCAACATAACTTGGGACATTCAAGGACACACAGGATATCTTTACAGAGTGACATGCTCACAAAGCAGAGATTAAATAGTCATCCCTTTCCCCACTCATCATAGGCAGACAGTTCATAAATTACATTTGATCAGATACCAGTGAATACATTCAGAACTCTATAATAGCACAAATATTAGGATATAACTGGGAAATGTTTGTAGGACAGTTTCTGGGTTGACTATTCTACTGCCTTATATTAAAATTGTATATTATATATTATATAAAATTATATATTCCATTGTAACATGTTAACCACTAAATCTGAGATTTAAACTTTTCTGACTCTGTAGAAGTACAAGATCTAGTAACTCAAGCAAACCCTTGTCTGCACACTACTTTTGTTATTAAGGGAAAACAAAACAAAATTATCTAGTCTGCAAAGTCAGTAAAGATAGATGGGCTGCATCAAAGAGAATAAATTCCTCATTTATACTCACACTGTACGTTGAGTTGCACCAGGGCTTCTCGAGGTCTAATGTTGAAGCCATTGTATCTAGCTGTCTGGCATTTGTAAATCCCACTCATTTTTTGAGTCACCTTCTCAAAATGTAGCTTCCCATCATTTGTCTCCACTGTCATGGTCCCTGATGGCATAGGAGCCTCTTTATCAACTCTGGACCAGATGATAGGAGGTTTGGGTTTCCCTCGGACTTCACACTGTAACTCTGCTCTTGAATCTTCACGGACGGTAATGATGGATTGACCTTTGGGCACCATGATGGTTGGAGGTACTATTGGGAAAAATATGACAAGAAAGAACAACTACTCAATAGCAATGTTTAAGAATTAGCTCATTGGAGTGGTGTGTGTATGTAAAAGATTATATCCAATGAGGATATGTCAATGGCTACTTCAGCAGAAACAATAGTGTCAAGATCAAAAGAAATCATAGTCCACTTAGAACATAATCACTATCTTCAAAAAGGTGATCCCAGCCTGGTTGAAAACTACAGACCAATCCCTCTGTGTTGCATCATGTGCAAAGCCATGGAATAAATCATTAACCAATCCATTACCCTCCACTTAAGTATCAAACAACCTACTCTGCAAAAAACAATTTGGATTCAAGAAAAAATTGTCCTGCAATCTGCAACTCCTACACTGTAAAAACATATGGACTACTCTACTTGACCAGGGTAAAGCAATAGATGCAATTTACATAGACTTCTGCGAAGCCTTTGATTCAGTGGTACATGACAAACTACTGTTGAAACTAAACTCTTACAGCATTTCTGGATCCCTTCAAAAGTGGATTACTGCATTCCTGTCAAACAGGCAACAAATAGTAAAAATAGGGAGTGCGATATCAAACCCTGCTCCAGTTAACAGCGGTGTCCCCCCAAAGCAATGTTCTAGGACCCACACTCTTTATAATCTACATAAATGACCTTTGCAGTCACCTTATAAGCAACTGCATCCTCTTCACTGATGACGTAAAACTATTCAACACCACCGACAATACTACCATCCTTCAAAGTGTCCTTGATTATGTGTCTGAATGGTCAAACAATTGGCAACTCCAAATCTTGACGAACAAATGCTCTGTCCTACACAATGATAAAAACAAAATCAGTGCAGCAAATACAAGCTAGGTGGATATGACATCATTGACGACCCTCACTCTGTCAAGGACCTCATTGACCACCTTCACTCTGTCAAGGACCTTGGAGTACTCATATCAAAAGACCTAAGCGCCGGACCTCACTGCAACAGAATTGCCAAAAAGGCATTATGAGTTGTAAATCTAATCTTACAAAGGCTTCTCCTCTGGTAATACTGAATTGCTAACTAGGTCATACAAAACCTTTGCTAGACCAAAACTCGAATACAGCTTATCTGTCTGGAATCCACACTGTATATAGGGCATTAATACAATTGAGCCATTCCAGAAGTATTTCATGAGAAGAGCACTACACTTGCAACAGAATACCCTAAACCACCAGGCTTGAAATTTTGGGCTTGGACAACTACGCTGCCTATGGTTGGAGTTAAGCATAGTGCACAAAATTATCTGGTACAATGTCCTACCAGTCAATGCCTACTTCGGCTTCAACCACAACAATACAAGAGCACACAACAGATACAAACTCAATGTAAACTGCTCCAAACTTGATTGCAGAAAGTACGACTTCAGCAACAGAGAGGTCAATGCCTGGAATACACTACTTGACTCTGTTGTTACATCCTCAAACCCCCATTCCTTTACCTTTAAATTATCTACTACTGACCTCACCCCATTTCTAAGAGGTCTGTAAAGAGCGTGCATAAGCGCACAATCGTGCCTACAGTCCCTGTCCTATTGTCCACATTTATTCGTACCTATTTTCTGTATTCATACTCATGTTTATTCTTATACTTAATATCTTGTAAGCGATTGACCAATCAAATCAAATCAAATAAATAAATTAAATAAATAAATAACTAGATACTATGTTCTACTTTGGATACTACATTTTAGGAAGACATAAAAAATGGAGGAGTTCCAAGGAAGAACTAAAATGATAAGAGACATGAAAAAAAAACTTATTGTTATTTATCAATTAGTAAGGCAGATGTTTAGACTGGATTTGGCATTTTTATCTATCTACGGAGTCCTTCTGATGGACCTGGGATAGGCAGGTGTTGTTTAATGAAGTTAAAGGCATTGTCGCAGGGTGTAAGCTGTTCCAAGTAAAGCTGCCTTTTGCAATTGACCAATGGTGATTTTGTTAATGCTGATGACGTTCACATTGTGCTGCAGATGTTTTGGGATTGCATCCAATACACTATTATTATTGATATTATATTTGTTTGTTTTTGTGCCATAGGCATTCTATTTTTGTCTGTGGGACTTTGTATTTTGTTATTTTCTCTGTTTTTTCTTGTCTCTTCTGCTGTCTCCAAGCACTACGACTTCTACTATTCCAACTTTATGGTTTTTCTTATCAACAATTTTATGTCTGGGATGTTATGTGGCAGGGGCATGTCTCTTTGAATTCTAAAATTCCGAAGCACTTTAGCTTCTTTGTTTTCTAATACTTTGTCTATTTTGTGGTTTCACCAGTTTTTGCTTGCTGTTGATGCATGGTATCATCTTGAAGATATTCCAGTGACCTTCTGTCATGCCGTTGTTTGTAGTCAGTCTATACCAGGGGTGCCAAACTTGATCCCATCGTGGGCTGCATAAGGTGTTTGTTTGCCCTTGGGGGGCCAGGGTGGGAATGGCCTGGTCATTGTGGCTGGTTAGGTGAGTGTGGCTGGTTCCAAGGAAGCATGGGCCTGTCCCTCACTGTCTCCAGGACAACTTCACAGGCCAACTTTGTTGCCTACCACAGGCTGAATCTGGCCTGTGGGCCACATATTCGACACATCTGGTTTATACAATCTTCTTGAGGCACTTCTTTGCAGAGTTGGCATTTGCTGTCTCTTTCTGTCTTCTCAATTCTGGTTTTGTATGTATTTGTTCTTGAGGCTTCATCGTGTGCAGCCAGAATTGTCTTTTTCTTTAGTTTGCTTCTTAGCCATTGACAGGTCTCATTATCTGCTTTGCCTGCTAGATTTTTTCATGTATTGGCAAATATAATACTTTGCCTTGCCATGCCATTTCTCTTTTCTATTCTTCATTTTGTTTATTATTGTAGTGTTATATAGCAATTATAATACTATAACATTATACTATTAAAATACATTATAATAAATTATTATTTTAAATGTATTGGCCTCCAAATCCAGTGAATTTCAGTGGCTGAGGAACTCCTCTGGATGGAGGTTTTAGTCTGGAGAAGAGAAAAGATTGTGAAGACATGAAAGCTGAGCTAGATGACCCCTGCATTTCTATGATTAAAAATGCTCTAAAATTTTGTCACCTTATGAAGCAGTCCAAATGTCTTGCATACAAAGAATGAATTTGTTCCATGATCTTTCTGATAGTTCCATAGAAATTATTGCTTCTAAATCTTACTTTCCCCAGTTCTTCCAACTTTCAGAACTTGCTCTTCATAATCTTCACCATCTTCTCTGCCCTCTTTTTAAGATTATAATTAGGGGATACAGATTCTTCAGGGCTGCCTGTGTGTTGATCTCCAAATATATTTGAACCACAACTTTTTTTTTCACTAGAAAAATTCTGGGAATTGTATACTCAGTAAAACTTGTAGGGCAACTGTCGGGAAAGATTATTGTAGGGACTATCTGTACTAAAATATGGAAACTGATATGATTGTCCTTGATTCTTTGTGAAATCCTCTTTCTCTCTTCAAATATTTTTATACGTTTACATTTCGAAAGGATTTAAAAATGGAATGTAAAAGTTCCAAATTTATTTTTATCTTCATGACCAAGTAATGTCTGTGTGTAACCCATAAATGTAAGAGGGCCAAGAGGCAGTGTGATTATTTTAATCATACAAAAATATAGCACGTAGCTAGCTTAAAGGCATATTTATGTAAGTCTAGCATCCAGTATCTCCATCAGCTATATCACTAGGCAATAAGAAGGTGAATTTTCAATTTGCAGGTCTTCTGTGTGCTATGGAATCTCATCAAATCCTCTCTTATATGGTGTGAAGATTGAGCTGCACCCGCATGGCTCGGTACTGCCAGCATATGCTCACCTGGCAGGAGACAATTTTCTTTATGGGAAAAATGTGTAAATTGCATTTGAAAAGTTTTTAATTAAAGGCAGCTTTCTGGGACCCTTATGCTGGATGACCTGCTTGCTAAATCTTATGAGGGGAAGAAGATTCACAAAACCAAGGAATAAATACAAATTAGGGGAACGATCCACACTTCAATACAAACATAGTAAAGCCTTTTTCAAAACCCATGATTTTTTTTTTAGAACTGTGGAAACTTTATATGGATTCTTTACTGAAAAAAAAAGAGAGGAGAATGAATTGGTGATCTTGGGATCTGGTGATTAAAAAAGAGCTTATGGAGAAATGTTTAAGATTACTTGATAGAAAGAAGCGCAAAAGGCACAGCTGCCTTCCTTTTTCAATTTCTAGAAAGAAGTGTGAAAGGCACATGCTTTTCTTTTTCAATTTCTTTCTTGTATCCCTAGTTCTTATTTTCTATGTTCTTGATTGGTGTGTGTGTGTGTGTGTGTGTGTGTGTGTGTGTGTGTTTCCATGCTCCATTCAGATTACTCCTGAATTTTTCTGTGGTAGGAGGCTTGGTAAGTTTCTTTTGGAAACTTGTTTTAAGTGGTCGGCTAGCATTTCCATTGTTTCTCTGATAGGCACCTGTGACCTTTGTTGCAAACATACTTCAGAAAGCTCTGTTTTCTCTCTGCCTCACCTCTGTATCCTTCTGAGAAACAAAGTAGAGGTGATTAGGTGAATCATTAGAAGCTAAACCACTGTTTGTTTTAGTCAATGAATGTGAAGGTTATTTTCAATGGGACAGCAGTACATATGGAGGGCAGGTTTAACTGTAATCCCACTACAATTTCGCTACAATACACTGTGGATGGTTTGGAGTGAAAATAAATAAAATAAACAAAGCTCACTAGCACAAATAAGGTACTTTAAAAAACAACAACAACAATACAGTGCATATGTGCACGGAGGAGTGGGCTTGGGCGTAGGGATGGAAAGTTTCAATAATTTTGCCTTGGATTTATCCCTGATGAATATCATCCCCCACTTCCATTACATTCATTTCAAAACCCTGATATGAAATGTGATCAGTGATGTAGCCATATCAAATTTGACTCTTAGCCAGAACTTCCCAAGGCACTAGTAATACCATTCTCAAAGAATATCACAAAATTACTCTTTTGCAGAGCCACTTTGCATTGCTAAATGGTTACACCCTGCCTATTCCTTCTCCCCAATTTGCTTCTGATCTATTATGCAGAAAAGTTTCCATTGTGCAGGGAACTGTTCCAAGATGAACCCTCACCATCCTTCACTTTTAACATGCTATACTCTTATGCCTTTTTGTTTTGAAAGGTTTGTTATGCTTTAAAGAAATAGAAATAAAACATCAGATAAAAAACAACAACATAATATCGATTATGAAATATTAAATATAAATTTACTCAGCCTGACTTTTTCTGTAGTTGTTTGTCTGAAAACACAAAATTTGGAATAGAGAGAGAGAAGTTGCACAGCAGTGCAGCCTTCCATCTTAAACCCTCCAAATAATTTGAAAAGGATTTATCCTGTGATTAAAGCTAATCTACCTATCTGGTAAGCAGAGCTAGGATCTTTATGAAGCTCCTGGGACAGATTTTGATTAAAGCGTACGTTCTTTTTAAACCGTGTTCTATCCTTAATCGGGCTTCTGGATACATTAAAAATTAGATGAAAATTTACCTGTTTCTGAAGAAATGTTCACCTCGACACTAAGGTCAGGGATGGGTGCTCCTTGGAAAGATGCCACACACAGGTATGTACCATAGTCTGTGAAACGGAGATCAATTATCTCTAGGCTGCTTGTCACAGGGGGAAGTTCAGGATCATTCTTGATGACAACTACTCGATCTGAGAATTTGGCCAGCTTCCCATTCTTGTACCAGAAGTAGAAAACTTTTTCTTGTGGGACAGCATCCACATGGCATGAGAGTTTTAGGTCCTGCCCTAGCTGGATGGTTTCACTCTCTTTGATGACATCAGGAGTGATCTGGAACGTTATGTTCTTCATGGCTGGAGGAAATACAAAGGCCAAACTTGTGAATATATCAGTGCCTGATCTTCAAATAGTCAACATATGTCATATCATGTCATGTTGGGTCATGTCACATCATGTTGTATCATGTCATATCCTGATTGACAGGGCATAAAAATCTGAGTATATAACACAATATAACACAAAAAGTAAACTATATAATTCACATTCTTACATTCAACAAAATTTAACATTCAGTTTAATAGCATCTCCTCTTCTTAGGCAGAAATTAATTCTGGAAAGTTGTTTTCACTGAATCTATGATGCAGGGGGAACAGAATATCCTTCCCCAGCTTGCTATAATTTCATTCTTGATAGGAGAGGGATGTAAACATGATTTTTGAACATGCCACCTTATGCTTGTATGCAAATATAATGTATTAATTTGACCATCAATAAATGGAATCTGGCAAGTGCAGTCGGTTTGATAGAAATGACTAAAGAGATCAGGAGAAAAACAAGAAAAGTGATTTGTTTGCATCCGTCTCCTATCAATCCCCCACCTTTCAATGTAACGTAGTGTGAAGCGATATGTGTGTGTGTGTGTGTGTGTGTGTGTGTACACTTATGTGTTGAAAACAAACCTGAACATTATGAGGACTGAAGGAAAGGAAGCAATGCAATATAAAATCAAGCTTGGTTAATACTATTTCTGCCCTGAATACCAGTCTTAAATTTATTCCAATCTTTAAAAGGAACAAAGTGATCTGGAAATTCAGGCTTCATCCCCAATTAGATTAATAGAAAGACGTACATCGCACCAATAGGTTCACTGTCTTCTTGGCTGGATTCCCCACATTGTTGATGGCTGTACAGTTGTAATAACCTGAATCTTCAGTTTGAATGCCCCAGATGGTAAGATTGCCCGCATGAATCAGGCTGTTCAGTGGCATAGGACCAGGTGAGTGAGACCAGACTACCTGAGGCAAAGGATCTCCGCCTGTTAATGAACAGTATATGGTAACATTATCCCCTGGGTTTACCACTAAAGTCTCATTCACTGATAGTTTTAGAGCTGGCGGAGCTATAAGAGAGAGAGAGAGAAAAAAGAGAGAGATTTTTTTAAAAGATATAAAGATTCATTTTTAGGAAATATAAATTAGCATATTTTGAAATATATACAAAAGAAAGCCTGACGAACCTAGAAATTAAAAAAAAATGCATACTGTGCTTGTAATCTAGTCAGATGGTAATTCTCAAATGTCTCAAATGAGCCCAGTCAGTTTCAGAAATATACAGATGAAAACTGGAGGCCTACAGTGGTGCATTTCAAATATTTTTATCACCGGTTCGGTGGGCGTGGCTTGGTGGGCACGCTTTGCGCATGCGCGCACACACTTTGCATGTACACATGCGCCAAATACACACTTTGTATTGCAGGTGCAGAGGTTTGCTGACTCACCCCTGCAAGCCTGCACTCTCCCTGTTGCTTCAGCAGCTGCCATGCCGCAATCTGCTGTGCTACGCAAAGCAGCTCTGCTTCAAAAGCAGAGGATAAAAGTCAGTATGGGAGCCAGGGCAGGAGTGTGTGCCCAACAGCAGAGTGTTGGAGAAAACTGGTTCGGTCTCCGCTGCTCATCAGCGCTACCAGCCCAGCAGAACCAGGCCGAACCAGTAGAATACCACTACTGGAGGCATACAACAATGCTATGCACAAAAAGATCAGTTTGTGCTTTGTTGATCAGCTTGCCAAATTATACTGGGAAAGAAGAGAATGTCTCTCTGAATTCCACCTTTTGCCAATGCCAACTCCTGGCTTTTCAGATATTATTGCACTGTAATTTCTATCAATCTCAACCAATTATTTGATTTTCCCCCACCCCATTACATAACTGAATTGTTGCTTTATAGGCTTCAGATCTCTCTAAAATTATTGCTGGGATATAGATTAATAATTTATAGTCCGTTTTTCTTAAATGTATGATGTATCACCACTTTTAGAATGTGTTAAAGTTTACAGGCCTATAATCTGGTGTCTTCAGGGCTACAACACCTATCATCCTCCATCAGCAAGGCAATTTACACAGCTTCAGGTTAGGAAGACCCATAAAGCTTATACTGCCTTTCTGCAGAAATATGAGGCTCGTTTACACTTGATGCCATTTCTTACACTTGAGCTATAAAGATGTGCACCTTCAAAGTGTGATACAAAGAATGATTAGAAGTTCCCAATCACAAATTCTATCTTCTACAAGTTCCTTCACCTCCTGTGCACAGCAAAATCTTCCTTGAGGATTTAATTCTAAGTAGCTTCGTATTATAGCAACTTGTTAATATCTTTCCCACACATCCCACATCCCGTGCCCTGCCTCCTCCTCCTCCTCCTCCTCCTCCTCCTAGCAATTATTGCTAACCTCTAGAGCTCTTTCTTTAACTGCCTTATATATCAAATGCTGGGCTCTAACCTCATTCACAAATCTTTGAGCCTCCCCTTTATGTAAGGAGTCATATTATGAATGGGCAGCTCCTCTGCTTTAGAGTGCTTAACCTCAACCCTTCTGATTAATTCCTTTTCTTCAACACCCCCAGACACAGATCCAAAAGGCTTTTCTCTGTGTTTTCTGTTTAATCTCTCAAAGGCCCTGTAATGCTCCTTCTCGGGAGTCATCAGAGACTTCACACAGAGCTCAGAAATTAACAATCAATGGGACAATGGCAGAAGCATGTTTTAAGTAAGAGCTGTAATAACGCAAAATAAGGCATCGTTACATATTCATAAAGCTTGATTTAATGACATCATTATTTCTGCCATCTCTTCTTTCTGGGCCCTATGTTAATGACTTATGCTGGATTTGCACTGAATTTCTAGTTCAGACAAACAAAAAAGCAGGAAGGCTGTTCTCTTACAGGGGCAAGAAAATACATATTTCACAACTATTCTGATTTTTCCCACATCCAGACTGATTGGCTTACATTTGGACACTTTAAAAACTAATATTCCTTGTCTTAATTCCAAAATATATAAGACTGACACTATAGTCCATGAAACGGAGATGAAGTACAACGCTGGCCAGTTATATCCAATCTGTTGGGAAAATCAATGTGATGTAATAGGGAAAGTAAAGACCATGGATTACAGGCAGGAAGACTGTGAATTCTAACCCTGCCAGAGACATGAAAGCCAACTGGGTGACCATAGGTCTCTCTCTCTCTCTCTGTCACTGTCTCTCCCTCTCCCTATCTCACCCCAGGAAGAAGATACTGGCTGGTCTATTCTGAAAATGTTGCCAAGAAAACTTCACCAGGTGACAGGTGACTCAATGGATCACCACCACCACAATAACAAGTACTCTGATGACTTAATTTTTGACTTCAAGGAAGGATAGTATGGCTGGATAGCAGCATGAACTGAATCTAATATTTAGGCAAAGAAATTTCAGCTGAAACCCCAAACCCCAGACAAACTGAGGGGAGATGTGTGGGTGAGTAAATGTTGTGGT
Source organism: Pseudonaja textilis (assembly GCF_049901715.1). Taxonomy (NCBI): domain Eukaryota; kingdom Metazoa; phylum Chordata; class Lepidosauria; order Squamata; family Elapidae; genus Pseudonaja; species Pseudonaja textilis. Next base: position 59,401,833 of record NC_141990.1, on the reverse strand, counting down.
TATCCAGCAGCAGGTGCAGATAGCTGAGGAGAGCGAGGACTCAGATGAGGGGCCAGGACCATTATGGAGTGGACTGCTGCCTTCAGAGATTGTGGGAGCTGGCAGCAGTGATGAGGAGGTCCCGAGAAGCCTGTGCCAAGTGCATGTGCATGCAGGGTTGCTCACAGGAAAGAGCAGCTGCAGCAGCACAGGCAACTCAGGAGTAAGACTGTAAGGTAATGGCAAGAAGATAAAAGCCAGCTGTGAAGCGAACGTTCTTTGCAGGAAGCAAAGACGTTTTGAAACTCAGCCTCGTGTACATTACAGTATCTTAAGTTGGTATTTGAAGACTCTTGTGTTGTGAAATATTTCTTATCTGTTATTCTTGGCAGCCTTGCACAGTTTTGGCGAGGCTCATGCTTATCAAAGTTAATTAGTTTGCAGCAGCCTTTTAACAGGGATTCATAAGAATCATTAAAAGGTTTCTGTTCCCTTTGGTTCGTGTTTGTTTTATTGGAAAAGGGTTTGGGTCAGAACAGTAAACATGAATTTATGGGCAATGAAACATCTTCTTGACAATGTCTACATTGCAATGAGTGGGAAGTGGATGACCATATAATTTGCCCATATGGTCTCCCTGATTTTCCTATCTCACAATAAGCTTAAAGAATGGGAGGTGATATGAGCCCCAACTAGGCCTAATCTAGGACTGGGATATGTGGTGAAACTAAGAAGAATCTGAAATCCAAAATATGGTTAGAAGTGAAATATGACTGGGATTTTATTAATGTCTTCCTCACCAATATAAATACTTCATTTGGCCTTCCAATTAAAGGGCTGATGCTATAATCTTTTGGGGTTTTTGAAGAGGACTGTAAGTCTTGAAGAAACTAAAACCCAAATGATAGCATTTTTATGATAAATAGGCAGAACAATATTTAATCACATGCTGAAGGTACACTATTTTGAATTGTGTAAATATAAGCATTATGTCAATGTTAGAAGACATCACAATACTATTTAGCACAGCTCAGAAAACATCTAGTAGTGCGTATTGTGCTATTATTTCATTTATATTTCCAGTAGAATTTGGAGCATGCAAATTTATAGCTGTTGCATCAAATTACATGGACATTTTTTTAAAAAATGTGAATAACTTATAAAACTACAAAGATGCTAAGAGTAACTTTTTTCTGAACAATCTGAAGAATTTTGAATTTTCTTTGAATAAAAATGAAAAAAAAATGAATTCAGAGGTCTTTATCACCCAGAGGTTATGCTTTGATATTGCAGTAAATGGTAGTACATATCTGAAGTTTTTTCGTATTATTATGAGTTCCACGTATTAATATTTAAAGTCCAGAAGTATTTGTGATCCAATTACTTAAAGAATCATCTCCTTCAATATAAACTTACCAGTATCAACTGTTTGAGCTAGGTGGCCTTATAAATCTTATTAAGAGAGAATATATAAATAAAATAAGTAAATTCAAATTTTATCTTTGGAGAATCTTTTCTAGGAGTCTCCACTAAATGATGTATGATAGAAGTTTAGTAGAAAGGAGACTTAGTAGTTGTAGCACTCTAAATGTCTACAGATTTTCTCAGTCTTCCAGATCATGGTTGTCTTAAAGGTGCTCCACTGGACTTTCTTGGGTTTTTTTTTTCTTTGAAAAAGTTTCACTTGTCATCAAAGAAGCTTATTCAATTCTAACTGACTGGTGGGGAATGGAAGGATTTATATTCTTTGCAGTCACCTGGTTGTTAGCACCCTGAGAGTTGGTCATTAGCTCTCTGAAAATTGTTGAGGTCAATATAGGAGAATATTTGTAGCTCAGGGTTGAAAGGAGGGGTCCTTGGTGCTCTCTGAGCTTGCTTGGTTTCTTGCAGATGTTTTATTATCCTAACTAGGTAGCATTGTTAAGGTATTCCCCGTTAGGCGAATGAGTGCACTCGGGGAAACATAGTGAGAGTGATGTTGAATAACACACGACCAGCATACAGATCACAGATAAAATGTAGGTTTTACTTCCAGTAAATGGGTAAACAAAGTCCAACAAACGGTCCAAATCATACACGGTTAAAGCAGTTAATATCGGTCCAGGGATAATCCAAAAACAAAGTCAAGTATCATGGACAGAGTTCAGTAAATGGAGTTTGCTAACAGTTGCAAGACTCACAGCTATCCGAGCAGAACGACGATCAGGCAATATGGCAAAACAGGAAATGCAAGGAGAAAGAAACCAGGTTTCTGGCTCCATCTTATGGCTGTTGGAGGAACCTCAGCCAATCACACTTACAGCATTCTTTTAAAGATACAGTATTAAATTACTATCCTGGTTTATATATTTCCAACCAAACTGTTAGGTGACAATCATTCCTAACATTCTCCCCTTTGGGTAGGACAATATATAAAACCTTATAGTTTAAGTCCATATTCCTCACAGCGAGCCTTATGTTTTACAGTGCCTTGGGCTTTTGTAAAATGATCTGCAATATTATTCTCTGACATGTGATACTCCAATGTAATCATTTTACTTTGAACATATTGTCTCACATTTAGATATCTTAGATTGGTGTATTTTGATCTTGTCTTTACTGCGAGATTGGAAGCTATCTGAATTGCTGATTGGTTGTCTTCATACACAACAATAGGTTCCTTTACATTAATTCTCATATCTATCAATAGTTGTTTATAACAAACTAAATCTGTACATAATAAAGACAAACATGAGAATTCAGCCTCCATTGTTGATAAGCTTAGATGTTTTTGTCGAATAGACCGCCATCCAATTAACACCTTTCCTAATAACACTACAGTACCTGACATAGATTTACGTGTAGGTACGTCTGTAGCGAAACTTGCATCGGCAAATGCAGTTAAAATTAGTTCATCCTTAGGCTCCAAATATAATGCATAATACATTGTTTGTTTAAGATATTTTTACACACGCTTAGCAGCTTGCCAGTGATTTTCAGTAGGCTCAGCATTAAACCTTGCTAATTAACACTATATGCTATATCTGGCCTTGACCAATTACTAAGATAAGATAAGCTACCAATCAATGACTGATAAATGTCTTTATCAAAAACAGGACTTTGCACATCACTGTGGCTAAACTCCTGGCTCATTGGTGTTTTAGCCTGTTTACAAAGTTCCATTTTAAAATTCTTTAGTAACTAGTTAATTTTATCTGCCTGTGGGATTTTGTATCCTCCCCTAGTTTTATCTATTTTTAAACCAAGATACTTAATACGCACCTAAATGTTTTATTTTAAATTTCCTCTCTAACAGTGAAATAATCCCAGTAGCTTCTTGCTCAGTCTTAGTGATTAATGCTATGTCATAAGTGAACAATAGCAACAATAAAATTACACCATCACTTTCCTTTTTGAACAAACATGGATCAGCCATGCCAGCTACAATAGCTATCTTTGTTAATTCCATAACTATGGACTGGTTCCATTCATAGCCTGATTGCTTCAAACTATAAAAACTCTTTTTTAATCTCCAGCAAACAGTTTTGTTTTCAGTTTTTATACCCAAAGGCTTCTTTAAATATATAGTATGTTGCAACGGTACATGAAGATATGCCGTCTCCACATCTAAATGGTTTATTGTATATTTATTCTTAGCTGGCCAAACTAATGCTGCTCTTAATGTGGTAGCCTTCAGACTAGGTGCAAACACCTCATCGTAGTCATTGGCTGACTGATCGAACCCTTGTGCTACTAACCTGGATTTATGGGTAACAGTCTCATCTACACCTGTCTTAATTTTATAAATCCATTTACACCCTATGGTATGCTTACCTGGTGGTAAACTAACATTTTCATATAACTCCAACCTTTGTAAGGATTTCAGTTCCTTATCCATTGCTTCCTGCCAAGCAGCCTGATCCTTAGCAGGATACAGTTTTAGTTCATTATAATTAGTAGGAACTGTATTTACTTGGAATACAATACTAGCCTGATATCTATTTGGTGGTCATGTTACACAGGTTGAATGTTTAGGCAACTCAGGGCTTACTGGTGGACTCTCTTGTTCCACCTGCTCTTGTTCTTCTACCTCCTCCTATTCCAGTTCTTCTTTAATGGCTACTGATGGTTTAACTATCTCATCATTAGGGACTACTTGGGTGTCAATAACAATATCATTGTTGGATTCCTGTTCTAGTTTATTCCACCCAATGTGTTTAAGAAATTTAGCACTAGTGCTGCAGTAAATATTAGCTCTGTCTTGATCCCAGAATCTAAATGATCTATGGTTGGCCTTGTAACCAACGAAAATTAATTTCCTAGCTCTATGTTGCCCTTTCAGTCTTACTTGTGAGGGAATATGCACCCATGCTGGAGCTCCAAATGTGTGTAAATAATTTAAATTTGGTTTTCTGTCATGCCAATGAGTGAATGGCAATTCACCAGTTGTTGTGTTAATCACATTGCTTAACACATGGTTGCTACACATTATGGCCTCACCCCACAGTGCTTCAGGCAAATCTGAATCAGATAACATAGCATGACTTGTAACGTTTGCCCCCTTCGTTCTATAAACGAGTTATGTTGTGGCCTGTAAGGTGCATAACACTTATGCTCGATACCAGCCAATTTTAACATCGTTTGTAATCTATTGTTAATATACTCAGCCTCATTATCTGTTACTACAGTAATTACCTTATGTTTCATTCTTCTTTCTGAAAACCTTAGCCAATTAAAGAAATGTTGGAATGTTTCTTTTTTGTTTTTCATTAGATAGCAGAAACCGTACCGTGAGTATTGATCCATTATACTCAAAACATAGCAGGCACCTCCCAAACTGGAGTAACCTTGCTTTTCTCCTGATTACAGGAATTACAGCTTAAGTACTTGCTACAAGGTTTTAATTTTACTCCCTCTGACAATTTTACAGTTTATTTCAGCATTTTGAAATTAATGTGCCCTAGACATCTATGCACTAAATGTATACATTCGTCATGTGGCTTAACATTGTTATAAACCGAGTTAGCCATCTGCAGCTGGTCATCATGTATCACAGATAAATCATTCTCTAAAGTAGCAGTAACACTTTTACCCACTTTCTCTATTATACAGTTATTTCCCCTAAAGGTTACTACATAACCAACATTAACTAAAGCCCTTACTGATAACAAATTAAATTTCAGTTTAGGTAGATGTAACATAGATAAATGCTCATTTACACATGAACAATTTGCAGTACCTTCATCAGATGCTTTCATCTTCCATCCGTTTGCCAATGATACATGTTGCTTACTCGTGGACATCTTTACAAACCTCTCTCTATTTCTAGTAATGCACTGCAATGCTCCACTATCAATTACCCACAAATCATGGTTTACAGTTGAATTGCTAGACATAGCTAAACTAACATTCTTTTTAGTCTTCTGGTGATTACCAGTATTCTGTTGTTTTCCCTTCTTACAGAATCTAGCTATATGTCCCTTAGCCCCACAAGAAAAACATTTCCTAACAGTATAGGTAGTTGAAGACAAATCCTCTTCTTGTGGTTGTTTATCTCTCAATTGGTCTCTTTCCAGCCTTCTTCTTACCTCTTCTAACAATCGTCTAGTTATGTCAGTCAATGTCAGTTTATCTCTGGGCAGGACTTCCAGTGAAGATATGTAATCATCATAACTTTCATCCAATGAGGAAAGAATGATGTAAACTTGAGGCAGCTCTGAAAAAAACAGTTCCTTTTCATGTAGCTCTTGAAAAATTCTTTTCATAAAGTTCAAATGAGCTAACATATCTCCACCTTTCAGAAGACGTGCTCTAAGCAGTTTATGTGTAAGATGTATGTGTGCACCTACACTGTCACAAATATCAATCCTCTTCAAATTCTCCCAACACCTAGCAGCAGACTCTTCTCCATGAATATGGACTAGCTGCTGGTTACTCAATGTTAGTCCAATTATACAAAGAGCTTGTTCATTGGTTCCATTTAAAGTCAGCTAACTTTTTGGCATTGTCCTCATTATTTGAATCCCAAGCATTTACTTCCGGTGGATCTTGAACTGCATTCCATAACCCTTCTCTACACAGAAGTAGACTGCACTTCATAGACCAGGAAATATAGTTTGTTCCATCCAACCGGGTTATCAGTGATAGACTTGTTGACGGATCTTGTGCCATCTTTACCAGGACAGTAACCCACAATTAAACAGTAAACAGCTATCTGTATACGGTACTGCATATTCACACCAACTCTCAGTAATCTGAGTCTGGCATGAACTGGGCCCATAATCAGTGTTAAGGTATTCCCCATTAGGAGAATGAGTGCACTCAGGGAAACATAGTGAGAGTAATGTTGAATAACACATGACCAGCATACAGATACACTGAATAGTAAAATGTAGGTTTTATTTCCAGTAAATGGGTGAACAAAGTCCAACAAACAGTCCAAATCATACACGGTTAAAGCAGTTAATATCAGTCCAGGGATAATCCAAAAATGAAGTCAAGTATCATAAACAGAGTTCAGTAAATGGAGTTTGCTAACAGTTGCAAAACTCATAGCAATCCAAGCAGAATGACGATCAGGCAATATGGCAAAACAGGAAATGCAAGGAGAAAGAAACCAGGTTTCTGGCTCCATCTTATGGCCATTGGAGGAACCTCAGCCAATCACACTTACAGCATTCTTTTAAAGATACAGTATTAAATTACTATCCTGGTTTATATATTTCCAACCCAACTGTTAGGTGACTATCATTCCTAACAAACATCATCAGTGCTAGTGGTGATGATGTTGCCTAGTTAGGGTAATAAAACGTCTGCAAGAAAACAAGCAAGCTCAGAGAGCATCAAGGACCCCTCATTGTTGAGGTCAATTGAGGGTTTATCTGTATCATCAGGGTCATCTGAATCAGAATGTAAACAGGTGTAGAATCTTCTTGAGATTGATGAAAGGACTGTGTTGTAAACAGGAAATAGGTGGTGGCATATCTCTCCCCCTCTCCTGAGGGAAAGCTGTTCAATTTTAATATAGATGGCCTCTTTGATTTCCTTTTCAAATCAGTGGTCCTTTCTGTCTAGAATATGAATTTTGCTGTCTTATGAAGCACCCTTCCCTGAGGACCCGCCTCCAATATCTACCTTCTAGAGTTTTAGATTAAAAAAAGTTTTAATTTTATTTTTAAATTTAAAGCTACATAACTAGCATGTTTTAAATTTTAAAATGCATGCAAGCTGCACTGCCACTTTCAAGGTTTGTCCTCCAATTTTTTTTAGCTCCATGTTTCCCTGAAAATAGGACCTACCCCCCAAATAAGCCGTAGTCTGATTTTTAAATGTGCACCTAATATAAGCCCTACCCCAAAAATAAGCTGTAGTGAAGTGGATGGGCATGGCCATCACAAAGCAGCAAGTGCACATGGGCTGATGGTGTCTGGAACCAGTCTCAGTCCATGCACCACAGCTGAATTGATTACTTGTCGAAGCAGCAGGTAGAGGCAGAGGTGAGGGGGAGGCAAGCAATCTGGGTGTGCTGTGTGGGCCGGGGGAACCCAAGAGTCAGTGGGCTGGAGTGCACAGGGGTTTGTGGAAGGCTTGTCTTTGCGTTTCTCGACTTGCCTGCAGCCCATATAGCTTGTCAGAATCACCTGCCTTCTGCCCTTATCTGCTGCCAACTGCCACATGAAGATAAGCCTCCCACGGCCAGCCACCCACTCCAGCCCACTGACTCTTTGCCTTCCTGTGGCTCATGCAGCATGTCTGGATCTCCTGCCTCCCCCCCACCTCTGCCTCTACCTGCTGCTTGAACAGGTAACTCACCTGCACTGCATGGGCTGCACAGCCCCAGAGTGTGCTGATCAAGAAACTGATGGGCTGCAGCTGCTGATGGATACCATCAGTCCTCGCATGCTTGCCGCCTCTTGTTTGCACACTGGGGAATGCAAACCAGCCACTCTGATCACCCTGAAATCATGTTTCCTTGAAAATAAGCCCTAGTGCTTATTTTTGCGCACCCCAAAATATAAGACTGAGTCTTATTTTGGGGAAAACATAGGTATTACTTTTTGACTACATTTTTGAATTGGAAAATACCAAAGGGATCATTTTAAAAGCGAGATCATATAAATGTAGTCCATTAAATGGAAAATTTAGAGAGGGAATATTGAGTTATTCTATCCATCAAGAATGCATGATATTTGGATTAAGGATTGGTTAGCCACAAATTATTTTATTGGTCTTCAGCATCTGGAAAAATGTGAAGTGTTATTTCTCCTGCTTTTAATGGGAAATTTATTTATTTTTATTTCCCATTTTCAATACAATAGCTACATGGTTGAAGAATAAAAAAACAATATGGAATAGGATGCAGTTTATGATGTAAAATGAAACCTGTTGATTTTTGATCTGGAGAAATGCAAATAAAGCATTTTTCTACCCTAATGGGCCTTGCTATAAACAAAAAAAGTTCCTGAAGCACTAGTTTAGGCAACCATTCAAAATTATGTATTTTCTTTTATGTCAGTTTCCCAGACTTAATAGCTAAAACCCTGTGTAGCAACATTTCGTTTTCCATTATGTCAAAAAATGGGTTTGTTTATATGTATAAATGGGCCAAAAGGAATCCATAAATCAGCTCCCTGTGCCTTGTAAATGTGCAGGCAGCATCTCTCTAGGCTCCTGAATTCTGACTAGAGGGCACAAAATCCAAGTTCAGCTGTGGGCCCATCTCGGATTACATCCTTTTGCAGTTAGCAGATGGATGCTAACAACGTGCAGCCATTCTTATGCAGGAGATGAATCTAATTTATTTGCAACCTGTGGCAATTACTTTTGTTCTCTCTCTTTCTCTCTCCCTCCCTCCCTCCCTCCTTCCCTCCCTCCCTCTCTCCCTTCTCCCCATCTCTCAAAAACAACTCACACATACCTTGCTGGTAAGTTGAGGAACAAGGGGAGGAGGAAAGCAATAAAAACAAAGAGTCACTTTCAATTCTCTTTGAAGTCCAATTTGCTGCAATATAACTGCAGGAGAGTTCTCCTTTGTTGTGGTTTAACTGTGTTGAAATCAAGACCGAGAAAAAAAACACATCCTATCCCTGCTTGCCCTGCATTGCCATTGTCCCTTCTGTGGGCTGCCAAATCTCTGGCCCTCTTAATTGTAAAACCATTAATAATAGAATAATAAGGAAAAACTGGGCAGGCATGCAAAATCATAATGGTTTCTTGCGTTCACATGCTGGAATCTCAAAAACAGCAAAGAGTGATACTTTTTGGATAAATCCAAAGTTATGGTTTGAGATATGATTCCAAGGATTTGATGCATTAAAGTACCAAACGGGGGGAAATTCAGCTATTCTGGCTGAATTTAACTGGCATCAAAAGATTTATACAGAGGCATTCAGTCTGAGTTGCAAAGGAGTTCATCTATTCTCTCACCTCAGAACAAGATAACCAGCAATAACAGCATTTGTTCAGGCTAGTTGGAGAGTCAATGTGGTATAGAGCAGTGATCCTCAACCTTTGCAGCTTGATGATCTGGCTGGGGGCGGGGAGAAGGGAATTGGGCCTAATGAATGGCGGGCCAATGCGCACACACTCTCAGCTCAACTCATTCAAGTGATGGGCTGGCGAGCACATGCATGCAAACGCAGCTGAAGGGCAAGTTGAGCTGTGTGCACATCAGTTCACCGCTTACATGAATTGAGCTGTGCACATGTACACACAGGGCTTCCTCTCATATGACCCGGTTCTGAATAGGCCATGGCCTAGTAGTGCGCCATGGTCCAGGGCTTGGGGAACCCCTGATGCAGAGATAGTCCTCAACTCATAATCACAAATGGGACTGGAATTTCTGTCAATAAGCCATATGTTCATAAAGTGAATTGTGCCTGGCTTTATGACCTTTTTGCCATAATATTTGCCACGGCTGTTATGCAAATCACACAGTCGTTAAAGGAAACCAGGTTCCCCATTCACTTTACTTGCCAGACGTCAGCTGGGATGGTCGCAAATGGTGATCATGTGACCCTGGGACTCTGCCCCTGTTGTAAATATATACGCCAATTGCCGAGTGCCCAATTGATGATCACATAACCATAGGGATGCAGTTGTCAGTTCAAGTGTCAGGATTCCAGCAGTTACCCCAAGTAAATCATGAATCTCAAGCCAAACTTCCAAAACTTCAAAAGGATTTATTGGGAGTTAACATGTCTGGCACTGCCTGGGTGTAGCCGACTCTGAGACACATAATTCATTGTCACCCTTGACCCTGGTTTTCCCCCATGCCTGGGTATATCATAATTCATGTTCTCCAGTGAGACACATCCATAGCCAAGAGTCATGTTTTCCAGTTAGATATTTGAGTGGCAGAAACTTCAGTCACCTAGTTACTATCTTTGAAAAACTATTTATGGAATGCACTTTCAATTTTCAAGCTGCCACACTGCTCTTTCAAACCCCTTTCCCCCCTCCCTTTCTGTTGGCAATTCTAAAAAGACCATAGAAATATTTTATGAGTTGACAGCAAGTGAAAGAAACTTCTTTCAGTGCTCTTGTAACTTTGAATGGTTGTTAAATGAATTGTCATCAATGGAGGAATATCTATAATGTACAGTATTAGATTAGGATCAGGAAGCCCATTTTCAAATCGCCTTCAAAAATAGAAGAAGATTGTATAGTTTGCATCAGAGAAGTACGGTTGTGGTGCTAGATTTTTCTGCTTTGTTTTTCGTTTCTTTTGTTTCTTGCTTTTATTGTATGCATAGTTGTTTATTCTTGTTTGTAAGCCACCCAAAGTTTGGTTTAAATTGGGTGGCTCTACAAATGTTTTAGATAAATAAATAAAGACAGCTCACTAGGCTGATTGATTGATTTTGGACTAGTCACTCTCTCAGCCTGAATTATCTTACAGGGTTATAGCTTTGGGGAAGAAATGAAGGATTTATCTGATTTTTCACTGACATTCTTAACCTGTTTCCTATTTATTAAGAGCCCCTAAGAAAATTCAACAGCAAACATAGTCAATGTGACCTTTTGGAGTATTCAGTGGAACCAATGCTTCTGTCCATATCTTGAATAGAATTAGCCAAAGAATACCAAATGGCTACATTGGTCCACAGCACAGCTGAATTAACCAAATACACAAAGATTGAAATAACCAGGATTATGGAGCTCATCAACCTTTGCCTAACCACATACCTCCAATGGGTGAACTTGCCAACAAATTAAAGGAACACCTATGGAACCACCTCTTTCAGGACTTACAGCGGAAGTTGTTATGCAAATCTAGAAGCCATAGTGCTTCCACAAATACAACCCAAAATATGGATCAGGTATGTAGATGACACCTTCACCATAATAAGGTAAAGGTAGAGGTTCCTCTCGCACATATGTGCTAGTTGTTTCCCTCTCTAGGGGGCACTGCTCATCTCCGTTTCAAAGCCAAAGATTTCAAAGCACTGTCTGAAGACGTCTCCGTGGTCATGCAGCTGGCATGACTAAATGCCTAAGGTGCATGGAATGCTATTACCTTCCCACAAAGTGGTCCCTATTTTTCTATTTGCACTTTTACATGTTTTAGAACTGCTAGGTTGGCAGAAGCTGGGACAAGTAATGGGAACTCACTCCATTATGCGGTGCTAGGGATAATAAAAAAGACCAATTACAGAACACCCACAGAACTATAAACAACATCTTCAAATGAATCCAGTTTACCAAAGAAGGAAAACAAGAACAACACATTATCCTTTCTGGACATTCTGATCAGCAGTGACCACAATGGCAAAATTAGAAAAATACAGAAAAATCACACACACCAACCAAATGCTCCACTTCCAGAGCAACAACCCAAACTTCCACAACAGAAGCTGCATAAAAACTTTACTTAGATGAGCACTAACTCACTGCAGCAACCCTGAACAACAGAAAAAGGAAACAGAATATCTATATAACATATTCCAATAAAATGAAGATCCACACAACTTTATCAAAAAGTGCTTGACCACTCAACCCGCTATAGTCCAACCAACACAAGACCCAAAAAGAGTAACACTGCCATACATCAAGAATTCTCAGAAACCACCAGCAGACCACTACTATCACATGGAAACAGCTTGACCAAACATCCTAAGTAAATAAAAAAAAACCAATAACCCCAGAAGAAAAAACAGGAATCAACTACAACATACAATGAAATTACTGCAACTGCCACTACATGGGATAAATAGGCAGAAGATTGGCAGAATGCATCCATGAAGACATGATGAAAACTCTTTAATTTCACAACATATAGACAGACTTAACTATAGTTTCAGTTGGGAAACAATATCTACTATGAAAGAGACAATCAGCAAGCTGAAAAGGAACAAAAAGACCAAAACTCTCCCCCACTAGTAATCAGAATTCAGATGAGCATAAATTAACTCCAAGATTAACATCAGACCAATCAAGTAAAAAAAAAAAACCAATCAAAGAACAATAAAAATGCATTCAGAGACAGTGGAAATTCAGCAGAAGCCAAAAGTCGGGTCTTAGATGAAGTTAAGTCAGTGAGACTTACTATGAACAACTTTGTTGTTAGAATAATGCTCAAATAAGAGATGGGGCATCTTTTGTTTTTCAAGTGTTGCTGAACTGTAGCTCTCAACATCCAACACAATGACAACACTGGCCAGAATTACTGGGAGTTGTAGTTCAACATCTGAAACATCTTGTTTACATCAAGCAAGACAGCCTTTCCTTTCTGCTTCCAAACAAAAACAAAAGAATGTCTACCCCTGAGATAGCACTAGCCACCCATTTATCTTCTCAACACACTGGCTTCCAAGACCACAGACTACAAAGCTAGATATGTCCTCTATTGAGGGTTACACGGATGCACTTCAAAAAAATGTATCAAAACATATTTAAAACAAACATTTTGGAGAGATAAATTGAATGGTATCTCAAGAGAAAGTACACTTGAAAAATGAAGTCTACAAGCAATTTGGAGGTTGATTTTTAAAACATCACAGAATAATAAGGAAGCAACTCAGAACACAAAATGACCCAGATCCAAAACAGAGATGGGTATTGTTCGATCTAAAACTAGAGCTTTTTCGGTTATAAGATTTTATCCTCAAAACCTCATTTAAAAAAAAAAGTTCTCATAAGTGCAAACATAGGGAAATATTAGAAGTTACGTTAGTATTAGACGTCCACGTATATTTTTAAAGGAAAAATGTGGCCAATTAACAGCTTGTGAACCACACAAGGACCCCACAGCATTTATTTATCCATTTCATATGGATCCTTCTCAATTAGTGGCAGTAAATAGAATTCAAATTAAATAAAAACAATAAGAGATACAAAAGTTAAAAATACAGGTAGCCGAGAAACAAACAAAATTAAGAAGCAAGTATTTAATACCGAACTCTCCAAAACATTATCACATTGCACTATTAAAATTTGGCGACTCTTCTCCACAAAATGTGGACTCCTACAGACTTCAGCAACAGGAATTGGAGGAAACAATGGTAATTGCCATAACAATTACCCCCTTCCCTCCAAACAATTTTCATCTACTTAGAAAGATTCCTAAGAAATCTGAGGCCCACCTGATCAAACTTCCCTCCATTTCTTTTGCCATCATTTATCTCTTGAAAAAAGAAAACCTTAAAAGGGCTTCTTCCCCCATTGATCTTGATGGATGAGAGAGAACCATTTCTCAATCCCATTATTATTGGGTTTCTATGACTTACCAGTTGTGTTGGTCAGCTCAAAGGTGACTGTCTTATCAGGGATGCCACACACATTTCTGACAGATACCTGGCATGTATAACTGGCATAGTCGTGGGGTCGTAGATTTTTCAGTTTCAGGACTTTCGTTTCTCCCTAGAGTGTTTGAAAAGAAACAGATGAGAGAAGTCAAGTGAACTATTTGTGACCACTAGCCTGTGAAGTGAACTGCAAATCTCACATATGGTTCCAGTGCTGCTAAATTCCTTTCAAGTAATTGTATCAAGTTTACTTGCCTCAGTTTACAGATACCATTTGGGGTAGGTGGGTGGGAAGAGAATGGAATAAAATGTAGCCTTGTGCAAGAGTAAGAAAGAGAGGGAGGGGTCTTTAGGCACCAATAGAGTCAGAATCTCCTTCTTTGGGTCTATCCTGTCTCATTTAATAGTAATAGCACTGAGACTTATATACTATCCTATAGTGCATTACAGCATTCTCTGGGTAGTTTACAGAGTCAGCATATTTGCCCCCAACAATCTGAGCCCTCATTTTGCCAACCTCAGAAAGATGGAAGACTGAGTGAACCTTGAGCCCTGTCAGGATTGAACTCCTGGCTATGGGCAGAGTGAGGCAATACTAAAGAGGGCTGCTAGAGGGCAGCCTCCTGACAGCTTATTTTTCTATCAGTGTAATCAGTTTGTAATTGGCCATGCCCCATTGTGAATATGTAAGCTGCCTTGAGGATGGAAGGCGGTTGCAGCAGTGGTCAGAAATGGCCACCACAAAGGAGAACTTGACCGGAAAAGAATTTGCAGGAGGAAGATAAGAAATGAAAGTTTTGGCTGACCGGGTTAAATTGTAAAAGCAATAACTAAGGTACCCTGGAATTTAAACTTACAAAAAATAATATCACTCCCAAAGAAGAGTCGGAAGCAGCGAAGGAAAGTGAAAAGGGAAAGGTTTGGCTTCTTTTTCCTTCTCTCTCCTTCCCTATACTGACAACTAAGAGACTTAAATAAGAAATTGGAAAAATCCGCTTTGACATCAATAGGCAATTAAGCTAAAAAAACAAAACAAAATGCCAAAGGGATAATAAAGATTTCTGGACATTAAAATTTTTCTTTTTCATAAGCAGGAAGGGAGAGAAAAAGAATAAGGGCAGGATCTGGAAGAGGGAGGAGACTGCCTGGAATTAAAAAGAATCTACAGTAAAACTTCAACAAGACTTCTAAAGGTACATTTTAACTGAAACTTTGCAACTAAATAGTAACCCCAGGAAGAGAAAGTGAAAAAAAGAGCAAAAAAGAAACAGCTTGCGTGTATTTGGATTATTTGGTGATCTTTGGATTCTTGATTATTATATTTGAATGACTAAAATCAATTGGGTGGTTGTTTAAAAATTTATACATTGGCACCACTTCTGGATGAATTGAAAATGGAACTTAAAAAGTACAAAGAAGATGCACAAGAAGGGAAGGGTTCTTTTGGCTTTGTTTTTCAATTCTTAGAAATGGAGATTTGGAACTATGAGAAACAACAAGAAATGACTGCAAAACCAGAAGACTGGGACAAAGAAGAAGCCATCTTTAATGAACAAGTAATTTTATGTGGGGAAGAAAAAGGAAAGGGGGAAAAGAGAATGGAGAATTTAAGACTTAAAAAACAAGCAAAGAAAAGAAAAATAATTCAAAAAATAAGTATAATACTGGAAAGCAACAGAGAAGGGGAATACAGAAGAGAGAAATAGAGGTAGAGAGACAAGGGGGTAAAAAGGGGAGAGAGAAGAAGAGAGGGAAGAAGGAAAGGAAAAGAAGTTACAAAGGACCGGAGCAAGATATAGAGAAACAGGACCTATTTAGAGATAATGGGTGAAAATCTAACTGAAAAAGGGATTCTGTAAAGGTACATAAGATTGTATTGTTATATTAGTAATAGAAATAACTTTAGAAAATTGGAAACAATGTATGATTAAAATGAGGGATAAAATAGTTGGTGTAATTTAGTGAAATGTTTGTGAATAAAATAAGTGAAATAAAATAAATGAGAAAATTGAATTAGGAAGGAACGGGAACATTTTAATTAGTTAATGTTTTATAAAATATAAGTGAAGGGGGGGGAATTAACTATGGAAAGCTTATAATTGTTCCCAAAGAAGTATGATATTTAATTGGAAAGTAATGTTAAAGATGTTAAGACTTTAATGAATACTAATATTAATGATAGAATTGAATTGGAATGGAATGTTGTTTTAATTATATACATTTATAATTTTTTCTTTTTTTTAAGAATACAGTGCATATTTTAAGAATGTACCAAGCAGAATCCAAATGGAAGTTATGTATTATATTGAATGTTACAACTTTAGGGAAAAGATATAAAGGTGTCATACTCCAATCAGTAACTACAGGAGAAATTTTGTTTAATGAGAAAAGATAATAGATAATTGAAACAGGACAGGCAAAAAATATAAATACATGATTTGAATTGAGATGAGATAATTAAAATAAAATTGAGAAAATTAAAAGAGGGGAGAAGCTATGCAGAAAATGTAAAATAGTAATAAGATATGGAATAGAATATAAAAATGAGCATGAACCTGAATTTGTGTCTGTACGAAGAAATGTAACCCGGGATTATGTTACTTTAAAAAAAGATGTTTTATTTGTATTTCTTTTTTCTCTTTGTGAAAACTCAAATAAAATTTACATACAAAAAAAGAAAGAGAACAAGAGAACATCAGTGGGTTGTTACCTACAATTCATAACTCAAACTACTCAAACACATTATTTATAAACTACAGCCAAACTGGACAATGATATTTCTCTTTCTTAGGCGCCAGGTGAGTATGTTAATTCCATACTTTGATACAGACAAATACTCAATTTGAATTCTCACAAGAAACAATGGTGCTTTCTATAGGAACCAGGCTCTGCAACAAACCCAGATATCTACTTTGCTCCCAAATCTACACCAACAGTACCATCACAAGCCCCAACAAATGCACACATCAGATTAAAGGCATCTTCACATACTCTTCCTCTAATGTGATATATGCCATCACCTGTCAGCAATGTCCCTCTGGATTCTATGGACAAACTTTACACAAAAAAAATAATGAACACAAGTTTGACATTGGAACTCAAAACAAGGACAAAGCAATAACAGCATTTCAACCTGCCAGAGCACACTCTCTGGCAGACCTCAAATGTCTATTTTGGAAAAATTGAACTTCCACAACACCCTTGAGCAAGAGATTGCAGACTTCATATATATATTACAAGTTTTCAGGCAATCTGAGAAGGTTTCGACTAACACAATGTCTCTTGAACACATCATAATTGTTAATTGATACTATCTGTCACACATTAATCTACATTTGCAGAGGCAACCTCTCTTGCCCTCCCTTTCTTCCCCCTCCCTTACACCAGTTGAAATCTTTATATTTTTTTAGCTACTCTATAACATTTGATGAAGTTTATGAAAACTTATACCTTTTAATAAAATGTGTTAGAAAAGCTGATACCAGACTGCTGATTTTTTCCCCATTATCCTTAGGGTTCCTAAAAACAATATTTTGTTGTAATACCTTCCTGGCTTGAGAAATCAAATTGATGGGCCAATAGCAATCATCATGTTTTCAATGAAAACTCTTGCATTTTTGTTCTGGTCCCGAACATTTTTGTCTTTTGATAGTGGTTATGTTTTCACATTGATGATAAAACCAAAACTGCACTGTTAATTCGTTTTAGAGAAATATGCATTCCAATTGGCTCCCTTTGAATTTTACCTTACAAATTCTTTTGCAAATTTTGATGTCTTCCTTGAAATCAAAAGAATAAAAAATACTTAACATCCATTGATATAATTTATGTGACAACTACTGTAAATCAAGAGACTGATGTTCTCAGGCTAGATTTGGGGATTATGCAAAGCATTATATAATTTATGTAAATGATGAACAGTTGCTTAGCTTCAGGGCTACCAAGGCCCATGCAAAGGGTTTATTAAATTTCAGGAAGGGCAGAAGAAAGAGGTATGGATCTGAACCATCATGTATATAAAAGGTACTTACAGCCTCATATTGCCATTGGGCATTCAACTGTTCTGTTGGGTTTCATTCTTACTTGCAATAAAGATTATTATTTAGCTAAAGTGTTTCTGAGTGACTTTTGCCAAATCCAAGCCTAGGAAATTAATTCAGCTGTATAAAGGTCTATGATTTACTGTTAGGTCCTGGTCAGGAGAGTCTGACATTTTCTTTCTCTTTTTTTTCTCCGAATTGTATCTTCTGTTTTGCCTTGAGCTTTTGTGAAATCCCTTTTGATTTGTAACATAATTCACTAACACAGTCTATTTTCTGCCTTCACTCTTCCAATTTTGCCAGAATACCCTTATATTAAACCAGTGCAGCCCTCCCTTAGTAATCTGAATGTTACCATCTTATACTCCTTTCCCTTTTGATTTCCAAATTATTAAAACATGCCTCTTCCTGAAAAAAATGTGAACTGAAATGAAGTACAGTTTTTCTTTCTTCTCCCCCTTTTTTTGCCGATTGATAAAACATTACTTTTTGAAGCCATAATTCCTGGTACAAGGGTGAAGTAGAACTTGATTCTCTCATTCATCTACTATACCAATCTCATTCATCTCAGATGAAGCTATTTGTGGACAGATGGGTTGCAGAAAGCTGCAAGGCCAGGAAAAAAAAAACCAGCTAAACTGACTTGTTTTTTTTTTTTAAAAAAAACCAAAACCAAAACCAAAAAAAAATAAGAAGAGGCCCCCAAATTAATCTTAGAGCAAATATATAGCAGAATTTGATGGTTTAAGGTAGAATTTTTCATGGAGAACTTGGTGTCTATATTTTTTTTAATTCTCAACAGTAAATATGTTTATCTGACCTTCTTGTGTCTAAGAATATGGAGGAAGAGATTTTCAGGGAAGAAATGACAGACTGAATATAGCTCCATGAAAAGCAGAACCAATGACTGTGGTGGAATGAAGAGCCAGTCACTAGATCAACTCTTCAATCACTCCTCTCTGTAAAAAGAAGAGCATTTGAGATTGCCTAAAAGTTTCACAGACAGTGAATCTTACACAGAGATTGCAAGTTAGAAATCTCTGGTAGGTTCCCCTGATGAAAGAATAGCCATCTTGATCAAAGTGGGGACAGCACCTTTGAAAAGACACTTTTGGCATGTTTCGTTTTCTAATCACTTTTGAGAACTGCTTGTTAACTACACTAACAGTATAGAAGAACATGTTCAATAGTTTCTAACTGTCTTGAGTCACAAGGGGATACTCATATTGGATTTACAAAAGTGATTTGTTAAAGAAGTATTTTGTGAAAAGGGACAATGAACAAAATAAAAAGAAATAAAGTTTAGGCCATTATTTGAACGAATTAAGGATCAAAATGGTTAGAGGTAAATGGAAAGAATATAAAGTTGGTTTATTTGATCAAGGTTAAAATAGATATATTGTTATCTCTGATAACCCTCAGTGGGCTTTTGCTGCTATTAGGTTTGAAATGATGAGACGTTAAGGGATTGCTTAAAGATAAGAGACTTAATATGGAAAGAAGACTTCATTTGTTATATATTAAAATAATATGATAAGTTACTAAAATTATTTATACTTGTGATAAAAGGGGAAGTCATTCTTTTATATATTCCT
The DNA here is from genome assembly GCF_049901715.1 of Pseudonaja textilis. NCBI lineage: Eukaryota > Metazoa > Chordata > Lepidosauria > Squamata > Elapidae > Pseudonaja > Pseudonaja textilis. Next base: position 59,382,495 of record NC_141990.1, on the reverse strand, counting down.
TTTTTTATATTCTTATTTTTATTTCTTATCTATTTTTCTGCACTTTTTATTTTTATTTTTAATTTAATTATATTTTTAATTGTAAGTTTTTAAATAACATTACTATAAAAAGGAATGCAAATGAAGAATTTAATTGCCATACCTGATATTAAACTTAACCCAAAGTTAGGTTTGGCAATTAGATATCTTGTTATTTTTATTCATTGGCTTGCTAATCAAATCTCAGATAATATTTGCTTTTATGGAAGGGAAAATGTAGCTTTGGAGCAAGATAAACACCAACAAGATCACAATACCACGGTGAAAACCTGCCTCCGGAAGTCCAACACTGCAGGTTTTTAAGAAGAGATTGGACAACCATTTGTCTGAAATGGTAGAGGGTTTCCTGTCTGGGAAGGGGGATGGACTACAAGACCTTCAAAGTTGCTTCCCAATCTGTTATTCTGTTATTCTGATTGTTATTCTGTTCTGATAATAATATTTAGAACTTCCCTGTCAAATACCGATTTATGTATGGTTTACATACATCTAATTTATTGATCAATAAACATGGGGTAAATGTGTAACCACCACCAGGTCTGTACAAAGCTTAAACTATTAAGTTTACAATTTATTTGTTAATATAATCAACTGCCCCTAAGCTTCTTCTAAAGACTAATGTAGCTAAGCCACAATTCTGAGAAAACAGAAAGCACACAGATGAGTGAAACATCATGCATCCAAATGAACTGTTCTCTCTCTTTTTAGCAATATCATAATATGCCAAAGACAAGAAGCTGTTATTTCAGATCTTCCTCCTCTCTCAACTGCCCAGTTTTGGCTTGTCAAAGGAATGTAATAGGTGTTAGCCTATCCCTGGCCTATAAAATGGTTACAATTGCAGGCTAGAAAATAACAACAACACATCCACTCCAACTCATTCTGCAACTAGCATCAGGCAAACTATTCGTGGAGCTGCAATTTTTGGTAGCATGTCAGTTATTAAGCTTTTTCCAATTATAAAATAACTTTCCATTTTAAGAGGTAGTGTGATATAACAGTTAGACTGCTGGACTGGGAAGGGGCAGATTTAAGATCTAGTCTCTGTGAGTAGTTTGGGACAATCAGGATCCCTCAGTTGAACTGTCTCATGGGATTGTTCTGAGGATAAAAGTGAAAGAAGCATATTATAAATGCTGTCTAGAGGAATGATAGGATGGGCATCTAATAAATAAGAATTTTTTTTTTCCTTTCAGCAACTAATCAATGAAATCCTTAAGGACAACAAAATAATTCAAGTGGGAAGCAGATGCAAGGCAGGAAAGCAAGGGCAAGGTAGAAAATTATGCCAACTATAATGTTACAACTGAAAGAAGACAAAGGGACTGAGATTTCCAGAGTCATGTAAAGCAATAGCTCCCAGAATGAGTAGGATCCATGCAATGGGAATGGAACAACTTGCCACAGCCAACTTGCTGTGCTCAACATGCCATGGCCAACTCACTGAGGCCAACTTGCTGGAGCCAACTCACCACAGCCAACTTGCCATGGGACAACTCGCTGCAGGACAATTTAACAAATCTATTTAATTATTTAAAATAAATAAAAAATATTTTAATTTTTGCCATTTACATTTCATTCTATCCCTCCTTTTGTATCCTTTCTTTAATGATTGTATTCCACAATTTCTTTGATTTTAGTGCAACTCTTTTCCCACTGCAAATTGTTCTGTGGTGAGATGGCCATGGTGAGTTGTCCTGCAGCAAATTGGCCATGGCAAGTTGGCCACGGTGAATTGTCATAGACCCCCATGCAACAGGGCCATCACTATGGAGAACCTTTAAATATGTATTTTTAGTCCAGTGCCAATGATTACAACCAAGGAAACATATCACATATTTCCTCTACATCAATGACTATTTTTATTCAAGATGCTCACCAAAACAATCATTAACAGCTCTGGCATCTCAAAATATGAGTATTTTGCTTTATAGTTAATCCTGCCAAGAATCGCAGTTCCTTCTCTGACCATTAGTAGAAACCAATGAAATAGACAGAAAAGTTAAACAACTTTTGTTATTGAGAAGGGAACAACAGAATGCAATTTATGGAGCAAATTTCTTACTAATTGTAGAGTTTTCCTCCAGAGCAGCTAGACATGTCTATAGTATACATATAGACTTTGACTTATGACCACAATTGGGACCAGAATTTCCCTTGCTAAGCAAGATGGTGGTTAAATGAGTTGTGCCCAATGACTTTTTGCTATGGTTGTAAACCAAATCACTGTGGTTGTTAAGAGAATCATGTGGTCATTAATCTGGCTTCATAAGTCACTTTTTTCAGAGCTGTTGCAACTTTGAATGTTCACTAAATGATGGTTATAAGTTGAGGTCGACTTTTATTTACATCTATTACTATAAATCAATCAAACCTTCAGATTTCATTAAACAAAAGTGCAAATGAACAGGAAAATTGCTATGTCCATTCCTTTTCACCTAAAAACTGGGGCAGGAATTCATATATCTCAGTGTCATACCCCCGTTGGAGACGGATTCCAAGGGAGAAGAGGAACAGCCAACAGGGAGTGGAAGTGTGGATCCAGAGGTTGTGGAGGAGGCTACGGAAGAGCAGTCAGAGGAGGACCCAGGCCCATCTCCTCTCTATTCTAGGGCACACAGGGAGGAGAGGATAAGGGAGAGACATGAATGGCATGGTCTACAGGGGAGGAAAGGGCCTTGATCCTCTTCATAGGCTGCAGCTGTGAGAACTGGTTAAAAGGATGGACATGTGTATGGGCCAGTGCTGGAAACAAACTATGGAAATATCTCTAGTCTGTCATTCCTCACTGAGTTCTGGCCTTCCCAGTGTGTGTTCTGATATCTGTGGATGTCTTCAAGCCCTTATCTTGCCTGGTTCTCTTAATTGCTTCAGTGTGGTTTGTGTTGTTTTTACTCTTTATAATTTATAGGCATTTTTAGTTTAAATGGCATTTCTTCCTTTTCGTAACTGCTTGTGGGGGAGTTTTTTGTCTTCAGTCAAGGATATTTGGACCTTTGAAGCAAAGTGAAGGAATAAAAGGGGCTTCACCTGTTTTCGTGACTGTGTTTATTTTGTATCCCACCCTGGGTCATCACACTCAAGCTTTACTTTACTTTCATCTAAGAAACATCTTCCTTCCTCAAGGCATGACACATAACTTCCCTTTTTGAATATTGTTCTGGAAATACAAAAATCTTGGATCTCCTCTCTTCAATCCCAATAACTCAGGACACTGGGTTTCATCTCATAGCACAATTCACTGCATGCAGAAGGGTAGCTTTGGTTATGACCTCAGTGAGAGATCGCATAGGGCAGGGGTGTCAAATTGACAGCCCACGGGCTGGATGTGTCACATGCAGTGGTGCAGGCCACATTCACCCCAGCTCCACAAAAGGGAAAATATCACAAAATTTCACATGACGGCAATGTGACATGGTGAGTTTGACACAAGTGGCCTAGGGCAAGTTGCAAAAATCAGATGCAGACAGAAACCAAACAGAGCTGAGCCAGATGTGCAGAATGCAATGAATTCTGCATCGTCTTCCCTTCCCTTCCTTTCACAAGGACAGCAAAATTAAGGATGAGTCTGCATATGAAGTAGAGCTGGAGGGTGGGTTCCCGATTTTCCGGATTGCTTTGAGGAATACAGCAGTAATGATGTTACCTAGTTAAGGGTAATGAAACGTCTGCAAAAAAAAAAAAAAAAGGAAGCCCAGAAAGCACCAAGGACCCCTCCTTTCAACCCTGAGCTACAAATATTCTCCTTTAGTGGTGATGTACTCTCAATTTCCTAAAACTTCAAAGAAGAAAAATGTTAGCATGTGATTTGAGAAAGTCAGCACATGGACAGTTTGTAGAATTTATGAAGGAGAAAAATAAAGAAAACACACATTCATTGCCAGAGATTGTTTCTGAATAGTAGTCCATCACTAGGTATTTGAACAATCTCAAGAAAAGTCAGTCATCCATTTCAAAAAAAACTGAGGCAGAGCATTAATGAAACATAGGCAATACACCAGGCGATAGGAGAAGGCAGGATCCAGCTTACTCTATAAGATTTCATGGATTAATCATATAGTTTGAACAGCTATATATGGTTGCAAAAGAATTTTTCCTTAATACTCAACAAGCTCTTATCACAAGAAGTCTCTTAATATATATATTTTAGGTACAAACTTTCATCCCTTAATGCACATAACAGAGGTGGTATTCAGCAGGTTCTGACCAGTTCGGGAGAACCGGAAGCAGAAATTTTGAGTAGTTCGGAGAACTGGCAAATACCACCTCTGACTGTCCCTGCCCCATCTATTCTATGCCTCCCGAGTCCCAGCTGATCGTCTGGGTCTTCTTTTGTTGCCCTGCACAGGAGAACGGAACTGGAAAGCAGGTTAGTGGGGTGGGGAGGGAATGGGATTTTGCAGTAACCTTCCCCCGGGAGTTGGGAGGGAATGGGGATTTTGCAGTATCTTTCCCCTGCCACACCCACCAAACCATGCCACTTCCACCAAGCCATGCCCATAGAACTGGTAGTAAAAAAATTTGAATCCCACCACTGGAACATAAATAATATAAAGTAACAAAACAAACTTTTATAGATAGCTGGACAGACAGAAAGATAGATAAGGGAGTCTTTGAAATGGATTTTTATCAGTTTGTCAGCAGAGCTGCATCTAGAATGCTGGGCTGTGAATTTTTAACTTGTACACAGGGTTTGCCAAATTTGCCCATTTTCTTTCATTCCTTCCAATCTCTCCCATTTATCACATCTGATATCTTTGCTGAGTTAATACCTTTCTTGACCTCATTGCTCCTTCTCTTTAATTGTAGTAATTGTTGTTTAATTGTTGTAGTTCTTCCTCCAATCCTAGCACCTCTTAATTCATTTTTAGGCCTTAGTTCTGTTACAGGCTCACACCAAGCATTATTTGCATACATAGAATAGAATAGAATTCTTTATTGGCCAAGTGTGATCGGACACACAAGGAATTTGTCTTGGTGCAAATGCTCTCAGTATACATAAAAAAAGATACATTCATCAAGAGTCAAGCATCATCAGGCACAACACTTAATAATAGTCATAGGTGTTGAGGTAATTCCCCGTTAGGAGAATAAGTGCACACAGGGAGACGTAGTGAGAGTGGGGAAGAATAACACTCAACCAGCACACAGATACAGTGTATAGTAAAATGTAGGTTTTTACTTCCAGTAAACGGTTAAGCAAAGTTCAACAAACAGTCCAAGTCATATACGGTTAAAGCACTCAGTTTTCAGTCCAGGGATAATCCAAAATATCAAAGTCCAGTATCAAAAACAGTTCAGTAATAGACTCACATTAATCCAAGACTAACAATGATCAGCAACAGTCAATAGGGAAATGCAGGAATGGCAACACTTTCCAGAACAGGACTAAACAACTCAGGTTTCTGGCTCCATCTTATGGCTGTTTGAGGAACCACAACCAATTACAATTTTAGCATTCCCTTAAAGAGACAGTATTAAAATGTCTATCCTGGTTTATATATTTTCCAACCCAACTGTTAGGTGACTTCCATTCCTAACATTCTCCCCTTTGGGTAGGACAATATATACAACCTTTCATTCTAAGTCCATAATCCTCACAGCAAGCCTTATGCTTTACAGAGCCTTGGGCTTTTGTAAAATGATCTGCGATGTTATTTTCTGACATACAGTATTCCAGCTTAATCATCTTACTTTGCACACATTGTCTCACAATTAAATATCTTAAATCTGTGTGTTTTGATCTTGTCTTAGCAGCAAGATTGGAAGCCATCTGTATTGCTGATTAGTTGTCTTTATAAACAACAATAGAATCTGTTTCATCAATTCCCATATCAATTAATAGTTGCTTATGACAAACTAAATCTGTGCATAATAAAGACAAACATGAGAAGTCAGCCTCCATTGTTGATAAACTTAAATGTTTCTGTCAAATAGACCTCCATCCAATCAACACCTTTCCTAATAATACTGCAGTACCTGACGTAGATTTACGTTTATTTACATCTGTAGCAAAACTTGCATCGGCATATGCAGTTAGACTTAGTTCATCCTTAGGCTCCAAATACAATGCATAATGCATTGTTTGTTTCAGATATCTTAACACACACTTAGCAGCTTGCCAGTGCCTTTCAGTTGACTCAGGGTTAAATCTCGCTAATTGGTTAACACTGTATGTTATATCTGGCCTTGACCAATTACTGAGATAAGATAAACTATCAATCAAGGACTGATAAATTTTCTTATCAAAAACAGGACTTTGAACATTACTATGGCTGAACTCCTGGCTCATTGGTGTTTTAGCCAGTTTACAAAGTTCCATTTTAAAATTATTTAGTAACTGGTTGATTTTATCTGCCTGTGAGATTTTGTATCCTCCCCTAGTTTTATCTATCTTTAAACCAAGATATTGTTTAATTTCCCCTAACTGTTTTATTTTAAATTCTTCTCTAATAGTGAAATAATCTCAGAAGTTTCTTGTTCAGTTTTGGTGATTAATTCTATGTCATCAGTAAACAATAGCAACAATGACACTATACCATCACTTTCCTTTTTAAACAAACATGGATCAGCCATGCCAGCTACAAACCTATCTTAGTTAATTCCTTAACTGTACACTGGTTCCACTCATATCCTGATTGCTTCAAGCCATAAAGACTCTTTTTTAATCTCCAGCAATCAGTTGTATTATCATTTCTGATACCTAAAGGTTTCTTTAAATAAATAGTGTTTTGCAACAGTGCATGCAGATATGCTATCTCTACATCTAAATGATTTATAATGTATTTCTCCTGAGCTGCCCACACTAATGCTGCCCTTAATGTAGTAGCCTTCAGACTAGGTACAAACACCTCATCATAGTCATTTGATGTCTGATTGAACCCTTGTGCTATTAACCTGGCTTTATGGGTAACAGTCCCATCTACACCTGTCTTTAGCTTATAAATCCATTTACACCCTATGGTATGCTTACCTGGTGGTAACCTAACATTTTCATATAACTCCAACCTTTGTAAGGATTTCAGTTCCTTATCCATTGCTTCCTGCCAAGCAGCCTGATCCTTAGCAGGATACAGTTTTAGTTCATTATAGTTACCAGGAACTGTGTTCACTTGGAATACAACACTAGCCTGATATCTATCAGGTGGTCGTGTTACTCGGGTTGAACGTCTTGGTAATACAGGGCTTACTGGTGGGCTCACCTGTTCCACCTGCTCCTGTTCTTCTACTTCTTCCTGTGCCTGTTCTTCTACTTCCTCCTGTTCTTCCTCTTTAATGGCTATTCGTGGTTTACTTATTTCATCTTTAGGGACTATTCGGGTATCAATAATAATATCATTGCTGGATTCTGTTCCAGTTTATCCCACCCAACGTGTTCAAGAAATTTTGCACTGGCACTACAATAAACATGAGCTGTGCCTGGATCCCAGAATCTAAATGATCTATGGTTGGCCTCATAACCTACGAAAAATAATTTCCCAGCTCTATGTTGCCCTTTCAGTCTTACTTGTGAAGGAATATGTACCCATGCTGGAGCTCCAAATGTATGTATATAACTTAAATTTGTTTTTCTGACATGCCAATGAGTGAATGGCAATTCACCAGTTGTTGTATTCACCACATTGTTTAACACATGATTACTACACATTATGGCCTGACCCCATAGTGTTTCAGGCAAACCTGAATCAGATAACATAGAGCGAGCCATGGCTTGTAATGTTTGCCCTCTTCATTCTACAAACGAATTATGTTGTGGTCTTTAAGGTGCAGAATGTTTATGCTCAAAACCAGCCAATGTCAGCATTGTTTGGAATCTATTGTTAACAAACTCAGTCCCATTATCAGTCACTAAAGTAATTACTTTACTCCTCATTTTTCTCTCTGCAAACCTTAGCCAATTAAAGAAAAGTTGGAATGTTTCTGTTTTGTTTTTCATGAGATAGCAGAAACCGCATCGTGAGTAATGGTCCATTATACTCAAAACATAGCAGGCACCTCCCAAACTGGGTTTTTTTGGACCAATTATGTCAGCAAAAACAACCTCTAAAGGTTTTTTGGTCTTAAACCCATTCAGTCTGTTTGCTGGAGTAACCTTGCTTTTCTCCTGACTATAGGCATTACAGTTTAAATACTTGCTACAGGGGTTTAATTTTACTCCCACTGACAAGTCAACAGTTTGTTTGAACATTTTGAAATTAATGTGCCCCAGATGTCTATGCAGTAAATGTATACATTTGTCATGTGGCTTAACATTGTTATAAACCGAGTTAGCCATCTGCAACTGGTCATCATGTATCACAGATAAATCATTCTCTAAATTAGCAGTAACACTTTTACTCACTTTCTCTATTATACAGTTATTTCCCCTAAAGGTTACTACATAACCAACATTAACTAAAGCCCTTACTGATAACAAATTAAATTTCAGTTTAGGTATATATAACATAGTTAAATACTCCATTATACAAGAACAATATGCAGTACCTTCACCAGATGCTTTCATCTTCCATCCATTTGCCAATGATACATGTTGCTTACTCATGGACATCTTTACAAACCTCTCTCTATTTTTAGTAATGCACTGCAATGCTCCACTATCAATAACCCAAAAATCATGGTTTACAATTGAATTGCTAGACATAGCTAAACTAACATTCTTTTTAGCCTTCTGGTGATTACCAGTATTCTGTTGTTTTCCCTTCTTACAAAATTTAGCTATATGTCCCTTAGCCCCACAAGAAAAGCATTTCCTAACAGTATAGGTAGTTGAAGACATATCCTCCTCTTGTGGTTGTTCCTTTCTCAATTGGTCCCTATCCAGCCATCTTCTTGCCTCTTCTAACAATCTTCCAGTTATGTCAGTCAATGTCAGTTTATCTCTGGGCAGGACTTCCAGTGAAGATATGTAATCATCACAACTTTCATCCAATGAGGAAAGAATGATATAAACTTGATGCCGCTCTGAAAAAAACAGTTCTTTTCATGAAGTTCAAATGAGCTAACATATCTCCACCTTTCAGAAGACATGCTCTAAACAGTTTACATGTAAGATGTATGTGTGCACCTACACTGTCACGAATATCAATTCTCTTCAAATTCTCCCAACACCTAGCAGCAGACTCTGCTCCACAAATATGGACTAGCTGCTGGTCACTCAGTGTTAGTCCAATTATACAAAGAGCTTGTTCATTGTTCCATTTAAAGTCAGCAAGCTTCTTGGAATTGTCCTCATCATCTGGATCCCAAGCATTTACATCCAATGGATCTTGAACTGCATTTCATAACCCTTCTCTACGCAGAAGTAGACTGCACTTCATAGAACAGGAAACATAGTTGGTTCCATCCAACTGGGTTATCAGTGATAGACTTGTTGAAGGGTCTTGTGCCATCTTTACCAGGACAGTAAACCACAATTAAACAGTAAACTGTATACGGTACTGTGTATTCACACCAACCCTCAGTTATCTGAGCCTGGTATGGATTGGGCCCATAACTAGTGCTGAGGTAATTCCCCGTTAGGAGAATGAGTGCACGAAGGGAGACGTAGTGAGAGTGGTGAAGAAGAACACACAACCAGCACACAGATACACAGTATAGTAAAATGTAGGTTTTTACTTCCAGTAAATGGTTAAGCAAAGTTCAACAAACAGTCCAAGTCATACACGGTTAAAGAACTCAGTTTTCAGTCCAGGGATAATCCAAAATATCAAAGTCCAGTATCAAAAACAGTTCAGTAATAGACTCACATCAATCCAAGACTAACAATGATCAGCAACAGTCAGTAGGGAAATGCAGGAATGGCAACACTCTCCAGAACAGGACTAAACAACTCAGGTTTCTGGCTCCATCTTATGGCCATTTGAAGAACCACAACCAATTACAATTTTAGCATTCCCTTAAAGAGACAGCATTAAAATGTCTATCCTGGTTTATATATTTTCTAATCCAACTGTTAGGTGACTTACATTCCTAACAATAGGGTACAATAAACAATCAAATCATACTAGGAAACAGTCCATATAAATCATAAAGATACAAGCGACAAAGTTACAGTCATACAGTCACAAGTGGGAGGGGATGGGCAATAAGGAGTGATGAGAAGATTAATAGTAATAGTAATGCAGACTTTATAAATAGTTGTATGGTGTTGAGGGAATTATTTGTTTAGCAGAGTGATGGCATTCAGGAAAAAAACTGTCCTTGTGTCTAGTTGTTCTGATGTGCAGTGCTCTATAGCATCGTTTTGAGGGTAAGAGTTGAAACAGTTTATGTTCAGGATGTGAGGGGAACAGTTTATGACCAGGATCTGTAAATATTTTCACAGTCCTCTTTTTGACTTGTACAGTATACAGGTCCTTGATGGAAGGCAGGTTGGTTCAATGTAAACAAACGCTGAAGTAATCTATCCACACAGCATCACATAAATAGTTATGTTATCTGAAGTACTGCACTATAGGGATCTTAGCTTGATATCATTGTAAATCAATCAAAGAAAAAGCAGCCGCTGCTGTATTGCTGTCAGCCGCCGTCCAACTTGAATCAGATTTGGGACTGCCACAAGGGAGGATGGGTAACCGTGGGAATGAAAATAAAGTGAGAAGGGAGGATAGCCACAACAGCATTCTTTCTCCAAAGCTCAAGGACAAATCTCTGGACTATGAAGGGGAATGGCTGGACTTGGTGGGAGTTCAGAATGGAGGTGGATTGGAGAGTGTGACTTGAAGGTCATCAGAAAAGTGGGCTGGGTATGAGTTTAGTATAGCAGGGGGAAATGCGGGAATTCAGATTCAGGTTTTCCCAGATGTAGAGAATACTCTTCTCTAATAAATTCTTACTTGGATGGACTTTGTCTCTGAGTGCTGAATTGGGGTGGAGAGTTTGGTTGGAACACTAACAATTGCATTAAAACAATTCTTTATTGGGGTTCACCAGAAATCAGAAACCTGTATAAGAATCTATGGTGCATTCATAGTGGAAATTTTACATGTAAAGCTGCAGAAAGTGGAAAAACAGAATAATTAAAATGATCAAGGTTGCAGAAATAACCCTCTATGAAAAAACAAACTTTGCATTAGTTTTTTAAACTGAAAAAAGGTAGCGATATGATGAAGTAGATAAAATTGGGCATGATATAAAGGAAATTAATAAACACTAGTTTACCCCCTCTCATATTACAACTTGGCATCATCCAATAAAGCTGGGTGATAGGAGATTCAAGATAAAAGATTGTATCTCTTCACATTATGTGCAGTTAAAGTATTGAACCTGGAAGTTTTTAAAACAGGATTAGAAAAGATCATGGAGATAAGACTCAGTGACTACTATTCTTGAAACCTGTAGATTTCCACAAGAAAATCCAAGTTCCCCTGAACGTTCAAAAAGTATGTGGAGAGAGAAGATTTTTCTCACCTCTGTGTACAATGGTTCATAGATATCCACTCCATTATCTTGACTATGGGAAAGAGTTTCGGAACCCCTTCTCCAGATGAAGCGAGCAGGTGGATTGGAGCTGACTGTGCATCGAAGGAAGACTGTCTTCTCATGATAAAAACTCCCACGGACATCACTGATAGTTTGATGGACAGTAAGGACGGGCTTATCCAAATCTGCAAAGAAAAGAAGGAAGGAGGGAATCCACAGACATTGCTGATGAGATTTAGGCCATAATATAGAAAGTCTTGGGTCACCCAATGTTCCAGATACATAGGAAAAGAAGGTAGCTTGGAAGATGTCATTCCACCCACCAGGCAAACTAATAATTCTCAAAGTGATACCTCCCTAAAACTGAAGAAGCTTCTTGGATGAGAAGTGAAACATCTTCAAAGAAAAACCAGAAAGTCCAGTTGCCTCTTGAAAAAGCACCTCTGGGTCCCTAAAGTAAGGCTAGCTATCTGCATAGCAACTGAGCTTTTCTAAAACAGCTAAATGAGGAATAGGATAAATTGCATTTGCCAGATTGATCAGTAAATACTACAAGGACTGCTGTCTGTAAAATATCTGGCCCTAGAAGACTGAAAAGCTCATTTTGTCCTGGGGCTAGTGAACATGTCACAGAAGTCCTTTGAATAAATTGTGCATTCTGTTGTCTTTTAGCAAGCCAGATGGTGAAAGAAAACAGGAGACAGGCTATTTTTAACTTGGTATATTGATATTTTAAGCACTGTGTCCGGCTTTGTGCCAGTTGATAAAATTCAAGTGCTTTGTATTTTGTCTGTCATTGTGGAGTGAAGATCTTTAATAATGCTGGTGAAAACTTGATGCCAGATCTGGTTGTTTCTGCCTAACCTGCCAAATGCATCTGTTCATCACTTTTATTCTACTAATGATACTTTGTAGTTTCTTTGAACTGCAACTTTTCTAAATTTGAATGAAGTTCTTGCTCCATCAACTGAGGTACCACTAGTGGAAAGATATGCTTTAATCTTGCATTTTACATGATCTCTCAACTAGAAAGACATTTTAAATCTCATTTTCTAGCTAACCCACTTTGTCCTTTTTAATATAAATTCAACATTTTAATTAGATTTCTGTATATGGTTTGTAATCATTTGTTTCTACATTAAAACCAATGGTTTCAGTTAGTGTCATGTTCATGCCAGAATTGGAGTTGATCTATATTTAGTACAAAATCAAGAACTTTAAGAGTTATTCTTGAATCACATTATTGAATGTTCCTCCATTCAAGTCTTCATGCAAACAGAAATTAATCACAATGAAAAGCAATTTAAGCAGGACCTGCTCAAAACCCCACAAGGGCAATATCTTTATTTGCTCAACCAATATTTTATCATCTCTGCAAGTTTTCATGTTTCTTAAAAATCTTTTTCAGCCTCAAGGAATGCAATTTGGATGTTGTCCAATACAGCAGGGTGCAAAATGTTTCTGAATTATAGCAAGGGTTTTTGTAAAGATATAGCTCTTTGAAGATGTTGGCTCTTATTTCATGTAAGAGGCCAAATAATATATATTAGCCCCAAATCTTATGTTCATTTTTCTGCTTTTTAACAATTTCACTTCATTAAAACTTTTAAGAAACTTGAAAGCTTGCAGTTAATACTAAATTTTGGTTAGTAAGATAAAGGTATTGCCTCTATAGGCTGTTTTATTTCGATTTTTTTTCCTGGCTGACACATCTATCATTATGGAAAGGGTATAACTCAGTAGTTGGCCATATTCTTTAAATTCAGAAGGGCCAAATTAAGTCCTTACCATCTCCAGATAATACTGAAACTACATTCTTATTAAAAAAAAACCTTAAAGATACACTCCCAGTAAATGATATTGTTTAGTGAACCAATGACCCAATCTGATAAAAAGCAGCTTCCTTGGTCCCAAATACTATTTTTACACAGGACAAAATTCATTATTATAAGCCTCTGCTCATTGTGTGAACCAAAATCCTGCAGGTAAGATTCAATAGGTAATTCTGTTAATAACACTAATTCAGTGCATCATAATAAGACTTCTGTTTCCAAGATACCTTGAATCAAATAATATAATTCTTGCTATCCATTTAGGTTCCTGCTTCATTTAAAGTTCTGCTAATGAGGAGAGACAGAGCCAAACCAGATTAATGAAAGTTGTCAATATGCATCATATGTCCTTGATTTCAGACAGTTGGAGGGGGGTTGTATTTGTGTACTCTGAGGTTGGGGAGATGGATAATCATTAAACTCAGTGGAGAAAAAAACCCAGATGTGCGCTAATGAGGACCAAATGCAGAGCCTTTGTAAAAGACACCACTAAAGAAAAGTCCTTGCATATTTGAAGCATGTGACCACAGAGCGCATTTGAAGGCTCCTCTTTTCTTCCATAAAGCTCTTATATGCTGTTAACATTTAAAATATTGATTTAGCTATATGCAAGTCTGGAACTCTGGTTTCAAGACAAGATACTACTTTCTGCTAAAAGCAAACATTTTCCATTAGAAATGTGCCTAGGCCAGGCAATTTGCATATTTTAATGAGGCACATGTTTTGAAGAACCAGTGTTTGTAATAAAAGTTGAGATTTCTTAGTGTGATAACACTAGAAGTATATTCAGACACATGGACAGATTTTTTTTCCACCAGCCAAGTAGTGATATTGAAAATGACAGAGGAAAACATAACACAGATGTGGAGCCAGATTAGAGGGCCTTCGTAAATACTTTGTAAGGAGTTTCAATCAAGATATCCTAACCTTTATTTCATACCCAAGTTAATTCTAGGCAAACTTTTTAAACATTACCTCCTTGGATGTCTCCTAAATAAGCATCAGGATTCCACTTTCCTTTATAAATCATTTTTTAGTTCCTACAATAACCTAAAATGAGATTGGTAGAGTCAATCAGAAGAATGACTAATGTCCTCTGGATTGTTATGCATATTACAGTATGTTGTGCACACAAAACTATTCATGTCAACATATACAGAAACTCTTGTCTACATTACTGGGAGAATGGAGTCTTTCTATGGTAACTAAATACAGTATTAATGTTCTTTTCCCAAGGGCTTTGTGATCACATCATTCAAGTGAGAAAATATGGGCTCATTGCTATTTGTTTCCTCTGCATTTTGATCTTCCTTTGCAGCAGTTCCTATTTGGATGGCCTTCAGAATTGTTCTTTGCCTTGTGCCTTCCATAAGCTAAAGAAAAAGAAAAAATATCAGTGATAATGAAATAGCTGAAATAGCATCACTGGGCTTTAAACAATGACATGCAAATGGGGCAGCAATAAAATTCACCTGATCTAAATCTCAATTGTCTGCCGTCTAACTCTCATTCATTTTTGATGCTGCAAAGCAGTTATAACAAGGTGACTTACCCTTGGCCATTTCACCTATAATTTTTTTCTGCCCCCAAATCTCTTAGTGTAATAAGTTCTCACCTGCACTTCATCCCAGAGACCTTTAATTTCCTATCAGTCTCCACTGACAGCTCTAATCTCTTACCATACTGCTTTGGAGTATTTTTTTTTTTTTTTTTGGGGAAACCTACTGTGTCAAAGTGAATGATTAAAATAAGTTGAAGTGATTTAAGCTCTTCATATTTAAATGTGCAAACTGTGTCAGACTCTCCTTTAATTCAAGTTCATGTCTTTATTATCTTAAAGCCAATTTCTCATATCTATTATTCACTAAGTCTGTAGGAACTACAAGCCCCAAAGCTCCTTGCCCTGCTTGTGTGATGCCATTTTTCTCATCCACAGATGAGATAGATGCCTTTGGCTTCTGGTGACCTGCTGGAAAAGTCATTGCAATTTTCTTGGTAAGATTTTGGAAGTGGTTTGCTGTTGCCTCCTTTCTAGAGCTGAGAGGGTGATTAGCCCAAAGATTAACACTCAGGCTCCAAGTTTATTACCTGATGCCTTAACCATTACACCACTACGCCAAACTGGCTTTTCATCCTTTCTTATCATCCTTTCTCATTCCTAGTTATCCTGTAACCCAAACCAATGCAGATGGTTGCAAATTCACCAATCACTCTTCTAACCTAAAGAAATCTGAGTACAAAAAATGCTCTCTCCCCAAATTCTGAAGAAAATCATAATTTTACTCATGCCTTCTTCCTTGTTTTCCAAGCTGAAGATAATAGAAAAGCCAAGAAGATGTTCTATACCCTTAGCAATTTGCAAGAGTCGGTTGTGCTTACTTTAAGCCTCAGCATGTCTCAGCAAAAAAGGAATCATTAAAAGTATTAAATCTTAGCAAACACTGATGACAGTAGAAATGGTGATTATGGAAAGAATTGTACTTATTTTTTAAAATAATATTTTGAAGTATTGAAAGCACTTCATCTATCTCTAGCTGGAGACATTAAAGCCTACAGCAATACAAAATTTTAATAAAACTATATCAGAGCTTAATTCACAGTTATTAGCTTGCCAACTGATACAACCATGTGAGTTGTTTCAATATCAATATAACTTTTAAATGTCCCCACTTTCCATCTGGCTTTCCTATCTCTTCCTCCCAGCATGGAAAAACTCCAAGGAACAGCTTCCCTGATTAATAATGATGTCTGGGGACTTTGTGCTAGTGGTGGCAGTTTTCTGGATCTTCAGCAGACCTGCTTGCTGGCACTGACTGAAATGTAGCAGCAGGTTGGCTGAGTTTATTCTACTCTACAGGGATTTATATGAAGCTTTGGAATAAGTTTATGTGAATGAATGATAACACATGACCTGAGTTTTTTCTGAAAACTGAAAGCTGTTTAGGAATTTGGTCAAAGGTTGAGTAATTTCAATTTTTAATACTAATCTACAGTATTTGTAAAAGGGGCGTGGTGGCTCAGTAGCTTAGACGCTGAGCTCATCAATCAGAAAGGTTGGCAGTTTGGCAATTCAAATCCCTAGTACCGTGTAACAGAGTGAGCTCCCGTTACTTGTCCCGGGTTCTGCCAACCTAGCAGTTCGAAAGCATGTAAAAATGCAAGTAGAAAAATAGGGACCACTTTGGTGGGAAGGTAACAGTGTTCCATGCACCTTTGGCATTTAGTCATGCTGGCCATATGATCATGGAGATGTCTTTGTACAGCGCTGGCTCTTCGGCTTTGTAACAGAGATGAGCACCGTCCCCTAGAGCTAGAAATGACTAGCACATTTGTGCAAGGAGAACCTTTACTTTTACTGTATTTGTATCACGAATAAAGGATCATGTTTGCCACTGCTCTGAACTTCCCTTGACTGCAGTATAGTTGCATCTGGAATCCATGGCTAGTTCTATACAAGGAGTCCTCGGCTTATGACCACAATTGAGCCCAAAATTTCTATTGCTAAGTTAACATTTGTTAAGTGAGTTTTACTCCATTGGACGAGCTTTCTTGCCTCAGTTGTTAAGTGAATCTGGCTTCCCCATTGACTTTGTTTGTAAGAAGGTTGCAAAAGGTGATCACACAATCCTGAGACACTGCGATCATTGTAAATATGAACCAGTTGTCACACATTCAAATTTTTGATCATGTGACCATGGGAATCCTCCAATGGCCGTAAGAGTGAAAACCCATCGTAAGTCACCTTTTCAGTGCTGTTGTAACTTTGAAAGGACACTAAACAAACAGCTGTAAGTTGAAGACTATTCGTACTTGCATTTTACTTTTTTCAAGTGTCAGGAATGATTACAACTTGATTGAGAAAGAGGCACACAGAAAGAGCCACACAGACAATTCTGAGCAAACAAATTGAAACAAATTGTTTCAAATACCATATAATCTTAGGTTAGGGCACAAGTAACTGTAAACATCTATGGAGATTCTTGGTCATCTAGGTCATGGTTGTCCCAACAGTGTTTTTTCAAGAGGCAACTGGACTTTCTGGTTTTCCTTTGAAGATGTTTTGCTTCTCATCCAAGGAGCTTCTTCAGCTGTGAATGGAATCCTTCCATTCCCCACCATACATTCAGAGCCAAAGAAGCTTCTTGGATGAGAAGTGAAATGCCTTCAAAGGAAAACCAGAAAGCCCAGTTGCCTCTTGAAAAAGCACCTTTGGAAGTAACTGTAAAATTATCATCAACAATAAATGAAAGGGAATATTTGTTGCATATTAAAAGACAGACAAAGAAGACAATTTCATGAAAAGTGCAGTTAAGGGCAGTAGTGGTAAGGATTAACCTAGTCCTTTCCTCCTATATTATTCATCTATCTATCCATCAAACAAAGACTTACAAAAAAAATGCAAATTCTTTTCTGGGACAGCAACACCCAACACCACCACCACACCCACCCACACACAAAGCAAGAGGCATATTACCAAGTCCATCTGTAGAGTAGATGTTAGTATTGAAAAGCCCTTGGCCACCCAATTTACCCCATAGCTCTAAAGGTCAGAAATATAGGAAGAAGAGCAGGGTTCTGCATCAGCTTAGATCCAAGCTCCAACCTAAAAGCAAAGGGAAACTTCACAAGAAATCAATTCCCTTGTGAGATGGGACTCTTTAATAACCCAAGATCAATTATCTGTGGTAAATAAAATAAAGCAAAGAAAAGCACAGGGAAGCTGTATAATAGAAGAGGACAAGAAGAAAAACCTAAACTAGCCTTAACAAAATTGGCAGAGTATCTAGCTGTGTTTTGAATGCCATATCCCAAATTTCCAAACAACAAGGAGCGTGACAAGTTGGTGGAGCTTCTCTTAAATATTTCAAGAAAAGAACATTAATTTCCTAGATAAGATTTTAAAAACTCCTCTGCAGTTGGCATTAAAGCGGCTCCTTATTGTAATATTTTGTACATATATAATTAAAAATAATATACAGGTAAGGATGATCTTTTGTGGAGGGACAGGACAGGCTGTGAAGTAAAATGTGAAATGTTCAAGTATATATTGTCACAATATTCTCTTGGGGTAAAAGCCCTTTCCCCGCAAACCCCTTTCCAAATTGCTCTTTGCTAGCTGGAGACCTATAAAAAAGTTTCTTTAGCGGCCTGAGATTGTTGTCAGTCATCTGGGAGGAAACAAGATGTGTATTTACTGAACCAATAGAAACATTTGAGGAAAGCAGGAAAGTGGGGATAATTATATCATTCATTATCAGATATTTGAACAGTAAAAAAAGTCTTCCAGGATTAGGCCAGGATTTTAACCAGCACCAATTACTTCTGGAGTACCCACAAACAGAACCCCAAGGCATATTGATGTTTCCCCCACAACTGGCATTAAGTGAACTGAGATTTTAATTTAAGCTTTGGATTTATTAATTCACAAGTTTATCTAATTTATCTGATCTCCTTTTAAAAGTTATGCAAGTCATCCTTGTAAATTGGCTCTAGCCCTATTCACTCAAGAAATGGAGAAAGTTCACTCCTACTTCTGTAAGATAGCTCTTCAGATATTTGAAGGTGGCAATGATGTCTCTCAATCATCTTATTTGTAGGCTGAACATACTCAGATCCTTTCCATCCCCGACAATCATTCCTGACCATATTTGATTTTAAGACACTTCACCCTCCTCATAGACCTTCAATGTTCTCCAGTATGTCACTGTCCCTTTGTAAGTGATGTGCCCAGAACTACATACAATTCTTCACAAAGATCTTATCGACGCAAAGTATTATTGGAATGCGGGGAACTAGGCTTTGCAGTAGTATAAGTGAAATAGTCCTTATCAATTATAAGTTCAACATGAGCCAGCAACATAATGTTAAAAAGGCAAATGCTAGTTTGGAGTCCATTAACAGTAGCACAGAGAATACAAATAGTCCCTGCCTTATGATTACAATAGAGCCCAAAATTTCTGTTGCTAAGCAAGACAGTTGTTAGTGAGCTTTGCCCCCTTTTACAACATTTCTTGCCAAAGTTGTTAAGGGAATCATTGCAGTTATTAGGTTACTAACAGGATTGTTAGGAGAACCTGGTTTTCCCATTGACTTCGCTTGTCAGAAGGTAACAAAAGAGGATCAAACAGACAGAAGCCAGGAAAAGCACCAGGCCCAGACAAGATAACTCCTACTTGCTTAAAAGCTTGTGCTGATCAACTGCCCCCCATCTTCACCTGCATCTTTAATAAATCACTAGAGATGTGCTATGTTCCTTCTTGCTTCAAATGCTCTACTATCATCCCAGTGCTGAAGAAACCTTCCATCAAGGAACTGAATTATTGCAGACCGGTTGCTCTAACATCTGTAGTTATAAAGACCTTTAAAAGGCTATGTGATGACCCAGAGTGTAATACAAATGTAACAAAATCCAAAACATAAATAAATGTCCTTTAATGCCTCCAACTTGGCCACACTGTTCAATAATTCTCAGCTGGAGATAAAACTTACTCAAAAATAGTCTTTAAAAGAAAGCAATACAGTCCAAACTTAATGAGCAGATAGAGGTAAAATAAAAAAAACCAAAACAAACTACAATGAAGGAAATTTCACAATGGATCAGGATAAGTAATTACTAACTTCAAGGCAATAACAAGGCAGTCTGTTTGAAGGATGCCAACCAAGATAACTGCAGCCCAAAATAAAACACACTTTGCTTCTGGCAACACTGTGTTGTAACTGTCTCTCTTATATACTATTTTCCCCAGCTGCAACTAATGAGGGGGATCATGGCCACTTCCTCTCTCGTAAGCCAAGTTGTTTCCTTCTCCATTCATCCCTGCATGTCCTAGGATGAAGAGGGGATGGCCCTGGTTCTTCCTCTAACTGCCCAGCCAGCCTCTGCCCTTCCCAAGCCTCCTCCACAACCTCCAGAGCCACACCACCACTCCCTGTCTGCTGTTCCTCCTCTCCCTCAGAGTATGACTCTACCAAGGGCATGACAGGCTAGCGCTGGCCCACCTGAAAACCATCATGGATCTGCTGTTAGACTCCTTGCAATTTGCCTACCAAGCAAATAGATCGACAGATGATGCTGTTAATGTGACTCTGCACTAAAAGATCCTATAAAATCTTGAATCTCCAAAGACCTATGCAAGGGTCCTCTTTGTAGACTTCAGCTCAGCATTCAATACCATCATTCCAGACATTCTTCTAACTAAACTAAATCACCTAGCTTACCTGACCACACTTGTAAATGGATCTTAAAAGACAGGAAGCGGCAGGTGAAGCTAAGCAAAATCACATCTAATTGTACAGATACCTGTACAATTAGCACAGGAGTCCCCCAGGTCTGTGTGCTCTCTCCACTTCTCTTCTCTCTATATACCAATGACTGCATCTTGAAAGATCCCTCTGTTAAAGTACTGAAGTTTGCAGATGATACAACAGTGATTGGCCTCATTCAAGACAATGACGAATCTGCATACAGATGGGAGGTTGAACAACTAGCCTTGTGTGTAAACAGAACAATCTTGAATTAAATACACTCAAAACTGTAGAAATGGTGGTAGATTTTAGGAGAAACCCTCCTATACAACCATCTCTCTTAAAATACTAGACAACACAGTATCAACAGTAGAGACAAAACAATTGCTACAAACCTGCCTTCAGTCGAGGACCTGTAAGCTGCACAAGTCAAAAAGAGGGCTGTGAAAATATTTGCACACCCCTCACATCCTGGACATAAACTGTTTCAACTCCTTCCATCAAAACGACGCTATAGAGCACTGCACACCAGAACAACTAGAGACAAGGACATTTTTTTCCCCGAATGCCATCAATCTGCTAAACAACTAATTCCCATAATACTGTGAAAATACTTAGTAAAACTGTAATACTATTATTCTTCTCATCCTTCCTAATGCCTATTTCCCTCCTACAGTGTTGCTTGTATCTTTATAATTTATATTGTTTTATTTGTTTCCTAGTATGATTTGATTGCTTGTTAGTAACCTATGACTATCACTAAGTGTTGTATCTTATGATTCTTGATGAATGTATTTTTCCCTTTATGTACGCTGAGAGCATATGCACCAAAGACAAATTCCTTGTGTGTCCAATCACACTTGGCCAATAAAGATTTCTATTCTATTCTATTCTAAAACTGTATCTTGTTTTGGGCACATCACATCACAGTTCAAAGAGATAGTGACATATTGGGGACATTTCAAAGAGGGGCTACCAAGATGGTGAAGTGTCTAAAATCAAGTCTGGTCAGGAATGATTGTCAGGATTGGAAAGGCTCTGAGTATGTTCAGCCCAAAAATAAAATGAGTGAGTGACAGATTATAGCAATCTTGAAATATCTGAAGAGCTATCATACAGAAGGAGGAGGAGACTTTCTCTATTGCTTGAAAAAAATAGGACTAGAATCAAGGACATCAGGCTAGACTTTAAGAGGAACTTTAACTTTTAAGAACTATGTGAACTGTTAGCTAGTAGAAGAGACTGTCATATGAAGAGGGATGTTTAGGTCTTCATTCAGAGATGCTCCAGTGGATTCTGTACCACAGAGGAGATTGGAATTCTATCATTTTATTAAAATATTAAGACAGGCCTGGGGTTTAATCATTGTGTTCTCATATTCATTGTATCATTTATGTGCTTATTTGTGCAACTGGGTGAATCAACACCTTTGTGTAAAGGGCAGAAGGAATAACCTTGACAAATAGTAGGAAGAACTGCAATCAAGATCACAGTAAAATAAAAGAATAAAATCTGGGGCAGATCTGTAACCCAGGTAAGCATCCCAGACAAGACCCTTCTGTTTTTCCCCAAAGTAAAGGGAAGGAAGGGAAAGTGCATTTGGACTTGCAAGACTGTTGTTATAACCTTATCATGAAACTCGTAGTCACTCTGATTTCCTAGTCTGGACCACCTTGAAGGGTTGAAATTTTGTCTGCTAGATAAGTCTCATGTTAGAAGGCAAGTGAAAGAGAAGGACTTTTAGTTTCATGCAATGGGATCTAATATAGAGTTCATTATTACAATCAAGTATCTAGTTTGCATAATACTAAGCTATGGTTTACCATTAGTAGAACAAAGAGAACCCAGTCTCAGGATTACTCCTCTCTCCTCTTGTATGGCCATAAAGACAGGACATTAAGCCAGTCAGGAATCTGAACCTAGAACACTGTCATAAACTCCAATGGCTGTTCATAAACAGCCCAAAACCAAACCATGTTTTAAACCAGACATAGCAATCTAGTGCTTGGCACATATTTTGAATTCCAATCCCATTAACTACAATAGCACCTAGACTTATATATCACTTTACAGTGCTTTACAGCTCTATCTAAGTGGTTTAAAAAGTCAGCATATTGCCCCCAACAATCTGGGTCCTCATTTTACCAACCTTGGAAAGATGGAAGGCTGAGTTAACCTTGAACCAGTGAGAATCAAATTTCTGGCAGTCAGTAGAATTAGCCTGCAATTCTGCATTCTAACCACTGCACCACTATGGTTCAGAAGAAGGGTTTTTCTAATCTAATTCCTGACTACAACCTGAAGCTGAAATTGTTAACCCAAAATATTTGGTTGACATCACTTTGACTTACCTTCTTTTTAACTAGTTAATGTTCCAACTCTCACTTGATGAATTAATGTTTAGTTCAATTAAAAGAGGACACAGGGGTTCTTGATTTTTGTATGACTAGGTAGGAGCAAACAGACTTCCACCTGCCCTTTCATTTAGTGTTAAACCCAGGAATATATCTGAAAAGAGCAAGGCAATTCCATCATGACTAAGATGTTTATCCAAATGGGTTTCATCAAATTGCAGCATGCCACTGACGATAGTACACATGCCTTCTTATCTAAGGCCATGAATGAACTGGCCCTAAATTCATTAAGAGTTTTTGTTCAAGATCAGCACTTTCAGGAAAGAGAACATGGATAAAACAAGGCCTATCCCTTTGCCTAAGAGGTATGAGAATGAGTCTAGGTCAATGCAGAATTTGACTAGCAAAATAATCAAGATATACGCAGTAGAACTGTGGGAAGTCTTGGATGGCCACAAAATGACTTACACTGCACATCTACTCGAATGGACTTGATGGCAGGGACCCCAACCCCATTCTCTGCTTTACAGTAATAACGACCCCCCTGAAGCCTCTGGATCTTCTCAATCAGAAGGGTCTCATTCAACACCGATGTCTCCTGGAATTTGTCCGAGGCACTGCCAGCAGTTTTGGTCCACCTCACCTAGAGGAGGGGAAGGAGAAAAACAGAGAGAAATAAAACATAGGAAACAAGCAGTTATTTATTTGAAATGCTTTTAGGCTGCTTATCATGCTATGCATCTGCAGGCAATGCGTATATTATACAACCGTACACAGTCAACCATTTAATATACAAACATATAAAACAATTACAAATATATAAAAATGAACAATGTGCTAAATGCCAGAGCAAATATCAATGTCAGACTTCCTCCAGACTGATACTCAAAACTAGAAGGTTAGCAGGCAGAGATTTCAGAGCACAGCCTTTGATCATCTAGTTTTATTAGATATTTGAAAAGTTATCATTAGAACAGAAAACCAGTAACTGCTAACCACATCCTGTAAACCAAGTGGACAACAGTTCCCACATGCCAGTCTTATCTGTCATTCTCCTGCCTTCGTGTCCGAATGGACAGAGAGCTGGTTGTTTATCTGTAGATTTATTGATAACTGATATAGGTAATCCTCGATTTAGCATCACAATTGAGGCCAACATTTTCATTGCTAAGAAATACAGTTGTTAAGTGAGTTGTGCCTCATTTTATGATCTTTTTTTTTGCTGTAGTTGTTAAATGAATCATTGCAATTGTTAAGCGAATCTGACTTCCCGCATTGAGTTTGTTCATCAAAAGCCAGCTGAGAAGTTTACAAATAGTGATCACATGACCCTGGGACAGTGCATCTATGATAAATACATGCTAATTGCCAAGTTCCCAAATTTTGATCATTTTACTTTACTTTATTGTCATTGCACCTCGTACAATGAAATCAAACACCATCTTCAGTGTACATCATGACAATGACCATGAAAATAAACGCACACATCCTTCACCCTCCACACATTGAATCTAAAACCCCCGACACCACACCAACACTGCACTATACAGCAGAATTCAAAAGAGCTACTGCCCTGGGATAGAAGCTGCTTTTCAGACTATTTGTCCTTGTTTTTATTATTTGTGCTGTCTGCCAGATGGTAATAGTTCAAAAACTGGGTTCCCAGGATTCGATGGGTCTTTGAGAATGTTTTGAACTTTCTTAAGGCAGTGGGAGCTATAACACTCTTCCAAAGAGGGGAGAGGGCAACCAATGATCTTCCGGCCAATGACATTAACCCTTTGGAGTGCTTTCCTATCTGCCACTGTGCAATTGGCAAACCATACAGAGGTGTAGTAAGTTAAGATACTCTCTGTGGTGCAGCGGTAGAAGGTCACCAACAGTTTTTCATTCAGTTGTTGTTTTCTGAGAAGTCTCAGGTAATATAATCTCTGCTGGGCCCTTTTGACCAGTGCTGCAATGTGAGCACTCCAGGTCAGGTCCTCTTTTATGGTAACACCCAGAAACTTAAAACTGGCCACTTGCTCCACTCAGTCTCCATTGATAAGCAAGGGCTGGATGTCTGATCTGTCCCTTCTATAGTCCACTATAAGCTCCTTGGTCTTATTGGTGTTGAGGACCAAGTTATTGTCTCCATACCATGAAAGCAACTGGTCCACCTCATCTCGGTAGGCAGACTCATCCCCCCTGGAGATGAATCCCACCACTGTTGTATCACCTGACCATTGGAATGTTGCAATGGTTGTTAGTGTAAAAACAGCCATAAGTCACTTTTTCAAGTGCCATTGAAATGATCACTAAATGATTATAAATCAAAGACTACCTATATTTCTGCTTTGTTACTATAATACATCTTTAGAACTAGGATTTCTGCATCTAATCTCAATCCTTCTGTCCTCATAAAAATGTTTTTGGCATGCATTTAATATTTTATTTATACATTTTTCTTAAGCAAACATATAAACTCAATATGTACATGAACAGCGTGATGTCTGAGTGCGGTTAGATTTGAAAAATAATAGTAATAATAATGATATACATATCATTGATAATAATCACATAATAATAGTAATATTAGCTTATCCATACTAATAAACCTTCATTATATAATTAATCATTCTCTTAAGCATTTAAGTTTCTAACTTCTGTTTCTGTTAATTAACCATTGGTAAACAAGTCCATGTTAAAAGTATTCTGTTTCTTCCTTCTCCTTTGTTTTAAATGTTAATCTATCCATCTCTATGCATTCTAATTTTTTTTTTTTTATTACACTTTCATCTGTAGGGATTTCTTCATTTTTCCATTGTTGTGCAAAAACAATTCTCACTGCTGTTAACTCATGTAAGATTAAGAGCATGTATTCCTTTTATTGTACTGCTCTGGTAAAATGCCCAACAAAAATATTTTTGGTTTTATATCAATATGTTGCTTTATCATTTTTTCTAACCATGTATGTATTTTTGTCCAACATGTTTTTGCTTTTGGACATGTTGACCACATATGATAGTACGAATGGCATGCATTTAAATTGACATGAAATTGGCATGTGTTTTATGTCTCACATCAGTTTTCTACACAATCTGAATCAGACTTTTAACTTCATACTTGGATGTTAAAAAAAATGTTTTTGCTCCAAATAGGATCTTACTTTGCCAATAAAGAGCACTCTCTTGGTAACTCTGGACAGTCCAAAGATATTAGCAGTAACTCCTGCTATTTTGCTTTCAGTTAGCAATCACCGCATGCTTCAGAAGCTACATTTGCATAGGTGCATCAGGGCTAATTGGGATCATCGCATTTCTGAACAGAGTTAAGTTTCAGTCAATTCTCTCTAAACCCTAAGAATCATGAAATGGTTAGTTTTCAGAAGTAGGAGATGCATACCTACTATGTTGCTTCCTTTCTGTTAATTAATCTTCTCAGGGTGTTTGTTTATGCCTCTGTTTGAATAATTTTATTTTGTTATTTATTTTATTCTGTAAGTGTTCTGGGCAGTGAATGAATGAGGTGAAAAGGGTAAAGCAATAGAAATGGATTATAAAAATATCACAACCTGCAGAAGTGGCCAGAGGAAAAAACAACAACTTTTTTTGAAAGACTGAAAACCTTTTATGGAAATTTCTGCTGAAAGGAGAAGGAAATTACATGATGATTTATGGATTTGAAGATTAAGTGAGGGTTGAAGGGATTTGTATAACATCTTAAGGATAGGGATAATGAAACTGCAATTGAAAGGAAGATCAGAAGTCATTTATATATTTCTTAATTTCAATTTCTTTTTATTTTTGGTACTTTCTCATTCTTTTTCAATTGGTATTTTATTTTATGGTGGGAAATTCTGTAATAAACGTATAAAAAGAAAAAGGTAAGGCAACGAAATATATTGAGGAAAGGAATAGAGCACACTGCAATCATTCAAATTTTTCTCATTTAGAAAGGAAAGAAATGGGTTAATCAGGTAGAAATAAAGAAAAGGAAGAAGGAGTGGTACTTGATACGGAAAAGATGTAATATTCAGATTGTTGGCTAGGCCAAAAACAATATGTTGCTTCCATTTTTCATTAGAGCAGATGGCAAAAACCTGGCAGATGCAATGGAAATGCAGAAATGGGAGCAGCAGACTGGTGAGCAGAGGGCATGAGGAAAGCTGGCAAATCATCATATAATGGTATTTCTACCCAGGATTGAATGCTAATTCCAGAAGAGGTCAGGCAGGCTACCGTTATCAGCAGTCACTGTCAATCTGCCACAATCTGAACTAGCACTAAAATCAGAAATATGTGCAGGAAGAGTATCTTGAGTATAGTCTCATCTATATTCCACGTCTCAAATTACAGAATAAATGAGTAACACATACAAATTGTGAGTGTGCAACTGTCTTGAGGCAGTGGACTGAAGCTTTTCCCACCTCCCAAAATAATAATAATAGTAATGGTAATGGTAATGGTAATGGTAATGGTAATCATCATCATCATCATCATCACCATCATCCTGATATTACGGTTGTTGAGGGCTGAAGCGTACAATTTATTGATATCACTGTACCAGGAGATGCCAGAGTCAAAGAAAAAGAACTGGAAAAAATCATGAAATATCACGACCTGGCCATTGAAACTACGTGGTTATAGATGAAAGATGTAACAGTGAAACCCATTGCAAGAAATATTATTTGCCTGTAAGCAAGAACTGGTGGGACCCTAAAATAGAAAAAAGTCATCGAAAATGAAGAAGTTAAATTGCTCTGGGACTTCAGAATCCAGACAGATAGGCACCTGCCACATAACACCCCAGACTTAACAGTTTTCGATAAGAAAGACAAAAAAGGCTGGATGGTGGATGTGGCAGTGCCTGGAGACAGCAGGATAGAAGAACAAGAACTGGAGAAGATAACAAAATACAAAGACCTACAAATAGAAATAGAACGACTGTGGCAAAGGAAAGTAAGGCTAGTACCAATAGTAATAGGTGCCTTGGGTGCAGTCCCAAAACAATTGGAGCATCACTTGAACATTATAGGCATTGACAAATTTGCCATCAGTCAATTGCAGAAGGCAACCTTACCTGGAACAGCTTCCATCCTGTGGCAATATCTGTAACACCATCAAATATCCAGATTTGCCTATCCCAAGTCCTTGGTAAGGACTCAATAGGTAGACAAAAATGCCAAACCCAGTCTGAGCATCTGGCTCACTGTGTGATTATTATTATTATTATTATTATTATTATTATTATTATTATTATTATTATTACAATAAATAAATAAATCTGCAGCTGACCAATGGTGATCTTGTCAGCGCCAATTTTTTTTAAGTGCTTGCCTAGGTCTTTAGGCACAGCATCCAGTGTGCCAATTACTACTGGCATAAACTAGTGCAGGTGATTCCAGTGGTAATCGACACACTGGGTGCTATGCCTAAAGACCTAGGCAAGAACTTAAAAACAATTGGCGCTGAAAAGATCACCATTGGTCAGCTGTAGAAGGCCACCTTACTGGGATCTGCTCACATAATCCGCCGATACATCACTAAGTCCTAAACACTAGTGTTCAACTAGTGATTTGTGATACGAAACCCAGCATGGTTTTCTCGTTTGCTGTGTATACTGTCATTTTTGTGTATAATAATAATAATAATAATAATAATAATAATAATAATAATAATAATAATAATAATAGTAGTAGTAGTAGTAGTAGTAGTAGTAGTAGTAGTAATAGTACATTTTTAAATGTACTGTTGATTGAGTTTTATTTTAATGAATAAAAGATATACCAAAAGTATGTCTACCACTGTGTTGAGATCATCTGTATAAGCAAGGCCTTACTTTTCAGTCTGGCTGTTAAGGGAGAGGACAGGATGAGTATGAGAATGAGTATGATAGCTTGCCTTTTAACTCTTCTAAAAGGGCCCCACAAAATGATCCCAACACTATTTGGGGAATTGGAAAGGGCTGCTGGAGAACTTCATACATAGCAGGTGATAAAAACCAATTGTTACATGAACATTCTAGAAGCATCTAGTGGCCACTGTGTGAAACAAAAACATCTAAACCAGGTCTTGGGCTAATACAGCAGGGCTGTCCTTATGAGCTAAAGCTTGCCTAATACTTCTATTATATTTGCCTTGATAAAAGTCACAAATGGAACATGACGAGAACAAGCCCTGGTCTGTTTCACAATATTGTTGAGGATCAGTTACTCCACTCCATGACTGCAAATGTTTATAACAATACTGGTTTATGGTGAAGAAATGGCCTTAGCTTCTGCCTTTCAGCTAGGTCTGTAATGGCGAACCTATGGCACGCGTGCCACAGGTGGCATGCAGAGCCATTTGTGCGGGCATGCGAGCCACAGCCAAACTTACCTGCACTGCGCATGTGCATGCCTCCTAGCAGAGTTTCAGGCCGTTTCAGGCCATTTTTGTCTTCCTGGAGGCTTGAGGGAAACCTCTGCAGCCTTGGGAGGCCGAAAAATGGGCCTTCCAGAAATACCGGAAGTGCCAAACAGGCTCATTTTCAGGCTCCAGATGCTTCCCTCAAGCCTCTGGGAAGGTGAAAACTGCTTCCTCTGAGCTCCAGAGGCCCTCAGGAGGCTGAAAACAGGCACTTACGGAATTTCCAGAAGGCCTGTTTTTCAGCCTCCCGAGGCTGCAGAGGCTTCCTTCGAGCCTTTGGGAGGGTGAAAATGGCCTCAAACCGGCCAAAAATCAGCGGGGAGGCGTGTACATGCACAGTGCAGGTAAGGGGACCAGAAGGTGTTGCACGCACATGGGCAGGGAAGGCAGGGCACATTGCATTGTGGGTGCCAGCATGGGCATGTGTGTACACTTTCAGCACATTATAGGAAAAAAGTTCGCCATCACTGAGCTAGGTTATGCCTCCTTGTTAATACATGGGCTGTTCCTTTTGGGAGAATAATTGTGATGACCCAGAGTGTAACACAAACGTAACAAAATCCAAAACATAAATAAATGTCCTTTAATGCCTCCAACTTGGCCCCACTGTTCAATAATTCTCAGTTGGAGATAAAACTTACTCCAAAATAGTCTTCAAAAGAAAGCATTACAGTTCGAACTTAATGAGCAGATAGAGGTGAAATAAAAAACCAAACAAACTACAATGAAGACATTTCCACAACAGACCAGTAATTACCAAATTCAAGGAGATAGCAAGGCACAGTCTGTTGGAAGGATGCCAACCAAGATAACTGCAGCCCAAAATAAAACACGCTTTGCTTCGGGCAATGCTGGTTTTAACCATCTCTCTTATATACTATTCTTTCCAGCTGCAACCAATGAGGAGCTGCTTCCTCTCTCATAAGCCAAGTTGTTGCCTTCTCCATTCTTCCCTGCATGTCTTAGGATGAAGAGGAGATGGGCCTGGTTCTTCCTCTGACTGGCCAGCCGGCCTCTGCCCTTCCCCAGCCTCCTCCACAATCTCCGGAGCCACACCACCACTCCCTGTCTGCTGTTCCTCCTCTCCCTCAGAGTCCAACTATACCAAGGGCATGACAATAATATTTACATTGACAGGGTGCAGTTCTCCAGATTTCCTGGCAGGAAATTCTTTGTATCCTAAGTGGACTCTATTAGAAATTAAACCTCGAATCTTCTGTAGGCAAAATTCTACTCAGTAGAAAAATCAAGTTTCTTATATGGCAAACATGGGCATTCCTACTTAAGGGCAATTTTAGCCAGACGCTCCATAGGCTGGCTTCTTGCCTTACAACTTCCCCTGGCAAGTGGAGCCAAATATAGACTATCCATACTTCTCTAATTGGTTGCCAGAATCAGTGAAGTTTCAAATCCCACAATTTCATTAGGAAGTTAAGTAGTGTTTCGGTGCCCTTCCATCCTCTCATCCAGATCCTCTATCGTTACCTTGACCTTTTTTTTTTAAAAGTAAGGTAAGGATTTCACTCCTCAGCTAGCAGAACTAATTCCTAAAATAGCAACTACACCTTCTTTAAAGAGAACAGAAAAAAGCTAACAGCAAAAGGATCCTTTAAATTGAAATTGGCTTCCTTAACAATTGTGTTATAATTATTTATCAGGGATATTGACCTAAGGTAGGATGTGAGCTGATGCTAGTGAGGTTGCTAAGGGCTCAGGCACATACATCCGGCATGCAGAAAGCATCAAGTTCTTCCACTGATGTTTCTAAGCATGAAAAGGAAAGGTTCCAGTGTGAAGTCTTAGTCATTATAGATGAAAACAGAGGATAGACCAAGCCTTATGAATACTGAAAGCAGCATCCTATATTCCACCCATACGGTTCAATACAATCATAACCATGTCTCTAGATTAGCTTTGTCCCAGACGTGGCTACTGTCAGCAACAAACCTATCCTTTCCACAATATGATCCGGACATACTTTGATTTCCTCTGACTACCTTCCCCTGCTTGATGTGTGAAATGGACCAGAAACAGCGGGAGGAGGTAATACAATTAACATTTTTTTAAAAATGGAATTCATGTACTATATTTTGGAGGGTTCAGAGTGAGTGGATATAAAAAAATGAGATAGTGAGAAAGTAGATGTGGGCTTGGGGACAATTTTCACTTCAGACTGAAAGTACTTTTCACAGATTCCTCTGTGTGATGAAAGGCATAGTTATTCCCATTTTGCAGATGCTAATCCAAAGCTTAAACAGAGCAAATTTGCCAAATCCAGACAAAACCCAGGAGGGACAATTGGGAATTAAAATATTTGGCAACCTGTAAAACTGCAAAGTTGGAAAGCAACAATATTAATGCTTTCATATGCTTTTGGTAATCTTCTCCTTGCCCACAGGCCTGACATGACATGATAGCAGTACCTCAGTATTTGAGAGGCTGCCACAAACAGGAAGGGATCCATTTATTTTCCAAAGCACCAGAGGGCAGGACAAGAAACAATGGATGAAAACTAATCAAGGAGAGAAACAACCTGGAATTAAGGAGAAACTTCTTAACAGAGAGGACAATTGTGGAACAGCTTGCCTTCAGAAGTTGTAGGTGCTTCACCACTGGAGGTTTTTAAGATGAGACTGGACGGACACCCACTTGTCTGAAATTATATTAGATCTCCTGCTTGAGCAGGGGATTGGACTAGAAGACCTCCGAGGTCCCTTCCAGCTCTATTCTGATTGATAGTCTATATGCAAGGTGGCTTGGATTTCAGGCTTGGGATGATCAGGTTCAGCAGACCTCACCTTGCTCAACCTGTAGAGTTAATGGCAGCCCATGAGGGATTTGTTTAGCCTTTGTACTCTCATTAAAAGCCTGAAGCCTCTTAAAAGGCATTCTGTTTGCATGACTGCTTCTGTTGGTTCTTTAATCTTTCCTTTGTTTTTTTTTTATTTCGGCTTCATTTATTTAGTTTGACCTTAGTTTGGAACTTTAATGACTAACTGAGAGAAGAGTTGGGAGGGGATTAAGCAAAGGTCAAAAGATATATCTTTGGTTTGGAGAAGCAGGGGAGAAGGAGCAGAGTAACGATACTAGAGGAAGACGAGATGAGAGACGGTAAGTATTGCTGCCCATTCCCACTGGTCCCTCTGAATGTTACTCATCACTCCAATTTGTTAGTCATTTTTTTTTTTTACAAACTTTAAAGCAAATTTCAAAACTCTGCCCCTTCTTGACTAATGATAAGCAAAGGCAAGAAAACTAGTTCGAGAGAAAATCAAAATAAAAGGAGGGAGCCCTCGAAATCAAGAAATATGGATTTATATTCATGCTGTAAATTCAGATGCCATGGATATAACAGCCATGATATGAGTGAATAGAACTTCTTTATCTGTATGCTAAGCCTTCCTCCTGCATCAT
This sequence comes from Pseudonaja textilis, assembly GCF_049901715.1. Classification (NCBI taxonomy): domain Eukaryota; kingdom Metazoa; phylum Chordata; class Lepidosauria; order Squamata; family Elapidae; genus Pseudonaja; species Pseudonaja textilis. Next base: position 59,349,801 of record NC_141990.1, on the reverse strand, counting down.
GTATAGTATGAACAAAAACAGCTGAATCTTCTACTTCTCTTTACTTTTAAATAATAATAGAAATATATTTCCAAGCTCTTTGCCTTGATGGCCTCTAGCTATGTAACCTTGTCTTCTAAGCAGGAAGAGCCACTGTGAAGGTGCTATAAAAAGCTAGATCAAGACATAACAATGTTAGAAGAATGTACGCCATAGAGAAACCATTCAAAACTGAAATTACAGAGTTTATATATATATATTGTATTTTTGTGCAGGAAGCTAGCTCAGTTGACTGTGTGTTTTGTAATTCTGTTTTCTATACCAGTCAGGTTTTTTTCTTCTCATTTGAAAAAGGTGGTCTGATTTTACTTAATAATAGTCCAACTTCCTGCTGTAAAAATATTTTGAAAGAGATACTTTGGATATCTACAGCACTTTTGAGGGAATTGTTAAAGCAGGTGCAATTTTCTCCAGGCTTGTATTATTGCTTTGGAAGGTGCTCCTAAAAGTCACCACATGCATGTACAGGCATAATTGCTTCACATTTTCTCCAATAATTCTCCACATTTTTCTCCCAGTGAAACAACTTGGCTTGACGTACACCCTTTGCATGCAAAGACACCCAGGGGCAGCTTCTGAAGCAAACCTGGGGGGGCAAAGCACACAGCTGCTTTAATGATTTAAAAATATATGTTTAGGACATGCTCTTGCATGTTTCAAATTTTTTTTTTTTTTCAAAGGAGGTTACAGTCACTCTTATAATGTGAGATTACTGGAAAGATGAGAAATCTTTCAGTTTCCAGTCTATGATAATACCTGTGTAGCAGGGGTGGGATTCAACCAGTGTTACTACCGGTTCAGTGATTATGTTTTGCCTGTACAAATAAACTTTAAGCTTGCTGCCCAGACAGCTGATAAGTGCTGCACACAGGTGCGCAGCATTTGAAAAGCCTCTTTTTTACTGCTTTTTCAAGCTCAGCCGTGCCGCACAAAGCAGCTGAGGTTGAAAAATCAAGAAATAAAGGACAGGTAAGAGCCCAGACAGGCGGGTGGGTGCGCCAAAGAGCAGCAAACATAGAACCAGTCCTGTGTCTGCTACTCTTCAGAGCTACCGGTTCTATAGAGCCGGGCAGAACTGGTAGCATCCCACCCCTACTGTGTAGTAGTTATTTTGGAAAATTAGAGCACTGAAAAGCTTCAAATTAACATGACTGAAGAAGGCCCTGCAAAGTACTCAAAGTGTATACACAATGCCACAACTTCTAAATGTTTCTTCTTAGTAGAAGTTGTATGACGAGACAACCAACTCATATTAGCTACAATATACTGATTCCTTCTGTTTTGTTGATGAAACAAAGCAGAAGGAATATATCACATGATAGTGAATTTGACAATGTGTTTTATTTCATTAGACATTTCTGAATGCCACATATGCAATGGATATTCTACCTGGCCAATTCAATTTTGCAGGGCTGGTGTCCTATGGGTTTCTTCGAATATACAAAGTCATCAATTGGGTCCTGAGAAGAGCATCTTCTCTGTAGTAGCATCTGCACTCTAGAACGAGATTTCCTCCTGAGATTCAGATGGCCACCACTTTGCTGTTGTTCAAAAAAAAAAAAAAAAAAACAACCTCTATGAGATTGAATTGGCCAGGAATCTGCATATTGTGGCTTGTATGAATTGGTTTCCTCTACAATTCCTTGCCATTGGTTATGCCAGCTTGGGGAATGGGAAATTGTGAAACACCCCGGCCTTCAGTGAGGAAGAATGAAAGCCCTCCCTTTATTGTTTTTGCTATCTTTTTTCTCCTTTATTTTAAATGTTTTACTGTAATATCTTTGTTTGCTTATTGATAGCTTGCCACAGTTGCTCAAAATCAAGCAGAATAAAATTTTAAAAAATGATGAAGAAGAATCCCTATATTGATACAGCAGCAAATATCTGAGAATATCTGGCCAAACAATCTAACAATATCCTGATAATAAAAAGAGAAAGCTTACCTGTGGCCGTGGGTGCCCTGTAACCAAACACTGCAGAACAAGGATGTCACCTTCCCGAATAGTATATACTCGTTCACTGATGTTATCTTCCTTTACAACACATGCCTGCCCAGCATGGATGATCTGGGCCTGGGCAGGAGCTATGGAGAAAAAGAGAAAACTTGAGAAACAAATATCTGAGGAGTCCGTGTTCCATTGTTCTTGCAGCACCTGACTGCAGATATAAACAGTGCCATCTCAAAGCTACTCCAAAGTAAATCCCACTGTGCCCAATGAAGCTTGTTCTTAGGAAACCAGTACAGGATGGCAACTTCAACTACCACTAAGGTCTTTAGATCTTGTATCATAAAGGCTATGCCATTCTCCAAAAAAAGAACATTGGCTAGAACTACTGCATATGTTTGAAGTAGTGCAAATCAAATGATCTCATGGTTACATTTTTATTCATTAAAAAACACATAGCATTAAAAATATCATTTTCTTCTGCATTCCACGCCATTAATCTCCCAAGATCTACAAATACAGAGGTTACATTGTAGTTCTGAACTTGTATAATTTGGCTCAGATTATTGTTTTCAGGAGACTGATTTTGACTAGAAAATTCTCTCAGGTTGAAGAGAAGAGAGATTCTTATGCAACTATTATCAATTCCCCAGCCGTAGAGCAAAAAGAAGAACAAGCATGGAAACAAAAAGGAATGCGAAAGGTGCTTTTTTCAAAAGGCAACTGGACTTCCCTTATTTTTCCTTGAAGACATTTAGCTTCTCGACCGACAAGCTTGTCTTCAGTTCTGAAGAGGAAGAACTGAAGTAATGAAAAAGCTCCTTGGTTGAGAAGCGAAACATTTTCAAGGAAAAACAAAGAAAGTTCAGTTGCTTTTTAAAAAAGCACCTTTGGGACAACAATGATCTGGATGACTAAGAATCTCCATAGATACCAAATAAAAAAGAAGATAAGAAAAGAGAATACATATTTTATTCATATATATTTACCTAAAATAATTTTTATTTCACATTTCCAATGGTACAAAAACAGAACCAAATCCTCATGAAAAAAACAATTATAGTCAGGACACTCAATTCCTTTTTTAAACAGAGGTCCACCAAACAAAAACAAATTAAATATTGAGAGATGGACAGTATCTATCTATCTATCTATCTATCTATCTATCTATCTATCTATCTATCTATCTATCTATCCATCCATCCATCCATCCATCCATCCAGGGGTGGGTTCCTACCGGTTCGCACCGGTTCTATAGAACCGCTTGTTAACATCACCGGTAGTTCTAAGAACTGGTAAAACCGACACCTGCTTGACCCCGTCCCTCTCTGCTGCTCCTATGGGCCAAAAACTGGTTTTTATTACTGCGCATGCGCGAAAATCCCTTCCTCATTCTGCCCCCCACCCCTCCCTTTGCTGTTCTGGTCCCCGCTCCTTTCTGCCACTCCAAAGTAAAAAAAACAATCTGTTTTTTTTTAAAAAAACAGGGTTTTTTTACTGCGCATGCACAAAAATCCCTTCCAAGTGCTTATTTATTTTTTTAGTATCTGTTTTGTTTTTATGATTAATAAAACAAAAACAGATAGTAAAAAAATAAATAAATACATAAATAAAAAAGCAACTTACCAAAAGGGAGACAGGCAACATCTTGTTACATTAATGTTATACATTATCTGTTTCTGCTTAAATCAATATAAAGCAACATCAATGTAACAAGAAGTTGCATGCACACATAAATTAATTTTTTTAAATAAAAATGTTTTATTTTTTTTAAACATAAACAAAAACATAAAACATAAACCATCTTCAGTTACATAGTGTGTTGGCTGGTACAAATCACTTGTGCACAATCTCTGCAGTCTTTCCTTTCCAATTTGCATTAATCCTTATATCATGCTAAGCAAATGGCTACTAAGCGAGCACCTGGTCATTAATTGAGTACCACTTAAATTTGGGTTGCCAGCCACATGGCTACCTGCCTGGACCTTGCCAGGGCCTCCCCAGGCCTTGGAAACTGGCAAAAAGCACTTGCTAAGCAATTGACCACTAAGCGAGCACCTGGTCATTCAGTGAGGACCATTTAAATTTGGTTTGCCAGCCACATGGCCACGCCCACCCCAGTCACATGACCACATAACCATGCCTACCCAGTCACATGACCACGTAACCATGCCCACCCCAGTCACATGACCACATAGCCATGCCCAATCAGCAATCCACTCCCACCCCAGTCACATGACCACCAAGCCACACCCACAAATTAGGCCATACCCACAGAACCAGTTGTTAAGAAATTTGAATCCCACCCATGCATCCATCCATGTATCTATGATGAAAAGGAGAGACAGAATCATTCAGATGGACCAGGGCAGAAAGTTCAACAGCTGTAGAGAACTACTTTTTTTCAAAGCAGAAATCAACCTTTAAATATTATGAACCTATTTAAGGCAAGAGCCGGCAACATGTGGTCTTTTTTCTTCTTCTTTGAGGGATGAAGTAACACGAGCACCTACATTCACAATTGTTTTGGTATGGATCTGCACTGCTGGTTTAAACCAGATATCAATTATGGTAATAATGGAAAGAGTACTTCTTTTGCCCACATACCTTAATTTGTGGTTTCTGAACCAACAGGTAAACTGAAATGGAACATCCTTTAATCCTTTAAAATGCATATATGATGCATTTAGTTAGGTAGAATTTAGAGAGAGTAAAAGAACAGACAAATAAAAATGTGTATTCCATTTTTGTGCCAAGTTTTTAAATTTTCACCTAGAAAGAAGATGAAAATAATCTAATATTGTTAACATACGAAACTGAAAAAAAATTGGAGCTATCAGATCCATCAATATTTACTTTTCCAAATTGGTGTATTGGACTTAAGTTCCCATACTTCATGGAGGAATTGTGACAGGTGAAGTCCAAAATGTTGGGCTAGCAATGAAATTGGTAGGGCAAATCTATTTCCTTTCTACATCTCATTCTAAATAGCCACTGCCGTTGTTTGCTTTCTTAATCTAGCATTTTAATAACGAATGAATTCAGGACTAGAACAAACATCTTAGAAGAGTCATATTCTAAACAAGGAAATAAAGCAAACACAGCTCCACATATCTAAACTGTTCGGAGATTATCAAGAAGCTTAAACTCGTTAAATAAGGTCACATTGCCATTAATAATACATAATGAGTTCAGATATTTGGATCATTTTAGATAATTGCAGTCTGGTTAGTGGAACAGATCTCTTACAAACTAGATCAGAAGCTGTGTGAATTGCCCTAAATGATCAGAAGGCACTCCCTACTCCTTATTTTGCCTATGTGTTGGCCTATGTATCGTTTATTTTGAGGTGCACTGTCCTGAAGTTGGGCCTTTCCATACTCTTCAGCTCCTAAAGCCACTGGTGAAATAGCTGGATGACAAACTACCCCTTTCTGAACATTACAGACAGTCCTCGACTTACAACAGTTCATTTAGTGACCATTCAAAGTTACAATGGCACTGAAAAAAGTGACTTATGAGCATTTTTCACACTTAAAACTGTTGCAGCATTCCCATGGTCACATGAATAAAATTTGGGTGCTTAGCAAACTATTGCAGGGGTCGTCAACCTTTTGGACCTCAGGGACCACCAAACTCATAATTTTAGATCCCTGGGACCACTAACTGGTTCTGTGGATGTGGCCTAATTTGTGGGTGTGGCTTTGTGGTCATGTGACTGGCTGGGCATGGCATTTATGTAAATATTATAAATATTTAGATAAATATTGATTTTTTTAATTAAAAAAGAGCAACTTTTACCCAAAATTAGGCAAAGCAGGCAGGCAGATTGAGTTGCTCACAGAATCATTCAGAAATCTATCTATCTGCCCTTGGTTAGCTCAGTCTGTCACATAAAATTTGCTTGCAAGCAAACTCACAAAATTAACTCACAACACACCATGTATGTAAGTATTGAATTTTTTATTTAAAAAAGAGCAACTTTTACCCAAAATCAGGCAAAGCAAAGATTGAGTTGCTCACAGAATCATTCAATGATCTATCTATCTGCCATCAGCTAGCTCAGTCTCTCAAATTTGCTTGCCATGAGTCTGGACTGAATAATAGAACCTTCAGTCCTAAGGGAGGTTCGGCTGTACTTAAAAGCAAAACCGAAGATCTAAAAGCTAGCTAGAAAGCAAGAAATCCAACCATTTCCTGCTTCCTAGCTAATCTAAATCTCACAGCTGATGGTCAGAAAAATAGCAATTTAGCAGGCAAGTTTGCAGGTAAGGAGTGAGTGGGCGGGGAGCAGAGGTGCTATTTGAATGGTTCGCACCTATTCACGCAAACTGGTAGCGGTTATTTGGCATGGGTCACCAAACCAGTGGCAATCCCTGGCTGGCCATGCCCCCAACCCAGTTGCCCGGTCACTCACTTGCGATCGCTCTCCTAGCTTTCCATTCCCCATTTCCTCTTTCTCCCTGGGGAAAAGGAAGAAAGGCATGGACGCTGCAAGTATCGCTTTTCTCATGTGAGTTAAAGTGTCAGGAGTGAGAAGGAGTGCGGTCTGATAGAGGGGGTAGGGGTGAATCGAGCCTTGGAGAAATTTAAAGGAGCTGCTTCCAAACTGCTTGTCTGTTAAATGCTCTCTCTCTCTCTCTCTCTCTGTGTGTGTGTGTGTGTATGAGAGAGAAAGAAGGAAAGAAAGAGGGAGGAAGGTAGAGAAAGAAAGAAGAAAGTAGGAAGAGAGAGACAGATAAAACTCTGTGCTATTATTTTTAATTGTTCCATTATTTATCACGTGTTAATATTTTACACTGTCCCTACACCTAGAGTGATTTTTCTGCCTTCCTTTTCCCAGGGCTACCACATATTTTTCAGGGTTTACATGCATTCAATGTCAATAGTCCAGAACACAAAATACACATGTGTTTAACAAGAGTTGAAAGGGACCTTGGAGGTCTTCTAGTCCAACCCCCAGCTCAGATAAGAAAACTGAGGATGCCAAACTCTGAGTCGAAATCCTGGGAAAAGTGTCAGAATAATACTTAGAAGGGACCTTGGGGTGAACCCTATACCATTTCAGAGAAATGGCTGTCCAGTCTTTTCTTAAAAACTTCCAGTGATTGAGCATCCAGAACTTCTGGAGACAGGCATTTCCACTGGTTAATTGTTCTCACTGTCAGGAAATTTCTCCTCAGCTTTAGGTTGCTTCTCTCTGTTCAGTTCCCATCCATTGCTTGTTTGCATTCTGCTTCTTTGGAAAATACATTGTCCCCCTTTCTTTGTGGCAGACCCCTAAAAGCCTGTTGCCTAAAGTAAAGGATGTGAGCCATTTCCTCCTTTCAGTGGTCCATGAAAGTAAATCTATAGTATGCATATAATAAAGTCAAAAAAGGTGAATAACATTTTTACAGAAGTATAGATAAGTTGAAGCTGACTAACAAGGAATGGCTGGGGGGGTGGGGCCAGGTGAGGCACCCCTTGATGTGAGTGACATTGAGTAGGCCATGCCCACCCAGTCACATGACCACCAAGCCATGCCCAGCCAGTCACATGCCCACCTAGCACGCCCACCCAGTCACATGACCACTAAGTCATACCCACCAAATAAGCCATGCCCGCAGACCTGGTAGTAAAAAAAATTTGAATTCTACCACTGGCGGGGAGGGTTCCCATGGGCCATGTGGGCAGTGCAGCATTGTATTTCTGCGCAGCCTGGATTAATTGCTTTGAGGGGTGCTCTGGGGATGAGATTTCTCTGGGGCCCACCAAAATTTTCTCACGGCCCACCGGTTGGTGACCGCTGACCTATTGAGAGTTTTGCAGCGATAATTCAGAGCCAGAAAAATAAACAGAGATGGCTGATGTTTCACTTAACATCTTTATAAACATAAGTAGATTTTACAAATCAGTTGTTGATTTTTCCAACATGGAGCAAACTCAAACAGAAACATGTTGCAAGTTCAGAGCAGAGCTCCAGTCTTCAGCAAGCAAGCAAGTTAGTTTCATCTTCAATAGATAGACTCAGAGCTCAACATAGCTGCAGAGTTGCAGAGCTTAATATAGAGCCACGCCTAAGCTACTTTTAGTTTCAGTTTCCAGCCTAGGCTACTTCTAGTTTCAGTTTCCAAAACAGTCCTCATTAGTTGCTATGCCTATTCATTGGCTGACCTTGTTACCAAGCCCTATTCCAGTTCATGAATATACTGATACAACGGACTCATATTTATGACAGATGCAGTGTCCCAGAGTCATGTGATCACCTTCTTCGTCCCTCTGACAAGCAAAATCAATGGGGAAGCCAGATTCACTTAACAACAGTGGCAAGAAAAGCCATAAAATGGGGCAAAATTGTGGTCATAAGTCAAGGACTACCTGTAATTCATTCACTCAATTTATATCCCACATTTGCATTCACAGAACAGTTACAATACCTAACAATGTACGTGTGAGAGAGACTGTGTCTAAGACTTCAAATTCAGAGGAAAAAAAGGGACTTTGGGGTGCAGATTCAAACTTAAAGCATCACTTTGGGATACGCAAGGATACAAACCTAATACCTTTCCAAAACTCCTCAAAGCTGCTGAATTTTCTCTGGGATTATGAGAAGCATGTGTAATACACACAGTCACATATAATTCTGTTTTTACTGTACATGTCCGCTTTTCTCCTGATTCCAAGCTGTTTCTCCATAGAAGAAGTTTGTATGAGTACACTGATGAGCTAACTGGAAAATATAAGTCATAACAGTGCCGTACCCCTCTTTTTCAATCTATCTCTAGCTCCATATTTACATAGTGAATAAAATTCGGGATGAAGATTGGGTAAAGGAAACTGAAGATGTGAGTCACAGTTCCCCAGCACACTAGATTTAAACATAAATCATATACAGGTAGTCCTCAACATATGACCACAATTGAGTCCAACATTTCTGTTGTTAAGTAAGACATTTGATGTGAGTTTTGCCCCATTTTACAACTTTTCTTGCCGCATTGTTAAGTGAATGGCTGCAGTTGTTAAGTTAGTAACATGGTGGCTCAGTGAATCTGGTTTCCCCAGAGGCGGTATTCAGCAGGTTCTGACCAGTGTCAAGTCCAAAATTTACATATGTATAGCCATTTTAGTTAGGCTTAGTATATATTCTTTTTCTTACTTTCTCTTTGGCAGTTATGGGGGGAAGAGTTTTGGGCTTGCCACATTCCTAAGGAGGGAGGAGTAGAGATAGAGAGAGTTGTTTAGGCTAGGTGATTCTTCTTCCCAAGGGAAAACGAGCTGACCGTACTCAGGCCACTTGAGGTGCAGATTTATGACATCAAGCAACGTTGAATTACTTATATTGGAGAATGTGACTTTTGGAGGTTGTTTCTAACTTCTAATATTGTGGGGTAATTCCAGGTTGTATCAGATCCAGAATTACCATGGACTTTGTCAATTTGATCCTTTCCTAAATAAAAGAAATTGTTTTGGAAGATGGACTTTGCTCTTTTCTTTTTAAATGGATTTCATCACTTGGAAACCTGACAACCAGTTCTGGAGAACTGGTAATGGAAATTTTGAGTAGTTCAGAAAACTGGCAAATGCTACCTCTGACTGGCCCTGCCCACATCTATTCTCTGCCTCCCAAATCCCAGCTGATCAGCTGGGTCTTCTTTTGTTGCCCTGCACAGGAGAACGGAGCTGGAAGGCAGGTTAGTGGGGTGGGCAGGGAATGGGTATTTTGCAGTAACCTTCCTCTGCTCACCAAGCCACATGATGCCCACCAAGCCACGCCCACAGAACTGATAGTAAAAAAATCTGAATCCCACCACTGGACTTCCCCATTGACTTTGCTTGTCAGAAGGTCACAGAACGTGACCATGTGACTTCCCTCCCAGGACACTGCAACCATCATAAATATGAGTCCGTTCCCAAGTATCTGAATTTTCATCAGGTGATCGCAGGGATGTTGCAATCATAAGTGTGCAATCATAAGTGTGAAAACCGTCATAAGTCACTTTTTTGATCCCACTGTAACATTGAACGGTCACTAAATGAACTGTTGTAAGGAAAGGACCTGCAATTATAGGACCATGACAATTGCTGAAAGACACCATAGGTCTGGTTTATTCTCATCTTTGCTCTCTGTCCCCATGATTCTCTCACATCTCAATTAATGGCTGCAGAGTGGAAGAAGACCCTGAGTTATGCCAGGTTTGTTTTCATACCTGGATGTTGCCAGGCAGAAAAACAGAGGGATGCTGTAAGGAAGAGTTTAAAATCAGAGGGCAGCAGGCAAAAGGGGATACCTGCTGGTCCCACACCCTTGCTTTTTTCTACCCGTGGCTTCCTTCCTCCCCCAAAGGCTTTTGTCCCTCAGCTCCTGTAGTAGATTTGCTGGAAAGAGTAGGCCAATATGGCTCCTCATGCTCTGCAGCCACTAATAAGGATAAAGAGAACAGCTGCTTCAAGAAATGTTGGGATGTCAAATTCCTGTATCATATCACGTTCTCCTCTTCCTCCTCTTTTGTCTGGCCTTTTGACTAAGTTATATCCTTTCATTTTTGCTTTCATCCAAGATTTCATCCCACCGAGCTTCAGTAATTTGACTTCCTACGTTGCAACTTCTAATTCTTCCTGTTTGTACCTGATATATAGAGATTCTATAGAGATTCTGGAATTCTTGGGTCAGGTGCCTTGGATTATTCCTGCCATTATTTATAGTGTATCCTTCATCCTCCTCCTAGTCTTGTCTTGGCACTTGGCATCACACTACCTTCTTGGTGCTTTATTTCCTCTACCACATGTCAGTGGTGGGATTCAATTTTTTTTAGTTACCAGTTTTGTGGGCATGGCTTGGTGGATGTGGCAGGGAAAGGAGACTGTAAAATCTCCAATCAGAGGTGGTATTTGCTGGTTCTCCGAGCTACTCAAAATTTCCACTACCGGTTCTCCAGAACTGGTCAGAACCTGCTAAATACCACTCTGCTACATGTTTCCAAGGTGCCTTCCAACTATTTTCTTCTTAGTTGTAGCCCATCTCATACCAGAAATCTTCATCTTAGAAAAATGACCCACTATTGACAAATTCTGCCAAGACTCAAACCAACCAAGCTAAAACCAGAATTGGATTTCAGAAAAAGAAAACCTATTTAATGCTAGTCTAAGCTAAATGCATAATAGAATAGAACAGAATTCTTTATTGGCCAATGATTGGACACACAAGGAATTTGTCTTGGTGCAAACCTTGAAAATAATCTTGAAAATAGTAAGTTCCCAAGCAGATGTATTCATTATATCAGAGTGTTCCTGAAATATTTATTTCCTATAGTTTCCCATCTTGCAGTAGTGGGATTCTTTTTTTTTTTTTACTACCAGTTCTGTGGGCATGGCTTGATGGGTGTGATGTGGCTTGGTGGACATGGCTTGATGGGCGTGCCAGGGGAAAGATACTGTAAAATCTCCATTCCCTCCCCACTCCAGGGGAAGTTTACTGCAAAATCCCATTCCCTCCCCACCCCACTAACCTGCTTTCCAGCTGGGTTCTCCTGTGCAGGGCAACAAAAGAAGACCCAGCCCATCAGCTGGGACTCGGGAAGCAGAGAATAGATGGGGGCAGGGCCAGTCAGAGGTGGTATTTGCCGGTTGTCTGAACTACTCAAAAATTCTACTACTGGTTCTCAGAACTGGTCAGAACCTGCTGAATCTCTGCCATCTTGGCTATATTACCTCTCTTCACCTAAGCTGTACTCTTCCCCACTTCCTTCCCACAGCCTCTCCCGAATCCACACTAATCCATCTGCACAGTCCTTAGTTCATTTCAAGCACTACTTCTCTTCCTGGGCCACATCCTTTAACAAGAAATACACTGCTTGTGACCCCACCTCTTTTACCCTCCTCCCCAGCTGTTGCAGTGTTTTCAGAACTATATCTGGGAATGTTATTTGTCTTTGTTTGTTTAAAACCATTTATATAGCTGTCTATCTTTCAGCCAACTCACTTCACCCACGTGCATAAATAGAAAGGCATACTGTGTGTGTCAAGGAGTCATCACCAGAATTGCTTTCCGTTTTGGGGGCAAAGGCGACAACCCTTCCCTTTGCACAATCCAAATCACCTTCCCTAAATCTTAAAGCAACTGCTCATCATACATCTTTATCCTTCCCACTGTTCTTTTAAAAAAAAAAACTTAGTAGATTCTTCATAGACAGACATCTAAAAATACCCTCAATTGTTGTTCAGATATAGAATGATGATATGGCCACATTAACAATTAGTTAACTTGTTTTAAGGGGTAGTAACATAATAAAAGTGCATAGCGGTTCTTTTGCCTCCTTCTCTCTCCCTCTTCCCATCTTTTCAACTGACTGGTAATTCATTGTCTATTTCCACAAGCATTATCCAAACAATTATGGATTAATAGATTCTTAGAATGCCTTCACAACAAATGCACAAGATTTCATCTCAGACCGTTCTTGCCTTGCCTTCAACATCTGCAGGCTCCTGCTGTTTTGCTCATAACAGCCTCAGCTGTCATTAACAAATAAATACACCCAAGGTACAACACAAAGCTCTGTAGGCAGAGCTGAGCAGATGGGAGGCCTGCCCTTCCCAGGTGGACGAGAGATTAATGTTTATTAAGCATGCCAGTATTAGGAGGATGAAACATTTATATAAACCTAAAAAGAGGATTTAGAGCTTGTGCAAGGAAGATTGCAAGAAAAAGGAACAAGGACACACGAGAATGAACACCTTTGCCATAACATCTAAGTTTTACCCTCAGTTTCATGACATGCTAAGCCCTGTTTTATGAATACTCACAAGTAAATGTCACCAAGTGAAGTATAGTTTAGGTGATCCATACTTGCACATTATTAATGTACCACTTGATCTTATTTTTTTCAATTTTGGGATGTGTGCTTGATTTGGTCAAATGAATCCATCTGTATCTAGATTAGTATAATATGAATGAAAAATGCAATATTGCTAGTGTCCCTGGTATAGTGAATTTTTACATCTCTTAGTTGCTAATTAATTTAACAGTTGTTGGAAAAACATTCCAACATTTCCCTGCTAAACTTGTCACAACTGCTGCTTTCATTGGGGATTCATGCACAGAAAGAATAATGTTTCCACAACCAGCCAATTTTTCTCTTGATTCATTCAGCCCTAATTTTGAAAATAAATTCATTGCCTGTATCTTCATGCTAAGTCTTTCAAGTCAATTTGTGGAACTGGGCCACCTAGAAGTATCTTGAGATGATTTTTCCATCTTTAAGATAAGTTATTTTGGGGTAGCCAGACTACTCTGTAGACCTTCCTGGCTTTCAAAATACAAGACAATGCAATGTTAATATATATTGCTAGTCCATGTATGATATGCCATACACTAAATAGATAAATAAATTTTCCTCAAGTAAATAGTTTAGCTATAGTTATTTGCATACCAGTGGATAAGGATTAGACTAGGATCAATGGGTTCTAGTCAGGTCTGGGATTCAAATAATTTAACAACCAGTTCTCCCAGGGTCAGGTTGGCTGTCATGGGAGGCGTGGCCCAACCTGACCCTGGGTGAACTGGTTGTTAAATTACACACACACACGCACACACACACAATCAAAATGGATCCTGGGCATTGCACTGGAGAAATGGGCAACGGAGCAGCTGGCAGAAGGGAAGGAGGAAGAGCAGAGAGAAGAAAGAGGGACAGCAGCTTTCTTCTTCTCTCATGCCTGCTGCTCTGTTGCCCATTTTTCCATTGCAGTGCAGCACCCAGAATCAACTTTTCTAGCAAGGGTGGGGTGGTGTGAGGGATAATTTAACAACTGGTTCACATGAACTGGTGCAAACTGGCTGAATCTCATTACTGGTTCTAGTCTACCCTCACTGTTCTGGACTAGCAGGCTCATAGCCTGCAAATCTGATTGGCCCGCTGAAAGCCAATCGTGATTGGTCGCCATAGACTGATGCGATTGGCCAGTAAATGGGCTGCCGCGATTGGCCCTGCCAAGAGTGGCAAACTCAAATCGCCTTCATTGGCTGCCTAGCCGCAGCCAGCCCTATATAAGGGGCTGCTGCGGCTGGGGTCAGTTGCTCAGATCTGAAGTCACAAATAAAGAGCTTTAATTACTATCTGAGTCTTCTTGAAGACGGTTGAAGATGGTTCTTGAACCATCCTCCCAGATATAACACTCACATGTGGAAGGTCCCTCTTTCTAGGCCTAATCCTTCTCTCAGGTTGTGGTGGTGGTGGTGAAAAATAGGTTTGTATTTCACTTAAATATAGGTACATATTACATAAAAATACTCCCCCACCACCCAAAAAATCACTGAAAGCTGGTTGCTGTCACTCCACCTACCTCTGACTTACTGACTATATTAGCAGAAAGCCTTTGGGTTCACTCCCCTTCCTTTGTGTTTAATCAGTATGATAATTTGCATTTGTCTCATTCTAAATCAAATACATACTTTTCAATAAGTGAATTTCCTGAATTCGGATTTTCCCTAAAACTCTAAGCCTTGCTTACTTATCCTATTTTTTTCCTCAGACTTTTTATGACATGCCTCCAATCCTCTCAGTCTTACTTCACCAAATCTCCTTAGCCTCCTAGAAGAAGTTAAGCTCTTGTTAAGTTGCTCTAATATCTCTGGGAGCGATTTGATGCTGAGAGCTCAATTTTTTTCTCCTTGTAAAAATAGGAGCCTGCTGCTCAAGTTAACTTCTAGCTGCTTGCTGATCTTGCTTAGTTTGTTTGCTTTGTTACTATTATTGCAGTGCCTCCTATTCAAATCTGTGTTTCAATTGTGTCCGTTTGTTCCACTAAAGAGTTCATTAAGGGAAATGGGAGAGATCTGAGAAAATCCCCTTTCTTCCTTTTGCAACTCCCCTGTACCACCTACTATGTTATTCCAAAGAGTCTTGTTAATCCTTTGGAGCTGGCTGTAGGGCAGCATAGAGAGAAGAGGAAATTACCTCTCCTGCTCTGGAGAATCTCCTCCAGATCAAAGCACTTTCTGTCACCAGAGGGCACACAACTGAGTCCAATCCCTTGATGCTTTGTTCCTTTTCTGATGTATAGTCAGAGTAACTCAGTTTCTCAACCAGAACAATCTTATTATTACTATTACAACTGTAGTATTTATACAGCACTTAAAGGTTTCTAAGCATGGGATATTAAAAGAGGAAGAGCATATCTCTGTAGATGTCTGTTGCCTTATTAACCTACTGTGTATGTTGGGAAAAATTCCTAAAATTACATACGAGGTCATAACAAGAATCATATATGTCCTTAAAGCACCATAATCAAAAGGAAAACAATCGTTATTTTTAAAAAATGAAGCAATAACAGCTGCTTTCAGAAGTTCTCCACAAACCCTATCAACAATTATTTCAATTATAGTGTACCCTGACAATGCTCTGCACATTACTCAAGCTAAATACAAATGCAAGACACAGCTAAACACAATAATCACATAGAGATTGATCTAATTGGGTAAACATACTCAGTCAAATTACTCATAGCTAATATAACAGTTTGTATACAAAGCATTATTTTCGTGAAGTTACATCCACCCAGAGAGCAAGTAAATCCCTCCATTTCTTAATTTTTGCTTTGGGACATGATTTCAAGCAAACCCTTATGTCCCAGAAGGGAGTTTCCTGGCTTAGGTATCTAAATCCTGGACATATTTACAAGCATCTACTGTTATATTTATAGATGTCTATATTACTCTTGTTCATCCTGGAGAAGTCTATTTATGTGATTGGTAGGGGTCAAAACCAACACGATAGCTGCCTATAATGAATCCGCACTGCTCTCACATAGCATCTCTCCTGGTTTGTAAATTAATTAATTATATTTTATTTCTTTATTGCATCAGGGCAAGTAACTGACTACAGTGGGCCAGATGAGATTAGCAGATATTTCCTGTCTCCAAGATTATCAATCATCTGATAGGAAATTATAATGCCCTGTCCCCTCCTCCTCCTACAAGGTCCCTTCCAACTCTGTTATTCTGTATGCAGCCAACTTTTGAACCTGAGTAGAAAACAAGAGGACAAAATAGACTAGGCCACCTTCTATTGGTGGTGTCTTTACAAAAAATGAAGACAAATGAAACAGACTCTTGTGGCCTGCACTGCTTTAAAATGTCCCTGCATGAAAATATATAGTTCCAGGATTGGAATAAATGGCTACACTTTATCTAATGAAACAGGATGGAGATTGATCAGACCAACATGAAGGAGTTGATAGACAAAGACACTCTAAAAGGAAGGCAAATAAACAAATAAACAAAAAAGAATTATCCTAGCAAATGAGAGGGACAATAAGAAGAGATGCATTTTTAGACACTGAAACTTAGAAACAAATCTCAGGTTTTTACCACACATACATGCACAAATCAGTCTTGAGGTTTTCACGAGGGGAAAAAAAGAGAAACAAGAAGCAGTAGATTCTTGAATAATGGAGGGAATGTGGCTGCAGCCTGCAAGAAGTCAAACAGAAGTAATTGTGAACTCATAACTATGAGGAATTAAAATGAATGTGAATTGACTGGACCTATCATTCAAAGAAGCATTTGTTTGCCAGAAGCAAGGATTAGAGATGTGATAGAACCACATCCAAATCCCTTAGCAATTATTTTGTCTTGCTAATTTATTTAGAGACAGATGATTCTGTAATGAACAGATACCATCTCATCATGGACATGGAATATCTTCTGAGAAGGGCAACAAGGACAAACAAGGACAATGAGGATTTTTGAAGAGGGATTAAATGAATATTTCAAGTTTAACCTTGAGAAAAAAAGTCTGAGCCATAATGTGATAACACTCTTATCTATTCAAATTCATGAAAGGATATCACACAGAAGTTCAAGAAGTGTAATTTTTCTAGGGACTTCCGGTTTGCAGGGCTTCGGTGTCAGGCAGGAATCTGCGATCATGTGCGGTTTCTGCCTGGGCTCGCCGCTGGAGCGCCCCAAGCCAGCTGGTTTCGGGGCTAAGCCACCCCGTAGAGGTAGTGAAGAGGGGGGAGATTGCCAGCAGAGTTGAAGCGAGCCGCATCTCTCTTCCTCAGGTGGTCAAACTCCCTTTCCCAAAGGCGGTAGGAGCGGTGGTCAGAAATGGCCACCTCAAAGAAGCACTCAACTGGAAAAGAAAGTGCAGGAGGAAGATAAGAAGTAAAAGTTTTGGCTGACCAGGATAAAAAGCAACAACTAAGGTACCCTGGAATTTAAATTTTATAAAAGATAACATTGCTCCCAAAGAAGAGTCAGAAGCAGCGGAAGAAAGTGAAAAGGGAAAGTTTTTTTTTTTTATCTTCTCTCTCCTTCCTCACATTGACAACGAAGAGAGCTGAATAAGAAATTGGAAAAATCCACTTT
The DNA here is from genome assembly GCF_049901715.1 of Pseudonaja textilis. Taxonomy (NCBI): domain Eukaryota; kingdom Metazoa; phylum Chordata; class Lepidosauria; order Squamata; family Elapidae; genus Pseudonaja; species Pseudonaja textilis. The sequence continues at coordinate 59,332,467 of NC_141990.1, read as the reverse complement.
GGCACCAATAATTAAGCTGAAAATATAATTAAATGCCAAAAGGACAATAAAGATTTCTGGATATTAAAAAATCTTTTTGTCTATAAGTAGGAAGGGAGAGGAAAAGAATAAGGGCAGGATCTGGAAGGAGGAGACTGCCTGGACTTTAAAAGAATTTAATCTAAAATCTCAATAAGACTTCTAAAAGATACATTTTAACTGGAACTTTGTAACTAAATAGTAACCCCAGGAAGAGAAAGTGAAAAAAGAAGAAAGTGTAAAAAGAAACAGCTTGTGTGTATTTGGATTGCTTGGTGACTTTGGGATTTTTGGATATTATATTTGAATGACTAAAAACAATTGGGTGGTTGTTTAAATTTTTTTACAATGGCACTATCTCTGGATGAACTGAAAATAGAATTTAAAAAAAATATAAAGAAGAGACACAAGAAGGGAAGGGCTCCTTTGGCTCTGTTTTTCAATTCTTAGAAATGGCAATTCGTAACTATGAGAAACAACAAGAAAAGACTGCACAACAAGAAGATTGGGACAAAGAAGAAGCCATCTGTAATGAACAAGTAACTCCATCTGGGGAAGAAAGGGGAAAGTGGGGGAAAGAGAATGGACAATTTAAGACTTAAAAAAACAACCAAAAAAGGGAAAAATAATTTGAAAAGTGGATATAATGTGGGAAAGCAACAGAAAAGGGGAATACAGAAGAGGGAAATGGAGGTGGAGAGACAGGGGGGTAAAAAGGGGAGAGAGAAGAAGAAAGGGAAGAAGGAAAGGAAGAGAAGTTACAAAGGTTTGGAGCAAGATGTAAAGAAGCAGGATTTATTCAGAGATAATGGGTGAAAATTTAATTGAAAAAGGGATTCTGTGAAGGCACATAAGATGGTATTGTTATATTTGTAATAGAAATAATGTTAGAAAATGTTAGAAATTGGAAACAGCATATAATTAAAAAGAGGGATAAAATAGTCAGTGTAATTTAGTGAAACTTTTGTGAACAAAATAAATGAAATAAAATAAATGAGAGAATTGAATTAGGAAGGAACGGGAACATTTTAATTATTCAATGTTTTATAAAATATAAGTGAAGTGGGGGGGGAATTAACTATGGAAAGTTTATAAGTGTTCCCATAGAAGTATGATATTTATCTGAAAAGTAATGTGTAAAATGTTAAGATTTAAATGAATATTAATATTAATGATAGAATTGAATTGGTTGTTCTAATTATATTATACATTTATTTTATTTTTATTTTTTAAAATACAGTATGTAATTTTAGAAAGTGCCAAGCAGAATCTGAATGGAAGTTATGTATTATATTAAGTGTTATAACTTTAGGGGAAAGATATAAAGGCGTCATACTCTGAAGAGTGATTACAGGAGAAATTTTGTTTAATGAGAAAAGATAGTAGACAATTGAAACAGAACAGACAAAGAATATAAGTACAATGATTTGAACTGAGATGAAATAAATAAAATAAAATTAAGAAAGTTCAAAGAGGGGAGAAGCTATATTGAAAACGTAGAATAGTAATAAGATATGGAATGGAATATAAAAACGAGCATGAACTGGAATTTGTGTCTTTACGAAGAGATGTAACCTGGGACAATGCTGCTTTCAAAAAAGATGTTTTATGTCTTTATGTTTTATGTTTTGTTTGTTTATGTTTGTTTTCAAAAATCAATAAATTTTTCAAAAAAAAAAAGAAGTGTAATTTTTCTAGAGGGCAGGACAAAAAAATAATAGATTTGGGGAGGAAGAGGGTGCTGATGAGCTAACAGAACAATTTACTAGTTTTATCTTTTACTGTTATTTTTTAAAAAACCAATTTTATCCATACTCTACTTTATTTTACTCCATTACTCAACTCTTAACTATTCCTCCTGTTCCCATGAAGACTAGGTGGCCATCCTGAGCCATTTAATCTAATGGATGAGGAAGACAGGTTCCTAATGAACAGTAGAGAAACTGTCTTAGTAACTAAGAGCAATTTGATACTCAAATATACTACTCAAGTAATTGGGGGACTCTCCTTAGTTGGATATATTTAAGTGGTGGCTTGACAGATGTTTTTCAGGGATGCTTTTATTTGGATTCCTGCACTGGGCAGACATGGGATTTGGGGTTCTTCCAACTTGATGATGTTACCCAAAACATTGGCATGGTATAGACCAGGAATGTCAAACTCAATTTCATTGAGGCCACATCAGGGTTGGGGGGCCAGGGTGGGTGTGGCCAGCATGACACCCCTTGGGTCAGAAGGGCACTTGTGGTGGCCCAAGTGCTCTGCCAGCAAAAATGGGCTCCCAAGCTCCATTTTTGGCTGCAACAGCCTCCTGCAACCCTCTGCCAGCAAAAATGGAGCTCGGAGGGCCATGTGTGGCCCTCTTGAGCTTTGTTTTTGGTGACAGTGGCATTATGGGCTAGTCCTCCACTATTTCCAGGGTGGCCTGATGGGCCAGATCCAGCCCCTGAGCCTTGAGTTTGACAGCCCTGGTATAGGCAGAACAGCCTTTGCTAGGTAACAAACATTTTTTATCATCCTTTGGAGGAGCTTTTATTTCTGACTTTCAAAAAAAATAGGAAGAAAGAAAGGCAGGCAGGCAGGCAGGCTGGCTTAAAAAATACTGTTAAGAAAGACCCACATTACAATTAAGCAGAGGTGCAGCTTTTAAAGGGCAATAGAAGCTTTTATTCTTTCAACTATCCCAGTATGTCTCAGCTTTCCTGGAAACTCAGCATCTCTTGGATATGTTTGGCCTTTACATGTACTTGACCTCTGCAGCAAGCTTTCTAATGAGCCCTTTGCTTGATGTATATATACATTAAAATAAAAGGAAACTGAAAGGTATAAAATACCTTTATGCCCAAGGCAGTGTACTCTACATTCCCATTATTACCATAATATATGAAGTTTATAGGATTTCTGCTGCTTTCTACTGAAAGGAACGGGCACATTCAGAAAAAGCAGCAATGGGGAAATAAGTTGTTTTTCACCAGTATTAAAACCAACACTTTATTTTAAGCTATAATTAAGATTATTTAATTCAACAAAATGTCCAAACTACATGCAACAGTGTGTAACTAATCAGGAAAATGTCTGCTTTATTATTATTTTTCTTAAAGAGCTGTGTGTGTGAGATTTCGGGATTAAGAGTAAAGGAAGGAATTAGCACAGAATGGTACAAAACCCTTTCACTGTTGTAGCTAAGGAAAGCTACCTGTTTCCCACTTCATTGTGGGTTTAAAAGGCAAGCGTCCAAGCTAGCAAATCCTTAAACCAGGGGTGGGCTTCTGGCAGTTTGCAAGGGTTCACGAGAACCCCTAGCTAAGATTCTGCATAATTCAGAGAACCCCCAAATCCAACTCATGGCTTGCCCTGCTCCTCCCAGAAGTCCCCACACAGCCGGTTTTGAATGCAAGTAAATGCAAGGCACACACAGAGGCTCAGGGAAGGCAAAAAACAGGCCTCCCAGAAGTTCGGGAAGGCTGGAAACGGCTTCCAGAGAGCCTCCAGAGCCCAGGGAGGCCATTTTTGCCCTCCCAGAGGCTTGAGGAAAGCAACTGGGCAGAGAACCCCTTGCTAAAATTTTTGAAGGCCACCTCTGCCTTATTACTGAAGACAAATATTTACAATATTACAAATATTTACAATGGAAAGGAATCAGTAGTCAGCAAGTGCCTGAACTGCAGTTCCCAGTAAAACCAGTCACAAGGAACAACAGGTAGAGATACTGCAAATTGCAATTCAGCTACATTTAAAGCACCCTAAGTTCTTGCTCCTGTGCTAGTATGCTATTAGCAGCCAATGAACTAATTCTCCAGTGAAGAACCTTATTGTTACCTTTAAATCCTGCTTTTTGTTCAGAAACTGAAGATGGCATGTGTATCCTGCAGTCTCTCCTGCATTTTTCTTCACCTGTGAGGTTAGTTGGGTTGAGAAAGAGTGACTGGCCCAAGGTCGTTCAGTCAGCTTCTGCAGATGGTGTGAAATAGAACCAGTATCTCCCACTCAGAGATCATAAAAGAAATGTTAAATCTTTTTGTCTCAGTGTGTTTTTGCTTTTTATGATTCAGATTTCATCAGTGATATAATGAGCATCAATTGTACAACACTTGCAATTTCTCTGTCCACTTATTGTGACTTACTGAAATTATATCTGATTTTGTTTTAATTTTCCTTGTTTTTTATTCTTTTATATCTTTTAAAATGGATGAATAGATAGATGGATGGATGGATGGATGGATGGATGGGCAGGCAGGCAGGCAGGCAGGCAGGCAGGCAGGCAGGCAGACCGTGGATTTCCCCATTCCTATTCCAGCTTCTTGAGCATCACACTAAACTAGCCTTTTCTTTTGTACACACAAAAGAAGTATCAAAAGACCTCTAGATAGATGGCCACACATGACATATGCTGTATTTTAATGTCCAGTGCAGCAGGAAGGAAGGTGGGCTAAAATAGATTGGAACCTTGGTACAGAAAACACACAATACATGCTGGTTGATTGTGTCATGTTCGGCATTTGTGAATGAAAAAGGAGGTATGGATAGCTTCCTTCCAGTTTTGCTTCCAAGCTATCAGTATTGAAGATGTGCTGAATAAGAACAGTTTATTTACCTGGAAAGCACACACTACAGATTCCACTGACTGTTTCTAGAGCAGATGTTACTCTTACTCGTAACTTGAACTAGTGTGTTCATTCTCTTGCAACATAACTAGCAGCTGTTTCATTCTGTATGTCAATATTTATTGATGACCTGTGAATTGGTTTCTGATACTTTGGGTGTTAATCTCAGTGCAATTCAATCTCCAGCAAAATGTGTTTGTAAAGGAAAAAAAATTAAAACAAGAATCAGTGACTAAAGAACAAATGATATCCGACAATAAACCTAGATTCAAAGTACACATGATGTGCTGTATTTTAATGTCCAGTGCAGCAGGAAGGGAGGTGGGCTAAATAGATTGGAACCATAGTAGAGAAAAAGGAATGATTTGGACTTGATTGTGGTATCAGTCAAGCTATGGGATATCCTTAAGGAAAGAGGAATCTCAGAATAACTCATTGTTTTCATGCACATCTTATAAACAGGACTGGAAGCCACAGACCAGATAGAACATGATAAAACAGACTGGCTCCTGGTCACCAAAGGTATGAGATAAGGGTGTATAATCTCTCCTTATTTATTCAATTTACGTGCTGAATATATATTGAGGCAGTCTGGATTGGAAGAAAATGAGCTTGTGCTAAAATTGGAGGAAGAAACATCAATATCTTGCTCTGTTGAGGGTATTACTCTGCTAGCTGAAAATGTAAGTGATCTGGAGGCTTTATAATGAAAGTCAAAGAGCATAATGGGGAAAAATGGGACTAAATTTAAATATAAAGAAGATCCAACTAATGACAAGAGATACAGTAAGCAGTGTTAGAACTGACAATACAAGTATTGAAGGGGCGAATAGCTTCAGCCTTTTAGGAATGACTATCAACAGTAAAGAAACCAGCTGTCAAAAAGTATATCCCAGATTAGCACTTGGTAACAATAAAGGCAGTGATGGCCTGGGAGGAGAGATATCCCTTGATCTGTGTGGGCTACCATAGAAGGTGGTGTCTCTCTTCTCCTCTTTAACATTTGCATGAGGCTGCTAGGTGAGCTCATTCATTGCCATGGGTCGAGACAACATTAGTATACTGATGATACCCAATTATATATCTCTACCCCTGAAGAACTAAGCATTGCCACCAATGTCTTATCCTGATACATGGAATATGTCAGTCTAGATGGGGAACAACAGGATTCAGCTGTTTCAAGACGGAGTGGCTCTGGATTTTATGGCCTGAGTGGCCACTGAGGATAATGACTCTGAGGACTGCCTAAAGTTGTTACAAATGCAGTGGCTAGGACGTAAGTGGATAAAAGCTGCTATTATACTAGTTTAGCAATTTGCTGGTCATTGCAATCGTTAACTATACATTTCCAAGACTAAGTCAAAATGTACATTTTGACCTTTAAAATACTAAATGGTTGGTTCCAGAATACATTGGGACAATTTGTTCCAAGTGCAATTTGCCTAGCATACCAGGCAGTGGTGGGATTCTTTTTTTTTTTTACTACCGGTTCTGTGGTCATGGCCTGGTGGATGTGGCATTGCTTGGTGGGCGTGGCTTGGTGGACATGGCAGGGGAAGGATACTGTAAAATCTCCATTCTCTTCCCACCCCACTAATCTGCTTTCCAGCTCCGTTCTCCTGTGCAGGGCAACAAAAGAAGACCCAGCTGATCAGCTGGAACTCAGGAGGCAAAGAATAGATGGGGGTGGGGCCAGTCAGAGGTCTCAAAATTTCCGCTACCAGTTCTCCGGTCTACTCAAAATTTCTGCTACCGGTTCTCCAAAACTGGTCAGAACCTGCTGAATACCATCTGTGATACCAGGGCAAGCAAGGTTGCCTATTAATCTGAACCTATGAGATTAAAGGATCATAGGCCCAAAGATAAGCCTTCTCTCTAATGGTCTGTTTGCTAAGGAACACTCTATCACCTGAGGTGCACCAGTCCTTCTTCCTATTTCCTTTTGGAAAAGCCATGAAAATGATGTATTTTAGCACGTTGATCTTTAGTATTCTGGTTCCAATTGTAGAGCATTTGGGCTGCCATTTTTATTGAGCCCATCTCTCTCTCTCTCTCTCTCTCTCCCTCTCCCCCCCATCTCTCTCTCTCTCACACACACACACGCAAACATCCTTTTATAATAAATCACTGAGAGTCTTGTGTATCAGAGAGTACATAAATCCATATAAATAAATAAAATAAAAACTACAGTTGTCAATAAAAATAGCAAAAATAAAAGTTCAGGAAAGTACAAGCAGTAAAAATACCTAGGAGCTTGCAACAAATGACAAATAATCATTTAAAAGCAAAAATACAGAAGCTTGGAAAAAATCTCTAGGGATTTCCTCCTAGACCTGGGTGCCCATGCTGAAAAGTCCCTCTTTTAAATCACTTGCTTCACTTCATGCAGTGAAGGGATCTAGAAGAGAGTCTCACATAGCGGTCTTGGGATCATGGTTTATAAATAAGGAAAGATAATTTAGCCCACAAGCTTATTTACAGCTTCCATGGTGCAAAAGAAAAGTTTAGAGACAGGCAGGGAGGGAGCCAATTCAGATAAGTACAGTAATCAGATATGTCTTATGCATGCACTGGAGCCACATACAGGGAAGTCTCCTTTTTCGGTTCAGTTTATTTGTCCCCATTGAGAGGTTGCTGAACTTCACTTTAGTGGAGACCCATTGCAGCAAACAAAAGCCTGGTGAAGGAAGTGTATAATTCCTACAGCTAGCTGAACTCTTTTGTGGATGTGTGTGTAGCCCTTGCAGCCTTAAGTTTTATTTTGCAGACTTGGAGTCTGATAAAACCTGAAGGATTAAAACCTACTAAAGAGTTTCTGACTGTGTCGAGCATGGATTCAACTGCCAAGGTTTATATTTTTATCTGAAAGTACAAACAGAGAGAAGAGTTGTACATCACTCATACCTCCTCTGCCAACACCGGAGCAGTAACCTGCAAGTCGTGTCTGATTGTCACATCTGAGAAGACAGCACTTGTTTACCTCATATAGGATCCCACTGGAATAGCACTAAAGAGAAATTCAGAGACTGCCAAAAAATATCTGGCAATCAGATGTAAATATTAAGAGCTGTTGCTTTTTCAATATTTAGGTTCTTCTGAGTTGAGAAGGAACAACTGCTCAGACCAGAACTTAAATCACGAGGAAACAGTAACAAAATAACAGAGAAAACTGATTCTGACTCATCCCTGTCTGAGTTGCTTTATGCCAAGTAGATGAATTATTTGCATCTTGTCCCTTTCTTCCTACTCCCTAATTTGTGAAAGAAGAAGTGCAAATGCCATGCAGGCAGGAGACAAAAAAGAAAAGGCATCCCTTAGGAGCTTTCTAAGAAATTTGGCTGGGAACAAAATGTTAGGCTCAACACAAATGATGGAGTATAAGATTATCTAGGAATCAGTCACCAAAGCCAGTCACAAAAATGTGAGGATATGCTGGAGTTACACTATGCAAGGCAGTAGAAATCCTTAAGCAGTTTCTTTTCCTCCCCAGTCTATATTTCATACATGTCTGGGCAGCTTTGTATCATTGCACTGTATCAGGGAATGCTAAGCAGAAGCCTTTTCTCTTATTTTCATCATGCTGTCTTGTCCATTTCATCTAATGCTTCACAGAGAACTGCTTTATTCACTCACATGATGGATTTGAGAGCAAGCATGGGGCAAGAGTACTTGTTCATTCGCAGAATTTCTACATTGACTTCCATGCGGTTGCAACATTATACTCTCTCCTCATTTTTAAAGTTGTTAACACCAGACAAACAAACCAACACAACGTGAGATTGGGGCAGATGAATCTTCTTGGTGCCAACAGACAACATCTGGTAGGACAATCTTCTCCTTTTCCAATTGTAAGGTCTCAACAGGATTCCTGTTATGATCTGGCAGCTTTTGAAACAATAGAGATAAGGTAACAAGGGCAGCATAAAGCTTCACTCACGGATGCTGCATATGATTATACAGCAGGACCCGCAGCCGGGACACATGCAGTGAGTACTGGGAAGAAGACGGTGAACTCACCAAACCAGATTTCTGGGAGCCATCTGCTCAAGTCCTCTAGACCTGCCAGCTGTCCTATTTCCCTGATTGGATGCAAGAAGCATCTAGCAATACAAGCTTTGCAGCTGGCACCAAGAAAGAAATAGATCCGAGTACCTGGAATTTCTGGCATTTCATTATAAAATCCATGGTTTATTTTCCTCGAGTTGTTATTTTAGGCTGCTTTCAGATGCTTTGTTTATCTCATGGCAGAACAGTAATAAATCATCACCTGGTAGCATTCCATTAACAATCATTCTCAATATTTATGATTGTTCTATTGTGTTCTTATGTTTACCCATGTTAAGGTGGCACATGGGAATGCTTCTACCCATGAAGCTTCCTGGATCATATCCCAGAATATATGGTGACAAGGTTCCCAAAAGAATTGGGCTGCATATGAATTTCTGGTTTCCCTTTTTGAATACAAATTTTAGTGTTTCTTCCTCTCACTAAAACACATAGATAAACCCAGGAATACTACATCAGCAGAAAAGGATCTAAGTCCAATTGTCAGCAAGACTAAATATTTATTTGTGTGTTTGTTTATTTGTTTATTTTATTTGTCAGTTGCTTACAAGATAATAGGTATAAGTAAAAACATAGTTATGAATACATGGATACATATAAGAAAAATAAATAGAGAGAATTTAAGACTGTGGAAGACTTCTGCATGATTGAATGAAATGTCTTGCAATGGAAAGTGTGTATTTTGATGGTTTTAATGTAAGGCAGCCTTGTATTTTCACAAACCATCTTGTTTAGATTACACTATGATATTTGATAATGCCAAATACCTCAGACAGTACTGAGAAACTGTCAAAACAAAGTGCTATATAGTATGAGAGCAGGATAAAAAACTTTAAAGAGCAGAAACCTGCTGTTTGCTGTTCCTCAGAGTGATTGCTGAATATTTAAATAACATCATTAGAAACATAACATGGAATATGCCACAAAATGTTGTATGTTGCTTGTTGCAGTATTACAAGAGTTTTCAAGGTGAAAGTTAGGATTAGAACATTATTCAAGAAGTTAAGAGTACTTTCGGGAGGAGGAATCACTCAGAAAAAGCTGGAGTTCAGAAGAGAGCACATCTTCAAGGTCTATTGTTCCATCACTTGGTACTTCTGGTTAAAAAGGCTGTATGGTGGAATGTCCTCAGCTTGCAGTGTTGAAGAACTGTTTCAGTCAGAACCATTTCTGCTCAGCAATATTATGTGGTTCAGTATAAAGCAGCTATTTATTCCCATCCTCAAAAGTACATTAGGTGTTAAAGAGGAAATAGCAGAATGAGTACAGCTTACAGATACAGATAATCAGAGTTGGAAGGGACCTTGTGACATATCAGCTGCTTATATAGAATCACAGGGCTGGAAGGGATCTTCTACTCCAACACTTTGCTCAAGGCAAGAGACCATATATACCATTTCAATCAAATGGTGGTCCAGTCTATTTTTTGAAAACCTCCAGTGATGGAGCACCCACAGCTCCAAGAGGCAAGCTATTTGATTGGTTAATTGTTTTCACAGTCAGAAAAGTTCTCCTTATGTCTAGGTTGGATATCTCTTAAACAAGCTTGTCCCTGCTCTTTGGTGCTTTGAAGAATAACTCTATTCCCTCTTCTCTGTGACAGCTCTTCAAGTATTAGAAGACAGTTATCATGTCCCTCTCATCCTTTTTTTCAATAGGCTAGACATAGCTAGCTCCCTCATCCCTCTTATTCATTATAAGATTTAGCCTCCAGACCCTTAATCATCTTAGTTGCTCTTCTTTCCACATTTTCTAGAGTCTCTTCAGCATTTTTGTACAGTGTTGCCCAGAACTGTATGCAGTATTGCAAGTGTGACCTCACTAGTGCAATATGAAATGATATTTTCACTTCTCTTTTCTTGCATCTCTATTACTTTATTATGTCTTACTTTATTATCTCTTGCACCTGTTGTACTGATCCAAAAGAATGATGATCTTTTGGAGACGTTCTTGGAAATATTATTGTTGCTATGAAAGAATTTCCCATTTTTACTATTTGGAAAGAATTGCAGCAAAAGGAGAACAAACTGGTATTAATAGGAAGCCCTGCCTTAATTGGCCACAGCAAAAGCAACAGATGCTGATTGATCAATCAATCAAAGCGTTGGCTAGGAAAAGAGAAATGCTGAAAATATCCACTCCTGCAGATAAGCATTGCAGGTAGGTATTGAAGAATTTTAGGAGATCTCTTTCTCTTTCATCCTCATCTTAAATACTTATTTCAGCAAAGTACAAAAAATTAAAAACATTGTTTCTTCCATTATTATCTCTGATCAAGCAAGATCTATGATCAGTTTTCTCCATTTTACTGGTAAGATTATGGAAATTGTAATCCTAATACATCTGAAGGGCTAAATGTTGGTTAAAAAGTTTGCAAAGTGATGCAGGATCTTCTGATATCTTTTGGCCAATTTTGGCACTTGGATGGATCACATAATCGGTAGCAATTATAAAATGCAGCCTATATGATTCTAAATAAACTGTATAAATTCTAATCTATGTTCCATTTTCTTGGTGGTTCAGTATAACTTACTTATGCAAGTTCTTCCACATATTCTTTTTCTCAGTTTTGCCTGAATTAATGCATTGGCCTTAGAATTCCAAAGTTCAGTGGCTAATAGTTAGGATGCACCATGGATACAAAAGACAACATTTTTATACAGTAACCTTTCTGACTGCTTCAATAAGACACAGTTAATTGTCATCTAATACAGACTGGTGGCTGCATCTCTAAGGAGTTTTCCTTCGTTATGCTACTGGTGACATTCATTACCCTATCAAGGATGAAAGTTGCTAGCGTCACAAAGATTTAAACAAAAACAAACGATCAGCTTTCTTCTCCTTCAGCCTGGAGAGCCAGCAAAATATTGATGGAGATTTTGCAATGGAAAATTCACTCCAGCTTGAAACTGGTTATGGAAATAATACTAGAGATGAAACTCGAAAAATTAGAATATCGTGCAAAAGTTCATTTATTTCAATAATGCAACTTAAAAGGTGAAACTAATATATGAGGTAGACTCATTACATGCAAAGCAATATAGTTCAAGACGTGATTTGTCATAATTGAGATAATTATAGCTTACAGCTCATGAAAACCTCAAACCCACAATCTCAGAAAATTAGAATATTACATGCAATCAATAAAACAAGGATTGTACATAGAACAATATCGGACTTCTGAAAAGTATAAGCATGCATATGTACTCAGTACTTGGTTTGGGCCACTTTTGCAGCAATTCCTGCCTCAATGTGGTATGGCCTGGAAGCTATCAGCCTGTGGCACTGCTGAGGTGTTATGGAAGACCAGGATGCTTCAATAGCGGCCTTCAGCTCTTTTGCATTGTTTGGTCTCATGTCTCTCATCTTTCTCTTGGCAATGCCCCAGAGATTCTCTATGGGGTTCAGGTCAGGCGAGTTTGCTGGCCAATCAAGTACAGTAATCCCACGGTCATTGAACCAGGTTTTGGTGCTTTTGGCAGTGTGGGCAGGTGCCAAGTCCTGCTGGAAAATGAAGTTAGCATCCCCATAAAGCTCGTCTGCGGAAGGAAGCATGAAGTGCTCCAAAATCTCCTGGTAGACGGCTGCATTGACCTGGACTTAATGAAGTACAGTGGACCAACACCAGCAGATGACATGACTCCCCAAATCAACACAGACTGTGGAAACTTCACACTGGACTTCAAGCATCTTGCATTGTGTGCCTCTCCATTCTTCCTCCAGACTCTGGGTCCTTGGTTTCCAAATGAGATGCAAAAGTTGCACTCATCAGAACAGAGGACTTTGGACTACTGAGCAACAGACCAGTTCTGTTTTTCTTTAGCCCAGGTAAGACGCTTCTGACGTTGTTTGTTGTTCAGGAGCAGCTTGACAAGGGGAATATGACATTTGAAGCCCATGTCCAGGATCCCTCTGTGTGTGGTGGCTCTTGATGCACTGATTCCAGCCTCAGTCCACTCCTTGTGAAAGTCCCCAACACTTTTGAATGGCCTTTTCCTGACAATCCTCTCCAGGCTGTAGTCATCCCTGATGCTTGTGCACCTTTTTCTTCCACATTTTTCCCTTCCACATAACTTTCTATTAATGTGCTTTGATACATCCAACTTCTTTTGCAATTACCTTTTGTGGCTTTCCCTCTTTATGGAGGGTATCAATGATGGTTTTCTGCACGACTGTCAGGTCAGCAGTCTTTCCCATGATTGTGATTCCCACTGAACCAGACTGAGAGACCATTTAAAGGCTCGGGAACCCTTTGGAGGTGTTATGTCTTAATTAGCTGATTAGAGTGGGACACTTTGAGCCTAGAATATTGAACCTTTTCACAATATTCTAATTTTCTGAGATTGTGGATTTGGGGTTTTCATCCTCATCTCAATTATGACAAATCACGGTTTGAACTATCTTGCTTTGCATGTAATGAGTCTATCTCATATATTAGGTTTACCTTTTAAGTTGCATTACTGAAATAAATGAACTTTTACATGATATTCTAATTTTTCGAGTTTCATCTGTATATGACCACTTAATCCATCGTGAACAAGGATTGATTATGTATAATGTTTGAAAAGAAAGATAGTTCTATGCCCATCAATATAGTTTAAAAAACCAAAAGCAACAAAAGAAGAAAAAGAGGTGATGAGAGAGGGCTTACATTGGTCAGCTAACAATTTACGGTGTTTATCTTTGGATCCTTATAGGACTTTGATAAGTTCTTATGAAAACGGCTGTCACTTTCCCCAACATCTCCCTTTTTTATTTTTTATTTTTTGGTGTTACATTTATGCCCATTTGACAAGTATCAACAAAGAGTGAACAAGGCTATGTCAACTTTAGGCATATAGTGTCTTGTTTCTGATTTTTCTGAATATGCTTAACAAATTCAGTATATCTGAACATCCTGACAGGGTAAGCTTCTTGATTCTTTATGTCATAATGAGTTTCTGAAGCTAAATATTTGACATCTCTGCTTGGAACAGATTCCTGAGAAACAGGATAGTGTGTTAAATCTCTGTGATGTTTTTAATCTTTCTGAAAAGAAATAACCAACAAGTAGCTTCTAATAGCAGTTTCTGTAAATTAGCATCCCACCAAATCATTTAGCTTGCTGTACATAAACATATACAGAATATAATGATGTGGAATATACACAACATGCTTTGACAACATGCACTTGTTTTATAAAAAGAAGGGACAGAATTCAAAATGATGAACCAACAATGCTACAATACAAAGATGACACTACAGTACAATGAATGTGACACCTCAATTTATCCTCAGTTTCTCTGTGCTACATTTTCTCACTTTAAAACCAGAGATAAGATTATCTGCTATATATATTCTTACTTAAACTTTCCTTCCATTTCAAGGCTGGTTCTTCTAAATCATTCTATAAATTGTGCAAAGAACAAATATATTAATCAGACTAAATTAATATTTAAAACATATTTTCCATTCCCAATAATACTTTAGTATTATGTACTCACTTCAGATGTTTGCAAAGATATCTATTAAACCTAGACCTTATCCTTAAATATATAGATCACTCCTACATGCACCAGACTTTCTCCCAATATCCTCAATCCCTTCATATTGTTTAGGGAATATTCAGCTCACTTTCCAGCAAATAGAAATAAAAATCCTTTTGCAGATCCTTTGAAGTGAAGGATGTTGAAGGCAGGTTTAGTGTAAACTACTGCAATCACTTATTCAATATATGAATAAAATTAAGAGATCAGCATAGTAAGTAAGATGAGGAACAACAACCTATGGGAGACATGTGATTACCAACCTTTTTTGTTTTTTTTTGCAATTTAAGAAACCACTAAATAATGACAATGTGATATGAAAACTTCTTTGAAAACTAAGAAGTAAAATAAATGAACCCTTATCCATTGTTATGTTTAATGAATCTGTTTATCGTTTAATAATTACCTCCTCCCCAAATGAGGAACAAAATAACCCCAAACCTGCTTCTTTTGTTATGTCACTTTGTCATTGCCATACTTTGCCCTTTCACTGTTGGTTGTGGAAGAAAAAACTTATAACAGATTTTTAATGAGAGCAGTCAACAGGATCAAAAGGATTCTGTCTGTCCCCCCCCCCTTTTTTTTTTTTTTTAGTTGTAGCCTGGGAAGCAATTGCTTCTTTTTAGTTCTCCTTTGCTAGGAAACATTTCTATTGCCACTGTCAGTCCCATATGCTTTGCCACTCTGGTTCTTCTCCCTCCTATGTTAGAGATCAAATAATTTCCAAGGTCACAAGAAGCACCATTTGTTTTCGTTTCCCTCTTCCGTTTACTACTCCAGTGCAACCGATTGTGATCTTTTTCTACAAAGACATCTGGGTCTGATCATTCTGAAATCATAGCACCTTGAAAGTCAGTTGCTGCTCTATTGCTGCCCAATTCCACAGAGGAGCAAAAGAGAAACACACACACACATGCTTTATCCCTTCAAAAGGAGAAGGCAAATGTCTATTTGCTAATCCTCTGTCACCTGGATTAGCCGTAAGGTACGTATGAGCATTTTGAATAATGAGAGATGCTGAGGTCTATGCAGGGGTGGGATTCTACCGCTTTGGACCGGTTTGGGTGAACCGGTATTTCTGGTGAGCATTTGGCCCCACCCACTCACCCCCCTCTCTTTCCTGTGAGTTATTTCCTGTTTTTTTTTTAGCACAGCTGATTTCACGCGGCAGAGCGGTTTGCCATGCATCAGCTGTTTTACTCGATGCAGCAGAAAGTAAGTAATTGAGCTGAAAATAGACTTCTTTAAATGTAGAACATGCATGTGTGCACGAAACACACGTGTGCACGTGAAATGCACTCACCAAACCAGTTGTTACACCAGTTGAATCGCACCACAGTGTCTATGTTACATCAAGTCATTGGGCAACAGCTGTGGCTTCTGTGTTAGAAAAGCGACAAAAAGGCAGCATGAGAAGTGCCATACAGCTGTCTCTGGTAGGCCAGCCACCAAATGTTCAAGACTCCACTAAAAATAAACAAGGCCTCAGCATTATAGCAATAAGCAAGTTATCCTGCAAAATCCTCCAACATTTGTCAGCTACAAACTAATTCTGAAATCTGAATATAAAATTACTTCAGAGCAACTTCTACAGGCTTCAGAGTAGAGATGTAGAGCAGTGGCCCCCCAACCTTTTATGTATCACAGCCCAGTACCGCCATCACAAAATGATCCATGGACCAGTACCGGCATCAGCACGCACAACCAAGGCAAGGTAAGCCGAACGACCGGCCAGCCAGCCTTTCCCCGCTTCTCCCCGCCACCTTCAACTCTTCCTTTGTACCTTTTTTGTGCTTTTTGGGCTCTTTCTTAATCTTCTCCTGAGTAACACAAGACTCCACCACCATTGGGATGGCTCTTTGTTTGAAGCCGCCCCCCCTCGACGAAACTAAGGTGCGAGGGGATTCCTTCAGCACCCAAACGCCGCTTTCCAACAACCGACGACCGACAAGCTCACCCAGAAGCACTTTCTCAAGCGCCATCGAAACAAGATGGCGGTGCCCAAGCAAACTGGCGGCCCAGTAAAAAATGATCCATGGACTGGTACTGGTCCGGGGCCCAGTGGTTTGGATACCACTGATGTAGAGCACTGAATTGCAGTAAAGTGGATCAGAATCAAAGGACAATGGACAAGATGAAGAGATAATTAAGCTATGCTGATTGGAAAATTCTGGGAGTTGAAGTCCACAAGTCGTAAAGTTGCACAGTTTGGAGACCTCTGATCTAATATTTAAATATGCTGGCTGGAGAATTCTGGGAGTTGAAGCCCATAAGTCTTAAAGTTACCAAGTCTGGGGACCCCTGTATTAGATTGTGCAGAAATGGATAGACTTACATTGAAAAATCAAACAGAAAGAAGACACATTATTATCAAACATGGAACTTATTTTACCAATGGTTGGGAGAAAAGGGGTAGAGAATAAGAAGGGAATTTGGATTGTTAAGCAACTTAAATATGATGTTTATTAAGCGCTAAGACAAGATGATGTTTATTAAGCACTAAAAAATGTAATAAATAGAAAATTAATAAATTTTATTTTTTAAAAAAAACAGGACAATGAGCAATCTACTTCTATTGGGTGAAGACTTAGCAGTATTTGGTGCTTGTAGAACTGGATCTTGTGCAAAACATTTGCTGAATGCCGCATTTGCTCCTTTCTGTGGGAAAATGAAAGGCCACTCTATAGATTCTGCATCAAAAGCCTACTCAGATGGTATCTCATTTCCTACTCCATTAGTAGGATGAAGCAGAAGCATGCAATTGCATAACTACCCTTATTCCATTTTACATAAATCATCAGGACAAATGGCCCTGGGACAAAGAGAAGAAAAATAACAGGCAGATAATGACAAACGGCCAACTCTATTTGTTGCTGTTATTAAGTTTGAAGTTTGGGGAAGGGGCTTCTCTCTTTTGAAGAGGTTATCAAAGCCTACTGCATTGCAAGGGAGAAGAGCACAATATTTACTCCAGGGGTTATCTGTGTCTGTGTAAACAGCTAATTTCCATCACACTTAGAAATTACAGTTGGATGCTATTAATGCTTAGAATACATGAAGGAGTCATGTCTCAATTTTCCCTTTCTTATCCCCTTTCCTTTGGTATCATGCATTTTTAGATTTTAAGTAGGGAAATGGGGTCATCTGGTTCTCATTTTTCTGGGAATTGTTCTGGAAATTCTTTGAAACTGAAGAGTGGGAGTATAAATCCTTTGCATAGCAAAGAAAGCAAGCCAGGTGGAAGAAGGTCCAGAGGGTATTCTAAGGGACATTAGTTAAGCATCCCTGTGTTAGGCAGACACTAGAAAATTGTACAAGTAAAAAATTGCACATGCACATCAACTGGATCTTTCTTAGATGAGCCACATGAATGTATGAAGACAATTGGTCATGCAATGATATTAATTCAAAACCCTAAAACCCAATGGTGGTTTTCTAATCTTTTTTTTACTATCGGTTCTGAGGGGGTGACTTGGTGGGCGTGGCTGTAAAATCTCCAGTCAGAGGTGTTATTTGCCGGTTCTCCAAACTACTCAAAATTTCCGCTACTGGTTCTCCAGAACTGGTCAGAACCTGCTGAATACCACCTCTGCTAAAACCCTACTGAAGGTCCAACCAAGAAGCATAAGGAAAAAGAGCTTATTGTATTAGTGCTATGGGAATGGACATTAGCTCAGATATTCTGTAAATAGCTTTGTGAGGACAATTTACAGAAAAATGGTTTTCACTGCTCTTGTATTATAAAATATTTTGACAGCAGGTTTAGGCCATTCTCAGTGCAGTGTGAGGTAGAAGAAACAATTGTTCTATAGATTGGTTTACTCAAAGCAGGCTTTTCTGATAAGATTCCAGCTATGAAAAATAAATAATGTTTATGCATTTTAGGATTGGCTATGAATACAGTATGTGCTACTCTAAAAGGAATTTGTTTTGCTCCTTTACAGTGCTGGTGAGACATTCAAGACCTCATTCCTTCTATGCAGATATGCATGCATATATACTGTGCTGCTAATACCTTATGCAAATTGAAAAACAGGAATAAAAATAGTAAGAAAAATCATGAAATAAGGAGTGGGAAGTGAATTATATCAGGACATACTAATACCATTTTATAGTACCTTTCTGTCCTAACAGTCCATCTTTACACTATATAATGTTTTGTCTTTTGTTTTTTGTTTTTTAATTTACACCTCTCATTTTAGAATTTTATCAGTTCTGTCCAAAGCCACAACTCCCTTGATCCTTCTGGTTTTTTTTTATAGATTCCATGCTTTTATATATATAGAATTCTCATTTATTTTCTTTATATGAGCAAGCCACCACAATATTCATGCAAACAGAAACACAATCTTGTATAAAGCTATTTTCACTACCTCCTATAAATGACTTTTTTTACAATAGACTATGCATAAAACCCCTACATTTCTATCAGTATTTGTACATCATTTTTTCATCTTTAGTAAATATATTATCAAGTACATAAATGTATATACTTCTCCTTTTTCATAATTTATTATACTTTGCAATTGTCTGCTCTGTTTTCCCGGTCAATCACAATTATTGTTGTCTTCTTATATATTAATGTCTATGTCCATTGTTCAATGATGCAATCTACTTAAAATTTGGTGCAAATAATCCAATTTAACAAACAATGCAGGATTAACTACTTACCAAAGTGTGTGTGTGTGTGTGTGTATGTGTATGTATGTGTGTGTGTGTGTGTGTGTGTGTGTGTATGTATATATATATATATATACACACACACATACACATATACATACACACACACACACACACACACACAAAACACTAATTGCTAGAACCAAACACCTGGCAGACAAGACACACATAAAGACTGAACTATGCACCCTGATTAAAGTACTGACAGCCAACGGCTTCCACAAAAGCAAAATCACCGGCTTGATCCACAAAAACACACTGAGACATAATGGAGACCTAGAAGATGAACAGACCTATGGAACAGCTGTCCTGCCCTACATAAGAGGTACTACAGACAAAATCAGTAAGATACTACACAGGCATCACATCAAGACTGCCTTCAAAACAGACAGAAAAATAGCAGCCATCCTTAGAAACCCCCAAAATAAAATTGACCTGGAAAACCAAGGCATATACGAAGTCCCCTGTGCATCATGCCCAGCCACATACATTGGACAGACCAATAGAAGAATAAGTACCCACCTGGATGAACACAAAAATGCAGTCAAAAAGCTGGAACACACTTCCTCACTAGTCCAGCACATGAAAGCCACAGGTCATAGCATCAACTTCAATGGCACCAAAACCCTAGCCACTATAGAAAACCCCAGCCACAGAATTATCAGAGAAGCCATAGATGTTGAAAAAAGACCTGAAAGCATGAATAGAAGAGATGATTCCACCAGACTGTCAATTATTTGGAAGCTTGCACTCACAAACAAAAAAATCTCCACACCACTAGCCAGGCAAACACCTGAGTACAAACAGATTCCTCCGATACCTCCAGCTCAAACACACCCCAACCAGGCACCCAGATGAAACCTAGCTTCCTAACAAATGATAGCCATCCATGTACTCGGAGCCAAGCTGCACTAAAAGCCTCCAATACAGGAACACAATGTTGCCAGCCAATCAAGACACAAAAAAAGCCACAAAACAGACAGAAGATATTAGAAACACCAATCAAGCAGAACATAGCAAACTCCAAGACCAATAAACACAGACCAAGACTCCCAACCAATCAGGATGAAGAAAAAGCCATTCTGGCACAGCAGTAGGCTAGCCCCAAATTTAAAACTGAAACAACTGTAAAAGTGTGACGCATAGACGAACACAATATAGAAGCCTGATGATGGCAGATGAGATGAAACGTTGCTACAACTATAATGATGTGGGAAAATACCCGAACAAAGCTGAATGCCATACATGTAAGTACCCGCGAAAACTTAAGAATATATATACATACATACATACATACATACATACATACATATATGTGGATCTTTGGTTGTTCGGGTTTTCTCCCGCGTAAGATTCGAAGTATCTAGGCAACATTTCGATGAAGTCTCATTCATCATCTTCAGGCTTCTGTCTCCGGCTCTGTGCTTCTCAGAGTGATGTGAGATTGCAGCTGCTTCTTCCTTTTAACTGCTAGTGGGGGTGGGACTTGGGTGGGGGCTTGGCTGTGTTCTGATTGGGTGGGGGTGTGTTCTCATTGGTAGGGGGTTTGACTGTGTTCTGATTGGTTGGGGGGTTGGCCGTGTTCTGATTGGTTGGAGGCGTGTTCTGTTCAGGTGGGGGCTTGGTTGTGCTCAGGTTAGTCTTAGTTGCTGGGGGATTTGAGTTGGTGAGCTGTGATCTTGCTGTGTGGCTTCGAGTTCGTGGTCGTGCTGCATCTTCATAGTGGGTGTCGGTTTGCTTCATGTATGGCTCGGAGGGGTTTGAAGTGGGTAGTGATGCAGCTGCAGTGCAGCTTCTGGTCCATGGTCGTGTCTCATCTTCTGAGTGGGTGTGAGTCTGTTTTCTACATGGAAGTGTGGTGGTGGCATCTTGTGTGGCTCTCATGGGTGTGGGTCTGGTGTCATTCTTCCATGTAGAAAACAGACTCACACCCACTCAGAAGATGAGACACGACCACGGACCAGAAGCCGCACTGCAGCTGCATCACTACCCACTTCAAACCCCTCTGAGCCATACATGAAGCAAACCGACACCCACTATGAAGATGCAGCACGACCACGAACTCGAAGCCAAACAGCAAGATCACAGCTCACCAACTCAAATCCCCAGCAACTAAGACTAACCTGAGCACAACCAAGCCCCCACCTGAACAGAACACGCCTCCAGCCAATCAGAACACGACCAACCCCCAACCAATCAGAACACAGCCAAACCCCTACCAATGAGAACACACCCCACCCAATCAGAACACAGCCAAGCCCCCACCCAATCAAGTCACACCCCACTAGCAGTTAAAAGGAAGAAGCAGCTGCAATCTCACATCACTCAGAGAAGCACAGAGCTGAAGACAGAAGCCTGAAGATGATGAATGAGACTTCATCGAAACATTGCCTAGATACTTCGAACCTTACGCGGGAGAAAACCCGAACAACCAAAGATAGATAGATAGATAGATAGATAGATAGATAGATAGATAGATAGATAGATAGACAGACACACACACACACACACACACACACACACACACACACATTTTATTCCCTCCTCTGGGTTGAACTGTTCACTAAGCATTTCATTGATTCATAAGCATGATTTACATCCGTTGTTTGCCACTTTTATTACATTCAGCAATCAATCTTCAGCTCCACATTTGCATAAAACATTTCATAATTCAAGTCTATTCATATAATCATATATTTTCTCTAATTCAGCCAATCTACAATAAAGTTCCTGTCTTTCTGGTAGCTAAAGAGCAAAAATTTGGATTCCATATGCCCTGCCAGGCATAAAGGTGATTGTATCTCTCAGCTTTTCCTCTTGAACCATTTTAATCAGAATTGTGCCAGGCACTTTCCACGATAAAGCTAATAGTGTAATTCTTCTGTAATTTCTGAATTTAGTCTTGCTCTCTTTCCCTTTCTATAGTACAATAATAGCATTCTTCCAATTATCAAGCATAAAGGCCACCTGCACACTCCTGTTAAACAAGTTACACAGCAATTCCAAAAGGAAGCATTATTTATACTTCAACATTTTTCTATATATACCTTAATATCTTTCAATGTCTTCATAGTTTGCATGGCTTCCTTTTCATCTGTGTTTTCTGGTACTTTAACATTTATAGCATTTGCTTCAATTTTATTCTTCCACATCATTATTATTTTTATAAAAATATACTTCTTCCAGCATTCCTTTTAAGAGTTTTAATTTTTTTTTCCTTCATCACATTTCTTCTTCTTAATTCATCTCATTCTGTCAGAGGCCCCCTGTTTGGTCTGCTTCATCCACTTCCACACACTGGAATTTTTTTTATTTAGATCAAAATTCTTCATTTTTCTACCTCTTTCAATCTTAAGAATCCTTTGTTTTTTATTACATTCTTTGTTCATTTTTCTGTTTATATACACATTACACAATATTTTTATTTCTTTATCACTTGTTGCAACATGTTCTTCTATGGATTTCCCCCTCCCCTCATTCACCATTTTCTTTGCTTCACCATTCCTTCAAAGCATCCTTTTTCATCTTTCACCCATACTGTAACAACACACACTTCTCTGGCAGTCAACATCCTCTTTCTTTATATCCACTTTCCAGACATTGCTTGGATGCAGAGAATAAGGAAGGGGACTTTGATGGACATATGCAGGCTCTGTTGATAAGGCAATAAAGCATAAAACATAATCAGAACATCCAAATAACATCTGGAAATGGCTCAGAAAGAAATCTTGCTAATTAACTGAACTATAAGAAGGAGAGGGGGAGTCTTGCAATTCTATTCCATATAAGGCATATTCAATAAGAGGAGAAGACAAAAATATATATGATGCTGGAAGAAGATGGAGAAACAACTTCAAAGATGCACTGCAACAACATTAAATAACAATAGATGAGGATGCCAGAAGGGCAATAACCAGAACTTTGTATTTCACTTGACACCATGAGAAGGAGGAGGAGGAGGAGGAGATTTATGTAAGTTATTCAGGTATCACAGCCCATCTGAATAAAAGTATATTTAGTCTTCCTTATAGAATTGATTTTTTGTCTGATTCCTGATTCAGGAACAGGTACAATCAGTACACAAGATGGATTTGTACAAAGGCCCTCCTGACCATGGGTGCTTGTTGGTCCTCAAGCAAGAGCTGTAAGTCCTGGAGAACCCTTAGTTTTGGCACATTTGGGCCAGTATTCCAAAATGCAAAGCCTAACTTTCTCCCAAGCCTGTCTATTCCATTTAATACAAGTTAGGATCTCTAATCTAGAGATAACTTTGCAAGCCTACATGCTGCTGTTCACCTCCCACCAACTGTAGATACAGAACTCCTGGCTAAACACAGTCTGAAAAAAAATGCAGTTGTATCTCTATCAAAAGATGCTTTTATCTGTTGTACAATTACTACACCAATTTTAATATAACTTAAGTATACCACACTGTTTGCAAAAATTTCCCACACTTGATCTCCTAGGCAGGATAGGTAAATTTCACTCAAAATATTTTTTCCCGTCAAACCTTAGCCCAACAATTTAAGACTATTTTGTTCTGATATTTCATGTGATGTTCAACATTCTTCTATCATTCTCTGGAGTGCACATCTCTGTAGTATTGCTATTAAGGTATTAAGCTTGTATCTTTGTGTATTCAAACTCTGACCCCAATAGTTTTAAGAATGAAAAAAACCTTCCTCTCTGTAAACAATCTGGTTTTTGTATGATGTGGCTAAAACTGTAGGCAAACTCTGGCTACCAAACCATTCAGCTTTTTGTTTTCAACATATAAGCTTTAAGAGATTATAATAAAAGACCAGGATTCATGGACTTTAGGGGCACAGAACATTCTAAAGTGATAGTACTGTATAGACCAACATTTATTTATTTTTAACATGTGAGGGTGGGTTGATTTTAAAAGAATTCAGTGATGACATGAAAAATATTACTGAATTGTAAAACCAGAAACAAATACATCCCAGTGCAAAACAATGTTCCTTTGCAGCAGTGAGGTATTTAAAATATTTAGTTAAGGGATTCTTAGCAGCTTTCAAAGTTGGATATAGCCAGTAATAATAAAAGAACATGCAGATGTATATCTTATAAAACACTGTACTGCAATTACAACTGTATTACATTAAGAATAAGCAAAGGAGGGTTTTTTTTAATTTGTATTATCTGATCTATTCTGGCAATCTTTTTTCCTTTCTTGTATAATGTATTTTGAAACTAAACCATCAGAAATTCTCAGCTGTAGTTTAAGACACTTTCACATGTAACATATTAATGATTATGTTTCTATCATATCCACAAGAGAAAGCAGCCGTGTCTACCATCCAAAAAGTATGCTTTAAACCTCATGATATTGATAGCGGTATACCAGTATTTGAGGGTCTGACACAAAGAGGAGGAGGTCAACTTACTTTCTAAAGCACCAGAGGGCAAGAAAGGATGGAAACTAAACAAGGAGAGAAGCAATCTGGAATTAAGGAGACACTTCCTAACACTGAGGACAATTAACCAGTGGAACAACTTGCCTTCAGAAGTTGTGGGTGCTTCACCACTGGAGGCTTTTAAGAAGAGACTGGACAGTCACTTGTCTGAAATAGTATAGGATCTCCTGCTTGAGCAGGGGGTTAGACTAGAAGACCTCCAAGGTCTCTTTCAGCTTTATTCTGATTGAATTGAATTGAATGTAGCTGGGTACTATTTTAACTTGCCTCCAGGACTCAAAACTCAGTTCATGCTCACAAAAATGGAAAATAACCCTGTAGATTTTTAGATTGACAAATGAATGGTGATTGGCCCTTCAATGCCATTCAGCCTAAAAAGCCAGCACGAGCTGGCAGCTGGGGGGATCCTGCATGTCACATTCCAGCAGTGTTTAATCAGACAAACTGTGCTCACAACAACAACCAACCCCAAAGGGATGAGGGAAATACTTATACTCAGCACCTCTGGATATCCTGTCAAGTAATTTTCATCTTCACAGCATCTCTTTAAAGTTCCTATAAAGCTTCTAGTGCACAAAGGACTGCATAGCCCCCATTCTTCTCATGTCCTAACACTAAAAAAAAAAAAGAGCCAGCCATCCAGCCAAACAGTCCATAAATTCCTTCTTCCACCAATAAGAGGAGCTGTTATCTCCTTAACCCTGACCATCTTCGTTGTTTTATTCTCTTCGTGTTTATTGATCCTTTTATGCACATAATGCAAATTGACATTTAATAATTCAGCCAAATTAACGGTGCTTAAATATTAAAGGACTTTTCTCTTTTAATTAACTGCTGCAAAACAAAGGCCTGCAAGCACTTATTTGCTGAAAGCGTGGTCTCCAGAATCTTGTTCCAAGTTCAAGCCCAAGTGGGGCTCCAGATAATAGGGAAAATGGTGCTATGCTTCACAGAATGAAGCATTACTGAAGGCTTTTAGTGTGTGTCTGAGCTGTTAGCACTTTCAGGTAGTCTAAACAAGAATTCTAGCTCTATCATTATCAGAAGGTTACATGAACAGTATCTTGCAAGACTTAAAAGTATTTCTCCCCCCCCCCCACTGCAAAAAATTGGGAATGTCACTTCTGAATCATCTCCCCCCAGAGGTAGTATTCAGCAGGTTCTGACTAGTTCTGGAGAACCCGTAGAGGAAATTTTGAGTAGTTTGGAGAACCGGCAAATAACACGTCTGACTGGAGATTTTACAGCCACGCCCACCAAGCTATGCCCACAGAATTGGTAGTAAAAAAATTGAATCCCACCATTGTCTCCCACCCTCCTTTCCGCTTCTTCTGCCATTATTCTCCAAAGCACCAGAGGGCAAGACAAGAAACAATGGTTGGAAGAGAGAAGCAACCTGAATGTCAAGGTTTCAAGTAATACACCCCATTCAATAAGAACTCCGAGGCAGACATATTCCTCAAAGAACATTTTATTGGGACATATCAAATTGGCATCTTCTTGGTGGGAAACTGGCTCTAAGTTCCCACCAGTTTTACACCCAATTAAAAGTAAAACTTTGTCACTTCCCCCCAGAGTCACCAATCACATGGTCCAATCAGCATGTAGTCCAGTTGCTAGGTGACATCAGTCTCCACCTTTCAAACACCAATGTCCTTGATTCACAGGAGAAAAATGCAACACTCCAACTATCTCTATAGCCCCCTCCTTGGCCCCTTCGCTCCAGGCTGTGTCAGAAGCAGTGAGAAGAGAAAACTCCCTAGAGAAAAGCTATAGAAAGAAAATGGCCACAGTTTGGCCAACTTCAGGGTTGATGTTGGAATTAAGGAAAAACTTCCTAACAGTGAGGATAATTAACCAGTGGAATAGTTTGCCTTCAAAAATCATGGGCACTCCATCACTGGAGCTTTTTAGGAAGACTAGACTAGAATGTCAAACTCGATTTCATTGAGGGCCACATCAGAGTTCTGTTTGACCTTGGGGGACCAGGGTGGGTGTGGCCAGGTAGGTGTGACCAACTCAATGTCACTCATGTCAGGGGCACCAGTGGTGGCCCAAGGGCTCTGTCAGTAAAAACAGAGCACAGGAGGGCCGCATGAAGGCCCTCCGAGCTCCATTTTCACTGGCAGAGGGGTTACAGGATCCATCGCAGCCAAAAATGGAGCTCGGGAAGGCCATGCATAGCCCGCTCAAACTCTCTCTCAAACTCAGTTTTTTCTGGCAGAGGCATTACAGGCCAGTCCTTCGCTTTTTTCAGGACAGTCCCGCAGGCCTTGATTTTGACACCCCTAGACTAGATAGTCACTTATCTGAAATGATATAGATTCTTCTGCTTGGGCTGGACTAGTCCCTTCCAGCTTCTATTCTATTCTATTCTATTCTATTCTATTCTATTCTATTCTATTCTATTCTATTCTATTCTATTCTATTCTATTCTTATTCTATTCTTTTGCAGACTGAGATATCTTTTATATGCCACGTCCAGTCTGTGGCTCAATGAAGAAGGAACAATTCTTTAAACATTTGAATAGTCACCTGCCTGAGAGCCAAGCTCTAAGCACTTACTACCCAAAAACAAAGGAACGTTGCTTGTGTTACTTATTTGTACAGAGCTCTGAAACTAATATGGCTTTTGATGAGATCAAGTAACGCTTGCTGCAATTGATTCTAGACTGTAAAATTGGGATGCCAAAATCCTAACTTATACCACTTCCCCTTTTTTGAGCAGGAATTAGGAAAGCTATTCCTATTCCAATTCCTTTTTTCAAAGGCTTTAATACAAAGTTGCAACTGCAATTCCTAGCTTTCTTTAAAAATCAACTTGACTTATTTGATTGTTAAAAACAATTCTCAAATAATAAACAACAAAAATATATGAGCAGCACCATTCCATCAACCTATCTGCGGCTCTAATTATTTGTGCTCAATTTCTATGAAATCACTTTCTAAATGTATTAGTACCCATACTGACTTCATGTTTAGTTTTCTGCAACAGGCAGGGTTTGTCATAATCTGCTCTGAAAAATTGGTCTTTGCAATTGAATCTAATGGATCAGATTTTGAAAAAAAAAACACCGTTCTATCAAATCATGTAAAGCATTGCCACAATGAAACAGTAGTAGCTTATTTATTATTCCTTTGTAAACCTCTGCTTAATAACTTGTTGTCAGCATGCAAAGTATATAACAAGCAGCAGAGAACATGGTCTATATTATTCATTATTCTCAAAATCAATCAGCTTCGAGCATCAATGCAATAGTATTTCTCCAAACATCAGAATATGATTGGCTGAAAATTAATCATGTTGATTCCTAGTACCCATTGTCCATTCTTTCATCTGATTTTTCTCCAGAAAAGCTTTAAATGTTCCAGGCAGCAAACAAAAACAGAAGTTGTAGCTAAATTATATTGAATTATTCCAAACACTAAAGGTCTGAGAAGAAGATGCTTTGGTTTATCATGAGTAATTAATCATAAGTCATGCTAGTGGTGGAGCTTCCTTTAATAGTTCAACCTGGGATATTCATATTTATTTATTCCATCTTTATTAGTATGGTAAACAATTCAAGATGGCGAACATACCTAATACTCCTTCCTATTTCCCCCACAACAACATTATGGAGTGAGTTGGGCTGAGAAAGAATGGCTTGCCCAAGGTCACCCAGCTGGCTTTCATAGCTATGGCAGAACTAGAATTCACAGTCTCCTGGTTTCCAGCCTGGTGGGAGATCAAATTAGCACTGGTATATGGTGAAAGTTAAATATGTGAGAGGCAGTTAGTGGGTAAACTTCTCAGTCAGCATTGTACAGAAATGGAGATTTCCTGAATGAATAAACTTTGCTCTGCTTGCTTATATCAGAGAGCAGAACAAAGGTAATCATGGAAGCAAGTACAAGATGTAAGTAGTGTGTAATGAACTTCTCACATACTGATATACTTTCCATCTGCATTGGGCTGCAAATCATACAACTATGCTACTTGGGAATGATAGGAACCATAACAGTTTTTGGGTGTGCTTGCAGGGATTGGTGGAGAGGGAATAACACATATATATCTACTAATCACTTTGTCTTGATTACCACAGAGCAAATGTCTTGTGTATCTAGATATTCTTCTCTATGCTTAACTTTATTTTACTTAGCAAATTCATACTCTGACTTTCAATTTCAATCTTTATAAAATGGTTTTCAGGTTAAATGTCTATGGAGATTCTCAGTCATCCAGGTCATGGTTGTCCCAAAGGTGCTTTTTCAAGAGGCAACTGGAATTTCTGGTTTTTCTTTGAAGATTTTTCGCTTATCACCTAAGAAGCTTCTTCAGCTCTGGTTGACAGGTTACAAATAATCTCAGACTAAACCAGTCAAATGTTACTGGTTCTGTTTTAGGAATGTCCAAAGGCCCCCATGGCAACAGTTTTTTTTTAATGAAGTTTTATTTGGGTTTTCATACACACAAAGCACAAGTAAAACATCTTTTTTGAAAATAGCATGGTCCCTGGTTGAACTTCTTTATACAGAAACAAACTCAATTTCATGCTCATTTTTGTGTTCTATTCCATATCTTATACTATTCTATATTTTCTATGTAGTTTTTCCCCTCTTTTAATTTTCTCAATTTTATTTTGATTATCTCATTTCAATTCAAATCATTATATTTATACTTTTGTCTGTTCTGTTTCAATTTCATATTATCTTTTCTCATTAAACAAATTTTCTCCTACTAATTGGAGTATGACACCTTTATATGTTTTAATTATATCCATTCAACTCTTATTTAAACTTCAATATATACCTTAAGGTTATGACCTTCAATATAATACATAATACATAACTTCCAATCGAATTCTCCTTGGTACATTCTTATAATACACACTATATTCTTTTAAAAAAGGATTATAAATATATGTAATTATAAACCCTCATTCCATTCCAATTCAGTTCTATCATTAATAATCATTAAAGTCTTAACATCTTTAACATTTCTTTTCAATTAAATGTCATACTTCCTTAAAGACACATATAAACTCCATAGTTAATTTTTCCCTTATTTCTCTTCACATATGTTTTGTAAATCATTAAATATTCATTTTGTTACATTTATTTATTGACAAGCATTCCACTAAGTTACAATAACTATTTTATCAAACATTTTAATCATACATTGTTTCATATTTTCTGAAATTATTTCTATTTCTGATATAACAATACTATCTTATGTACCTTTGCAGAATCCCTTTTTCCATTAGATTTTCACCCATTATCCCCTAAATAGGCCCTGTTTCTCTATATTTTGTTTCTGTCCTTTATAACTTCTTTTCCTTTATTTCTTCCCTCTCTTCTTCTCCCTCCCCTTTTTACCCCGTTGTCTCTCTAGTTCTAATTCTCTCTTCTGCATTTCCCTCTTCTGTTGCTTTCTGATTTTATACTTACTTTTCACTCTATTCTTTTTTGGGGTTGTTTTTCCCAATCTTATACTTTCCATTCTTTTTCCCCCTTTTCTTTTTTTCCCCACCTAAGATTACTTGTTCATTAAAGATGGCTTCTTCATTGTCCCAATCTTCTTGTTCTGCAGGCATTTCTTGTTATTTCTCATAGTTCCAAATCTCCATTTCTAAGAACTGAAATAGAACCTCTCCCTTCTTGTGCATCTTCTTTATACTTTTTAAGTTCCATTTTCGGTTCTTCTAAAAGTGGAGCCATTTTAAACAGTTTTAAACAACCACCCAATTGATTTTAGTCATTCAAGTACAATAACCAAGAATCCAGAGATCACCAAGTAATCCAAATAGTCCCAAGCTGTTTCTTCTTATTTCTTTTTTCACTTTCTCTTCCTGGAGTTTTACTATTTTGTTGCGATGTTTCAGTTAAGATGTATCTTTTGGAAGTCCTGTTGAGATTTTGCTGTAAGTTCTTTTTAATTCCAGGCAGTCTTCTCCCTTCCAGACCCTGCCCTTTTATTCTTTTTCTCTCCATTCCTGTTTTCAAAAGCTTTTAATTATCCAGAAATCTTTATTATCCCTTTGACTTTTTATTTTCAGCATTAAATGCCTATTAATGTCAAAGTGGATTTTTTTCCCATTTTCTTCTTAAGTCTCTTAGCTGTCAGTATAGGAAAAGAAGAAAAAAAACCCAAATCCTTTCCTTTTTCTCTCTCCTTCGCAGCTTAGAAATCTTCTTAGGGAACAATGTTATTTTTTTTTTAATAGTTTCAATTCCAGGGTACCTTATTTGTTGCTTTTGCTGTTTGACCCAGTCAACCAAAACTTTCTCTTCTTATCTTCCTTTGCACATTCTTTTCCGGTTGAGTTCTTCTTTGTGGTGGCCATTTCTGACCACCGCTACAACCACCTTCAGGAAAGGGAGTAATGGCCAGCTGGGGAGGAGAGATGAGGCTCTCCTCAACCCTGAAGGCAGTCTCCCCCTTCTTCACCACCTCCATGAGGTGGCTTAGCCCTGAAACCAGCCGGCTCCGGGAGCTCCAGCGGCGAGCACGGATTGAAACTGCGCAGAGATGTGGCTTCAGTCTGCTGCCAAAGAAGCTCAAACCAGAAGTCCCCATGGCAACAGTTTTGTAAGTATATTTACAGCATCCTTATAACACACACTCTCAAAATTTCAAATATGCCCACTACCCAAAGCAAAGCCACAAGTTACATCTGCTTTTTCTCATGTGCAGAGGCACACATTTATCCCGGGGAATCCTGGATTTGAAATGTGCTTTGAAAATTATTCAGAAGGGGTGTTCTGCAATAGGCAGAATGTGAATGCAGCATCTCTTTAAAACAACAATCATTTAATGGTGGCGCAGTAGTTAAAGTTCAGTATTGCAGGCAAACTCTGCCTGCAACCTGGAGCTAAATTCTGATGGGGTTCAAGGTTGACTCAGCCTTCCATCCTTCCCATGTCAGTAAAATGAGGGCCCAGATTGTTTGGGGCGATATGCTGACTCTTTAACCACTTAGAGCAGGGCTGTCAAACTCCTGGTCTGTGGGCCAGATGTGTCACGCGATGGCCATGCCCACGCCCAGTTTAGCAAAGGGGGAAAAAGTCCCAATATGTCATGTGATGCCATCATGATATGAGTTTGACATCCCTGGCTTAGAGAGTTCTGTACACACAATGGGGTGGTATGTAAGCCTAAATGCTATTGCTATTAAAAAGCTAACTGCTTTAAAGAACTGCTACAGTTGCATTTCCCTTGTCTGAAGCACCTTTTCCAAATCATTACTGAACCATGCATAACCCTATCAAGCCAAACTAGCCAATAGATCTTCCTGGATAGAAAGGGCTATAAAACAATCACGTTCAAATTAATCCTTGTCTGAGGAAGGTCTTTTTGATTATGGTGCATTCTTGTGGCTTTCTCTTCTCTTTCTCATTCCTAGATTTGACACCCAGTTTACTCTCCAATTCTACTTTTTGACTGTCCCACAGGTGATTCCTACCATGCCTCTTAACTCTAGCATGCTAACTAAATCTTTGGCTCTTATTTCTTGGCTCAACTCTGACTCCATTACTTATGGAAAAGGGTTGCCAGCAGATTATAAGAGGCATCTAGCTAAGATCTTCCCAAAGAGCGGGAAGAACATAAACTGGTTTATGTTCCTTGATTGTTACTGGAAGTACTGAGCTAATGCACTGGCATTTTGAACATTTCAGTGCACTGTATAAAGACCAAATACAATCATCAACCAACTTTGGAAGCAAGGTAGGGGTTTGTTTGTATTTTTGTAAACAACCCATGAAAGTATTCACTTTTTCTAAGAACTTTTAATGTATGTGCAAATATTGTTGTGACAAAGCAAACTATATGAAGTAAATCATCAGAATTTTGAAATTTATAAACATTTTTAACTATCTAGAGGTTTATATCCCAAATGAGAGAATAATCAAAATTTTAAAAAATATCATGGTTTGGTATATTAATAGTAGTTAAAGTGTCTCTAGTTCATTGCTTCTTAAATCTTCCAAACAATTCAATATACCCAAAAATGCAAAGAAAGTGGTTCACACATGTGATGGTTCTGTAACCTTATTCAGTCTTTTTAAACTGATTTTTTAAATTAAAATAGGGCATATCATAACCAGACTGTTATATTAGATCCTCAATTGGCTTTAGGTTTTTTAATGTAAAAAGAAAACCAAGACAATACCTTAAAACAGGGGTCCCAACCCCCAGGGTGCAGACCGGTACTGATCTGTGGCCTATTAGGAACTGGGCCACACAGCTGGAGGTGAGCAGAGGGTGAGTAAAACTGTACATGCACTGTATTTAGGTTGCATGCTCCTTCTCCCACTCCCCCCACATCTGTAGAAAATTTATTTTCCATGCAACCAGTCTCTGGTGCCAAAAAAGTTGGGAATCTCTGCCTTTAAAACTAAAGATTTGTTAGTTTTCTTGTTAGTTGCAGGCAGAGAGTAGTAGAAAGACTTTGGAAAACAGGAAAGGCTTACAATGCTTCCACATTGTGGCAAAGATGCTGAAAATTGTTCTAATGCAAGAAAAAAATGACCAAAAAAAAAGATGGCAAATGTCATAACATGGAAGATAGCATTTTTTGCACCTGCTTAATTTTGAACACCAAAGGCCTAATTACCTGCTACCCACTTTGAGATTCCTAAGTAGTCTACTTAAATAAGGTTATATATGTATTTTGCTTCTGTATATATTCCACTGCACTGTTAATTATTAATGGATGGTGTTAGTTATCCTAGAAACTGTTTTCAAACATTTTAAATTTATACAATATATTGGTATGTATTTGCAGTGAAACTTTCTCTTTGGCGGAGTAGGGGAGGGAGTTGAACTGAAAAAAGTAATCCAGCTCACTTTATACTGAGTTAACCTATGCTATGTTGATTTCTCTTGGGCATTCTTGGTGGCGGCTTTTCCTTACAGGAGAAGCTGAATTTATGGAAGCATTTTTGAGCAGAAACACAAGGCAATAAGTTTTTAAACCTTTCTGTGTTACCATGAATCTAAATAGGGTAGGTTCTCAAAAAAAATTTCTTTATTGGAATAAAGATAGGTTTGCAAGAATAACAGTCACAAAAGCTTTGAATTATGCCATCTTAATTTAACAGTAAACTAATGTCAGGTATTTTGGAGGGCCTTCTCTTCTTTGACAACAAATGCAACTTTTTCTTTAATAACCAATGGTTTTTACTCAATCCCAGGAAAAAGACAAATACGATGAAATCTTTTCCCTACCACCGTGCATAGCAGCAAGTTGCATCACAGCACATCGTGACAATGATCATGCAACAAACTAGTGTGGCCATCAGAACAAACAGTTTATTTTTGTGCCCCATTAATAGATTTTTCATATGCTCATCCAGCTGTGCAGGACATCTGGCCCAGCTGCAACAACTGCACATATGTTAGTTATTCTTGTATTTCTGCTTGTCAACAATCAGCTCCCAAAGAGAATGCAATCCCCTCTGGATATGCAGTTCTTCCAAGAGATGTCATAAGTAATGAAGCAATGGCCATTTGCAATGTCTTAAAGATCTATTTATCTGAATCATCCTTCTGTAGTCATTATCTATACCTAAGGCTACAGCTTAGTTCAACTGAAGCAGCTGCCACAAATATAACATTAACCATTGAAATACTATAGTATCTACGGTGAACTATGGAGGACAATTCACCAGTGGAACAGCTTGCCTTCAGAAGTTGTGGGTGCTTTGTCACTGGAGATTTTTAAGAAAAGACTGGATAATCACTTGTCTGAAATGGTACAGGGTCTTCTGCTTGAGCAAGGGGCTGGACAAGAAGATCTCCAAGGTCCCTTCCAGCTCTATTCTGATTGAATTGAACATCTCTTTGGTTCTTTGTCTAATGTGAAAGATTTGTTCCTAACCAGATTAGAAGCTGTTGACTTCTGCAGCTCAGAAATCTCCTCCACCAGACAAGGAGCAGGGCAAATCAGTGTAACTTAACATCTTGACCGACTGACAGTGACGAGATAAATGTCTAAATTGCGACTGATGCTGGCAGAAAAGACATATGATTAAAAGTAAAACATTTTAGCGTGCTCCAGTTAATGGGGAGACTGCAAGCAGGCACACGCATCATTTCGTAACCAGGGTGAGCTCTACAGAAAGTTCCTCAGAAAGATTTTTTTTGTTAAGCTATACTGGACATACCAACTTTATGGTTCAAGCCTAAGATGAGGCTATAGATCTTGTTTAAAGGATGAAGACCTTGTCAGGGAAGGTCTAAAAAGGTTTATGTACTAGAAAAACGAGGGGAAAAAAAGATGTCAGCTAGAAAGCATTTCTCAATTAGTTTCTTATATCAAGAAACAACAAAGGCTCTCCCAGGAACATAATTCATTTGGCAAATAAAATGTAGCAAGACTTTCACAAAAGACGATTCTGAAATAAGCTGGTTTCTTTAAAAAAAAAGTCACCTGGGTGTCTTTTGCAGATAGGTAAAGAAAATGAAACTGATAACAGGAATTGGTCTCTTGCTTGAGCCAGGAAGGGGATGTCGACTAAAGAAGATATCAAG
This sequence comes from Pseudonaja textilis, assembly GCF_049901715.1. NCBI lineage: Eukaryota > Metazoa > Chordata > Lepidosauria > Squamata > Elapidae > Pseudonaja > Pseudonaja textilis. Next base: position 59,297,621 of record NC_141990.1, on the reverse strand, counting down.
GATCCCTTCCAATTCTGTTATTCTGTTATTAAGCAGAGAGAGAGAGAGGGAGAGAGAGAGAGAGGGAGGGAGGGAGGGAGGGAGGACTTATTTTGTAAAAAAATGGAAAACTATCTCAATTGATTTTTTTTACAGAGAAGATCTCCCTTTTAGATATGTAACTCTACAGATAAAATGGATTACATTTATATATGTGCTCAAAGTATATTAATCTGTTCACTTCTGTAACTGATCCCATTAGATAAGATAGGCAGCCTTCCTCTTTGTAAAATACATTGGGAAAGTCACTGAAGAGCTGATCTTTGTGAGTACAGCCTAGAATATGGGCCTTCATGTACAAGTGAAAACTTATACATGCGCTGGAATCATAATAGCAGTGGATAGCAGCTCCCCATTGCAGACCACTTGTGCTTCAGATGGAGACTAGCTCTTCAATGATGTCAGCAGAGTGGTTTGGAGAGATGAGTGGCAAATATATTCCCTGAATAAGGCTATTGTTTACAAAGAAGTGAGAGACTCATTCCTGAAAAAGCTTGGTATGATATGGAAACCTAATCCCCTTTTCTATTTCAGTCAATTTGGGAAAATACATTGTTATTTCCTTCAAAAGGCTTCTCATCCCATCACTTTCCAATGCACACTACAGACAACAATCCACAATGACCAAAGAAAACACCCCATGCTTTATGAATTAAGAAGGATGGCTGGCTAGTGCTGTCCCATCTGAAAACCATCATGGATCTGCTGTTAGTTCCCATGCAGTTTGCATACTGAGCAAATAGATCGACAGATGACGCTGTTAATATGGCTCTGCACTACATCCTACAACACCTTGAAGCTCCAAATACCTATGCCTCTTTGTAGACTTCAGTACAGCATTCAATGCCATCATTCCAGACGTTCTTCTAACTAAATTAAACCAGCTAGCAGTGCCTGAACACACTTGTATACTCGACGAATGTATCTTTTCTTTTATGTATATAGAAAGCATTTGCACCAAGACAAATTCCTTGTGTGTCCAATCACACTTGGCCAATAAAAATAATTCTATTCCATTCCATTCCATTCCATTCCATTCCATTCCATTCCATTCCATTCCATTCCATTCCATTCTATTCTATTCTATTCTATTCTATTCTATTCTATTCTATTCTATTCTGTATTTATTCCAGGCCAGGCCAACTATCCAGATTGTGTGGTCTACTCTGGCTAGCAACTGTTCTCAGGGTTCTTGTAATATTTATCTCCAGGGCTACCATTTATTCAAGCTACAGGTGACATGGCTAATATTGTAATGAAGCCATCAGTGAGGATGAAGCTAAAATTTTTGACTGTTTTTCATTTTCATTATGTTTTTGCAAACACAAAAATGTTTTCTTAAGCCTCTCAAAGACTTAACTTCCTTATTTTAAACCTTAAATAATTAAGTAAAGATTAAAAAATCAACAGGAACTTGAAGGTTACAAAGATGATTGGGTGGGCCATTGCATACTGCTCTCTTTTTACTGAAAATGTCAGTGGGGAGTTTCTATATTTATGCCCATACACTCTGAAATTGTCAAAATCTACAGATGATCTCAGAAAACAGCAGCATGATAATAAGAGTGACTGAAATAATTCTGAAGCTATTGCAGTAGAATCTTCCTATATGTTTTATTTTCATGTTTGTTTTTCACATTTCTATCCCATTGCAATTGAAACAATCTTGCTGGCTTAGATAGAAGCCAGAACATCTATGGTAAAAGATTCCATAAAAGCAATATCCAGCGAGCATATAAATAAAAACAATTAAAAAGGTTAAAGAATTTGTAATAATATCAGGCTCTCATCAAAGAAAGGTAAGCTCTGAAATTACATATAGTAAGTTAAATGTGATTTTTCTCCTCACTCACTTCCCTGCAATTCCTTATGAATAAAACTAGCTAGTACAGTATATGCCCAAGTACTTTCCATGAAAGAGAACCTGCATTTGTCAAGTGTGCTGTGTCTTTATTGAAAAAAAAGAAGCTTCCAGGTGACTCTATAAAATTGTCTTGTGAAACCTTATCAGTAGGAGAATAAATCATTACAGAGACCAAGACAGTTGGTATCTACATAGATGCCATCACCATATAAAAATAAAAGCACAGAGTCTTGCAAGTAGGAAAGAGAAACACAACTTTACCTTTTTCTTTAAATTACTGAAAAACCTTCTAGATGAAGTACAGAATGTGAAAAGAACCACAAATCAGAAAATTCATTGAGAGTTCCATTTTCAATTTCATTGTCTTGATTCCCAACCTTGGGTAATTATTTTTACTTCTTTCTTTCTCAATTTCCCTAGATGATTAATAGGGAATTATCAGACTACTCCTTTTTCATTTGATGTCTGTAAGATTATTGTTCGTATGGTTTTTGTTGAACATGCAAAGTGTTGTATAAATTGTGCAGTATTATTGATATTATTAACTTCCTCACAGGGGGATTATGCAGCTTTATAATTAATGTTTGTAAAACAATCTCTGATCATCACACAGAATGGGACAGAGAAGTGCCAAGGATTAAAATGTTCTGTAATCTGTTGTGGGCTTTAATTCTCTCTGCAATGCTTAATTGAAAAAAGGAAAAGAAAAATAAATCTAACATTGTTTCCCCCTGCAAAGAAGAGCTGGGTTGATTGCGCCATGCATGCTATCTTCATTTAGAGTTATACCATCATCCAGAATTTTGTATTGAGAATGCTTTCTTGCTTCAGGCAGTGAATGAGCAGTGCTAATGAAATTAAATGGTAGCTGTCACCCTTACTAGGTAGACCAGACAGGATAGATTATTAGATAAACTAATTCTAGATTACCATATTAACAGAATCTTGCAAGTCTAAAAATACATTTTTCTCACCCTCACCTTTAGAGTCCAAGAACTTAGGAAAACTCTCGTCTGAGCCTCTTGTTCTGCTCATTATGCAAAACTTATGAGACACACACATACACAAGAGCACGTGCACATGCATGCATGCATGCACACACACATACAAACACACACATAAACATACAAAATTACATTCTGAATGACTACATATATCTAGGATCTTTGTTCACTAAATGTACTATAGTATCGGTTTAGATTAGAAACCAATAGATCTGCTTTCAATAAAGTTCCATTCTGAATGTAGGATAAAAACAAAAGATCTTTTTCTAGAGCTACTGCAACATTTGAGATAAAATTATAATCTAAATCTTGATTATTTTAAATTTAGAAATTTTCTCTCAACTGTTTTATCATGATTTTAAAAATATCAAATACAGCAAACAGTTGTGAAATGTTACTAGTTTTCAATAAAAGTAATTAAGATAATATACACCTAAAATATCAGTACAGTACCTAGCAACGAAGAAAAAAGCTATTATATTCTTGCATCAACTATCAAACATTACACAGTCCCAACTATAGTCAGTAATAATTATCTCCAGTAACAGTGATATCTCATCACAAAGATTTTTCAAATATTCTGGGCATTTTGAGAGAATATTCCATAAACAGGATTGCAAATTCAATGCAACTCTATCTCAGGTTACACTTCAATGTTAAATTAAAGTTAAAGCGTTCAAAACCAGCTAGGGTTAATGAACCATCTAAAGCTGCCAATTTTCTGTTATCACTGAGGACCACATACTGAATGTGAAGTGAGGTGCACATACTTTTGTATGTGCACTCAACCACCATGACCATGCTTCTCAAAGAAATGTATAGAAGAGCTTATAAATATATTAGGGGATAATTCTAAATGTGATAAACACCTTGGCTGTACTCCACCTTTCCAAATTTTCTTCATGTATGAGTGCGCAGATTGTCCAGAATACCTGTTTTCCCGCAAGGGTCAATTTGAGGAAGGAAACATGCTACTTGCCTTTCCACTTTTTGGTTAGCTGGCAATCTAATCAGCCTTTAAGCCCAGTTCTTATATTTTGGAACAAATACTCTGAAGGCAACATGAAATACAGGTAGCCCTTGTTTAATGACTGCCTTATTTAAAAACCACGTTTAGCAATTACGATGCTGATGAAAAAGTAACTTTGCGATCAAATCCTTGCATTTATGACCTTTGCAGATCTATCAAGCAAAGGAAAGCTGAAATAAAATCATAAACCGTTTTACTTAGCAACTGCTTTGCTTAATGACTGAGTTGCTGGTTCCAATCGTCTTCGCTAAATGACGTCTAATTGAATTTAACTGCAGCAGGCAGGAAATGTTCCAGCACATAAACAGCTGGATCCCCAAAACCCAGGCCTCCATTGAAATTTAACTTAGTGCTCTGCTGAACTCTTATACACTTTTTCTACCATTCAATTGTGTGAGAAAGAAAGAAAGAAAGAAAGAAAGAAAGAAAGAAAGAAAGAAACAGAGAGAGAGAGAGACAGAGAGAGAGACAGAGAGAGACAGAGAGACAGAGAGAGAGTCAATGGGATGCAGAGTTATTTTGCAGTCTATTTTTGTAAATTGACTAAAAGTTGCTAGACAGTGCTCCCTCCCCTCTTCTTTTTCATTGTACAGTCCAGCAGCTACAGCTAGTCTTATTTCTCAGGCTTTGATGAAATATTGAAGGATAACACAGTGAACAGACTCCTTCGCTAGGGCTTTTTCAGAATGGAAAGCAGGGACAGCAGTGAAAAAGATGGAAAGTCAAGGAGCAGGAAAAACAAAAGCAACCACCTCTTTTAGTTTCTGTATGCTCGGATTTTAAAGTACTAGGTATTGAAAGAGGGCCTCCCCTTCCAGGCAATGATCAAGTGATCAAAACACTGGAAGGTGGATTTTAGCACAGTACAGCCTTTATATTGAAATTTTATAGCAGAGAATGGGTCTGGTCTGGTCTTTCCCAACAAGGACCTGTGAGAACAGACTGTGGATGCTGGGTAAAATTGGGGCTGGGTTGTTAGGTGAAATATCTATGATATGAGATGGAAGATAAAGAAACCAGCAGACCTTCCCCCTTCCCAAAAAAATCTAACAATATAGATATGGAAAAAGAATGTGCTAAAGAGAAGATGAGAGAAAAGGAGTGGAATAAAAAGAAACAGAAACCATTCAGATATTCTTGGAAAATTATTCTAATCTGAGAAAGGAAATCACTGACAATTCCATTAACTGCTCGAGTACCAGCTGCCTCCCCCATGCAGTAGGTGATGTAAAAATGAGCGACTTGACTGCACACAATAAACAATAGCCCTCTGGATATTTAATGTCATGAAGAATCAATAATACATACACAGGCAGCCTGCTCCTATTCCCTGAGATAGCGGATGAAGAACATACAGTATGCAGTCTACAACTCAGGGAGCCGTCACGGTGAATCCTATTTAGATAGTTAGGCATCAATAGGTGGAATTACCAAATCATGGTGGAGATTTAAAACTTACTACAAACATGTGTGTGCGGAGGGGCGGGGGGGACGGACCAGCCTTTCTTTTGCTCTGTTTTGATCCTAACTCCTTCTGGTGCCAGCTCTCTCGGGCAGGATGCCAAGGAGACAGACAGTAAGCCACTGTTGCTTTTGAACATAAATGATTTAACCAATTAAGTTTGAAGAAGGAGACATCACATATTCAGGGAGCTGGGATGGAGGAGGGGAGAGTTTCCTTTGCTGGGGATTGCCTTTTTCTCAAGACATCCAACACAAAAAGACCCTTGCAATTTTTATGCCAAAGCTTCAGTAATTGGCTATTGGGTTTTTTTTAAAAAAAAACAAGCTGGCATTCATCACGAGAGTATAAACAATATTAGAATTCAGTCTCTAGAAGCTATTAGCCTATAAGATTGTTCCATAGCCCATCTGCCCACACATAACAATGTGACACAGGAGGGGGAAAAACTGCCCCTTTTTGATTGATAGAAAGTTTCCTGCATGTTCCACTGAAACTAATTCTCAGACACCTCCAATGAGTAAGGAAGAGAGTGACAATTCATGATCTCTTCGCAATCAGCATCACTCCCTTTATTTCTGTTTTGGAGGAAGAAAATATTGTATTATATTTAGTTATCATTTTTCTCCTTCCCTAAATCAACCTTAAATATACCTAGCGTAGTTTGCACAGCTGAAGATAAGTGTTAGAAAGATATCCATATGGTCACAATTCAGTGCTTCAACAGTACCATTAAGCGTACTGCATTTCAGCTGACTACCCTAGTGCATTTTTGCAAAAGCTTCTAAGCTTTCTCCATTTATTTCTCTAAAAGGTTCAATTTCTCATTGGCAGTACGGGGAGCATGCAGCTGATATCCTTTGGCACTCTTCCACTTAGAATTTTCTGTACATTTTCTTGTAAATGGAATACTGGTAGTAACACATATTAACCTTGTTACAAGTAACTTCCTTGCTTCAGAGCATGGTAAAAATGAGATAGGAGAAACAGAAGTTCTTGAAATGAAAACCAATTCAGCACTCCAATGTCTGCGGGTTTGCAGATTTTAAAATCCTGTATATCAACCCAGTCAAAGCTTTAAACAATACCTTCCCAATGATCAGCTCCTTGGTCCTTAGGATGGGGAGAGGAATAAATGCTTTTTGGTCCTGCTTGTAAGCTTTTTGTCACCATCTGGTTGGCCACTGCTGTTCAGGAAATATTGAGTAGGTAACCCTTGATCTCCACTATAAAAGAAAGGAATCCAGCATACTGTATATCACACAAAGAATAACAATGACCCTAAAGTGAATGGACTGCACAATGACAAAGACTGAGCAAGGAAGTTTTCTATGACAAGAGTTGTTGAGCAATGAAAAAAGTGACAAACTAGTCATCTACATTAACATGCATTGCTCTTGTTCTTAAACTACATCTGCAAGCAGACTAATGTGGTTTTGTCTCAAAAATGCCTGCCAGCAAGAGCATAATTCATAGTCATCTAAATGGCACAGGAGCCATAGTAGAGTAAGCATTTATCTCTAAACACTCACCTAAGCCGTATATAAAAAAAATGAGAAACATTACATTACTTTTTAAAGAGTATTTCAAGATATCACCTTTGAACTTGATGCCAAATATACAAGACAGATATGTCAGCTATAAATTGAGAAGCAGTAGAATATATCTTGCAGTAATGTTGTAGTTGGTGGGTAATTTTTTAAACATGGCTTTTATTTCTCACTTTTTGAAAGCACATGGATATGACTAAAAATAAATAACTATGTACATAAGTGTTCCAAAGGTACTTTTTCAAGAGGCAACTCGACTTTCTGGTTTTACTTTGAAGACGTTTTGCTTCAGCTCTACTGAAGAAGCTTCTTGGATGAGAAGTGAAAATTCTTCAAAAAAAAGTCTTAAAAAAAAACCACCCAGAAAGTCCAATTGCCTCTTGGGACAACCATGACCTGGGTGATTGAGAATCTCCATAGACAGTAAGTTATGTGCATAAGTCCTTTTCACAAGCAGGATTGTGTCAAATAACTTTGATTTATGTATATTTAGCAGAATGTCTGAATGAGGCCTACAAGGTACTTGTACTTTGAGAGCAATGACTGCCTTCACAGATCCAAACACTCTGTACCAGAGGTGGTATTCAGCAGGTTCTGACCAGTTCTGGAGAACCGATAGTGGAAATGTTGAGTAGTTCGGAAAAACAGCAAATACCACCTCTGACTGGAGATTTTACAGTATCCTTCCCCTGCCACGCCCACCAAGACACACCCACAGAACCAGTAGTAAAAATATTTGAATCCCACCACTGCTCTGCACTGAATGTGCACATATGAATTGACAGGCCATAGACTGTCTGTGACTATGTGTGTGTGTGTGCGGGGGGTAGAGAAATCTGTGATATGAATAATTATCTCTGTGGCCATAGTGACTGGCACATAGACCTGTGAACTTTCACCGCCATAGGAAAAATTATTTAAAGGTGTGATCTGCCATATTCACACTCTGGTGGTCCATTCCTACATGCAAGTGATTTGATGCTAAAGGTCATGATTAGTTGCACCAAGCCTGAAAAGGTGTTGTGTACAAGAAATAGTTATACAGGAATGGAGATACTTTCTGCTTCTTGTGCTGAATCTGTGATGAACTCACTCATGCAGGCTAATCCATCCTAAATATTTATTGCTGCAAAAGGCAATAGTTGCCCATTGCCCATTTAAAGATCAAGACCTGGTTTGGTTGCCAGGATCCTCCTAAGACTCATGGCTAAATGGAAATTATGGAACCTATATATGATGGACAATCAATTACATCTGACACCACAAATTCCATGGCTCTTCCTGCATCTTCTGCCATTCTCCTAAACTCTCCCTGGCTTAATAAAAGGGGTGCAGGTAGAGATTATGACAACTACACTGAATTCCAGTTTGTTCATGAGCACATTCTATGGCTGTGGTTTCATGGCCCAAATGGTTTTGAGCCAACATACTCCCCCCGGCCCCCCCAAAAGGATTGTCTATTCAGAAATTCTGCTGAGTGTCCCAGCAACAGGAAAGGATAGATTATTTTGTTATGATGTTACTGTATAAATGTTTTTTTCTATTTATTTCTGCCCAGTGGCAGAAACGCGATTCATAAATTTTCTATAACACTAAAGGAAAGGTACTAAAACAGTCCACTGCTGTCTTGCTATCAATTCTCTCTGGCTATACTGCATCTCTCCTGACCTTTTCTGCAGGTTAGAAAAACCAGCCAAATCATGTATCCTTGGAAGTATTGCAAGGTACTGGAAATGGAGGTGTGGGAGAAGGGAAAGGTGTTGAATCAATGTTCCTCTTTCCTTGCATGACCCACCTTTTGCACCGAAAAATGAAAATACCATGTTTTTGCAAAGGCTTCAGTCTTCTTTCCTGTCCAACTATACACAAAGATAGAAGACTTTTTTAGCTTTAAGGATGGGCTATCAGATGGCTTTTTAAACAGATACAATTTTATATGTCTCTGCCAGGCAAGGCATATCTTTCTGAAACCTCTTTTTTTTACTGACCTCCACATAGTCACAACGTAGTCCATCATTTGCAGCCTTTCCTATTCCATTCTATTTGAATAGAAGTGGAAAATTCTAATAAACTAATCTGGGGAATTTCTAGCTGTTGAAGAATTAAACCTTCTGAAAATCATCCTGGTTTCTGCATCAGCAGGACACTGGAAGATTATTTAGTGTCAAGTACATTAAGAGTAGGATGCATTTCTTTGGGAAGAACTTCCGCCTCTTATTGTTAGCCTATTGGAGTATAGAATTTAAGCAAACCTTAAAACAAAGTGCAGCTCCAGGGATACAACAAAGCTATTTGTGTGCTAAAAGACACCCACATGCTCAAGTACCTGGAGAACCGAAAGCATTTGGACTGCAAATCACATCCTACCAGGAAGGATTATAAACATAATATAAGGGGGAGGATGGAAATCCTGACAATAATATTCAATGCAGATTATTTGTTGAGCCTGTATTTGATAATAGCTTTGCTGATATGAAGTGTGGGTGAAGCAAAACAGTTGAAAGCTTGTTAATAAGACCCACAGGGTGTTCTCACTTGGAAATTTTTTAAAAATACCCTGTGCCATAATGTAATCCTTTACAACATGGAAGCAAAACAAAACACAGGCTATTTAGGTGTATTTTTGAGCACCATAGGGATGCTATTTTAAACAAAAAGCATGCGGATGAAGGCTGTATTGAGTGTAGGCCTTTCACCTCAAGCTCTGCTTCAGAATGAGAAGGTGGTACTGAAAATTCTCTCAGTTGAGCAAATGACAATAGATTTTTGCAACTTTTCAGAGAAGAGAAAAAGATCAACTTCCACTAGTACGTAATTTTAAGAAGGAAAGCTTTCTTGCTAACAGGACAGGCAAAATAAGGATATGATCCAAAGCTAGCCAGGTTTTAATCTGAGTTTACTTATGGCTAAACTCCAAATTCTTAATGAGTACTGCTGTTTCCTATGACTCCCATGATCCTCCAAGAATTTTCCTACCCCACTATGATTATATCCCCCATGTTCCACCTGTTGTTACTAGATGCCATCAAGCTGAGGTTGAGTCATTGCAGTTCTGTGAATCATTGCCCTGGACTGTGTTCAATTTTCAGTCAGATGGCTAATCTTTGCTAAATAGGTATCAATAGCTATTATTACTGTATTACTCCATTACATTTGTGGCCTTCCTCTTTTTTCATGTTCTTTCAGTATTGTCATACATAATATATGGGATCATTGTAGGATCATCATTCAACCTAGAATTCTCACCTGAGGCACCAATGACTAGGCTCAAATTATGTATTTTGGAAACATTATAAGAAGGCTTACTTCTCTGGAGAAGGATCTCATGTTGAGAAAGATAGAAGGAAAGAGAGTCACAAAATGGAGAGTCTCAGCTGCAGTAGCAATGATTGGAAATGCTGAAGGACAAGGTTAGAGCCAGATCATCAGGGAGAAAATCTCTCTTCATGCATTGTGGCTAAGAGCTGACAACAACTTGAAAGCACATAATCATCGTCAAATATTCTTTCTGTTCACATTATGTGTCTAAAATATGAAAGTCATAGTCTTGTCATTAAGCTTCTAAGGAAAGCTTAGACTTGATTTCATCCAATATAGATTTATTTGTTCTCCAATCAGTCCATGGCACTTGCCAATACCATAATTCAAAAGCACCTATTTTCTTTCTGTCATGTTTCTTTATTGTCCAACTTTACCCCTAGATAAATTTGAAAAGTCTAAACAATGTTGGACCTATCTATATAAAGGAACATCTTCAAGATCCTAGGATATCTTGATGCATCTAAAATCCCAGAAGCCTGGAGAAATATACTGCTGACATTAAGGTCACATAAAGTGTTAATACCACTTTATAATGCCTTGGTAAGGCTACCATATTGCATCCAGTTTTGGTCGCCATGATGTAAAAAATATGTTGAGAGTCTTCAAAGAGTGTAGAGAAGAGCAACAAAGATGACCAGGAGACTGAAGGCTAAAACATATAAAGAACGGTTGCTGAAATTGAGTACGTCTAGTTTATTGAAAAGAAGGACTGGGGGTGACATGACAGCAGTGTTCCAATATCTCAGGGGCTGCCACAAAAAAGAGGAGAGTCAAGCTATTCTCCAAAACACCTGAAGGTAGGACAAGAAGCAATGGATGGAAACGAATCAAGGCTAAGGAGAAATTTCCTAACAGTTAGAACAATTAATCAGTGGAACAACTTGCTTCCAGAAGTTGTAAATGCTCCAACACTAGAAGTTTTTCAGAAGAGATTGGACAACCATTTGTCTGAAGTGGTGTAGGGTTTTCTGCCTGAGCAGGGGATTGGACTAGAAGACCTCTAAGATCCCTTCCAATTCTGCTATTCTATTCTATTCTATTCTATTCTATTCTATTCTATTCTATTCTATTCTATTCTACACTGAGTCTCAGCAGCTTTCTTCTCTGCTCTCTATAACTCATTTTGGTGCTATAGAGACTTTTATTTTCCTAGCAACTCACCTATTCTCTTTCCATCGTTATGTATTATGCTGAATAAAGTATGATAACTCCACAATCTCAAGAGACCTGATAATGAGGCTGATGGAGGTAGAACTCTATGATGCAAGAAATATCTTGGCTCTGCTTTTAATCTCCAACTTCCACTGAACAGGAAGGTCACCCTACTTCCATGGCAGGTCAGAATTGTGCTGATCTTCATAATTAAACCAATTATTTATGATTATCTCAAATAAAGTCTAGAGTTGTGGCTAGCCCTTTTTCATCTTTCAGAAACATGTTCACTACCAATATAATCCAAATATATTTCCACCAGCAAAGAGGTAATGAACAATTTTAGCAAATTCATTGCTCATCCTATCCTCAAGATTAAACAACTTCAACAGTCACTGCTTAATTATTAAAATACTTTCAGTATTTATGTATGGTGCCTAGATTATGTATAATGTACTGAATGATTACCATGGAATTCCACAGTACATTTGTGCAAATGGTTATTTCTTGATTTTGTGGTACAACGAAGCAAAAGCATGGCTAAACATTAAACATTAAAAAAACTAAAAGAAAGTTTGCTTTTCAGTAACAATAAGCTGAGTATTTACATTTAAAGTTTTCATCGAAGGAATCAAAAACTTATTTACGTTTCACAAGTTTGGAAAATGTTGTTTCTTGTAACTGCTGTTGCCTTTCAGTCAGTGGGAGCCAAGAAAGGAAACTGAAGGTACATGAGAGAAACAAAAGGGAGAGAAACAGTGGCAGGAACAAAAATCTGTCATACTGTTAAACATCTTTTACTCTGACACATATTCCACTGAGCAGCAAACAGCCCAGGATATCTAAAGATGAATTAAGAGAAGCTGAGTGGGACTTTACATATAAGTCATGCTCCTCCTTATAGGCCTGAATTTCCATTCTGCCTCTCCCCAGAGAGTGCTGAGTGAATGTTATTGCATTCAATTCAGCATCCCTCCTCTACTGACTACCGGTAACTCAATTTTACTGGACCCTGAGGACTTGTATGATACATTGTTCTCACTGTTCGAAGATTACATTGTTTAGTTGACATGTTAGTCCAAACAGCATAATTTTATTAGCTGTCAGCATCGATGACAGGGGACAATCAGGAGCAAAAGGGGACTTTAAAAAATAATGATAAAAAGAATTTCAAAGAGCAGAGGAGTCTTTCTTTTTCTTTCTGCTCAAAAGAAATCTTTTGTATGATCTTGGCATATCTGTTTATTATTTCAATTCTGATGAGGACATGTTATTATCTTATTTTAACTCCACGCTGCTGGTCTTTAGCATTATTTGATGCCACGAATGCATTCGGGAGGCAAATTTTTATTGTATTTGGCTTTATTTACTCTTTTTTATCATGGAATGGGGACAGTTATTATGTGGGAAAATGTGACTAACTAGTATTTATCTTTCTTTCCAGTCCAATATTGCACTTTTTTTTTTACTCCATGCACTTTGATTCTTTTTAAAGTGAATATTTAACTGATAACAGATAGAATATGTCATGAAATGTAAGGACAGAAGTGGTATTCAGCAGGTTCTGACCAGTTCTTGGAGAAACGGTAGCGGAAATTTTGAGTAGTTCGGAGAAGCAGCAAATACCACCTCTGACTGGAGATCTTACAGTAACTTTCCCCTGCCATATCCATCAAGCCACACCCACGGAACCGGTAGTAAAACAATTGTAATCACACCACCGCATAAGGAAATCTGCTTTCTCCTGAAGGGAGGGTGATCTAGTTTGTTTCTTATAAATGGGAGTTGCCATTTTTGTTGAATGTTTAAAATGGCTATTTCAAGGGGCAAAATGAGATGCCAGAGAGCAAGCTTCCTTTTTAATATACACAGCTTAGCATCTGAAACAGCAAGCTGGTATACCCCTCTGCAAATAACGTGCTTTGATTCAGCCCTCCATTATCCTTCACAGTTAGTCCTTTGCATATATGCACTTCAAACATATAGCGGGTTGCAAAGGAATAAATCAGGGGTTCACAAAACCCACACAAGAATAACCAGAGAAAGAAAAGTTCTAATTCAAACCTAACCTATCTGAATTCCCATCCACTCTGAAAGCTGCAGCTTTGTATTTCAACATAGCCTGTTTATTCTATGGTGGATTGCTCATACCTGTTCATAATACTTGCTGGGCCGCTGATTACTTGAGGGGGGAAAAGATTAATTCCAAAATAAAATTGAGAAGCTGAATACAAGGTTCATCTCTACGTTCATCTCTGCTCTGATACGTGATATGATCAAGAACCAAAAGAAAAATGTGGGGGAAAACCTTGAAAAAATTGACATATAAATGTCATTTTTGCTATTACAAAAACAGTCCAGCCATTTAAGACAAGAACTGGCACCCTCTCTTTGTTCAAGTGGACACAGTAGACATATTGTTTCCAGAAAAGCACTAGTATAACTGTATACCAATTCCAAATGTGAGCCTTCCGTATCTTCTGTGATAGCTAACCAGGATCCTTTCTACTCTAGTTACTAAATTCAACAGAATTAAGAGAGGCCAGGAAATGAAACTGAGGATAGAATTCATCTTCTAGGCATCACACTCCATTAGACAAACATCTGAAACGAAGAGAAGAACGAAAATAATGAGAAGTGGGAAATTCCATAAAATAACTTCAGTGGGAATCCTTAGGGTGTTCTGAATCAGAAGGTCTTTAAGGATTTATAAATATCACCAGAAAATAACCCATGGTAGAAGTATGGTTCTAAATCACATGCAGTATGGAGAAGGGAAATGAAGTCTGAGAAAGCAATCTAAAAATACTTGGAAACCAACATGATTCCTTAATAGGAAACGGAGTTAATTGGGACAAAAACATAACTATTGTTATTTTAGCTGGAACAAAGTTCCAAATTTTGTAATTAAGTGTCATTGGTAGGAAAAGGAGAAAGAAAGCAGATCAGAACATTAATCTGAGTGGAACACTAAATTCCAATCAGTGGGAGTCAAGCCAGAGGGCTTGTTCAGTGAGGTTAAATATGGAACAGAAAGTCTTTTTTCTATCTATTAGAATCTGCCTTAAGGTGTTCATTTGGTTTAAGCCTATTAAAATACAGTTTATTTTTCCAATTTGCCCCCAACTGTAGTTGCAAACACAATAAAAGTCATGGTTCAGAGAACAAACTTGTAGTTATGTGAATCAGAAATAAACCTGGGGCAGAGCAACAGATCATCAATCAAGAAATGTCTAGCTTGTTTGCTACTATTTGGCTATGATGCTATGATGCTTCTGTCACAAAGTTTCCTTATTGGCTATGTTGCCCCCAATGCCCCCCCCACCCCTTGCATCAAAAGCAGACAAACTAGTCTAGCAAAAAAAATAATAATAATAAGGACTAGGGGAAGCATGATAGCAGTATTCCAATATTTGAGGAGCTGCCATAAAAATGAAGGGGTCAGCCTATTTTCCAAAGCACCAGAAAGCAAGACAAGAGACAATGGATGGAAACTAACCAAGGAGAGAAGCAACTTAGAACTAAGGAGAAATTTCCTAATGGTGAGTACAATCAACCAGTGGAATGGCTTGCCTTCAGAAGTTGGGATGCCCCAACACTGGAAGCTTTGACGAGCAGACTGGACAGTCTGTTATAAGATATCTTGCTCGAGCAAACTAGATGACCTCCAAAATCCCTTCCAACTCTCTTATTCTGCTATTCTCACAATTCTATCAATTCATAGCTTCATGGCATTCGGCATTTTTACTAGAGCCAGTTTATAGTTATTCTATGATCAACTCACATGATAGGGATTTTCACAGATCATATAACATATTGAAATTACGCCTGCAAACATCCTCAAAAATATGAATAGGGCATTTCTTGAATTCTTGAATACCAGGAAACTGATCATTTAACTTCCTTAAAGTTACAGTGGGATCCTCAATACTGTTAATAACCTAACGTATTAATATATCAGATAGAGTCTCTTCAGTAAAACCATTTTTGAAATTATTCTTAAATGAGGGCTTAGAGCCACAGCAGTTTCACATCTATCACCCTGCTAATGAAGGATACTCCAAGTGCATAAAAATTACTCTTTATCTACTATGATTTGTCTAGATATAGCTGGTGGGCACCATCAAGGTGGGTACCTAGTTTTGCAATACATTTAATTGGTAAAGAGGGAGTAGAGTTGCTATGGATTATGGGATGAGACATAGTTTTAGTCTATCACAGTCCAGGAAGATAGGTAATGTTTTACGGATCCCTGCATCATGGGATGTATGTAATAAATGCATGTGTTACTTCGTGGAGAAGGAAAAGAAGAAAAAAATATTAGTTATTCCCCATGCCATCTTTTCCAGGGCTGTGCATTTACCTTTCCAGCATTTCAGAACTTAGCACCCACAAAACTATCTGTTGTATTGCAAAAAAACAACAACAAAAACCTGTTGAGTAAAAACCCAGTGATTAAAGCTCTCTATGCTCTGTAGGGAGCTGTGAATATAAGGTCAGATAGGGTGGGTACACTGCTAATCCCTTCCCCTAAATATTGCTGTCAGGGTTCCAGCAAACACACCCCAAATGAATCAAAACTCCAAGGCAGGCATCTTCCTCAAGGTATAGATTTATTAGGCATGTCATATTGGCACATCTGGGAAACCCCCGACTCTGGAGGTCTCTGAGTTTTCTCCAGTCAAATCAAAACCCAAAGTTCTTCCCCGCAGGTCACAAGTACATCACATGGTCCAACCAGGTTGCAGCCACCATCTTGGCTGGCTTTGGTCCATGCCTCTCCAACACCTGGTAGAACGTCCTTAGTCCCATGGGAAAGAATGTTGTTTCGGCTGCACATTTGCAGTTATCTCTATCTCCCCCGTTTAGTTCACACAGCTCCAATAGGCCTGGCTGGGGCAGTCCTAAAAATACTCCCCAAATGGCTCCACTCTAAAAATGGCTCCAGGGCTGACAATTGCCATCTGATGGGAGATGTGTGCCTTTTCCATGGCAGTCCCTGCCTTCTGGAACGCTCTTCCCCCCTGAAGTTCTGCAAGTCCTTATCCTCTTATCCTTCCATAAAACTTTGAAGCTCTGGCTTGTCCTCCAAACACTGGGATAACATTGGATAACTCTACATTAGAAGGTTGACTTGGTCTTTGTTGTTTTTAATATTTTAGCCTGTAAAGTTATATAGTTTTAATATGATTTCATGTGCTTTTAACTTTTGATTGGGAACTACCCAGAATTGTTTAGAAGATAAATATTTTAAACAAACAAATAAAATAAGCATGCCCATCAGTAGTATATGGTAACCTGCACTATAAAATATATAGACTTGTAAGACATGCCTAGGATCTTGCCATTTAGGTTTCTAGAAGATGATGAAGGCCATCTTATTTGAGGTCAGAGGGTGGCTGTTGATTGTTTGGATGCATAACTGTAGCTACTGGATGAGTACAGTATGTGTAATGATATTGTTTGTAAGGAGGAGCATGTCTTATATGCAAACTCCCACTCAGCAAAACCACTAACTTGTACACCAATTCTAAATGTGGGCCTTTCATGTGTTCAGAGGTAACAAAATTAACAGAATTGAGAGGCAAGTGTTATTGGGTAATGAAAAAAATTTTTTTTTAAAGAATCAAGGAATACCACTGGCTTTTGTCCTAAACTGGTTTAACAAAGACAAATAAATTTCAACATATAAATGAAGAAGTTACTACATGTAAAGGATATATGTCATTACAAAACTTTGTATAGTACAAAGGAAACTACTTTAGACATTGATAACTTAGCTCTCCATAGAATTATAAACTAAATACTATTTGTTTTTTCAATATTAGAAGGTAGCTATGAATAATACCTCATAGCACAGAAGTATAGGAGATGCAATATAAGAAGCTACAATTTGATCTCTGATATTTTGATTAAAGTTATCAGGTTGCAAGTAATGCAAAAGAGTAAGAGTTAGTATTAAGTTAGTAGAAAAATGTTTCCTATATTTCTGATGAAGATTAGAGTATAACTTTGGATATTTCTGTGCTGGAACGAAACACTTGGTAGTAACATTACCAGCAAAAGAATCAGAAATCTCAAATTTCCCGTTGGCAAGTGAACTAATCATATACAGTTTGTCTCTGATACACTGATCCTGCCCACACTCTTATCTTTCTTGGTGACTTCAATCTACTTCATATTAACTGGACCCTAAACGAATGTACAACTGAACCCATACATGCAACCTTCTACAATGCTGTTACAAATCTGGGACTGGAACAACTAGTAACCAACAGTACTAGACTTAACAACTGCCTCGATCTCATCTTCTGCAATAGTTTGAATTTAATTTATGGAATACAAACTAAAGAACCCTTTTCCAACAGTCACCACAATATGATTGACTTTTGTCTCAACGTACACCCACACAAAAATCATCACAATGACATAATCTCCAATTACAACTTCAAAAAAGGCAACTATGGTCTTTTAGACAACGATCTCTCATCCCTTGATTGGCAAACTCTATTCACTGGATGCAATACTGTTGAAGACCATTACAACATATTTATAACTATGTATATACTTATACCCATTATCTTGTTAGCGATTGACAAATCAAAATAAATAAAAATAAAAAATAGGTGCTTTAGAGTTGCATACTTGTGCGCACTGTATGCTAAATTCACATACCAAATTCCCAACACAATAGAAATCTTCAGCATATCTTCTCACAAAGTAACCTCAGAGCCTGTAAAAGGGCGATATCTAAAAACACTCCATGACCAGAGATCCATAAAACAGTAATTGCCTTCCTGAACTGTGAGAGAGACTGTCATGTCAATAAACAGAAATCATATTATTACAAATCCAGGAGAACTGCTCTTATTCTCTCCACTGGCAGAGAAATTAAGAAAATGATATTTAATACTGACAAAAAATATAAAATGCAAATAGAGGTTGGTATCTTTAATCTCAAGTGCAGCAGATGGGTCATTTTATTTTCCATTAGAAGTTTAGGGACTGGTCATTCTCAAAGCAAGATTCTAAGAGTTATTGGATCAATTATGTGGCAAGCAATGCAAAGCTTGTGCTCCTGGTGGGATGCAATCAATGGCACTTACAAAGCAAGTATCACTTGGAATTTCATTGTTCCCCATTGCTTTGAAAGTAACACATCTATATTGCAGCTATATCATATTTCCCAAACTCTGAGAGTGACCAAAATGAATAAATCTTTCTCCACAGCATCTGCGCTTTTAACATCCTTTCTGGCGGAACAGAGCGCCTGTGACTTCTTTCAATAATCTACCTCCTTTTTTCTCTTGTTCAGTCACTCACTCACTCACACACACACACACACACACACACACACAAGTACATGTCTTTGGGAACCCATAAAAACAGCAACAGCACAATTTTTAGATCTGACATTATTAAATAATTGCTTAAATATTATAAAATGTCATTACTTCCACTCTTCTTATCAGTCCCTACAGGGACTCTTGGTTTGACTGCTTTAAAACCTCATAAACTCACATACTCTTTCCTGAAGTCAGAATATGCAACTCTCCCTGGAATTTAGACCCAGTTTACTGAAAGTTATGGCTAAATCAAGAATAAAAATGTTAGATTTTAAAACTAACCGGACTTGGGATTCAAGGTATTTATTTGTTTCCCTGCCCTTCTAAATGAAGTCCTCTTTTTTTGTCAGCCTTTTGTCAAAAAGCTCATCAAACAGCTAACTGAAGTTGAAAATGCAAGGTATCCTACCTGTCTTTCTTATTTTTCCCACATGCTTATTTCATGTTCTTTTTCTTCAACTCTTCTGATTTTTTCCCTTAGTTATTATTTTTTTTTGGAAGGGGAGGGAAAGCATGTGGAATGCCATCTTACTGACTTGCAGTCCTACAACTAGAACTGATGTATCACAAGTGATGGAAAGCATCATCTAAAAATGAAAAAATCCATTAACTTTTTTTTCCCACTGAAAATTGCTTCTCCTTTTTCTTTTGTCTCAGAGTACAAAATGGAAATGTTACTATTTGAACCATGGAACACATGATCACTATCCACAAAAGTGTTCTGATATTGGGATAACTTAGTCAGGTGTGACAATTAGCTAGGGAAGATGCTTGGTTCTTGGAAAGGCAGGGGAAAGGGGGACAACTCCACCAAATATAATGTAAAATATAAAATTCAGTTGTCATTTCAGTTTCTTTACAAACTATGCTCTTTCCACAATTGCCAGTGCTTGTGACTCAACCCAAAATGGGTCTCAGTAGACTCCAGAGGAAGTTCCCCTGCAGGGCTGGCAAATATTAGCAGCCAGGGCTATATGATGTGATGGTGTCAA
The DNA here is from genome assembly GCF_049901715.1 of Pseudonaja textilis. NCBI lineage: Eukaryota > Metazoa > Chordata > Lepidosauria > Squamata > Elapidae > Pseudonaja > Pseudonaja textilis. The sequence continues at coordinate 59,277,861 of NC_141990.1, read as the reverse complement.
AATGGTAGAGAAGCAGAGGAAGGAAGAGCTGTGGCACTTTGGGACAAAGAACTTAAAAGCACTGCTGGGAGACATGTACCTGCAGATTCAGAAACTTAATAGTGAGGGACAAAGAGTGAAAGCTCCTCAGTATTAACTGGGCTTTGTTTGGCTGTTTTCCTCGCTCAAGTCTGACAAGCCCCCTCTCTCCCAATCCAAAGCCCCCTCCATATGTGGTGCAAATTGGAATACAAATCAGAGGAAAAAGCTTTCTTCTGTTTGAACAAATTGCTATAGATTCACCCCCGTCTCAGGTCAGAGCCCCCGATGGGAAATATTTTCACTGGCTGACTGCTAATAGACTCTGGAGCAGCCATGGGATCAATAGCTGAATAAGAAAATTAGCCAAAGCACACAAACTGATTTCGCCTTGTTTTGAATTACAGCAGCTTTGGTGAACCTATTTTATTCTCTTCTTTTCTTCTCGGTTTCTCTTCCTTTGCATTTCCCTGTTCAGCTATTTTTCAAACTGAGTCATATTTGCAGGGGTATCATAAAATACACACAAGAAGATGCGACACCTTCTTAGAAATGTTTACACACATTAATATTTCCTGGCCCAATGGCAGAATTGCAATTTTCCTTAAGAGTGGAAAGACTGGGGGATTTGCCACATTGACATACATTGTCCTTAGGATGGAAGACACATGCAAAGCCCCTTTAGGAAAGCATTTATCTATGCAGGTAAAGAAGACATTTCCAAATATCTAGAGGCTTGATGGCAAAAAAAATAAAATAAAGCATGACAGATGAAAATAGCTATTTTGGCAGGCAAGTAGCAACATTACTAAAGGACTGATTAAAACAGATTTCTAGGAAAGAAATCATTGTTGGGAACTGAAATACAAGAAATGAGCCAGGAAATGGTGCAAACAGACCATTATTTCTATACAATTATAAGCTAAGGTTGAAATCTGCCCACAATGCCCTACTCTTAAATCAAAGAATGGAATAAATAAACACCCCATTCAGTTAAATGCTATTTGTACTTCACTTTGGTCGAATGTTCTTTTCAAAAATCCCAGCCAAAAATTTTGACAATCATTCTGGCAGTCAAATCTGCCAGACTTTCGATGAATCTGCTAATGAATTATTCTTGTATGAATGAACATTATGTACCTGCATAATTTTGATATTTACACTTCCTTGTAGAAAACTATTTTTTAACCCAGGAAATGGTTAGCCCTTTACCATGACCAAGCTTCTATTTTTTTATAATATGTAAAACACCTTTAATTTTTAAAGTTCTAATGTCTCCAAAAACTTGTATCATCACATGGTTCTGTACAACTACAGAAGTAAAGTAGATATGAAAGGGAGAGAAATGAGCCATGTTGCAGTATTCCAGACTATCCATTTACTTGCCTAGTTTTCAAGCAGAGAACATTGCATTTATTACCTATGCTACTATAATCTTTTTCAATGTGAATGTTTTACACGTTGAATGCTAGAATTTTCAAAAACTTCCATCCCACATATTTGGAAAACAGCAAGTTGGAGAAAGTAAGTGTGCAGCTAAATGTTTGCTGCTCTAATCCTGATCATCTTACAGCTTCCAAGTGCATTACATCTCCAGTTAGTGATCACTTGATCTGGCAGATCCCATTATAGTTAAGGAAGTAGAGACTGATATTAAAACTTGCCAGAAGTAGGATTTGACCTGAGCAATGGTATAATACAGGGGAGTCAAACTCAAGGCCAGCGGGCTAGATTCGGCCCACGGGATGCTTAGATCTGGCCCATGCAGCCGCCCTGGACACAGCAAAGGACTGGGAAGAGGGAAGGAAAAAGAAGAAAAAGAAGAAAAGGAAGGGAGGAAGGAAGGGGGGAGGGAGGGAGGGAAGGAGGAAGGAAGGGAGGGAGGGAGGAGATTATAATGAGAGTAAGGGAGGGTCTGACGGAAGTTCTGCCATAGCACTTGGCCATCACAATGCCACCCCCATCCCGGTCATGCTCCCCCTGCCCCCGAAGTCAAACACCCTGATGCGACTCTCAATGAAATTGAGTTTGCACCCCTGGTATAGTAGTTCTATATCAGAACTCACCATACAGATAGTAAAACAAATTGCAGCAAGAATGTTTTTCGGGAAGGGTACCTCATATCTTAATTTTTAGCCTGGTGCAGGCAGACAATAGATTGCACATAAGCAATATCTCATCAATGAATTGAAGACAAACTGGCTTCAAAGAGTTCACTTTACATTAAATAATAATACAATAAGATTCTGTTTGTTGTTAATATGGCCCCACTTTTTCAACAAGAAAGGCATGGTTTCCCTTGTAAGGAAGTAAGAAACATAGCATTAACTCCAGCAGTGGAATATAATTCTAGGATTTTGTATTAACAAGGGGGACTTGCAAGGGGATCTACAATGTTTATGCAAGAAGCAACTGTTGACAGCAGTCCGACAGTTTGTTTCTGTTTTATCTTGTCTTTTAAAAAAACAATGGGAGCTATTGCAAAATCAAATATTGGGGTCCAACCAGCAATCTTCAGAAACATTGCCTCAAATGAGTCAGAAAGCAAGAAAATGGGTAACTATGGTTTTTCTTATTCAGTTTCAGTAATATGCTCTTTTTTACTCAAACAACTGCTATCATAGATAACATGATTTTAAAAAGTAAGTTATTTAATTCAGCTATAATAATGAATAAGAAACATGTGATCTCTAAGCCACAGAATATTTTATTGCTGAAAGAACAGCATTTCTGATGGATGTAACCATCAGATTTTCACTGATGATGATATCTGAAAGCACCCTATTTTAGGGCACGTGAACAAGAAAGAAGATCGTCCTTCAAATATCCTAGATAGGCCTTAAAGTTTTCCCTTTAACAGGGACTGTTAAAGGGAGCCTTGTCTCAAAAAAAAAAGAAAATGTTAAATTGCCACCAGAAATTTGGAAGGGTTAATGCACAGAGTAATAATAAACATAATAAGTAAATAAATAGAAATAATAAAAATCTTGCTTTTAACAATTTGAGAAGGCCTTCAGACTAGAAAGAAATTTTTGTAATTTTCTAGAATTATGTGGGGCAGAGCAAGATGGAGGAGAGAACAGTGGCCATCGGTATGGTTGAGTTGATTATTTTGGAATGTCTGAAGTGTATAAAGATATGTGTGTGTTGGACTTATCTGGAACATTCTATACAATTCGGTTTCAAGCAGTGGTGAATTAGTAAGATGGCTTTATTGTCCATAACAATACAGGTAGTCCTCGGCTTTCAATGGTTTGCTTAGTGACTGTTCAAAGTTATAATGGCACTGAAAAAAGTGACATGACCATTTTTCATACTTATAACTGTTGCAACATCCCCATGGTCACATGATTTACATTCAGATACCTGACATCTGATTCACATTTATGATGGTTGCAGTGTCCCAGGGTCATGTGATCACCTTTTATGACCTTCTGACAAGCAAAATCACTGGGGAAGCCAGATTCACTTAATAACCATGTGACTAATTTAACAACTGCTGTGATTCACTTAGCAAATGTGGCAAGAGAAGTCATAACATTGGACAAAACTCACTTAACCAATTTCTCACTTAGCAACATAAATTTTGGGTTCAACTGTGGTTGTAAGTTGAAGACTATCTGTAACTCTGCTTCTCTAAGATTAGTAACTTGGTATTTTAATTGTTAAATTTTAAATTGTTAGTTTTAATTATTATCTTTTTTAATTGGACACCACACAGAATTACAAATCTGTGATACGGGTATCTATATAAATATGTATAAATAAATAGATGATGATGATGATGGTGCTTAGCACATAGAAATATACCAATGAGTTTGGCCAAAAGTAGGGAAGAGACATGGCATGGATATTTCTTTGTTTGGACCTCTGGATTCATTCAGTTGAGACGCTTCAAGAGATTTTACTTATTTGAACACAAAATGATATCAAAGGCCCTTATTTATCTATTATATTGATTAGTTACTTTGTTGTTTATAAGTTGAGGATGAGGCTTACAGTAGGTCACATTATGGACATATTGTCACCCTATTTTTCTTTCTCACATGAGAAGAATGAACATCTGCAATGGATTCATGTTTCCAGAATAGTTAATGTTTTCCTATAACAAGATCATTTCAAAGGCAAGAATCATATTCAGACCAAACATTTTTAGAGTAAACATTTTAGATTTTTGTTAGAAAATGAACTGCCTTACACTTTATCAAGGTGTTGTGACTCAGAGGTTTGAGCCTGATCTGTCAGAAGACATAGGCTCGAGTGATGAGGAAGATCTGGCATTGAGGTTTGAGCCTGCTTTGTTGGGAGACACAGATGGGAGCCAGGAGGAAGAGGAGGACTTGGCTCTGAGGTTTGAGCCTGCTTTGCTGGAAGTTTCGGAATCATCTTCCTCTTCAGAATCTTCCTCCCTGATTGTGCCTCAGGTGTCGGCAGATAATCAGGAGACCGTGCCAGAGTCATTGGCTGAAGATCAAGCCGAGAAATGCTGGTCTGATGCAAGGCAAAGATGCAGGCAGAAACGTGAAATACAACGTAAAAGGAAATGTCAAATCAGGGACTGAGAAAAGAGACTGACACGCCCTTCAGGGAATATAAGGGGGCGTGTTAGCTCTGAATCCCTGTTCGGGTCAACTTGTTTATTTGAGTTAGCAGTTTGGACAAATTATCTGTGTGGCGTTCACCTCTGATTTATGGTTCTGCTCGTTATCGGACTTGGCAGGCAGCTTCTGGAAAACTGCCAAGGACAGATTCAGCCAAAGGAAGTTAACTCTGTTGTTCCTGTTCCTGTCTGTTTGTGCATTTTCCTTTGGAAATTTGGACTCTCACCGCATGGCCACAGGTAAGACAGAACATCAAGGTATCATTTTTTTATTTGTAGCAATTATGGCACTTCTCAATTTGTCATATGTTCTCCAAGAATGTATGTGGGTTGCCATCTGTACAATATGTACAGTGATTTTATAATATAATATCAAAATAATGATGCATGATAGGTTTACTAATTCAAATTACATACATACATACACACACACACAAATATAAAATTATAGCTTCTTTGGAGATGTAATACTTAAATATAAAAATGAAGCAAAACAACAAAAAGTAACAGGTGTAAAAAACCTGAACTAACAACAAAAGAACAGAAATATTATAGTCTTACTATCCCAAAAATCAATAATTCTAATCAAGCTATTTTAGAACCTGGGTCAGAAAACTGAACAAGCCTTCTCCTGGAATCTTAAAATATGATGATGAATAAAGTCAATTATTAGTTGACAATGTGCTGTCTATCCATAAATCCCAAAAATGCTGCTCTATGATGATGCATGAATACTACTACTTCTCTTTGGCTATTATGTAGGAAGTACAAGTAACCTAGGATGATTACCAGTGCAACTTAATGGCATCTAAATTCCAAAAAGTCCAATAGGGTTTATTTCCAGAAAGTGAGAATAGATTTGTAACCATATGTCAGTGCTTTTGAGCCTCATTCAAAATGGCTCTAGGTTAACTCAGATTTCCTTCCAGTAAAGTTCAAATTATTAAAATATATTCTTGCCCTACTTCCGTCTCAATCCATTTCAAGTGTCAAAGGAATTTGACTTTGCCTCCAAAAGCTCAGATCCAATGAGTTAGTTACTCTCTAGGGCGCCACAAACCTCTCCAGCAGCAAGGAAATCACTGTACACCTCTGAAGTATGTACTTGGATTTGTTTTTTTTTTTAAAGTAACACTCATATATCAAACAAATAGCCAGCTCACCATTTATTCAGTCCCTGCCATATAATCTAATATCACATTATTAGGAAATAGTTGCTGTTTGCCTTGACAATCCAACATTTCCAATCATCTGTCCTAACAGCGTTGATGAGAATTTAAAAAAAAACCTTGTTTGCGACAATTAAACTGAGCAAGTGCAACTTAAAGCCCTACAAGTTGCAAATCAATATCTCCTGGGTAATTCACCAAATCAAATATGCTTTGTAAATGTATTAGAATGCCCTTAACCAAATCAGAACAAGAACAAGCAGAATAGAACACATTAGCACAATTAAAATCGGTTGCAGAACACAGATAAAGCAAAATCTTATCCGGGATGCCATACTATAGTTTATTAATAATAAAAATTCCAACAAACGAGTAGAAAGATATGAAACACCTATAGCACTGTCACAATAATTCAAAACAAGACAAAACAAGACACTTATCAACAGTACAATTTAAGTGGTAGAGGACAGAAAGCTCTTCAGGACTTTTTGAATGCCAGCAGGCTCCCAATTTCAGGAAGATGTTCCATAGGTTAGGCACAGCAATAGAGAAGACAATAGACTTTTAGGATCCTAGAAAATCATATTGTCTAATACATAGGATTTGGAGTATGACAAACTAAACTCTGAGGTAGGCAATCTCAACAAAGAATAGATTTATTGGATATGTTATATTAGCCCAAGCTGGTGAAAACTGACTCTGAATATTCCTGTGGTTTTCACCTGATTAAAAGTGAAAGTTTGTCACTTTCTCAAAACAATCAGTCACATGGTTCAATTAGGATGCTCTCCAGTTGCTAGGTGACTTCAGTCTTCTCCTTCCGAGCACCTGCAGGAATAGCCTTGGTTCCCACAAGAAAGTATTTGTTTTGGCTACAACATCCCAACTATCTTTATTCTCCCCTCCCTATCCCTCTTCCATGGTGTGTCAGCTCTGAAGTCTCAAAAATGGCCTCAGTCAGACCAGCTTCAGGGTTGACACCCTGTTTGATTTTGTTGAGCAAGCAGAGATAACAGAAGATGGAAAATTCCTTGAATAATCTTGAGCCATGTACGGTTTTACAGATGACAGTCACATCTTGAAATGTACCCAGAACCTAACCAGTAATCACTGCATTCACACAGTAATGGTGTTACATGAGTATGCTTATAACTATCTGTATTATTGCATTTTGGACCAGCTAAGGACTCATGTAAAAATACATTGCAGGAATCCAGGCAAAAGGACTTCAAGGTACAAGCGAGCATAATCTGGGCCTCCTAAAAGAAGTGGGACAACTGATACACAGGTAGATTTGTGCAAAGGTTGTCCTAGCCATTTCAAGCAGGAATTGAGTGTCCAGGTGGATACCCCAGATTCTGACTGATGCAGTCCTGCCTCATGCAGGTCTAAAAAGGAAAATCTCCTGCACTGGGTAGTCCCCAATCCATATCCATTTGATTTCGCTTGGCTTAAAGACTGAGGTTTTATTCCCTGCCCCCAGCCATCCAGACTGCCACAGCCTTCAAACCCTGAATTAGAACTTGATATTTTAGCAAGTTAGGGTAAACTGGATTTAAGTAATTAATATTAGGGAGTGATTTAGTCAAACAGACACAGCCAATTTTGTACCACATAATCTAGAGGGTTTTTGTTTTCAATATTCAGAAAAAATATTTTCTCAGATTTGAAGCTTGTTGTCTAAAGCCAACTGCATATGTTTCACTTTTTCTGTAGAATTGTTGCTTTTTCAAAAAGTCTTCCTATGTTAGTCCACTGTTAAAGAGAGATAAATAACAGATGCAGCTTGTTTCTCTTATCCTAAATATTTTCTCAGGCAAAGGCAAATGCTATGGACCCAGTTTGCAAGTGGGAGTAACTTTTACTGCCAAAAAATGGAAAAGGGTGCATCAATGCTAATTAGCCTGGAATAAATATTAAGAAAAAATTGGTACTTTTTAAAGGTTTAGCTTAAGCTTTGTGATTAAATCAGCTTATTTTTTTTATAAAACATGCTCAATTCCAACTCATTGAGCAATCACTGAAACATCAACACGTTTCTTTGTCATTTGCCTCAAGTCAAGTTATCAAATAATAATTTGAATACTGAATTATAGAGTAATGGCAGAGTTCTTTATTTTGAAGAAAAATAAGTTTGATTACTAAGTAATCAAACATGCATCTTGAATGACTTTAAAAAAAAATATTTTAATAAATTCAGTAGTAGGTAGGATAATAGAAAATTCTATGGGGAAAGAATTCCTGAAAAAGGGGATATTAAAAATGCAACAGGAAATGCTTTTAGAGGATTTCCAGCAGTGCAAGAGGAAAAATGGGGGATATTTATAAACATCTATATAGGGGCACAGAGATTTTAGTGAACATCTGGTGGGGGAGAGGGGACATATAAAAAGATGAAAAGAGAAAGGATGACCAATGAGAAATAAATATAGGCATTACAGAATAGCAAAGTATGTTAGAAAAGCTAAAACTCAGCATCAGGTGAGGTTTGAATAGAAAATTAAGTTTTAAAAGTACTTATTCAGATATGTTCAAAAGAGAAAGAAATGAATTAGGGTATTAGCTGCTAAAGAAAGATGGCAAAATATCAACAGGTAGGAAATACCAGGAGATATGCCTGAAGCAGAAAATGCTTTCCTGTAAACTTGAAATAAGACACCACATTCTGGAAGTTATCAAGCTATAACTGGCTGCAGTTTGGGTTGCAGAAATAAAACCCACAACAAAAATTTGGACAACCGCTTGAGATAAAACAAATTAATTCTACTCTCTATAGTTCTGTGGGCACAATATGAAATCATTGCTTTTCAGCAGTGCTTAAGCCCATGTGAGATGGTCCTAAGGAATCCCTAAGTCATGTGCTTGTTTGTTGTTCTCTCTGTAGGGAATCAAGGGGTGGAGGGAGAGAGTGGGAGAGAGGGAGAGAGAGAGGGAAGGAGAGAGAGTGGGGAGGGAGAGAGTGGGAGAGAGGGAGAGAGAGATATGCACCTCTCTGGAAGAAACAACAATATCTAATTGTCACTGCTTCTATCCGACCAGACATATTTTTCCTGGTTGCTCAATTTTGTGCTATCATTTGTTGTATGTGTCCTATCTATGGTTGAAGTTTTGCACAAATTTTTCATGAATACCACTACTATCTCTATTATAGTATATTATGCAATTTTATTGCATTTTATTTAAAAATAATGATTACAGACTTATATATTTTACTGCTGTGCTTTCTGTCTTAACAGCCCTAATGAAGATTTGATGATGATATGCTAATGTAGATGATTTCATTGAGGGCTGCATCAGGGTTATGCTTGACTTCTGGGGGCTGGGATGGGTATGGTCATGGTGGGCATGGCCAGCTTGACATCACTCATGTCAGGGCCGCTTGTGGTGGCCCAAGTGCTCTGTCAGTGAAAAGAGGCTCCTGAGCTCCATTTTCGGCTGCAATGGCCTCCTGCAACTCTCTGCCAGCAAAAATTGAGCTCAGGAGGGCCACGCGGTGCTGGATGGCATCCTGAAACCCTCTGCCAGCAAAAAAGGAGTTTGGGAGGGCCGCATGAAGCCCTCCTGGACTCCATTTTCATTGGTAGAGGCACCATGGGCCAGTCTTTCACTGTTCCCAGGGTGGTCCCATGGGCCAGATCTAAGCACCCGGTGGGCTGGTCCTTGAGTTTGACACTCCTGGTGTACATAATGGTGATACATTTAGTTATCCTCAAGCAGACAAAATCTGCTAACCTTTGCTCTGACTTTCCTTAAAAGTTACTCCAACAGTTTACCCTGAAAATATAGATATTCTAACTCAGAGGTCACCAACCAGTGGTCTGTGGACCACTGGCAGTCTGTTATAAAATTTTGGTGATCTGCAGCGCATCCGAATCTGCATGTGATACCAGCAGTGGGGGGACTGATGTGCACGGGGAGGGAGGGTAGCGCGTGGGGGATCGCAGCATTGGAGCCCTTCCTGGGTATTCCCTGGCCTGCGAGGGGGTGGGGGGAAAGAAACCTCTGAACTGGTGCTGGGTGGTAGGAATCTGATGTTTGGAGGCTGACAAGCCACGTTCTGAAGACCAGAAGTTCAGAGGTTCCTTTCCCCCCACTCCCACCTCCAGGGACAGAGGGAGAGAGAAAAAGAGAGAGAGAGAAAGAGGGAGAAAGGGAGAAAGAGGGGGAGGGAAAAGGAGAGAGAGATGAGAGAGAGAGGGGAAGAGAAAGAGACATGAAAGATGCCGGTGTTTTGCTTTCTGTGGGAAATGGGTCCAAATAACTTTGAGTATTTAAGGTTGCAGAAACAGGCAGCCAAGCTAAGTGCCTGAAGGACCCCATCCTGTCAGTGGGAGTCCAGGCACTTCAGCGAGTGGCATGCTGGATTCATATTAGTGGTCCATGGGATTTAAAATTATGAATTTGGTGGTCCCTTAAGTCCAAATGGTTGGAGACCCTTGTTCTAACTGAAAGGATTGTAAGAAGAGAAAAGCTGGTTTTATTTTTTTGACCTCTCATGCAAGAGGCAACCCTTTCAATCAACTATCCCTTCCAATCAATTCCAATCAATTCATTAAAATAAACCTTCTCTTCTAAATATGTGACCTCTATGCCTAAATGTAATTTTGCAGAGTCAGAAAGATGAACTATCTTCTACCAACCTACTATTTGAAGCTTCACCTGCAGATTTAAATTTTTTCTGCCTAAAACAAAACTATTGCAAAAGGAAAGAAAGAACAAAGGAAGTGCTCAGGAGAAAGGCCTTATACTAGGAAATATAATATAATGTTTATTTAGGATTTTTATTTTTCTAATTTATATTATATATAATATAATGTTTATTTAGGATATCTATTTTTCTAATTTATATTGTATATAAATTATGGCTACCAAGTAGGAAGGCATAAAATAAAAACATACCTTCCTACTTGGTAGCCATAATTTATATATAATATAAATTAGAACAATAAATATCCCCAGTAAAAATTATATTGACACAATAAGTAAACAGCAGCATGAATCATGTGCATATCCTTAAAACAACTCTTTTTATACCTGTTGTGATAAAGTAATGGAAGAATTGAAATAAAACAGGTTAAAGAAACAAATTCAAATATATCTTTGCAGCTAAATCAGAGGTGGTATTCAGCAGGTTCTGACCAGTTCTGGAGAACCGGAAGTGGAAATTTTGAGTAGTTCAGAGAACTGGCAAATACCACCTCTGACTGGAGATTTTACAGTATCCTTCCCCTGCTACACTCACCAAACCACACCCACAGAACCTGTAATAAAAAAAATTGAATCCCACCACTGAGCTAAATGAACTATGGACTGTAATAACAGAATAAAAGAGCATGGATAAACTAAATTTCCCCTGCCCCCCTCCAGCACACCAGCTAGTATGGAGCACTGTTGAATATTTAAATGCACTTTAAAGCCCTTACAAGAGAATGCAATGCCCAACTTCAAGAAAATCAATCAACAATTACACCAAACAGCCAAAGTCATTCTTAGCTTATTTTAGTTGGTTCTTTGAAAAGCAAACAGCACTGAAACCTTGGCTGGAGAAGGAGGGGGAGAGAGATGATGAAATCTCATTTTTCTGGATCCCAATTTTTCATGCAGTCATCCAATTTTCTTCTGCGACTTATATTATTTGTGTAATTATGTCTCGCACAAGTGGCAGAAATGAGCACAAATGAAATAAACACTCTCGATGCTCTCCAATTCAATGAACATTCTTGAATAATGAGGTGTATAGAGTCACCAGTCTAAGCTTTATATCCTGATTGACCTACATGGAATCTCCTCCAATGTGCATCTCTTAGATGATCCATTCCAGTATGACTTTGCTCCAGTGAGCAAGTGACTTGCTCAGAGTATGATCCAGGTGAATTGATCTCTTATGTCTCCTTTATAATAGCATATCCCAAAAGTGCTTTTTCAACAGTTAACTGGACGTTCTTTGTTTTTCCTTGAAGTCATTTCACTTCTCATCCAAGAAGCCTTTTCTCTTCTGAAGTGACAATCCAGCAGTCCATAACAGAAGAAGCTTCTTGGATGAGAAGCAAAATGTCTTCAAAGAAAAACAAAGAAAATTCAGTTGCCTTGTGAAAAGCACCTTTGAGACAACCACAACCTGGATGAGTGAGAATCTCCATAGACATATAGTAGTATGCAAAGCTTCAAGCACTTTTGGTCAAATTGTTTATTTCAGTGAAGCCCTAAATGAACAGAAGCTGACACAGAATTTGCATGGTACAGAATTAAACACATTTTTCTACAAATGTGAACACATATTTGATAGTCAGGTCTATTTGTTACAAATTTATAGTTAAGAAAACAGTGAATATATAGAGGTTCAGAAATTCTTCTAGTCAGTATTTCATAATACCTTCTTTGTAAGAAAAGACAGCTTTCATATATTTCCTATAGTTATCTGCAGCCAGGAGTCATTTTGGTTTTCCTTGGATCTTGAAACACTCTTCCTTATAGAAGACATCTAATTCTGAAATATCTTTTGTTGCCTTGCATGCATAGCAATTACAATCTCCACACTATAATTGGTGCAGTTAGGTCTGCTATTGATCTAGCATTTGCCTCCGTTTCATACTCTGACGGAAACAACTGTGATCTAACAACATTTATCCATAACAGCATCAATGACAACTGTGGTGCTAATTGGGCTGCCTGTCAACTGTCTGACTAGTGAACCCAAAATAAGGAAACACTCTTGGGAGTTTTGAATTCCCAAAAGTAAAACTTTATTGGATACTCCATTTTGGTACTGAAGAATCGAAACCAGTTCTGGTTTTCCTGTGCAGATGCTTGCCTAGTTAAACAATGGTTCCTCTTTCTCCCCACTCCTAGGTGATCACATTGTCCAGTTATGAGATGTTCTTTTGTTAAAGGAACAGTCTACTTCCTTCTCAAACACCTGCAGCAGTGACCTCGATGATTTCCAGGCTCTCATGATCTATGTGTAACTTCTCAGCATTTCATTCCACCCTTCCCTCCCCCCAGTTTATTGGCAAGTTGAATAGTGATAGGGTTTAAAAGAAGCGAAACGGTTCAATCTTGATTGTAACCATAATTCCACTGTAACTGGGTTTATAATTTGAACAATTGGGAATGGCCCTACTGACATACTTGACTGCTTTTTTCCTTGGGGGAAAAATCTCACCTAATCAGATGCATTTTGTGAGCAATGCAATTTAAGATGGTATTTGAGATATCTTCTCTCTGGAGAACGGTTACAGGAAGTGGGCATGGCTAGTCTGGTGAAGAGAAAGACCAGGGGAGACATGATAGCAGCCTTCCAATATTTGAGGGGCTGCCACAGAAAGGAGGAGCTCAAGCTATTTTCCAAAGCACCTGAAGGCCAGTCAAGAAATAATGGATGGAAACTGATCAAGAAGAGATTCAACCTAGAAATAAGGAGAAATATTCTGACAGTGAGAACAATCAACCAATGAAACAGCTTGCCTTCAGAAGTTGTGGGAGGTTCATTACTGGAAGCTTTCAAAAAGAGACTGGACTGTCATCTGTTAGAAATGGTGTCGGGTCTTTCGTTTGGGGGGGGTTGGACTAGATGACCTACAAAGTCCCTTCCAATGCTGATTATCTGTTATCTGGATATTGGGCCACTTTAGATACTAAACCTGCTGTCCTTGAACATGAAGCCACAATTAAGATTTGGCTGCCCGAACACCAATTTGTGGTTCACAGCCACACAAATTTCATCTGCCATATAAGTCACTTAAAGCACTTTGCCATAAATCAGTATTCACCTGTGAATACTGCACAATACTTTGTGTATCATGAAAGTGCTGGAGTTCACAGTATCAGATCGTTTTCAACCTATTCTCACTATTACACAGTAAATTAAGAGATAATGAGATCTAATAGTTTACGACAATCAGATGGAGGAGACACCAAAACCCAGTCTCTTGCTACCTGCTACCTGTCTTCTTCAACCACTGAGTAGGCAGGGTTTTCCTGCTCAGTTTGAGAACAGGGGCTTGTGACCAACATGAGGCAACATGAGGCAGAACTGAGTTATGCCTAAATTAGGCATCCACAAAGTCAAAAGATGCTTTGTGTCTTTCAGACTGCTGGTCCATAGTTGCAAACTGCATAACACATAACAAATGTGAAATGTTCCCCTATCATGTTATCCTCAGGCCCACAACACAACCAGTTTGACTGTGGTGGCTGGTCTGCTGGCATGTCTGGATTATCATTACATTCTAAGGACTCTATTTGTGGGGGGAGGGTCACCTTCTCCTCCTCTAAGCCCCCATCCCTAGATTGTTAATGAGCTAGAGGGGACCGACAAGCGTCAAATGTCACCACCTATACCTCCTCTCCTTATCCAAGAGAGAAAGAGTTCCTCTTCCAGCAGTGGGCCATATCCCAGCTTCACCTATACCAGCATGCTAGGAGAAGTTGGCATGACACTAATACCAAGCCTTATAGCAGCTGCCCTTCCCCCTTCTCTTGACCAGCATTGGCATTGCCTACCCTTCTAACTAATCCTTATCTTTTCCACTCATGTTTTATTCGGTAGAATTTTATTAGAGGGAATAGACGGTGGAAAATGTAACCAACAAGTCCTAAATAGAGTGGGCATGACTGAGAGGAAAAAAGACATAATGTGTGTATGTGTTTATAACAATAATTAATTGGAAGAATTAGTTCCCACAAACAAAGCAATCAAGCTTCAATTGACTGGAAGATTGTTGCCTTTTTTAAGAGAGAAAACCTTGTTTAAAGTCAAAAGAGATAATTTAAAAAAACAGAGCCGTGGAAGGCAGTGGAGGACTCCCTCTTTCTGTCTCTGTTTCTCTCTCTCTAACTAAAACCTCTAGTTACCCCACTTCAATAAGTGAAAGCTGGAATTAAAAGAAAACAAAAGAAAATGAAGTTGTGGATGGGGATGTTATCTCAGAGACAAGCCGACAATCAACTACTTAACACCATTCATCACATCTCCCATAGATATACTGAGTATAGTGATCCATTGAGGCAATTTATTTCTCTGTAGCTTGCTCTCCATTTTTTCTTCAACAGAGATAAGCTGGCTCTCCCTATGCCATGGGCTCTTTAAAAGCTTTTTTGTTCCAAAGCTCCACTCAAATAACCTGTTGCCCACCCACTCAGTCTTAGTAGAAAGAACTTGACCATTTCCTTCTGCTATTTTGGTCCAATTCAAAAGATAATAACCCATTTTCAAGAGACATCTTCCAATTATAGCATCTAAAACAGAAGGCAGCAGCCTAAACATTTCTACTCAGACATGCTCTTTTGATACATATCTGTTTTAGTTTTGAATTTTGAACAAAACATCCAAAAACATTTATGGTTTGATTCAAGCATCAGCCATCTGAAAACTGCTCTTTCAAGAAAAGAATGGTTTGTTCATGGAATACTTTGCGCAACCTACTCAGTTCCTACTTGGTCAAACAGCAAAATATACATTCTACCTGGCAATTGTGAAGACAGGGTGAAGTACAGGATTGAAGTTCCAGATAAAGAGCAAAAGAAACATGATCAGAAAATACCTGTTTAGTCTTACTGAGTGAAAATTACTACACCCAGATGAACTGCATTTATTCTGATGATACTGGCTGAAGGTCTCACTCATATTTATTTTGGAAAACTCCCAAAGAATGGTTCAAATATCTGATTTCTGCAGGAGGTTAAATGTTGTCTCTATCATTAAAAAAAAAAGGTCAGGAGGAAGGACTGAAAAATAGATCAGATTGACTCTGACACCTGGGGAAAAAATAAAGGCGTTCATAAGGGAGTCAAAGAAAGTAATTTGAAAACAAGCACCAGAAACCAGTCAGCATGGATTTGTCAAGAATATGTTGTGCCACATTGCCATTAATATGTGTGTGTATCTGTGTGTCTGTGTGTGTGTGGGGGGAGTAAATAGACTGTAAGAATAATGTAAGCATAATGCACTGATTTCAGAAAAGCATTTGAGAAAGTATTGATAGTATTGTGATTAGCTGGCTAGTTAGACCTGGGGTGGATGGAGCATAATTGACTCAGACACTGTACACCTCAAAGTTCCTTTTCATATTGGAGGAAAATATTCAGTAGAGTGTAAAACAGCTTCAGTCCAAGCTTCTGCATGGAAGTGTGAAGGAAAAGCGTATCAAATTAGCAGATGATAAAACTAGTGGGATATTTAATATCCTTGAATACAAAAATAAAATATAACAAAAATAAATGAGAGAGAGAGAAAGATGTAAAGATCTTCATATAGGAAACAAAGATTGGGGGTATTTGACCTGGAAAATATACTTGTGAAAAATAACTTGGAGAGGTAGTTGATTGCAAGCTGAGTATCAGTCAGCAATTTGATGTAATTGCAAACATACAAATGAAACTTAGGCAGCATTAAAGACATTGAGCATTGAAAAAGTGAAAGCACTGTTCAGAAGCTGGTATTTAGTTGTATGCTGTGCAAATCCCATGTTTTGAATTCCTAACTTCTCTACAGAATGACCAGATGGAGAAGTCTTCTATGAAAACACGCTAAACACTGAAAAGCTAAGGTACGTTCCTTCAAAACTTCATGTTGTCTTTGCAAGTTCACTGGGGAGGGGAGGGGGATATCAAGTAAGATCAAGATGGCAGCCACTACCATGCAATTGCAGCCATTACTTTGCCTTTTTCCCCCTTCCTCCATGGATCTCCCTGAAGTTCACAAATGGTTTCCTAAGTATTTACAAGCATTCTCTTGCTGCATATCTTTTCTTTGCCCAGAGAATCTGAAACTGATGTGCATTTCACCACCCATTTCTTCTTCTACAGGTCAGAAAAACAATGTCCAAAATTCTAATTAGATGTATTTTATTAAATCTGTTTACAACCATGAATGACTTTTTTTTTTTTTTACTATAATACAGTCATCTACTTCATCTGAAACATCTAAAACTGTATGATGTGTTTGTGACAATTCTCAGTTATCAGGTCAACTTCTAGTAACCAGAGCAACTTTTTTCTTCTTCTGTAACTGCAGATTCTGCTGCCACTAGGATCAATTTCCATATTAGGATAGAGCAATATCTGAAAAAATATTTAGGTTTCTATTTTAAGAACATTACACTGTGTAATTTTTCTTTATGGTAGAACGACACCATAATACAATTTATGATTACACACATTTTAAAAAAATCATTTATATTTTATGCCCTTCAAAAGCAAATCCAAATTCATTGTGTTTTGACACAAGTATTGCTTTTTCTATTCTTTATATAATTTGCATTTCTCAATCTCTGTTTAGATATGGAAATCCTAACCTTTGTGTTTTTGTAATTAAGAATAATGACAAAAGTTTCAAGAAAGGGAAGAAAGAATATAGAAGCTGAAAAGCTGAGGGAAAAATAGATTATTCAAAGCTACTTCTTAATGTAGGCAAAAAGAACTGGTGGGAGAAAAATGTTAACTCCGTCTTTATGCCAATGATTTTTGTGTGTGTAGTAATGTGCCTATTTTTTTTTCACCAAATAAAGCAAGAATTGAGAATCTATGGCCTCTCAAGTTTGTTGAAGTATAATTCTCATTGTCCTCACAATTGCTAAGTCACCTGGAGTTCTAGACCAGAAACATTTAGCACACCATTGGCTCCCTAGTTCTGTAATAAATGTAAAAGCAAAATTTATATCACCTCATATCCTCAATGCAGATTGATACTATTTGACGCCTTTATGCATTTCTAAGGTGAGAAATATTGGGACTATATTTCCAAAGGGGAAAAAATGATCCTGAAGAAAACACTTAGGATTTATCATATTGTAAGAAGCTAGTTTACCAACATTTTTAATAATATCAAACATAATATCTTCCAAGTAACTTGTGCATGCAATTCCAGAAATGTTTGAATCACTACTTATCATTATCCATTTCAAGCAGAGCAATCAAGGCTTAACATTCTCAAATAACTATTCTTAAGAGGTTTCTAAAGTATACCTTAGTCCATACCATGTGTCAAGTGTATTTTCTTTGGGTTTTTTCAAAGTCAAATTGTATAGTCTAACAAGCACAATGAATAAACTTAGAACCTTCATACCTCCAAGTTTAAGAATACGTAAATCATGTCTTCATTTTCTTGATGGAAGACAAAGATGTAAAATCTTTCATAAGAAGTTATCCCCCTAAATCTATACCTCAGTGCTACATTATTTGATGCTCTTTCCAGAACTGAATTTTATCTCTACTGGAGATGGGTCTGCAAGAACAATAATTTCAGAGCGTTGACCAATATCTAGTACAATCATTCTCAGATGTGGTAGCTGTAAGACAATGAGGTTGCTTATATCTAATGTCAAATTCAATGAGAAAGAACTAATTTGGTCTAGTGGTTAATGCACTAGGGTAGAAGCCAGGAGACTATGAATTCTAATCCCACTTTAGCTATGAAAGATAGCTGGGCAACTTGGAGCTGGTTACTTTCTCTAGTTGAATCTCATAGGGTTGTTGTTGTGGGGAAAAAGAAGAAGAAGGTGCATTAGATATATTCACTGCCTTAAGTTATTTATAAAAATAATAAAGGTGATATTACAAAAAATAATCTAAAAAAGAACGTGTTTCAGGTATGAGATTTTTTTTAACCTTTTAATATCTGAGATCCTATTTAATGCAGATGTCAGAAATAAAAGCTGGATTCTTCTAATGCAAATCATGTTCTTAAACTCATAGTAATGGGGTATAAGGAGAATGATTTTTCTCCTCATGCTTTAAACCACCATTGCCCTCTTTCTAAATTAAAATAAACAAACAAAAGCCTCTCTAGAGAAGCCAGTCATGAATCAGGCTTCAAAATTATTGCACAAAATTCAAATGCCTGAAGGAAAAAGCTTTGGAATTTTGCAGGCGGTTAATGCAATGCTTAACCTTAGAAAGATTGTCCTAAACAGGACATTTGTGTAAAACAGGAAAAAAATGAGCTTCTGGTTGTCAAAAATGGCTTCAGTCTATGGCACTGATGATTAGACAGGATTTCTATTCTTGTTTTTATAACTTCTAACAAAATAATTCTTTTTAAAGGATTAAAATAATATCCAGTAAAGCATTTATTAAGCTTAAACTTTTCACTTAAACTTTTTTCAATATTTTACTTTTTCCAACCATTAAAGAGTTTCTTCATAAGCCATCTTAGTGTACTAAAAGGAGACTTTTTATCAGGGAAACATGTTGCAAATATTTTAATTAAAATGGCAATTTTCAACAAAACTTTCATAAATGTAACTCTCTACCCCTCAGTGTGACTGTGGTGCTCCTCGACAAAATATCCATCACATTGTGTCCAAATGTCCATCAAGAACTTACACCAGGCCAATGTCTGATTTTTTTTCAACATTGACTACCCTGTTCTTGAATGATTGGGTAGTCTGAAACTACTATAAGTCCATGTATTTGCCATATGCTAAATAAATAAATATATCCATTTTAAAGCTGCTCAGGTTATATTTTCTTTTCACATTGAAAAGAGAAAAAAATGCTGCCCTGAACAGGTGTGTCTCAAGCAGGTACACAGTACCTGTGGACAACTGTTAGGAATATAAGTCACCTAACAGGTATTTGGGTTAGAAATACATAAACCAGGATAAATATTTTAGTACTATATCTTTAAGGGAATGCAAGAGCATGCAATTGGGTGTAGTTTCTCAAACAGCCATAAGATGGAGCCAGAAACTTGGGTTGTTTAGTCTGAGTCTAAGAAGAGCGTGTAAGTGTATATCTGTTTCCTTCTGTTGGAAAGTATTGCCATTGCTCCATTTCTTCTAATTGACTGATATTACTGGATTTAATGTAAGTCTGATACTGAACTGTTTTTGACACTGGACTTTGATACTGAATTATCCCTGGATGAAAACTGACTGATTTTACCTGTGAATGACTTTGGACTGCTTATTTTGGAAACCTTAAACCTTTCTGGAAGTAAAAACGTACATTTACTGTACAGTGTATCTGTGTGCTCTGTGTGTATTATTCCAACACTACTCTCAAATACGTATGCGCTCATTCTCCTTACGGGGAATTACCTCAACAACAACTCCTTAAGCTAAATGGGCTTTTTCTCAAGATTGCATTGTAGCTGCAGAGGATACAATCTTGTAAAAAGACATAGCTGCTTTAAAGTGCTACATAAAATGTCCCTGCATGTTATGAAATCCCTGTTCTCCTTGGAATAAGAAACATGATATAATCCTACCAGATTTTTGGCTAATCTAAATCACGAGTTTCTTCCTTTGTATAACAACTTTTGTATTTTTAAACACCTGCTGCTAACATTCCCTATTAGCTAACAGATCACAAATAATCAGAGTTGGAAGGGACCTTGTAGGTCATCTAGTCCAATCCCCTGCCCAAGCAGGAGACCCCACACCATTTCTGACAAATGGCAGTCCAATCTCTTCTTGAAAGTCTCAACTGATGGCGCTCCCACAACTTCCAAGGACAAACCGTTCAATTGGTTGATTGTTCTCACTGTTAGAAAATTTCTCCTTATTTCCAGATTAAATCTCTCCTTGTTCAGTTTCCATCCATTATTTCTTGTCTGGCCTTGGGGTGCTTTAGAAAATAGCTTGACCCCAGGGCAGGGCGGAGCTGGTATCGCGACGATACAGCATGCAATCTTGGAGGTCTGAGATCGCTGCTGATATCTTTGCTTCTGGATGGTCCAAGTGGATCTAAACCATCCCGAAGAGATGGTGAATGTAAAGAGCGCATCCTGTCGATCCCAGGGATATTGCAAAGTCCCTGGTAGATCCAGGAGAAGCTCTTTTTGCCAGCAGCAAAGAGGCAGCCATTAAAGCTGCTGAAGTTGGGACAGCTCGGAAATGAAAGAGAACGAAAAGAGAAAGTGTGCTGGTTTGGTGAGAACTTTTCTTTATTTTAAGCTTTGAGAAGACGCCCTAAGGAAAAGAAAGAAAGAATCTGTAAAAGTTTTTTGACAGAAGTGAATAAGCGGCAATTTTAAACAGAAATGTCAAAGTAATATTTATATTTTTTTTTCTTATTGCTGATGATCTTATATTTTGAAACTGGACTGGTTTTTTCCTTTTTTACTCTTTTCTTTCCCCCTTTTGATTTTATAATATATTAAGCCAGAAACTCCCTTTTAGTCTTTTTGTTTTTTAAAAAAATATTTTTCCTTTTTAAATTAATTCTTATTATACTTTGCCGGAAAAGGAGGGGGAAAGTGAAAGCTAAAGAAACTTTGTAACACTGCCAACTAGCGCCTTGGAAATGCTCTACTTTTCCTTTGACCAGACAAAGCTGAGAAAGAATTGAGACTTTCAAGGACATTGCCTGTTTGATAAGATAGAGGGAAGAGCATGAGAGAGTATTATTGCAGGGTGCTCTTCTGGGTTCCTATCAACAGCTGAAATTTGGTGTTGAAGCTTAGGGGAAAAAAAGGTGATAAGTTTTTGGAGAAGATAGTTATAATAAGAGCCCTGGATAATTAAACAAAGTACAGTGTGCTCTTATTATTTTTTCTAAGTTGTACTATCCCTCCTCACCAGCTTTATTTTATTTTATTTTATTTGCAATAGCTATTTGGATCTTTGGCTTTTTTGGAGCTTGTCTTTGTTCTTTTTTGTTTTGTTTTTGGAAGTCAAATCTCTATACTTGCTTTTTATTTTAAAGGGAAAGCTTTAGTACTAATGTTTTCTTTTTTTAAGGGAATAGCTTTTTTTCTCCTTTCCTGGTATTTTTTTTTCATCTACTTTTCTGGTTTATTTTTATGCACTCTTTTTTATTTGAGACTTCTCAATTGGATTAAGGTATTGAAGAACCTGAAGAATTTTTCCTTTTTTTTTTTACAAGCCTTTTTCTTTATCTAACCACCGATTGGATTAAGGTATACAAGAACCTGAAGAAATTTTGTCCTCCTTTTTCATTATCATTACTATTTGGCTTCTCTTTTTTTACTATTTTTATCTGGAACTACAATTGGTTATTTCACAATTGGATTAAGGTCTAGAAGAACCTGAAGATTTTGAATTGCTTAAAATGAGTAGGAAATTAACAGCTCCTGGCTCTTCAATTTCTACTTCTTCCTCTCCACCATCTGGAGGACAACGTTCAATGCAGACAATGTTAAGGCAAGAAAAAGAACAAGAAAAAGTGATTTTGCAGATGATTATGCAAGGAATTCAAAATATTCAAGCAAGATCAGAGAATATTGAAAAGAGAATAGAGAACATTGAACAAAGAACTGAGAACACTGAACAGAGAACATTGAGCAAAGAACAGGGAAAACCAATGAAAAAGTGGAGAACATCCAACAAATGATGTTGAAGTATGATGAGACAGTCCAAAAAACTGAAGAAGATAAACAAAGAGACAAGAAGATTGGAGATATTGATAATAGATTAATGGTGGTTGAACAAGTTAAAAGTGGTATGTTGAGATTGGAAATGGATAGATCAGGATTCTATCTTAGATTCCAAAACATAGAGGAAGAAAAAAGACAAAACTTAGCAGAGATAATGATAGAAATACTGGCTGAAGCTTTGGAAATAACTCAAGAGAAGATGATGAATGGAATACATGATGTTTATCGAGTTTTCACAAGATATGCGATGAGAAATAGATTACCAAGAGAAGTTCACATTAGATTTACAAAGAAAGCCATTAAAACGCAAATATTGCAAGTGGCAAAAGAGAAAACATTGAAACATAAAGATAAGGAGATTGTGGTCCTGAAACAAATACCCAGAAGAGTGAGAGAGATGAGAAGAGAATATCGATTCCTGACCAAATTGTTACTTAAAAAAGAGGTGAATTATAGATGGCTGATCCCAAAAGGTTTAATGTTCACATGGCAAGAACAGAGATATCTCTAAATAGGTCCTGTTTCTTTATATCTTGCTCCGGACCTTTGTAACTTCTTTTCCTTTCCTTCTTCCCTCTCTTCTCTCTCTCCTTTTTACCCTTTTGTCTCTCTACCTCTATTTACCTCTTCTGTATTCCCCTTTTCTGTTGCTTTCCAGTATTATACTTATTTTTCAAATTATTTTTCTTTTCTTTGGTTGTTTTTTAAGTTTTAAATTCTCCATCCTCTTTCCCCACTTTCCTTTTTCTTCCCCACTGTAACTACGTAGCCAAAAAGGCATTAAGAGTTGTTAACCTAATCTTACGTAGCTTTTTCTCTGGTAATATTACACTAATAACTAAAGCATACAAAAGTAGTCACACTGCTTGCACTGGAATGAAGCCGAAAGCACCAGCCTGAGGATGGTGAGTGGGACCTCGCCGAAACATCGCCAAGATACTCTTAATCTTACACGGGAAAAGACCCGAACACACACACACACATATATACACATATACACATATATATACATATATATACACATACACATACACATACACATACACATACACACACACACACACACACACACACATATATATATATATATATATATATATATATATATATATATATTTCTGAGGTTCTCGCTGGTATTTGTATGTGGATCTTTGGTTATTTAGGTTTTCCCCGTAAGATTGGCAGTATCAGGCAGCGTTTGATGAAGTCTCATTCATCATCTTCAGGCTTCTTTCTTCGGCTCTGTGCTTCTCAGGCAATCTCACATCACTCTGAGAAGCACAGAGCCGAAGAAAGAAGCCTGAAGATGATGAATGAGACTTCAACAAACGTGCCTAGATACTGCCAATCTTAGCGGAGAAAACCCGAATAACCAAAGATATATATATATATATAGCATTCAGCTTTGTTGGGTATTTTCCACGTCATTGTAGTTGTGCTTTTAAAGTTGTAGCAGCGTTTGGCAGAATCTCATCTGCCATCATCAGGCTTCTGAGATTCTGCCAAAATGTTGCTACAACTTTAAAAGCACAACTACAATGACGTGGGAAAATACCGAACAAAGCTGAATGCCATACATGTAAGTACCCGAAAACTTAAGAAATATATATATATATATATATATATATATATATATATATATATATATATATATATATAAACAAACAAACTCAGGATGAATTAAACTGAAGTCAACAAGGCAAACAGGTATGGCTAGTAATTAGAAGATACAATTGGGAACTTACAGAATCCAGAATTCAGTAAAAGGACTCATGCAAGAATAATAGTGACAAGCCCTCCCCCTGCTGGTTAACATAAGGAGAGCAAAGCTAATTCCATGCACCACCTCTACCTGTAGGCACTGGGCAGCAACACCCCTTGTACGCGAGATAAGGAATTTACTTGCTCATACCCGAAAATCAAGGTTCAAAAGAAGTGTTAAAGACAATGAATAGACTTCAAACATGGAAAAGCTACTGTAGAATATG
The DNA here is from genome assembly GCF_049901715.1 of Pseudonaja textilis. Taxonomy (NCBI): domain Eukaryota; kingdom Metazoa; phylum Chordata; class Lepidosauria; order Squamata; family Elapidae; genus Pseudonaja; species Pseudonaja textilis. The sequence goes on along the minus strand of NC_141990.1, from coordinate 59,253,747 downwards.
GTTGATATTGATCAACACATTGGGTGAAACAGCTGTATGTAAAGGTGCTCTGTATCCTGTACAGTGGTGGATTTGTTCTGTACAGATGCAGATAGATAAACTCCACAAAACATCCATAACAAAGTACTTTTATTGGTTCATTAGGTATCCTCATAACTCACATTCGTGACAAAGTTCTTCTTTAATGACCAATCCTTTGTACTGTCTTGTAGGTTAAAAGATGATAAAGCCTCAACCCCATAATGATTGAAGTGGCTCCATGATATTAATCTTTCTATCCCATAGTCATAGAGGTAGCGGGTAGAGCTGCTACCACGAGGCTGTGTTCAGGCAAGAGCAAGGAAACCTCCCCCAACCCCTCGAGGGTCAATTTAGTGGCCATTCAGGAATTCAGATGTGGCCACATGACATGGACTACATTTCTCAGGATACCTTAACTACATTTACCATGATGTCCCTTAAGGGGACAGCTCACAATTGCTACCTAACTATCCAATTCCCATACACTAGCTGGACACCACAAAAGGGATGATCGTCTTTTCAGTGTGAAGTAAAGAAGCATTGTGTAATTAGGATCTCTGGAGCTACTGTAGGATAGACCAGTGGCCTCCAATATTTTGGGCACCAGGGACCAGTTCCATGGAGAAAGGTTTTTCTGTGGAGCAGAGCAGGTGTGGTTTTACATGCTGCCTGCATCCCGCAGATGGAACTTTACTTGTTTGTGTGACTCGGTTGGTGGAATGGCCAGTGCTGGTCTATGGACCGGGAGTTGGGATTCCTTGGGATAAACAGTACATGTTATTGGTCATGGCAGGTGTCCTATGGGACCAGGCTGAGAAGACCAAGCTTGTTTTCTATAAGATTAGTTAACCTATGCCTATCATTTCAGACAGCCATTGTCTAGAAAAACATTGTCTCAACAAAAAAACTCCTCTTCCAAGTAGACATTTTTTAGCACACACAAAATTAATATAGCAAAGAGAACTCTGTACAAGAACCATTTCTTGTATCTGTTAATTCTCTGCATGTAAACTGTTTGGTCTGTCTGAGGCTCTTTACTTGAGCCTGATATAACACATTCAGGCATCAGTTCTGTGAAAACTCACTTGTGTCCTGCAAGAATCCCATTTTTTTTATCCATTTGGTAACTTCTCTCCAGTAGATGTAACTGTTATTAGACTGTGAGTGACCTCTGCCCTTAGTTCTTTATTTCCTGCTTCAGTTATTGATTCCCTTCATAACTCATTTTAAGGATCAGTTTGATACCATCTTTGCAGAGTAGCACATAATAATTAAAATAAAATCTTCTGTATGCTAATTTTCTGCTGAAAAGAAATAAAAGCTTGTGAGAATTTTCAATAAAAGGAAACAAAACCATTTACAGAAGAACAGGTACTCAGGATATTTGTTTAATAATAATTGCTAACTAAGGTCTGTAACTCTCTGCCCCCCACATACACATGGTAGATCTAGTGGGCCCACAGGACCCCTTGAACAATCCAGAGTACCTTTTTCTTTCTCCAAAGGAAATTTTATTTCTGTTGGTCACCATCTGAGAATGCTGAACGCCATATACTAGCAAAAGTAGAGAAATATCAAAATCAGACCTATGCCTGGTAATCATCAAATAGCTATGCCTGTGTTTTCAATAATAATATGCTATGTTGTTTTGCATCTAGATAGAAATGGATATTGTAAAGAAATACATCATTGCAGCTACCTTAAGAAGCTGGGGGAGAAAAGTGGTTTGCGTAAGGAAAAAAATGAGGAATGAGAAAAGCTGAACATTTCTTTTTTTTATGGATTTTAACCATTCAGATCTGTCATGCTGGATGGGGGAAAAAAACTCAAATTCTGAGTATAACAGATGTGATACACAAAAAACTGAATTAGTAGTAAGTTAATTGCAAAAAGACCTTTTTCCCATGTTTTTAAAAATGTAAATGGAAATCTTGCAACTTGCAACTTATCTGCAGGAATAAGAAGGCTTTTGAAATATATGTCTGAATTTAGTGTAGCAGGAGAGTAATTTTATTTGGTGAATGAAACTAACGTAACTAAGAAATTGATACACTGCATGCTTGTTGCAGCATCTTCTTCAACCTGGAGATTTGTTAATTAACTAAATTGCAGTAATTCCATAATTACTACAGATATACTGTAATATACATCATAATTATGAAGCTGTCACATAAAAAATCCAATGGCTTTTTGTTATCCCAAAGCCAGTCAGTATCTCACAGGTTGCCTACTTTTCCATCCCGTTTTTTACAGCTCCCAATATCCCAAGATTACACTGCTGAAATCCAGAGACAAATTACTGGTTATATCTAGTATAATTGTTCACTTTTTACAATGAAAGTGAGGTAAAACAGGAGCTTTACATTGTGATCACATCCATTTTATATTAAGAAAAGTCCTTCCTCAAAAAGCATGAAAGCAAGATGGAAAATTTGGTTTCTCTATTATTACTGCATTGTTCCTTTTGGCTTCTACAGACCAGAATATACACAAAAGTATATACAGTTTTCCCAGAAGTAACCAAATTAATTGCACAGTTTCCACAGATCACGTTCTTGGGAACTTGTCCAATTCTTTTTAATAGGATAAGCCCAGAATTGAGCTTGTGACACTCCATTGGCCAGGCAACACTCATCTACTGAATTGCATTCCTTTTGGTTCTGGATGATGGTTTACAGTGACAGTGTGTTATTCTGTAAGTTGTTCTGCATGAGAATTTATTGTATAGTTGAGGAGAAGCAGGACCATGTGGCCTGAGAGATCCTGACATGGTTCTGGCTGCCAAATGACTCAACCCACAATTTCCATATATTTAAAGAGGACCTAAAGGACTTTCCTTCATGCAAGCTTCTCTTCGCAGGCAAGATCCCAACTTCACAGGGAAGGACTCTAGAGGGATAGCTGGTTCTTCCATGAAACTAGATAACACAATAGCAAAACAGTTGTTCTTAATCATGCATCCCTCTTCAAGCGAGCTATCCATACTATATATCTGTTCTTCATATGCATCAGCTTCTATCAGAATTGTATATAATTTATATTCCTTAAGGTCCCAGGCTAGAATTGTAGTGTTCCTGAATACAAGGTTTTAGATCGACCCACACATCATTTAAAATGTCATTAATGGAGATATAAGATGATGTATATAAATATGTGTCTCTCGATGATGATGACAGGGGATTCTGGGAGGTGAAATGTAGGTGAGTTAAAGTTGCGAAGTTGGAAAACACTGGGATAGAGTAAAGGCTCCTGAAAGCCTGAGTTTCTCTATCTCATGTTATATCAAACAAAAGCAAGGCAGGATTAGTTTGAGTTACTCCTCATGCTTTCTATTTTCCCCAGGAAAATTGCTTTTGTTTCTCCTCTCTTAATGATTTATTCCTCTCTTTCACCTTCCCAAGGTCAGATCTCACAGCACAAAGTCTGCAGGGGTCCTTTGCTAGTTGAATATGAGTAGATATAGTATCTAAACTGATAAGAAACCAATGTTTTAGGACTGATGGGGATAATAATCTGAGAAATATCTCTCAGCTGGAACCCTAGAGGCCTACTCAAACATGTCTCTTATTATTTTCATATTATATAAGGGCATAGTGCTATTTTCAATTATCACAATATGCCATTCACTATGGAGGGAAGAAAATATTTTTACTACCGGTTCTGTGGGCATGGTTAGGTGGGCATGGCCATGTGACTGGGTGGGCATGGCTTTTTTTGTAGCACCCTCCCTTGCTCCAATATTTGCTTCCTGGGGCTCAGGGAAGCCTCCTGGGAGGCCATTTTTGCTCCCAGGAGGCTTCCCTGAAGCCCAGGAGATAAAAATCATAGCATGGGAGAGGGCACACAGCACACACACCCATCCTCCATTTTGGGCGAAGCAGTAAAACAGCGAGGGGGATCCTGGCACAGCTGATCATTGGGAGGAAAAAAAAGAAATATCAGTTCAGCCAAACCAGTGGTGTTTTTTATTATTGGTTCAGCTGAATGGTAGCATTTTTTACGACCAGTTCTCCCAAAACAGGCTGGACCAGTAGAATACCATCACTGATGGGAACCCACCTAGCTTTTTAGCACCAACAATCCTCTCTGCCAGGCTTAAGATGCTCCCCTTTACTTGTTCTGACATAGCTCCAGAAGGACTGAAAAAGTTAAGCCAAGTTTGAATTTGTTACTAATCCTTATACCATGCTTAAACTTATCTTTCATTCATCAAAACAAACTAGCATGTCCTGGCAGCAACCCAACAAATTCCTTTCCAAGTTTCAAATACAGTGATTGCTTAGAATACAACTGTTAAAAACAGGCTCCATTCTTCGATAGCTGACATTTATTTCTGGGTGTTTTAGAAATGATAACACACTGATTCCAAAAGGTCACATCTAACTCATACAAACACATACAATATTATTTCATTTTGATCTTCTCTCACTAGTTAATAAAGTTCTTTGTTCCTCAAACTGCTCGCCAGAGACCACTGTAGAAGCTAAACCATCAGCCTAAATTAATGTTTGATTTTATGTTTATTTATTCTTATTTCCACATTATAATTCTAGCTAATTGTGTAAAAATGTCATTTCTTTAAATTACTACACTACAAATAATTGCTTGAAAGCATTTTATTTCACAAGGACTTATCTTCTGCTATCTAGTTACGCGGTGCACAAACTCAATACTAAATTATGTCAGCTTGTGATGATCAATACATGTATTCATCTCCTTAGAGAAATACAGGTGGTCCTTGATATATGACCCCAATTCAGCCCCAAATTTCTGTTGTTAAGTGAGTTAAGTGAGTTTTGACCCATTTTATGACTTTTCTTGCCACAGCTGTTAAGTGAATCACCACAGTTGATAAGTTAGTAACCTGGTTGAAGGTCTCAAAAGGTGATCACATGATCCTGGGACATTGCAACGGTCATAAATATGAACCAATTGCTAATTTTGATCACATGACCAAGGGGATGCTGCAAAGATTGTCACTATGAAGACCGGTCATAACTGTAAATTTGAACGGTCACTAAACGAACTGTTGTAAGTCAAGGACTACCTGTACAATGTAATGGGATGTCATCTGTAGCACCCTCTTGACATCTTCCGAGGAAATGCAGCTTTGGGGATCCTCAGGCAGCCAGCTAAGAATCCAGAAGTTTTAGTTCCAATGTGTATGGATGGCAACACAAGGGGGATACTTTAGGAGCTTACTGTGTTCAGGTGAAACTCGAAAAATTAGAATATCATGCAAAAGTTCATTTATTTCAGTAATGCAACTTAAAAGGTGAACTTAATATATGAGATAGACTCATTACATGCAAAGCAAGATAGTTCAAGCAGTGATTTGTCATAATTGAGATGATTATGGCTTACAGCTCATGAAAACCCCAAATCCACAATCTCAGAAAATCAGAATATTACATGCAATCAATAAAACAAGGATTGTACATAGAACAATATCGGACCTCTGAAAAGTATAAGCATGCGTATGTACTCAGTACTTGGTTTGTGCCCCTTTTGCAGCAATTATTGTCTCAATGTGGTGTGGCATGGAAGCTATCAGCCTGTGGCACTGCTGAGGTGTTATGGAAAACCAGGATGCTTCAATAGTGGCCTTCAGCTCTTCTGCATTGTTCGGTCTCATGTCTCTCATCTTTCTCTTGGCAATGCCCCTTAGATTCTCTATGGGGTTCAGGTCAGGCGAGTTTGCTGGCCAATCAAGCACAGTAATCCCACGGTCATTGAACCAGGTTTTGGTGCTTTTGGCAGTGTGGGCAGGTGCCAAGTCCTGCTGGAAAATGAAGTCAGCATCCCCATAAAGCTCATCTGTGGAAGGCAGCATGAAGTGCTCCAAAATCTCCTGGTAGATGGCTGCATTGACCCTAGACTTAATGAAGCACAGCAGATGACATGGCTCCCCAAATCAACACAGACTGTGGAAACTTTACACTGGACTTCAAGCATCTTGCAGTGTGAGCCTCTCCATTCTTCCTCCAAACTCTGGGTCCTTAGTTTCCAAATGAGATGCAAAGTTTGCTCTCATCAGAACAGAGGACTTTGGACCACTGAGCAACAGACCAGTTCTGTTTTTCTTTAGCCCAGGTAAGATGCTTCTGACATTGTTTGTTGTTCAGGAGTGACTTGACAAGAGGAATACGACATTTGAAGCCCATGTCCAGGATCTCTCTGTGTGGTGACTCTTGATGCACTGACACCAGCCTCAGTTCACTCCTTGTGAAAGTCCCCAACACTTTTGAATGGCCTTTTCCTGACAATCCTCTCCAGGCTGTAGATATCCCTGATGCTTGTGCACCTTTTTCTTCCACCTTTTCCCCTTCCACATAACTTTAATGTGGAATATTTAACATTAATGTGCTTTGATACAGCACTTTGGGAACATCCAACTTCTTTTGCAATTACCTTTTGAGGCTCTCCCTCTTTATGGAGGGTGTCAATGATGGTTTTCTGCACAACTGTCAGATCAGCAGTCTTTCCCATGATTGTGATTCCTACTGAACCAGACTGAGAGACCATTTAAAGGCTCAGGAACCCCTTTGCAGGTGTTATTACTTTATTAGGTGATTAGAGTGGGACATTTTGTGCCTAGAATATTGAACTGTTTCACAATATTCTAATTTTCTGAGATTGTGGATTTGGGGTTTTCATGAGCTGTAAGCCATAATCATCTCAATTATGACACATCACGGCTTGAACTATCTTGCTTTCCATATAATGAGTCTATCTTATATATTAGGTTCACCTTTTAAGTTGCATTCCTGAAATAAATGAACTTTTGCACGATATTCTAATTTTTCAAGTTTCACCTGTATGGAATCCATGCATTAATATGTCTGAACATATATATTATCAGAGAGTAAAACTGGACTCTGGCCCACAGCCCAACTACTTACAGAAATCACAAGCAGAAATCAGCCTGTTAGAATATCTAAACTGGTTCCCATCCAGGGGTGGGATTCTACCGGTTCTGTCTGGTTCTATAGAACCGGTTGTTATGATTCTGCACAGTTTGGAGAACCAACAAATTGCACCACTGGCTGTCCCCACCCCTCTCCGCCCACCCCTCCCCTCGATGCCCAAACAGTCCTTATCCCGTATGTGCAGCATCGCCTGCAACCTGCTTTTGCCCACCTGCCAGGCCAGCCATTGCTCCATGCCTTCTGCTGTGACCCTGCCTGACCTCCCTGCGTGAGTGAGGCTCTGCAAGCTCCAGGGGCCAGCTGCCTACCTGCCTCTACCAGTCGCCTTTCCTCCCCCCACCCCACTTGCCTTTTGCTGCCACTACCTGCCACCCTAAGCCCCAGCAGGTAAGGCCTAGCAGCTGCGGTGAATCCAGGTGGGGGGGCGAGATGCAGACTGGTGGGGACCTGAGCTAAATTTCGCTGTACCAGAGACCATGTGCAGAGGCTCGTGTTCTCCTGCTGCTGGGGAAAAAAAAGAGTCTTTCCTGGCACAGCTCTGGGCGGCAGAGAGAAACAGGACTCAACTGGGCTGCTTCTCTGCCACCCGGAGCCACCTGTTTCCCTATTGGAGGGGAACATGCAAACTTTTTGCTGTGCCGGGAAAGACTCTCTTGCTCTCCCAGCAGTAGGAGAATACAAGCCTCTCCACATGTTCTCCAGTACAGTGAAATTTAGCTGAGATTCACCGCAGCTGCTGGGCCTTGCTGGTGGAATTTCTTGGGACTCCTTTTTACAAGCCGATCTTTCTGGTGCACAATTCCTAAAGGCAATGTAATCAAGAAATTAAAGGCTGAAATAGCAAGTAGCTGCCACTGGATAATTAGGAATCCTTGTCCTTGTTTTTGCAAACATAATTGTGGGCAAGTAAAGCAGACAATTCAAAGCATGTACATAGTGATCTAAGAGTGAATTGAAACAGCAAGGCGAAGGTTGTAGGTGAAGTACTGTTGGAACACCTTACCGTGAAAACTAGGTTTGTTCACTTTGGATTACAGTCCTGAAGCAACTGCTCCATTGTTTCAGCAAACTCCACTTGTCTAAAGTTTAAACAAACAGGAATTCCATCTGGAGAAGTTACAAAGGACAACTACTTAGAAAAAGAACACTTTTTGAATTGCTAATGCTGCTGGCTGCAAAATGCAAATGTCTAAAAAGGTTTGTTTTTCCCCAATGCTATTTTCTTTTTCTCTCTCTCTCTTTCACACATCCTTTCCCCAACACAAACACACACACACACACTTTATCAGGCACTTGCCACACCTTCACTAACTCTGTCTTTTCAAGTTGTCTAGAATATGGATTTCCTCAAAAACCTGACAATAATCTGACATGGTGATAATTTTCTAAGCTATGTTGCTCATGTCAAACTATTCAACATCTGTCTTCATGTTCCTACAAAAATTAGCATAAGATAGTGGTTTCTGATGACACCTCTAGTGAAATATTTTGACTCCTACCAGTAAGTTGCAAACAACTTGTCAGGTGGATAATGTCAGGTTCCCAGTCCTGCATACTAAGATGGCTCTGAGGGTTGTTTGTGGTTGTATGAAATGGTCTAAATGCTGAGTTCAGGTATTAGAAAAAGCAAGGACAATTATATATTGAAGAGAAGCATCAGTCAGACAGGCAACATGACTCATGTGTAGTAGCTACAGTAGGAAAGCTAGAATCCACATTGGATGTTAGGCATTTTGGTCCATAGAGAGTTAAAAAAAAAAACCTGCTAGAAACAAAAAGGAAAAATTACAAAGATGGATTTGCCTGAGTGAAAACAGTCCATAAAAACAAGGGCTTGTGGCAAGAGGTAAAAACTGGAGAAACAGTCACGGAGCACCAAAACTCACTTAGGAATTTTACTGCTCTAAGATAAGGCTGGTATCCCAAGAAGTTGCATAGTCATTATCAAATAGGTAAGGAAAGCTGACGGAACACAGGACAAAGGAAAATAATTTATTAATAAGGAATATTATTTAACAGATGCCCAGTCCATTGGGATCTCTTCAAGCTAGGAAGGTGACCGATTTCATGAGAAGAAGCAGCAAGATCCAAGAAAGTTGTTTTAGAGGGAAGGAGGGTTAAATAGCACGTAATCAATAGGAGGCATATTTCATTCTGTTTTAAAGCAACACAGGAGTACCAGTTCATATCCCTAGATTTGGGGATGTCCTTCATCCTCCATGTGATTCCCCAAGAAAGAAAAGAAGAATGGTTTTTAGGACAGATTAAAGAATTTCCTACTAAGAGAAAAACTTGACCTGCCCTCCAGTATCAGCTCAATTTACTGGTGTTACCAATTAATATTTTGCCCTAGTAAATGTTTAACATCTATTAACACCTGCACATCAAGCTGCTGCAAGTATCACAATGAAGCTTGACAAAAGATCGACACCCCAGCCCTATCAATGTGAAAATAAAACTTGAAGAACAAAGCGCTCTTCAGTAGAACAGCATGATAACCCATTGTGGTTAAAAAGAAAGCAATAGTCTCTTCTCAACCTTTCTCCCAGGACGTTAAAATAAAAGATGAGCATTTCACTGTACTCCTTGCCAAGTTCAAAAATACAGTACCAACTCCATAATCTTAGAAAGTGGGGAGTCATTCACTAAGCCAAATTTTTCCCGCTCTTCTCTCTCTCTTGTCAGCAGTGAAGAATAGCTCCTGCTGTGCATATTCTGTCTACTTTCCAAGTCTACAATAAGTACAGCTTCCCCTGTAAGATTTCTGTTTAACAGTTCACAAAGGATGCAGCTGAATGTATTCCTTTGAAGCTCCTCCCTTCGGCTTCTTCTTCTTTTTTTCCCTGGGAGGTTCCTTGAAGATTTGCTTTTTGCAGGAGGACAATGATGGGGAACTGTCAGCCGCTGAGCCTTTTCCTCAGTGCACTAAGAGAAAGTTGGGCTGTCAGCAGATCCATGTTAGCAATAAAACACTCCTATCAAAGCTTGTTAAATCCTCCTTCTAAGGTAAATAAAACAGCAGTCCAGCTTCTATACTTCCAAACAAAGCAGCTAAACCCTCTCCTCACAAGATTTATTCTGTGAGAATTTAAAATACAATTTTCCCCTCATATATACATATATACTTCATATTAATTCCAAGATAAAATATATCTGCAGTCTTGATATTTGTCTGGGGAAATACAGTATTTCCTTTCTCCCAAATCCCCTTTCTTTCTATTCATCTCTAATACCTATTTCATGTTTAAATTTACAGTAAATAGGTATTTTAATGTCCTTATATTATTTAAATATATGTATATACAGTATAATTCAGCTGATGCTTAGGATATTTTGCTACATGGCTGAACAATCTATTGCTTTATGCATATGGACAAGTGAAATATGAGGGAAGTTTCCAAAGGTCTTTTCATAACTCCCACTTTTCTAATAAAGAATTAGAGTTGCCAACTATGTATTGTTTCACTAACACAGTACAATCTAGTTCTGGCAGATAACCATTACTGGCATGAAAATCCTGTGAGCTTCAAATGCCTCCTGATCAAGAAGTATAGCCCTCCAATTCACCCAAAATCACAAAGTTCTCCCTCTAAAATACAACCCACCCTTGTCAATCACAGCCTTTAAAAACATTACAGAAGTTTCAACTATCCAAAATAAGTGGTTATGGGGAGAAAACGAGGAAAGGGGCTTTTTCTGTCTGGTTTTTTTTTTTTTTTAATTTAACTCATTTATTTCTCTCCCAGGAGTCATTTTTATCAAAACTGTAACCCACCGGGGTCAGCCGACAAAATCTCATTGCCTGCCGCAGAATAACAAATGGTGCCCACTCCGATTAAGATGCGGAATACCTAAGGTCAGCCCAAGATTTTGGGGGTAAGTAAGCCAAACAGAGCTTCCCTTCCTCAGAGTTAAAAAAAACACAGTAAAAGATACATTAGATTTATTGCCCATTCACAACACCCAAATCCAGGTGCCTAACAAAACTGCAACACACTGTTGAACAGAGGAACTGGCCCAGATTTATTTGCCACTTTAAATCTCTTCCTATGGGAGCCCTATTAGATGGCAAGTCATTCATGCAGAACAGTTTATCTTATAGTTGAGAAGGGATTTTGTTTAGCTTTTCTTCAGAGTTACAGCGCTAACCTTCTTTTCACATGAAACAGCATTCTGTGACCTCCACAAAGCATGAAGCAGCCTATGCTGAAAAAAAAGGATAGGAATTAAATTACACAAGAGATCTGTTAACATGAGTGATGAGCTGCTTCAAATGCACATGTGAACTTGGACATGGAAGACAACCACAGCCAGAGAGTCATTGGCAGGTTCTCTTTCACAGCTACGGTGCGTTTAACAGTTAGGGAAAGAGCGTGTGTGCAAATTTTTGGTAGCCAGCTTAAGTTTGTCTTTTTGGTAAAAATGGATGAATGGATGGAATCATCTAACAAAATAGAGGAAGATTATTAAGACTTAAGACTTTGTTCGGTCATCATGTCAAAGACCAGTTTGTATAGCTAGCTTCTTCAGGTTCTTCTCAGCCTGCGGTCCAAGTGCTTCTCTCTTAGCACAGATCTAATTTGCTCCATCCATTCTGATCAAATGTGGTAGCCACCTTTTATGAAAGTCCACAATAGGTAAAATATCTAGTTTAATGTGGTTTAATCTTAGATTAGTAGATTATATTTACAGCTTTTGTGACAAGGTGTACAAGGACCCTTACTTAGCCTTCTTTTATTTATAACAATTATAGTATCAAATGTAATGCAATTGTTATGCTGATGCGTAACAATTCACAAAATTTCCAGGGTCACAAAGGTCAACCACTAAGAACATCAAATTCTCATATCACATTCAGCTCAAAACTACAGCTACAGCTCCAATTTTGTGGGGGGAATAGGAAAAGGGCAGGACTCTGTAATTCTAGATTAGATTTTCCTTCCAGAGCAAAAAGCTGTAGTTCAACATTGCACAAAACATTAATATCTCCCTCTTCAGAAACTAAAATAATAAGAAGTGGCTAAAAACTGCATTAGAAAAAGAAGGAACTGCAGATGGTTGACCATGGAAAGTTTGTGGAATACTGATTCCACTCATCTGAACCCCAATTAAATATACAGTTGCAAATTAAAATGGTTATTCTCTCCATAAGCCACGGAAAGAGAAATAGAGAAGACAAATAACAGTTGAAGAAGCAAATAACTTCTCTTCATTAAATAATAAACTGTACTGTACTGCATCTTTTTTCTCATTTTTCTGCACATTCTGCCCCCCTTCTCCATCTGAATATACCAGAGTTGTTCTGCTAAACATCTACCAATAGGGAGGAATGCAAAAACAAAAGTCTAGAAATGAAAGAAAGAGAAAAGGGGGCTACATTCATTAAGCAGTAAGAGTCAGGAATAAGTCTGAAAGAATACAGTCAAGTATAAAGATTGGCAGCCTTAAAAGACCCTGAAGAGGCCTGAGAATAGAAAACCAGACCACTAGTTCTGCTTGGACTGCAACAGTCAAGCTAATTAAAAATAAAAAGTTTGGCTGGAAGCATATAAAATACCCATGGGGATGTGAAAACCTGCACACACAACATTTCTTTTGCAACCAAGACATTACATACCCCATCTCAGTTCTCTGGGGCATGCCTTATAATTTCCCTCAAGGTTTTTAATCTTTCCCCTATATTCTCCCTTCTTCTTATCAGGCATTGGAGGAGGGGAGAAAAGACAAACAAAACAATATTGAAAGCAAATAACTGAAATTGACTATTGTAGCCCCAGTGGATGGAGAGTAGAATAATCCATTCCCTTTTATTTTTATTTTCCTTTTCTGCATCATTAAAATGACTATAAAGGCTTTAGCTGTATTGGGGGGAGGGGGGGACTACAACCTTAATGGAAAGATTAGCATTGGAAAACCAGCTGACCACGGGCTGATCCCCATTAAGTTTCAGATAAGGCTTAGGATCCTTAACTTCTCTACCTGCAGGGAGGAGAACTTGATTTCACAGCTATGGATAAACAAGGCTGCTGTGCAAAAGAGCAAGGTGTTGTTATGCCTTAGGAAGCTGAAGTCTTCACCACACCCTACACTGAATAGGCCAGGACTGAATAGTCCATCCTTGGCATCTGAAGGAGGCAAGCTTGTGTCACACACTGCCTTGCCTCTACGTTGCCAAGGGGTAAATAATCTCGTGCTTCTTCTAGGGGTACCCCTGACGAGCATGTCAGCTGTTTCTGTCAAGTTGGATGTTCCGGTGTGTGAACGAGCATCCTTTTGCAAACAGGATAACAACCGGTTCACTAAATCTGTGGAACGGATCTCCTTCCCAATCCTCGATAAAAAGGGGATCTTTTAAAACAGTAGCAGGAAAAATGTGTGTGTGTGGGGGGGAGAGACAGCGTAATTCACGAGAACTACCGTACTAAAGAGTCCTTACTGCCTTTTTAATCTTTCGTTTGAAGCATCCCTCCAACCGCTAACGCTCGGTGTGGAGGCGGGAATGCTCATTCCCAACACCGCGCCCGCTCCTGTCTGGCGCCAGCCTTCAGCCTTTCCCGTCGCTGGAGCTCCCTCCCCAAGCTCCTCTCCCCACTCCCGGGAGTAGCAAAGAAAAAAAAAGGGGGGGGATCCCAACAGCAACAGTGCCCGTGCATGCGCTGTGCCGTTTTGCGGAGCTCTCTCCGTCCCGCTTCATTTTAAATTCTCCAGAGCTCAGCGACGACTGGAACGGGACGCCTTTCCCGCGAGCCGGAGGCAAGCCGCGCCCCCCCCACGAATCACGTCTCCTGCCGCCTCGGGGCAGAAAGGGAACAGGTCCTTCTTTCAGGCATAGCCAGCCTCTTTTTCCTACCCCCCCAAGATCGGAAGGTATCTTAGGAGCTGATGGGGAGGGGAACCCGTTTGCCCCCACTAGGCTCCTCTGGCGTAGCAACCCTCTTTTGAAACGAAACGCGTGTCTATACAAGTAAATCTATTTGGGCAAAGGAGGAAGAGGGAAAAGGGTTAGCGGGTCATTTTAGTAACGGGAATGGGCGACCCAAAAAGGGGACGAGCACAGGAAAAGAAGGAAGGAGCGGGTGGACCGGCCAGCTTTGTCTTCCCAAAGACCAGCAGAGGCTGGAGACGCACGAACGGCCCACCGGCTCTTAAAGGGCGCCTTTTCTGTTTAGGAACAACAAGTTGGTTTGTTTCCACCGCACGAAATCTCGCAGCTTCGAATTTCTTTTTGTTTCTTCTTTTTCTTTTTTTTTCCCTCCTCGCGCCGCTCAGGCGGAGGCTTTCCAAGGGTTTTTTTAAAAAGCAAAGCATCTCCAGTCTCGTAAATCATAGGAGGGTCGGGGTCGGAGGAGAGGAACAGCGGTAAAGTCGCCGCGGCAAGAGATTATTACAAAGTAGCTGGATGGGGTTGCGTCGGGGACTTCCTATATTCTACCCATGACCATTTACTTTCTTCTGCTGCAGGTGCTTTCCGGAAACAAACACCCCCAAAACTTTGATCTGATAATACACCACAGCTCTCCAATCCCTACTTCCTTCCCTTCCCCCCCTCGCCCCCCCCCGAAAAAGCTCAGCCTTTTATTTGCTCGGAAGACGAAAACTACCATGCCTCTTACCATAGACCCCTTGTCCCCTGATGTACACCGGGACCAGCGACAAGAATAAAAGCCAGAGAGTCTCCATCTTCAAGACAGAACCTTCATAGCCAGCGAAGAATAGAAGCCAGACCCAAAGGCAACCCAGACAGATGGTGGATCCGTTTAAAAAAAAAAAGGCGAAGAGCGTAAAAATCCCAATTTGTCTTGGTACACCACTTTCAGCGGCCTCGAAGCAGGGGAAGGATGGAGCTCCGGAGAAGAGCAGGGGGCCGGCCACGGAGGCGTCTCAGCCCGGCTGGCGAACTCGAGTCAGTCAATCTGCTTCTCGGGAAGCTCGCACTCTCCTCCAAAGAGACGCGCACACAGTCAGTCGGAACCGAGTGAAACAGCTTCCCCTCCCCAGACCCGGAGTTGCGAGGAAGGGGGGGGGAGAAAGGTGTGTTTGTAGTGTGTGTGTGTAAAGGGGGGAAGAGCAGGCAAGCCAGGGGTCTCGTCCTCTTCCCAAGCTCTGAGAAGACAATAAACAGCCTCACTCACGCCCAGATGCACGGAGAGAGAGGGGGGGGGGGATAAATGAATGAAGGGTGGCGTTCTTAACCGAATAAACGAAAAAGTCGCTAGGAAGAAGAGGCGGTGAAACAAATCCAGAGAAACTTCGGCGATTGTGCCCCTTCGGCGGTGCCCCGATCTTTCCAATCACGTTTGTGCAGAAAGAAACGTCAGGGGCTCTCTGAACGCTTCAGCTTCCCAAACTGCCTGCAAACTGGGACCAACTCGAAAGAGACCGAGGCAGCGAAAGACAGATTCGGGGGGCGTTTAACTAAAAAGCCTCTGGTTTGCAAACCTCAGGAATAAACAAGGGAAGCCGAGGAGGAGTGGGGTGTGTATGTGTGCGGGGTTCAGGGGAAAATACAGCAGCTGGGGGAGAAAGGTAATTCTCAGTTTCTTTCCTATAAGCTGGTTTTTTTAAATTTCTCCTCTCTCTGCTTTTTGCTGGAACACCGGTGTTGAAATTAATTCAACGTGAGGACGAGTCTTCATGGGCGTCTTTTCCTATATTCCATAAAAAAAAAAAAACAGAAAAGTTCTTGGCTTCTTCTAGCTTCCAAGCTGGAGATCTTGCTCGACTGCAACGCTCCGCATCGCGCTTCCCAAAGCCGCCTTGCTCAATGAACCTCGGGCTTTTCTGCCCTTTCCACCCCTTCCGTTCGCTTTGTCCAGTTCGTGGATGCGACTTTTCCTCCTCCTCCTCCACTCACAGATGCAAAGTTTCCGCACGCCGAGTGCTGCTATAGTATAGTAGCGGTGAAGAACTTCTCTCTCTCCCTTTCCCTTGACTTCCCCTAGAGAGATACAGACTTTCGCTGCTCTTCCTCCCGACGGCGAGGAAGAGAGAGATTTTCTAACAGCAACTTCGGGGAGCGGAAGAATAAAGAACTTTCAGAAAGTGGCTTTCAACTTGAAAAGCAAAGGGTCCTCTGTAGAAAGGGGGCCTGTCCACCGCCGGCTCCGCCCCTTCCTAGAAGAATGCTGTCCTTTTTAAAAAAAAATGCCCCCCGTGCCACAGCTGCAGTTCGCCGCCACTTATCGCGGGCAAAAATTGCTACTGCACTTCGCTCGCAAGGGCTCGCTTGGATGTCTTTTTATGTCAGGCGGCCGACCAGTTTGAGACGGACCCTTAAAGCATTAGCGATTGAGATTTTCTCCTTTTAAACTAGCTTCTTTGTCCAAACCATCGCCGTCGTCCGTATTTCCTGGATGGCTCGGAAAAGAGCTCTCCCGAGCAAGGGCAACATTGCTCGTTGCGACCTCTAATTGTAAACGTAGAAGCTTGCGAGGTTTAGCAGCGAGTCGTGTCTCTACTTCTTCCCCTCACATTCTCCCCCCCCTCCCCGCCCCCCGTTTGATTCTCTCTAGTTAAGAGAGGCGGGAGGGACAATTAAATCCTCTGAGCTGGGCTGGAGCGGCGTCCTGCCTCCGACCCAATTCCCCCCGCGCGTCGCTCGAGACCAATTAGAAAACCAAGCAGAAGCAGAGAGCAGAGAAGACCGTTGTGTTAATTTATTGCCTGGCGGCGTCTGTCTTCCTCTCGCCTTCTTGGCTTTCGCGCTCCTCCTTTCTTTTTTTGCCTCTCTTCCTTGGCAAAGAAATACCGGGAACCTGCTGCGGTTTCTCAGCCATCCTTGATAGAAACGGCGGGTGCTTTTTTTTTTTTCTTCCCCTTCCGACCGTCTTGCGCCGCCTCGGTAACACAGGCTTCTTGCCTTCGGAACAGAGGCGAGGGAGCTGGACGAGCGGCAGAAGCAGCCGGGTTGGGCGGCAAAGCCAACCATACAGGATTGGTTTGTATTGGGACGGCGTTAGGAACACGTGGGCCGCGTAGGAGCTACGCGTGGTGCGCGGCTATGTTACACACGTGCGGTTGGCGCGCCGTTGTTGCGGGCAACCTTTTTCGGCCCGGGGCAATGCTGTCCGTGCCCCCCTTGTCCTGCCCCTTGGAGATTGAACGCGCGTACATTCCGTCCAGCTCTCGTGTGTGTTTGTGTACACGGTATGTCGCCCTGGGCCTACTGTGAGGGTTGTTGTTTTTTTAGCCCGGGGCCGCTGAGGCCATTGGGTATGTTGTTATTCTTAGGTGCAACTGTAGCCAGCGAGTGTAGTTTGAAGGCAATGGGGCGGTTATCTGCGCTTTCCGATTGCTGCGAGCCATCGAAGGCGGAAATCGAAGCTCCCCACTGCGACACACGTGTGTGTGTGTGTGTGTGTGTGTGTGTGAGAGAGAGAGAGAGAGAGAGAGAACTTCTCCAAGAAACCAGAGGGTTGGTTTAGGACATCCAACAAATCTCCTCAGGGGACCAATTGCTGGAAGCAGCTGGAAGTAGAGCCTCTGGTTAAGATGGTCCTGAGAGAAGGGCTGTTCTGCCCCTAATTGACTCTCGAATGGCAAAATCTGACTAGCAAGTGAATTTCTCCTCAAGGCCAACACACACTTTATATCTATCTATCTATCTATCTATCTATCTATCTATCTATCTATCTATCTATCTATCTATCTATCTATCTATCTATCTATCTATCTATCTATCCATCCATCCATCCATCCATCCATCCAAAATGTCTAATTGCAGGCCATCATATTCCTATCTCCATGATTTAAGGCAGCCTCCCCCTATATTGTAGCTCCAAATGGACCAGAAAACCTCAACTTTTGTTTCCAGAAACCATGGTGGGTCACTGTGCTGAGAGATTATGGTGGCTAAGGGCAAACACAGCTCCAGATTAGATAGAATAAAATGGTCAGAAGTGTTTGGACTGCAACTCACAAGAACCTCTGCAAGAAATGACACTTATTGAAGAACAGGACAAACTGCATATAATCACTTTCATGATACCTGTTAGTAAGAGTGGTTGGAGTTACTGCCTAGTATATTTGAATGGTATCATGGTGGGGATTCACTGATCTAAGAAAAAAATCTTTCTCGGCTCCCTTTTGGCCCTCATATATTTTCTGTATTTTATGTTCATGTGGGAATAGGTATTAAACTAAATTTCCTCAAGGCACACCAGTTTAATTTGCACATTTACACTGCCATTTCCTTTGAACATTCTTATAATAGAAAGATAGGGCAGAGGTGTGCAGACAATGCAGGTGAGGCTTTTAACATATTTTAAATATTAACCTGGAAAAGTCTTGCCACCCTGAAAATGGTAATAGTTCTGCTAAGTTTTACTCCTTATCTAAATACATTTCCTTAGATAATTGAACTCCCATCAGCTCACCCTTGTCTTAAAATAGCACTATAAAGCATTATTTTCTCCCAGCACGTGAAACAGGTTTGAGGTACCTGCAAGTAATGAGGTATATGTGTATTTCAGCATGAAACCTTGTGGTGGTAGGAAACTGGGACTCTTTAGTGTTTATTCTTTCCACTGAACTCCTTGCATTGAAGAAATCGATTCTTATTTTGATCATTGCGTGGTTGAGTAGCTGGAGGTGCATTTGATATACAGAGATTTTTCCTCTCTTTGTTTCTTTTGCAAGCAGCTGCAGTAACAGCCCCCTCTCCTTTTACACATGCAAAAAGCAAGACAAAAGGCAGTGGAGGTTGGGGAATGAGAGAAATGTGTTGCCCTTCCAGGATCCTTTCTAGATGTTGTCTCCATGTTGTCTCCATTCAATATGAAGGGAACTCTTGGTGGAGATGGAAGGATCCCACTCAATGTTTACAAACCACCAGAAACTTTCCTTCCTCTTTGCCTGCACTGAACTTTACCTTTGGTGAAAATTCAAGCTGTCTGCTCTTCTAGGTCTTTGTTTCATTATCCCCTTTCTTTATTTCATGTGGAGGAAATGCAACCATGAAGTCTGGGAGGCATATATGGTTTACAGGCAAGTTGCTGGAGCCAGCAGAATAACAATAACAATGGAAAACATGTATGCTGTCTGAATTTCAATGACTCAATCTGGGTTCATAGGTTTTTTTCAAAGCAGGAGGCCCTGCCTCACCCTGCCTCTAGCCAAAGTCAGGGGCTGTTTGAAGGAACAATGAAGGCCAATTTTTAAAGGTTGCCCCATTAGAAAGCTAGCCTAATTGGGCTGAAAAAATCTAAACCATCATTAGATGGCAGCAGAAACCTCTTAAGTTTGCTGAAGCTAGTAGTTGATTGGTTTCTGGGGCCCAGATATGGTAGCCCTACATATTCTCGGTTGCCAAAGGCTGATCTGGTGCCCAACTCTCTTAAAATAGCCTGTCGAGGAACTTTGTATTCATTTTTGCATGGCAAGATTTATAGTGACTGCAACTGACCTGCTGGAAGTTTTTGTTGCAGACAAGCAGTATTTTAAATAAGCCATTTTTGTGTCACTTCAAATGTATTTCTTGATTTCATTTATATTTCATTTATGTCCTGCCTTTCTACATCCTCCTCAAGGGAGGATGTAGGGGATTTTTTAAATGTAGAACTCAAAGGCATGGTTGTTGTATTCAGAGGCACCATACCTTTCCTTTTATTTCTTTTCACAATATGACATTTATAGAGAGAACAGACCTGTGTGCTAGGATTTCCTGGCTTTCCATGGATTTGACCACTACCAGCTGACTTTTTTGAGTTATGCCTTTATATTAAGCTGTTTTAGAAATCAGAAGAGACATATTGGACTTTGTCTTGGTACAAAACAGCCTGTGATGTCTCTTTGGGTAATTGTGCAATGGATTTTCCATAGTCATATTCATATATATATATATATATATATATTTATATCTCAACAGGATCTGTGTTATGTAGTTATCAGCAGTTCTATAAAAGGGGCTGCCATATATCATTAAAGAACATAGCTGCCTCAGCAATCATGCCTGTTAATACATCACTATATACAATGGCTCACCTGCTGGGAGGTGTCACCCCCATCATTCTCTGCCTCATCTTACTCGATGCTAGAAAGGGAGTGTGATACCTGAGGTGGGGGAGTAATGTTTTTTTTTACTGGTAGGCTATTGATTTACTATCAGCAAGAATCATTTTCCCAGTTATGAAGAGTTATGGCCCAGCCAAAGCCTGGTTACTAACTCATGCTATAACAAATAAGCAGTTAACAGACATAGTTGCTAATTAGTAAGCAGTTACTTTTAATATAAATGGCATTCAGCCATGGAAAGAAGCAGTTTGCTGACACCAGCAAAAGGGAGAGCAAGAACTGACAGAGTAGCTCTCACAAGAATGACCAATTTTCCCTCAAAGTTGGAGGTGGAGCAGCTCAGGCTATTAACTGGAACCATTTTCTTTGACAGATAAAACCAGAGAAGGCAGAAATGATCTGGAGAAATACTGTACTCCAAGTTACTTCATGTACTTCATTTACAAGTCAGTTGTTTGAGAAATCTGTATGCTCAGGAAGACGATGTTTAATGTCTACCTTTACCGAGTGCTACAAGAGTTGTTTAGTATAAAACGGGCAGTGCATCACTCCAAAGATGTACCAAACATTCCTCCTTGCTGGTTGAACTGGCTATAGATTGCCCAACATCCTGAAGGTTCCCCAACTGGGATGAAGAATATCTTTGCTATCTGTTTGTAGTTAAATTAACTCAGGAATTAACTCTGTTAATTTCAAAAGATCTTCATTTGCCTACAAATGTACCTAATTAGCTTTCAGGAGAAGTGATGCTATTGCATCTTCCTGCTTTAGCAACATCATCTGGTGTGGTATATTAGGGTACCAGGAAGTCCAGATCCTCATCATGCCTTTCATGAACCAAGTCTTTTAAGTCAATGCCATAATCAGAGTTAACTGCTTGACACGTATTGGAGGAACAGAAATTGACAATGCTTGTGTTCATGGAATTTTGCTAATATTAATTAAATGCAAGAAGAGGAACCGATGGCCTTGAGGGGTTTATTTAAAATGGGTAGGTATCCTGCTTTCATAGTTCACAGTGTGGATTATGTAAGTCCAGCTAGTACTCCTATCCCAGATGAGGTAGGAGAAGAGGAGCAAAGGGCACCCTGTGCTATAGGATACGCACCTTCCTCAGATTCAGTTGGTGCCCCTCTTGGCAGTTTCCTTTAGATATCTTTCTCCTGAAAGTCCTGCAATCTAGTTGGAATGAAGCTGGATTTTATTTGAAGTTTTATGTATACGTTATATTCTGTATGCTGCTGGGAGTCTTTGGAAACCAGCAGGATATACCTACTGTAAATAAACCTGGTGGATTAATTTTTACGATGCTTAATGAATAAAATGAATAGTTTTGCCATATAAACTATTGCCTGGACTTTTCATTATAATTCCTATCTATAGCTTGGTCCCTAGCGGCAAGTGGCTGATCCAGATGATTAATACAAATAAGAAAATACATCAATATTAATGGAAAATATCTGTTTTGTTTGCATCTTTATATTAAAACATTGTTTTTTAAACAATATAAACATTTATTTTTAAGGGATGGATGAATGGATACTGTGTGTGTGAGAGAGAGAGGAGTGGGGGGAATCTGGATATTCACCCAGCAAAGAAATGGAAATATCATGTGTGGACATTTATGACTTAACAATACATCCTAAAAATCATACGGAAGGTACATTGTTCATAATTCACCTGCATATATTAATAAAACATTAATGTATAATCAAAATGTGCTACAAGCCACCAGTCTATTTGCAGATATTCTAGAAAGTATAAAAATGACTACATTTTCTGGTAAGTTATGAATTATTTGCTCAGGTCTATCATTTTGTAACACTTGTTAAATATTACCTTTCAGTTTCCTTATTGCAAAGTGGGGCATTTCATATATTTTTTTTCACATAATTTTTCTTATGTATTTATTTATTTATACAAACATTTATTTCTACCCTTTTAGTACTCACATACCTGCCAGTTACCACAGGTAATACACTAAAAATATTGAAAACTCTAGCTTCTCCTGACATTGATTTAGACACAAAGAATAAATCCCAGCCAATCCCCCAGTTGGGATCAAAAGCATACATTTCATTGGCTAACCTAAGCATATTTTCTTAGACATTTTTATTTAAAAATATATAAATGCCTACTAGCACATTTCTATATGGGGAAGGGGAAAAATAAGGTGTTCAAAGAAAGTCCTATATATTTCACAGTGCTACTAAACAACAGATGACTGCTGAATTGGGGAATACCAAGGTCCAGATTCTATACTATTATTTTTTTGTGCTTGATGCTTCCAAGCAATAACCTGGGATGCTTCAGTCTTCTTTTCCTTATTCTGTGATAGTTGGATGAAGCTGCTATCTGTGCCCTAGTTATCTCTAGATCTGACATTTCCATCACCTACCTCTAGTATGTTTCCTTTTTGAAATGTCTTAAGATTTCATCAGGCAGCTCTTAAGCCTGAGATTCCGCCCCCCCAGCCTTGCCTTCAACCCAGTTAGGTAGAAGCATTATATGTTAGAGGCTGCATTCCCACACTAGGAAAAGGGTGATAATGTATGGCTAGATCGTCACATTACATTAAGCCATAATGTGTTTTGATTTTCATTTATTTGTTTTTTGATCCATTATAATGTTTACAAAATACCATAATGAAAGGTGAAAAATAAACTTCATATTTAGGCATGGAAGGAAGTGCAGTGAAGCAGTGTTCTAAGTCCTGCAGCCCAGGCCAATTGATATGACCTTGTGTTCTTTATGTTCAATCCGGGGGGAGAGTTAATTACAGTTGGGAATACTGTTCTTAAAAACTTTAGAATTAGCCCCTTCAAAAGGGGGCGGAGCTGGCATCTCAGCAATACAGCATGCGATCTTGAAGCTCCAAGATCACCGCTGATATCTCCATTGCAGGATGGTCCCACCAGACCTAAACCATCCTGTAGAGACCTGTGACTGAGGAGGGCACATCCTGTCGATCCCAGGGACATTGCAAAGTCCCTGGTGGCTCCAGGAAAAGCCCTTTTGCTGGCGGCGGAGAGGCAGCCATTCAAACTGCTGAAGCTGGGACAGCTCCGGAACGGAATAGATTGAAGGAAAGTGTGTCAGCTTGGTGAGATGAACTTTTACTTATTATTACTTGAATAGAACATCCTGAAAGATTTAAAATGAAATCAAAAGTGAAGAGGAAAGAGATTAAGTGGCGAAATTAAACTAATTAAAGTGAAAGGTTTTTTCCCCCCTTTTTATTGGAACTTTGAATTTGGTAAAGTTACTGAACTTTAAAGTGGACTGGTTTCTTTTAAATTTTCATCCTTGTTTTTATTTTTATTTTTTAAAAATAATTTTTTGAAAGTCTGTTTTGATTAAGACTCTTCTTTTGGATTTGAGTTGTATTTTTTTTTTTCAAAAAAAAGGAAGGATCCCATTTTCTCTTTTTGTTTCTGGTATTGGATACAAGAGCAGGGAGTGAAAGTGAAGGGGGAAAAAGTAGCACTGCCATTTAGAGGCTTGGACATAATGTTTCCTTCTCAGTTTGTTTATGTACTTGCTATACTCAAGAACTCTGAGCTTTGCAATGGAAAAGATAGTAGGAGGAGCATGGTAGATTGTTTATACAGGTGCTCATCTGTAAAACTAAATAATTAGAGCTTTGAGCTGAAGTTGAAAGAAAGAAGATTGAAGTGACCTTGAAAATACCGGAACCAAAAACATTGAGTTTGATTTATTAAAGAGCCTTGGATACTTAGTGACAGCAACTGGCTTAACTCTAGATTATTTTCCATCTCCTTTTCTACTCCCCCAGTTTGGATTTTTATGTTTGGATTTTAACCTTCTATTCCAGAAACTAGAATGTAATTTTTTTTACTTTTTTTATCTTCTTCCTTTTCTCTTTGTTATTAAGAGAAATAATTAAGGTACATAAGTGCCTGAAGATTTTTCTTCCCCCCCCACTTTTTTTTTTGGAGTGGCAACTGTCTGCCGTGTACTCCTTTTTTTTCTTTTTCCTTTTTTCCTTTTTCTTTCTTCCTCTCTACAGGTAAGCACAAGATGAGCAGAAAGACAACAGCACCAGCTTCCTCAATACCAATAGCCTCTTCACCATCTGGAGGGCAACGGTCAATACAGACAATTTTACAACAGGAGAAAGAGAAGGAAGTGACATTACAGATGATTATGTAAGGAATCCAGAAGATTGAAAAGAGAATAGAGAATATTGTGCAAAGAGCTGAGAATATTGAGCAAAAAACTGAAAAGACAGATGAGAAAGTAGACAGATGATGATGAAATATGAGGACAGAATTAAGAAAATTGAAGAAGAAGATATACAAAGGGATAAGAAAATTGGAGATATTGACACTCAATTGAGTGATATTGAGAAGCGCAGAAGCGAACCGTTAGGATGGGAAATTGACAGATCAGAATTCTACCTAAGATTTCAAAATGTAGAAGAAGGAAAAGGTGAAAAATCTTGCTGAAATAATGACAGAAATACTGGCAGAAGTGTTTGAGATAACCAAAAAGAAGATGATGGATGGGGTAGATGAAGTGTTCCATGTATATACAAGATACGCAATGAGAAACAGACTACCAAGAGACGTTCATATTGGATTCACTAAAAAGATTATTAAGACACAGATACTACAGGTGGCAAGAGAGAAAACCTTAAAGTACAAAGATAAAGAAATTGTGGTGCTGAAACAGGTACCAAGGAGAGTAAGAGAGATGAGAAGAGAATATTTATTTTTGACTAAAGCATTACTTAAAAGAGGAGTAAATGACACATGGCTGATGCCAGAAGGCCTCTTGTTCACCTGACAGGAACAAAGACACAGAATTGACACAGTTGAAAAAGCTGAGCTATTCTACTTAGAATATTTTAGAGGAAAAGAGGAAGAAGCTAGAAAGGAAGAGTCACTAACTGAATTCCAAGAGGAGTTTATAGCAGTTAATTGAAAAAGAGAAAGAAGAAAGTGCAATAGGTGGTGTACCCAGAGAGCAACAAGAATTAAGACCTACTAGAGCAATAAAAACCCCTCACAAAGCCTAACATGGATGAAAGAAAATTGATTACGATTAACATAAATGGACTGAATTTGGCTACTAAAAGAAGGAAAGTATTTCATAAACTAGAGTAATTGAAATTTGATATAATTTGCTTACAAGTACATATTAAAAAACAACATGAATATATACTTAAACAAAAAGAATTAGGGAAATTATTTACATCACTGACACAATCTAAAAAAAGAGGTGTGGTTTTATATATTAAAGACACAATTTTGGTATAATTAATTTATACAGATGACGATGGAAGGATTTTGATGGTGGAAATAATGGACAATAATGTTAAAACACTTTTAATTGCAATTTATGCTCTGAATGATAACCAAGAAGAATTTCACAGGAAATTACATATGAAAATAATTGAATTGAACTATATTAATATTTGTATGATGGGAGATCTTAATGGAATAGTTAATGATTGGTTGGATTTCAAAATGCAGAAATCAACAAAGAAAGCTAGAAAGATATTACCAAAATCCTTTTTTCAAATAACAGAAGAATTCAACTTAAAAGATGCTTGGAGAGAGAGAAACGTGGACAGTAAGCAATACACATTTTACTCAAACAGACATGCTTCATGGTGTAGAATAGACACGATATGGATGTCAGCAGAACTACTGGCTAACATACGAGAGATCAAAATAGAAACAAGCACTTGGGCAGATCATAACCCAGTGACAGTTACTTGGAAAGGATACAAGAGGAGATCCAGATGGACCTTAAATAATATGATATTAAAAGAAAAAAAACTTTAAACAGAAAATAGAGAAAGAACTTGCTTTCTTCTTTAAAGAAAATAGAAAAGAGGATACATCTCTACAGAACTTCTGGGACACAATGAAGGCCTACACAAGAGGCTTGATAATAGACTATACAAGGAAAAGAAATATAAAACAGAAAAAGACTTTCAAAATATTAGAGGATTATTATAAAAAACTGGAAAAGGACTTACAGAAGTCCCCGCAAAAAAGGCATTAAAAATAAAATGGATATAATTAAACATAAAATGGGATTAATGGAAAAAGAGGAACTAGCACAAAAAATTAAAAATGCTAAACAGAATTACTTTGAAGATGCAAATAAACCAGGCAGATGGCTAGCCTATAAATTGAGAAAGGAGAGAGAATCAAGAAGGATTAGCCAACTAATAAATGAAGAAGAACATACATGTTATGGAAATGAGGAGAAGAAAAAGATTATACAAGATTACTATAGGAAATTGTGTTTTCAAGAGAAAATTCAAGAAGAAAAGGTTAAGCAATATTTACAGAAAGCGAACTTACCTCAGATACCTAAAGATATTGAAACAAGGCTAGAAGGGAATATAACAATGATGGAATTAACAGAAGCTTTAAAAAAACGGAATGTTGGAAAAGCATCAGGTCCCAATGGCTTACCAGTGGAATTTTACAAGACCTTTCAGGAAATACTGAATCTTCACCTATTAGAAGTTATGAACTAAGTTATGTTAAAGAAAAAAAATACCCAAAACATGGACAGAAGCATACATTACACTTATACCAAAGGAGGATACAGACCTGCAGCATGTTAAAAATTACAGACCTATATCCTATTAAATTCAGACTATAAAATCTTTGCTTCAATCTTGGCAGAAAGACTAAAAAGATACTTAAATAACTTTATCCATATTGGTCAAAATGCCAAAGAGACAAATCAAAGACAATGTGAGAATCATTTTGGATACTCTGGAATACTATGAGGAAACATCCTGAGAAGCAAATGGCTTTGATGTTTTTAGATGCACAAAAAGCCTTCAACAATGTGAGTTAGCAATTTATGTTATTGCAATTGGAACAAATGGGCTTTGGTAAAAAAATTCATTCAAGCCATTGAAATGATATATTATGAACAAACTGCAAAAGTTATGGTAAATGGAGAACTAACAGAATCTATAGATATAAGAAAAGGGACAAGGCAAGGTTGTCCACTGTCGCCCCTGCTGTTTGTGTTAACATTGGAAGTGTTGAATAGGAATATTAGAGAAGATAAAGAAATAAAAGGAATGAAAATCCAAAAGGAAGAGTATAAATTGCAACCTTTTGCAGATGACCTAGTATTTATATTAGAAGACCCATTGGAAACAGCACCTAAATTAATAGAAAAAATAGAAGAATATGGAAAAGTAGCAGGTTTGAAAATAAACAAAGATAAAACAAAGATACTAACAAAGAATATGCTAGTAAAATGAAAGAAACAGTTGGAAGAAGTTTTAGAAATACAGGTCACAAATAAGGTTAAGTATTTAGGGATATACATTACATCAAGATGTAGTACACTGAAGGAGGATAATTATTTTAAACTCAAACAGCAGATTGCGACAGATTTGACATAATGCAGAGACTTACAATTATCATTGATTGGGAGAATAGCTACAGTTAAGATGAATGTATTGCCTAGAATTTTATATTTATTCCAGACAATTCCAATCTGACTAGGGAAGGAGTTTTTGAAGATTTAAATAGAATTGTGTTGAAATATATTTGGCAGGGCAAAAAAGCAAGAATAAAATTAAAATTGTTACAAGATGCAAGAATAAGAGGAGGGTTTGCCTTGCCTAACTGGGAGTTGTATTACCAAGCAACAAATTTGATGTGGGTAAAGGAATGAATAACATTAAGGAACAATAGACTCTTGACCTTAGAAAGGCGTGACTTCCTGTTGGAATGGCATGCCTTCCTTTGGTACAAGGGAATTGAAACACAGGGGTATTTTAAAAGACATTATATTCGAGAGGCATTTTGCCAATTTTGAATTGGGAGAAGATAAAAAAACAATATTAAAAATTCCACTATGGATATTTACCATTGAAGCTTTTTCTTATCCAATAATATATAAAAAGGAACAGTTAGATATGGTGAGATATTGAATGAAAAGGGTGACTTAAATCTATGCAAGTGTTGGAAGAACAAGGTGTAAAAATGAATTGGTTTTCATATTTGTAAATACAATCTAGATTTGACAAAGATGTTAAAGCAAAAGGTATTTATGATAAGTTGACTGACTTAGATAAGATTTTGATGGGTACTGATGAAAAGGTAATTAAAAAACTTTATGGACACTTATTGGAATTTAAATTGGAGGAGGAGCAAATTAAAGAAATGCTGATTGCTTGGGGGAAAACATTTGGATATGGGATTGATTTAGAAAAATGGCAAAAATTGTGGTCTCAAAATTATAAAATAACAATGACAACTGCATGTAAATAAAATTTGTATAAGATGTTTTACAGGTGGCATTTACCCCCGACGAGACTTGTGAGAATGTTTAAGAATAAATCGGATAAATGTTGGAAGTGTCATCAAATACTTGGTTCATATTACCATATGTGGTGGACATGCTCAGACGCAAAGAAATATTGGACTAAAATCCACACATAGTTGGAAAACATGATAAAACAACATATAGACTTTAAACCAGAGATCTTTTTATTGGGAATTATACCGGAAATATACAATAAAAAGCTGAAATATTTGATTGTAAATGTACTAACAGTGGCTAGGATTGTATTTGCTAAGAATTGGAAAAATAATAAAATACTTACGCAAGAGGAAGTTATTAAGAAAATTATGGACTGTGCTGAAATGAGTAAATTGACATTTGAAATTAGAGAACAAGAAGATAAACAATTTTATATGATATGGGATTTGTTTTATCAATGGTAGGACAAAAAGACATGGTAATGTAATAGACTAGATAATTTCGTGATAGAAATTTAATAGATTGATATAAGACATAATATAGACATATATAACCATTGGTTGAAAGTATAACAAATTTTAAGATAAAACTTGGAACATCTCATATAAAATGATGGAATAAATAGTTTGGTCATGGATGATTAATAACTGATAAATATATAAGCATAAGTTAGTTCGACAATGTGAATTGTGAGTAAATGACTACAAAAGAAAAAGATTTGTAACCAACTGACACACTGTATGTATATAAAATGGAAGATGGATTTATGTTTTGTATGTGTATGTTTGTTTTTAAAAATAAAAATTATATATATATATAAAAAGTATTAGCCCCTTCAAAATAAATGGAATTCTTAAAGATTTTTTTTTCCCCAATGCAAAAACAATACAATATTCCTAATGGAATTGCTGCTTTCACATCTTTGAGCAGTTCCTAATAAAAGTAGTGATGGCATAATAGAAGCTACATTTGTCTCTCACATTCTCACTTGGCTCTAATTGTATCTCTTTTTGCTTTTTGTGTAAATACATTTTCCACTGAGGGGAAGACAAAATCTTTTTTTTTTTTCATCACAGTAAAAACTAAGCAAAATAAGCCTGTTTCTCACCTTAAGGATGTGTTTATTTATCTTTTCTTCTCTTCAATTATTAGCTCCTAAAAGCTGTTTCAGATGACCCCAAACACCAGGACATTATTTTCAGCATCACAATGATCCTATCCAATCTGGCACCAATATTCTTTTGAATAATATGTGTTTCAATTAAAATCAGTGTTGATCACATTGCTTGACAAGCAGTGGGAATTCCATTGTAATAACTTGTTCCATTGGTTTCATTATGATTTAAAGTAGTGCCGTAGGATGTTTATGGAAAAGGAGATAATGAAATTCCTCTCACACACACACCCTTTACTATTCTGTCTTAAAGGTGCACATAGCCCCAAGGAGAAGAAAACATTTATTTCCAGGAAAATACCTTAAGAGCATTGAGTTTTATAGGACACTCTAGCCATAAAACTGAGTACTAAGAATGCAAAAGGTGAATTCTAATGGTTGGATTTTGTTCCGAACTATAGCAATACGTGGTGCTGAGATTTGTAATTAACTTGGAACACAAATCTTTTTCTGTATAAAATTCTCAGGGGCATTATAAAGCTACTTTCCATTTCCTTCGAAGGATTCATACTAAGTCACAATATGGTTTGTGTTCATTTAGCATGACATGGGAGCCCAGCCTCTGATTTGCTAAGCATGGTTTAAAGTTTGGCCTTTTGTGTTAACTCAGAAAATTGTGGTTTGCTTAACAAAATTTAGTTACAATAACCCTGCCTTTGGTGCAGTGTGTGAATTGAATCCCTGACCAGAATTGTCAGAATTACACTGCAATCATATTAATTACTTTAGGACATATAGCTTTTCCAGGGAACTTTGAATTTTTAGTGCCGATGTCAGGTACCAGAGGAACTCCGTGTCACATGGTTCTTTGCACCTTGACTATTACTGTTTATAGTATTTTGCAAAATAAAGGTACATTATGCTAGTTCTGCATAATACAGTCAGAGAGGAAGCAGCTTGTGAGGGTAATGGAAGATTTGATTTGCTATCTCTGTCACATAGCTAAATTTAATATCACAACACTCACTACATGCTCTCTGATTAGTAGAGTGAATAATTTTTTTTTCACATTGAACAAAAAAGGAGCAAAACAGTAACATGAGATGACAAGGGATTGTGATTCTATATAGATATACAATGTATAAGAAAATAGAATATTCCTGTAATTTACACAATATAAAAGTGAACCTAATGTATTACAGAACTAATTGAAGTCCCACTTCCTTCTTTTATGCTTCCAATTTTTAATGTGCAGCCAATATTATTCTAGGGAATGATACCAAATAATAGTGGTAATTTTCTCACAGCATTTTATAGGATACTGGAAAGTTTTGTTGGTTAGAATTCCTGATTAGAAGTATGATTTTGTGCGACATCCACAGACCTGTCGGTTGTAATGCCATTCAGTGCTGCTGAATGATCAGAGGCCCTGGTTATTCTTCTAAAGGAAGAACAGAACTGCCTTCAGAAACAAAGTCTCCATCTAAGCTATGGACAGTGGTACCAGCATTGCCATAAGAAGGCAGTGGTGTTATAGATCCTTGCGGTAAAACCGTCTAAATCCACTTGACCTTGAGAAGTCTATTCCCATGAACAAATAGAAGAGAGAGGGGGGAAGGGAGGGGGGAGAGGGAGAGAGTTAATTTTTCCCAGGTCACTTAAATGAGGTAAGGACAACCTGAAATTAATGTAACGATTCTTGTAGCATCTCTCATAAAACAACAACTGAATACACATAAAACTTAATGTGAATTGGATTTTTTCCCCCACTGAGTGTTTTGGATAAATTTAGAGTAGTAACCTAAGGGGTTGTCATCTACTTATCCACTCAATCATCTGCCTCAAATGTAGTGGAGAATTCCTAAAGATTGTTTTTGCTTTGTAGCAATCCAGCTCAATCACCTGGAGGGGGAGTCAGCCCAGCTATTGTCACCAAAGCTCTAAGAGAAAACATTTGTTACATCATAATTTTATATTAAGTATGACATGGGAACTCAGAAATCTGGCTAGGGACATCTGCAGGGGTAGTTATAGTCTCCATTTTTACTTTTTTGATTTTATCTCATGGGTTATCCTGGACATGTCTTGCCTTACATCACTGATGCGATATCATAACTTGTGACATTGAAAAACAATTATCCTTCAAACCCTACTCAAAGTGGTGTCAATGGAGGAGGGGTGAGCTAAAATAGGTAAGAGGGTAGTCAAAGCCTTGTGATCAAAGCTATGCCTTCTTTGCATGTATACGGCATTATATTTTACACATGCACCCCTTGTGAAACCTCCTCATCTGTTCATCTGTTGGGTGACCATATTCAGAAATAATAACAATGCCAGATTCTTCCCCAAGATGGCTGCTGAACGCTAGGAATTTTTTTTTCACAATAATAGTTTATTAACAGAGGGTTTTGAAACTTTAATCTTGTCATTATTATTATTGTTGTTGTCATTTTATTTTCTCATTAATATAGTATATAGGTAGCAGTTTAGTAATTTGCAAATAGATTTGGTCGGGTGGGATTCAAATTTTTTAACAACCGGTTCTGTGGGCATGGCTTAGTTGGTGGGCATGGCTTGGTGGTCATGTGACCAGGTGGGCATGGCTTGATGTTCATGTTATTGGCTGGGCATGGCCAACTCAATATCACTCACATCAAGGCACACATCTCCTCGCTTGGCCTCTCGTGACTGTGGGTATGCTGCAACAGTAGTAAGTGTGAAAGATGGTCATAAGTCACTTTTTTCAGTGCCATTGTAACTGAATGTCACATAAGCAAAGTACCAGCAAAGGAGGGGGAAAAAAACTCCAGAAAAGTTCCTGAGACAGGAAGTCTAGTCCTGCCAACAATGTAATAAGGGTTAATGGAGAGGCAGTTTCTGTAAGCGACACCAGAATGTTTCCTTCCTGCCTTCCTTACAGGATTAGGCCAGTAATTTCTTCTAACAACCGGTTCTCCAAACTGCTTAGAATGTTAACAACTGGTTCTAGAGAATAGGTGCGAACTGGTAGAATCCCACCCCTGGATTTGGTACTTTAAAAATCTTTTGGACCTGTTTCTCAAGGGGTGGGAGATTAATATTGTAGTAATGTATTAATCAATATTCAACTAGGGGATATAATATGTACAGGTGTTAGTTTTTTTCTATTTTTTTTTATTGAACTTTTTAAATACACTTGTTTGTTTTGTGAGGTTTTTTTTGTTCATGCTTTTTTCTTCTTTCATTTCTTTGGAGTGTTGTATTTTAAACTTTTTTGAACAAAATAAAAAATTAATAAAAAAAAGAAATAATAACAATGCCTTATTTTTCATCTCCTACAATTGTAGCTAATGTACAGTACTATTACAAATTATTGATAAACATTTTAATAGTTACAGGTACAGATTAACAGAGTTGGAAGGGACCTTGTAGGTCAACTCCCCGCCCAAGCAGACCCTCCACAATTTTTGATGATGGCACTCCAGTCTCTTTTTGAAAGCTTCCAGTGATGATGCTTCCACAACTTCTGAAGGCAAGTGGTTCCATTGGTTGATTGTTCTCACTATCAGAAAATGTCTCCTTATTTCCAGGTTGAATCTCTTCTTTTTCAGTTTCCATCCATTATTCCATATCTAGCTTCCAGGTACTTTGGAAAATAGGTTGTCCCACTCCACTCTGTGGCTGCCCCTCAAATATTGGAACACTGCTATCATGTCTCCCCTCGTCCTTCCCTTCACTATGCCCAGTTCCTGCAACCATTCATTGTATGTTTTAGCCTCCAGTCCCCTAATCATCTTGGTTGCTCTTCTCTGCTTTCTTCTCTTCTTTCTAGAGTCTCAACATCTTTTTTATATTAGTTATATTAGATACAAAGTTGTAAATTAGTTATCAATTACATAAATTAATTGATAAAAGATAAATACATTAGATAACTATAATTTATAAATTATAATTTAATAATTATATATTCTTTTAAAATGCAATCTTCCAATGATGTTAATCCCTGTTTTTCTTTCCAAGCCAGTGATTGCATTCTTACAATTTTACCCATGCAGTATTTATGGAAATATGATTTAAAGAAACTATCACAATCTATATTAAATTATTCTTAAGTGGCAGAAATGGTACATAAGCATATACCAACTAAATTTCATTAATTTAAGTTATTCTTCCAATTTACTGTTGCTTTATACCTTTGTATATAATTTATCTAATAAACTCTGTAATTGGGTTCTTCTAGAAAGATTATATATAATAGCTGTATAAATCCCATGTTTTTGCCAGAAAATTATACCACTGAGGTTCTATAAAATTCAGAGGATTTAATTTGGAGGCAATATTTGAAAAAAAAAATAGTTATGTTTTCCTGGGAATCTTATTAAAAACATTGTCAGAAAACTTAGCTTCGGAGTTCAAAACCTTTAAAATAAGTCAATGCATCAGTAAATCTCTAGTGACTAAAGCCTCTTTACCTCTTATACTATCTCAGCTTAAACCACTAAATTTTATTCCCACAAATGCTTATGCTACTTCCCTGTTGTATCATAAGTGTAACAAAAACATTAGAAAGCAGGAATAATCTCTGCAGCAACTGAAGAAAAGCTTAGCTCCATCCCTTAGCCCATTTTCAAAATAATGTTACTTCTTTCAGATGGTAAGTGCAATAATCTAGTAGACCGCATATTAAAAAGCATTAATACTAATTAACAGTAAAGGGATACAACAAATTTCACACTTTTCAGCTAATATTACAATGATTCTCAGCTACTTTAAAGACGTGCATATCTTTTCCACCAACACAACATTCTCCAATTTTGAGGCGGTATGTATGTGTAGATTATTATGTTATGATTTAATATGCAAGCAGATTTGATAAAGATTTGTGCTTAAGCACTGCACAGTCTGCCTATAATTATAGCAACAATTTTCCATTTGCTAAGGCAGTTCCTTGAATGGTATGACTGGAAAGTAATGTCTTCATATTCTCAAAATCTAGAGAGTACTCCATTAATATTTAAAGCCAAATTCTTTCCAAATCAGTCTCTTAAGTGTGTGTGTGTGTGTGTGTGTGTGTGTTTTGTGTGTGTGTGTAGAGGTAATGTACTGGCTAATGTAGGTCAGCCATGGCTGATAACTAGGTAACTCTGGACCAATCACTATCTTATTAGTGGTTATTGTAGAGACAATGGAAAGAGTACCAAGACAATGGAGAGAGTACCATCCAGAGCAGTTGAAAAATGTCACTATGACAGCAGATAAAAGTCTTGCCCTTTTTAGCATGCATGTTGCCTTCCTTATTTGTCACTTTCCTAATATTTGTCAGTTTCAATCATTCCGCCACCAATTAAGTCATTGATTCCCCAGCAGCTGTTCCATTGTTGTAAAGTACTTACAGCAGGGTTGCCAAACTCCCAGCCAGATATGTCACATGCTGGCCATGCCCATGCCCGGTTTAGCAAAGGGGGGAAAAGTCCCAATATGTTATGTGACGTCACCATGACAATGTGAGTTTGGCGCCCCTGACCTACAGTAATGGAAGTTGCTTCTCAACTCTGTAGTTACTTCTGTATATGTTTCTTTATTTCACATTACTTTTAACTTTCAAGATGTCCAAATGGAGTGTCAGAAGAGGAACTTTGATTGGTGGGTGTTTTCTTTCCTGGCTAAGGACTTGCCCAAAGGGGATGTAAGCAAAAGCAGAGAAGAAATACAATCATGTTGTAACTACTAGTGGCACAGTCACAAATCAGGACAACATCATTTGGCAGTGATTCAGTAAAGGCAAGATAGGGGTTGGCTGGGGGAAGGGTGAGTCGGCACTGATTTATGTCAACTTCTGGAGGATAGCCCTTGAATTCAATAAGAGAGAAGAGGCCTGAAGAAACACACTGGGTTGGTTTACCTTTTGCATTAAGACATAGTTTGATTTATTTGGCTTTGGTTTAGTTGTATATTGTATAAACTTAACTTTATAAATTGTATAGCATGGATTACGTTTGTAGATTATTCAGTAAATCATGGAAATTATCAGGCTAGAGGGCGCTCTATATTACTTGTGTGCATTATCTTTTGAAAGTTATCCATGATAATGTCAGACACAGATTTCGTATAGTTATGTATATCTTAAATTAGGACATATTCTATTTACATTCAGAATCTATTAGCAGTCAATTTTATTGCAGAGTGGAAACATTTGAAGAGGGAAAAATACATTACTCAAATCTGTCTTTCTGTCTCTTTCACTCTCCCTCTATTCAAGTTTCATTAATTGCTTTAGGGACTCACCCAGAAATATTTTACTAGCAGAGAAAGCATCACTTTCTTCAATCTTCCTTCATCAAGCTACCCCGCCTTCAAATGGTTTGTGCAGTTCTACAAAAATGTTAGAAAGATAGAATAACTAAAACTGAATATGGTATAGTAATAGAAAGTTGGATGCACAATCTTCCAATCTAATCCCAGTCTGATGGCCACCAGAGACCTCAGTCTGGATTTGATAGCATTCACTGCAAATGATCTTGTTGGTTGAGGATTCTCAGAATAGTAGTAGTCTAGTATACAGGAGGACAAGAAGTTTGGGAAGGTAATTTATTAAACCTTAGAAAAATATTTTCTTCAATTTTTTTAGTTTAGTTTTTTAAATAAGAGGGTTTATTTTATTCTTCTTTTCTTTAAAATCTTTCCCAACAATTCCTAATTCCTCAGAATTCATCTTTTATTCTACCCCATCCTATTAAACTAGTACAATATGAATAAATTAGATTTAATTTAAACCCATTGGAATGTCTACAAAGTTTCTGTTGTTGTGTTGTTGCCTACCATGTATGTTATTGTAAGTTTTGCCAGCAGTTCTGCTACATGCAGTAAAATTCTGCATACTATTGACTTCATAGAATTTCATTCAAACAAATATTCACAAGATATTGCACACATCCAGTTTGAAAGCATTGTTTAAAAAGATTTTTATTGGCTAGAATTGTATTAGTCTGTATCATCAAGTATCCCCTCTACTTGAGTGTTTTATTATTACTTCCTGAACATTTAGGAATATATTCAACATGGACTGACCTCAATGCAAATTTTCAGAAGAGCTCACTGTTGGCTTTATATCATACCCATCCTCTTTATTAAT
Organism: Pseudonaja textilis; assembly: GCF_049901715.1. Taxonomy (NCBI): domain Eukaryota; kingdom Metazoa; phylum Chordata; class Lepidosauria; order Squamata; family Elapidae; genus Pseudonaja; species Pseudonaja textilis. Next base: position 59,217,284 of record NC_141990.1, on the reverse strand, counting down.
AAATGTCAGCTTTCTGTCACAATCAATTTCAAACATATATCAATGGCACATGCAATTGTTGTAGCTCAGGGAAATATCCATTTGGCCCTGCTGGGTTTGAACTGATTTGCCTAATGGTTTACGAGATCTGTTTCAGAAAACATTCTTGTTATTGGCTCAGGATAAGTAAGACAGCAGTCATCTAAATGCTTGCCATGTGATGCCTAGTACCATGTGGGGAAAGAAGCATCTGTAATCTCCAAAAATCCTGCTAAGCCCAGCATGGCTGCCCTTGCAATCTGCTGATACAGTCCAATAAAGCAATAAAGCTTTTGGAAAAGGTGAAGTAGGAGACAGAGAGAGTAGCATAAATACTGCCCAGGGTGCACTGGTGATTCCCATATAGCGGCATATTTATTTATTCAGCAATAAGTAAAAACATAAATAATATAAAAACTCTCTTGTCACAAGTGGTGACCTTATATAACAATTAGCCCCAGAGTGCTGGGTTTTGTTGGCATAAGAAACAGAATCAGTGATCAGTTGTTCACATATAATTCATTAATTGGCTGGATTCACAAAACTTTATACACTAAAGCCAAACCAAGTACATTATCTGCATTATATGAACCAAATCTATGTCTATGTCATGGTTCAGAACCATATATTGGATGGTAGATGTGGCTACTATTTTGATTCTTTCAATTCTCCCTTTGAAGATTCCATTTTTATATTTTCAATGGTTAAAAAATACACAGTTGGTTCAGACTACATAGGTGTCTGTAATTTCAATGGGCAGACAGGATAAACAGAAGAAGCTCCTAGACTCTTTGCCAACATTTTAAACAGTAGGCCATTTATATTATTTTCATCTCAAAACATGCCTACACAATTTATTCAAAAATGTCAGGAAATGTTCCATTGTCAATGAGATTCAGCAAGCAAGATGTTTATATGCGCTGGATGACTTAGAAGAAAAACACTAGGCAGAATTTTAAATAGCAAGATTTATTTTGTATTTTTTTTTCAAACTGAGAGCATTGTAATAGGAAAAGAAACAGTTTCAAAAAGCTTTTTCTTTATACTTTTCAAATAGCCTGCTCCAGATGCATTTTAGTTCCAGTGTATTCCAGTGTGATATATCTGCCTGGGATGAACAGATCAATCCTCAAATTCTTTTAAAAAGGCAACTATGGCTGTCCCACAATATTGGGTTTAATAATACCTTGCTTCAAATCTGCTTGGCTGAGAGGACCTGCTGACTGACGTGAAGCCTATTAGGTTGCAAATCTTCTGCCAACATTGAAAATGTGCCTGTGAGGGAATTCAAATAGCAAAGGAGATGGGGAGAAGTAACCCTAATTTATTCAATAAAATGATGTGTAATTATATAAAAATTGTAATTGTAATCTAAAGGAAATAAGACAGAAAACAGTGAATTCTGTGGTTGGGTTCATACATTATATTGATCAATTTTAACTGTGGCTTGTATGAAGTTGCTGTATTCGAAACAACCAAATGGTCATAAATGGCAGCTGTGGCTAGGAAAACCTTTGCATATGTTTATCTTGTGCATCACTTTCCTTTCCTCAACTAGGAGACACTTCAGATGCTGGTCTCTTCACAACTGTATACTGCAATCTGCTCTGATTGGGCTCACCCTTGAAGACTGTCTAGAAACTACAGATGGTCTGAAGAGCTGTGGCAGTAATGGACACATTTTATGTGTCACCTCAGCTATGTGAGCTATATTGGCTGTTGCTCAAATTCTGGGTGTAATTCAAGGTGCTGGTCATCATTTATAATGGACTTAATGGAATTGGGCCTGGTCATCTGAGGAACCACCTACCACCAATTGTTTCTGCCCATTGATATGGTCCAGCAAGTCACCTCTACTGTAATCTTATAGGACTGAAAAAGTGTGTCTTCTTTGTCACAGCCTCTGCTCTCCCACAGAGATATGGATGGTGGCACCATCCTGAGATTTTGGAAAGCAGGCTTGGAGTTAATGTATTTGTAGTGGTACTGTTATGCCTGCTTTAGTCTGCATTGTCCATGTTGCTTTATGTTTTTAACTTTCTTTTTATTTTATAAGCTGCCCAGAGTTTTCTGGAGTGGATGATTATTATAAATTTAAACAAATAAAATTCCTTCCTTCCTTCTTTCCTTCCTTGACTAATAGGAATAATAGGCACCTTCATTGGATCCCAAAACATCTGGACACCATCAGCATTGACAAAAATCACCATTAGTCAATTGCAAAAAGCAGCTTTACATCCTGCAATCGGGTGGGATTCAAATTTCTTAACAAAAGGTTCTGTGGGCGTGCCCTAATTTGTGGGTGTGGCTTGGTGGTCATGTGACTGGGTAGGCATGGCTTGCTGACTGGGCGTGGCTTGGTCATGTGACTGGCTGGGCATGGCTTGTATGTAAATATTGTAAATATTTATGTAGATATTGAATTTGTTATTTAAAGAAAGAGCAATTTTTACCCCAAATGAGGCAAAGCAGGCAGGCAGATTGAGTTGCTTGCAGAATCACAGAGTCACTCACAGATCTACCTTTCTGCAATCTGCTGCCTGAGTCTGCACTGAAAAATAGAAGCTCCAGTCCTAAGGAAGGTTCAACTCTGCTCTCAGCCCAGGGGTGTGATTTGCCGGTTCTCCGAACTGTGCAGAATTATAACAACTGATTCTATTGAACTGGTCTGAACCAGTAGAATCCCACCCCTGCCTGCTATGATATCTTTAGCACCATCAAAGAACAATGTCTGCCTATCCCTGCTTATCCACCTTGGGAAGATAGGTGGATAAAAATGCTAAATCCAGTGTAATCATCTGTCTGTCTATGAGTCTAACAACAATAATAAAAATAAAGTGTAGTATATTATATCAAATATTCAGGTTTCTGTATATGAGAGAGACAAAAAGATAAGTCACACATACAGTTTTCTTATAACAAAGGATCACAAATTAGGTAGCAGAACAAAATAAATCATGCTTGTTTTGTTTTCGTCACTCTAATTTCACTGAAAAATCAAAGGATGCCTGTATTTGTCCTCTATGCATTTTAACAATAACCACCTGCCAAAGAAATTGTGGATGTGGCAGATCTACATTCTCTTCTGTGCCCACTGGACCCAGACCTGGCCAACATGGTGCCCTCAAGACTGGGCACTACAAATCCTATTGGCCATGATGGTAGAAGAAATTTGGAAACTATAATCCTGGCAAGGATTCGTGAAAGATGACAGAGAGCATATAAATGACTCATACTATTTTTCTGCCTAATATGAACTTCATCTTTCAAAGATGATCACTTTAAGAAGTTTTTCCACCTCATTCAGAACCCAATCAGAACCTTCACATATTCCTCCTCTAAGTACTACCAGAAGCCAGTTGCTATGTGTCTACTCAGTAGGACTGAATTCTGGATTATATTGTCTTCATACCCTTACACTTCCTATACATCCTTAATGTAGATTTTTAAAAATTTAAACTGTGAAATAAGAAAGCAAGATTTCTCCTGAGAAACTGACTTCAAGTAAACAGAGATGACACAAAGCATAGATGAAAATGAAAGTATTATAACTAAGCAAGATTTAATTAATAAAATCCAGGTTATAGGCCTTGAAATTGCTCAGACAACACAAATTACGACACATATTTGCAATGTGTTGTACTCCAAATATTAATTGGATTTTTATGTTGATTCTATCTTGGCCTGTTTCTGACACCAAAAATATTTCCTTGATATTTTAGACATACTGTACACATCTAATCTACACTTAACACAATATTTACTTCTGCTTCACTTACACAGCAAAGAACCCTTGTGTGATAGAAGTAAAATGAAATGGGGAAGCCATGCCCTTGGATAGGTCTGTACAAAGTACACTCTCAGATCATTTGGAAAGTACCAAAAAAGGCAAAGGGGCATTACAGAAAATTATATTTATTCCACAACAGATTGTGATGAAAACTTATTTGCAAACCCACACGATGAAGGACTCTCAAATGCTAATTCTAAGCAATAATGAGCCTCTGTGGCGCAGTGGTTAGTTAGAGTGCAGTACTGCAGGCTACTTCTGCCTGCCAGCTGCCTACAATTTGGCAGTTCAAATCCCACCAGGCTCAAGGTTGACTCAGCCTTCCATCCTTCTGAGGTGGATAAAATGAGGACCCAGATTGTTGGAGGCAATATGCTGACTCTGTAAACCACTTAGAGAGGGCTGTAAAGCACTATAAAGCGGTATATAAGTCTAAGTGCTATTGCTATTGCTAACAAGGATAAACATGACTAAGCATGATCTGATCTGGCCCACTGCAAGTTCCTTGTTGTCTGTGAAGTCTTTTAAGGGAAACACAGTGAAGAACTTCCATGCTTTATATCCTTCCACCCAACCCACCACCTGCACTTGTTTTGCTAAGCATGGTAAAGTCTTCTAGGCAAAAGTAACACTTCTAGTGTGCAAGTGGATCTCTTTTCAGAAAGCCAAGTACTGTATGTGCGGAGAGAGAGAACGAGGAACAGTATGTTTTGTACATTGTGGTTGCATTTGATTCAGTTTTCAGAAATAAGGTGGAGGGAGGGAGAGAGAGGTTCTGTTTTGTTTCATCTTTAATTGGCCAAGGGAAATAAACAAGCTGTGGATGATTAGAGAGGAGCAGATGGTAATGTGTAAAGCAGACACAGGACATTTCTCTACTGCTGTGGTTCTCTTTTCTGCTGCTGTAAGTCACCATCTTTCCTCTCTCTCTGCCATAGTAGGGTCCCTATAGCTGGAAGGAGAATGAGTCACTTTCACATGTTTTAGCTGGATATCTCCAGAGAAACTTGGGGACTTTTTTTGCCTGAAACTGGCTTTCATCACACAATAGTTGCTCCTTTGGCTCACATTTTTGCTTGTATCCAGAGAGAAAGTCCTTTAACTGCTAAGAAAAAGATTTTCCAAGGTAATTTGCTCTTTTGGAAATTCATATTATTTGACAAATTAGTTTGGGTGCTTCTCTATTACCATGACTATTTATGTTCTAAACTGGCAAATAAATTCCTGTTATCAACAACTATGCTTTAGGGATTATTCAGGGATATTTTTTTTTTGTAAATTTTGAATCAAACTAAAGCATTTACATGGAACAGAACTAATAGCACTACCAACTTTCTTATTCCTTGCTTCAGGCTAGAAACTGAGCTATCGAGAGTTTTAATCCTGCCTTAGGCACAGTGGTTGACTTTGAGCCAGTCATTCTCTGTCAGTCCTATGAAGAAAGGAGTGGAGTGGAGTGGAGTGGAGTGGAGTGGAGTGGAGTGGAGTGGAGTGGAGTGGAGTAGAGTAGAGTAGAGTAGAGTAGAGTAGAGTAGAGTAGAGTAGAGTAGGTAGGTAGGGTAGGGTAGGGTAGGGTAGGGGTAGGGTAGGGTAGGGGTAGGGTAGGTAGGGTAGTAGAGTAGAGTAGAGAGTAGAGTAGAGCAGAGTAGAGTAGAGCAGAGCAGAGCAGAGCAGAGCAGAGCAGAGCAGAACAGAACAGAACAGAACAGAACAGAACAACAGAGTTGGAAGGGACCTTGGAAGTCTTTTAGTCCAACCCCCTGCTTAGGCAGGAAACCCTACACCATTTCAGACAAATGGTTATCCAATCTCTTCTTAAAAACTTCTAGTGCTGGAGCATTTACAACTACTGGAGGCAAGTAGTCCCACTGATTAATGCTTCTAACTGTTAGGAAATTTCTCCTTAGTTCTAAGTTGCTTCTCTCCTTAATTAGCAAACCATCTCTGAAATCTTACTATAGGGATTAGTCCAAGCACTCACCAGGAGTCAACACTGACTTGAAGGCACAAAAAAATGCTTCTATTACTATCTCAAAATAGTTATAGTTTTAGAGTGAAATACTTAAAGTTGTGTGTGGGCAGTAGAATTATTTCGTGTTTTGTTTTGTTTTTTGCCTCCCAGTACTGTATCTCTCTTACCCCTCATCTGCCAATAATTTTTAGATAGTGGAAAAAAAGTGAAGGGCAAATAAAGTAAAAGCAAAATGGATGAAGAGGGCTCATCCTTAGCTCCCTTATTTATGTATTTTATGTATGTATATAGTATCCCTCTCCAATATCAGCTATCCTTTCCTCAAAATATCAGATTCTTCCAAGCAGAGAAAAGACTGTCTGGCTCTGTGCACAAATGTCTTAATAAGGATTCCTGTACACCCTATCCCAAGTCTGTTTTCCAAATCTGATTTGTCAGACAACTGAAATTTTCAATACACCTGGAAACAGCACTATATACACATCTGAGAGTAACAGGCTAAATTATGAAATGGCTGGGAAAACAGTAACTAGATGTCTCTGATCCTAATCCTAGAAGTGGCTCTGCTGAATAGTAGAGGTGGTCTTGCTTATAGCACAAGAATCTTTAATTTAAGGAGGTGTGTTTTCATTGAAAGAAACATGACAAGGCTTAAAACATCACCTAGCATTAAATAGCAACAGTGATGGAGAATGTGTTTTGAAAGAGGACCTTAATACCTTCAAATGCCTTGCCTATTTTTCCCTGCCAGTCTCCTGAAAGTTTCTCTCTCTCAAAACTAGCTAAGTACTGAATCTCTTCTGTGTCAAGATGCCAAATTTCAGAGCAGTATTTTGATGAGCTTGCTTAACTGTTGCAAAGTGCCACAGCTGATGGGTCTATCTTTTCTCTTCTGTCACCTGCCTCTGCATGATTTTGTAGGCTCTGTAGCTGACATGGCTCCCTGAAAATGTCTCCCCATGATCACTTCCCTTGCGATTTAATTGAATAAGAAAATCAGTTTGATGGGACTTGGACTGTGAAGAACCAAATGCTAATAGAGCTGTTCAGCTGATAAATGTGCAAAAAGAGAGGGAGGGGATGTGAATGTAGGAGACAGGTATATAAAATTTACTGTATAGAATGGAAACATTCACAGCAGGTGGCAGCACCTGGCTGACCTTGAAAGACTTAAATGCATTGAACCTGGGTAGTACTTGTAGATTTGATTTTGTGGTCGTGGAAAAAAAAATCTGTAAAGAAGACTTATGTAGTGACAAGTCACCAGGGTTATTATGCAGTTTAATATATACTGCTGCACTATTGTTGATTCCTAAGTCTATGAAGTACATTGTGCCATGTTTATGTGCAACAATATGAATACCTGCACAAGAGATCCATTTAAAGCAAGTCATAGAAGCAAAAATGGATTGTTATGTAGGATTCTAATTTATGTAATATGTAGGGAAATCCCAGCATGAAAACTTGTAAAATGTAATAAGAAATGGATCTCACCACAAAAGATGACTTCCAGTTGAAATAGATGAAGCAGAAAACTAATGAAGTAGGCAGAAAACTAACAGGCTGGAACCTGCTAAATTATAAATGAATTATAAAATACAAAAGCCAATTTGGTCTAATGGTTAAGGCACCAGGCTAGAAATGAGAAGGCCATGAGTTCTTATCCCACTTTAGGTATGAAAGTCAGCTGGGTGACCTTGGACCACTCAGTCTAACTCACCTCATAAGTTTGTTGTTGTGGGGAAAATAGGAGGATGAAAGTATTGGATGTGTTTGCCACCTTAAGTTATTTTAAAAAATAATAAAGGGATTTTAAAAAATTTAAAAATGTGGAAGCATTTTGGAGCTGTCACATAAGGTGCTGGGCATACTGGATTTTCAGTCTAGATGCTTCTGGAATTTAAACTTAGTTAACTCGCCTTTATGTTGGGATGTGAAAGTGAAGGACTTAGAACTTTCAGTTCAGAAAATGAGCATATGTTTACTAGCAGCATTTGGCTCTGCAAGTCCTGAATCTCCAGATAAGAACAATCAATGAGAATCACCGAAACTATTGTAAAGAGCCTCTTTATAACCTATAATGTAGCAAAAATAACATAGATGTATTTATATACCATCAAGAGTTGAATACAGATTAAGGGAGACTTTACTTTTAGGGAAAAAAATTTTTCTCCCTGTTCCACACACTGGCATTTGGATTCATCCAGTAAAATTCAGAATTAGAGATTTAAGATCAATTTAAATTGTAAATCCTGCTAGCTAGATTAAATATCCATATAGTTCAATGTTCTATTCACACAATGGCCAGTTGGATCATTTCAGGAAGTTCACAAATAGGTAGCCTGAATAAGGATTGGTATTTAACAGTGGATCTCACTGTCACCAGATGTGATGGCTACAAATTTAAACAGATAGGAAATGATAAATTAATGGAGAACTAAGTCACCAATAACTACTAATCTTGTCTTTATATTGTTTTCTGAATCACAGGCAACATAGCTTAAAGTTTTGGTACACCATTGTTTTAGAATAATACCTTTCACAATGTGTAATATTGGTTTTTTAAGTCCAGGTTCTGAATCGATCCAGGACTACATTTGTGATGATTATTTATTTGCTAGTCATGGGATGAAGGAGGAGAGAAAATAATACTTTTTTTAAAAACAGAAGTCAGTTTCTGTGTATGTGATTCCTCACTCAATATAAAGTCATTTTAGGGGCAACAAGGTAGCACCATGCATAGCGTCATTAAAGTTTGTTATTCTGTGAAGTGTTGGAGAAAGCTTTGAAAATCTGTCTGCAGCTGTTCCCAATAATCTCACTTTCCACTCTGTTTCTCTGGTTAACCTTGCTGACTCAAAAACAACAATAATAACAACAAATGTAGCCTGGAGGAAGCAGTGCTAGCTTTTTGTCTACACTTTCCAGTGGCATTTTGCTGAAGATTTTTTTGTAAGGATCTTTGATGTCCATTGCTTTCTCTGCAAGAATTCCCACAGAGAAAAAGAAAGATCATAGAAGTGAGTTTCCACAGAGAGAGATGGGTAGCCTAGTGCCCTTCCAAACATTGAAACCAGCAGGGAGGCAATAGCAAGAACTATGAATATAACAGAAAATTATTTCACTCTCTCTTGGTATGTCTGATGGTTCACCTGCTTTTCTTAAAAGCATGGCAATATTACTTTCCATGTAGCTATCTAAAAATTGCATTTAAAACCACAATTATGTCACTGACGGCTATCACGGATAGTACAATATATGAACCAGATCTACAACAGGTGAGTATTTAGGGCAAAAATAATCCTGATGCAGTTGGGAATTGTGAGGCCCTACAAATGCTACATCACTTGAACAAGTCCAGATCCAGTTTTTAAGAAAAATATTGGGAATTGACAAGAACATATCTGCCCCGGCAGTCAGAACAAAAACTGGTATCCACTCCATTCACAGCCATCAAATAATTAAAGTTTTTATCTATTCAGGTTCAGGGGACCCTAATAAGTTAGCCAAAATAAATTTAGCTGAACAGACAAGTTCAGCCCACCTCCTGGTTATCAAAGTTATTTCACAGCCACAGTTTTTCACCCAATATTTTCCTTCAATTACCACCAAGGCAAAGGAAATTTGTAAACAGAGTCCTAGATATCAGGGCCAAAGTTATTTAGCAAACAATAGATCTTTAAATTGTTGCGCTAAGAACAAAACCATTTTCCAATTTGAAAAATAACTGTCAATGGGCACTTCTGTCATCTGCTGTATCATGACAGGATATGTAAATGCAGTTCCTCTGCCAGTGAAAATATTGTTTTTGGCCCTTATAGCCTTAGACATTTAAATTCCTATTTGAAAGAACAGACTTTGGGGACATGGGATACAGATTGTCTTTTTTTTTGTCCTGAGCTTTTGTATACATTGTGAGCAGAGCTAAGAAGTTTATAAACAAAGCAGTTCAATTAAGAACTGGTTATATCGAACAGATCAGGGTATCTGATGTACTTATCTGAATGCTGATTCTTTGTATTCATCATGCACATTTATCTTATTATTGTATTTTCTTTTATCTATTTTAGCCTGGAATTAGATGTTATATTTTACTTTTATTTTATTTTCTTCGATATGCTCATAAGATTAATCAGTTAATAAACCGCTATTGCTAGAACACATAACTGTACTAGAAACTTGCAAGTAGGTGCTACTCAGAGCACATCACATTAATTTTACAACAGTTTCTTTGGCACCTAATGTGAAATACTAGTGTTGCCCTTTCAAACTCTGACAAAGTCAGATTTTAGATACCTGAAGGGTCATTCCTAGAGGAGTCTGTGGGATTATTCAAATCCTTCAAGGACTTCTCTTCCACTGTGAATACTGATAAGAATTAAAGACAATGCAGACGAGAGTTTTGTCATCAATAGCAGAGACAGGGCAATTTCTGGTGTGATTTACTTGTTCAAAAGGTGGCTTCAGCATTTTGCTACTTTTTAACCATGTAGTGCTTTAGTACTAGTTCTCATTAATTTCTTTCTGTCAGCAATTTTCTTGGCACGTTGATGTATTACTTCTAATTTTTATCTTGCTATAAGATTCTAAATTTTCTTTCCTTTTCTTGTTAAATTTTAATGATTATTAGATGCCTTGCACTTTCTTCCTTAAAGGAAAAGCAATGTACAGATACTTAAATATAAGTACTGAATAAAGATTAGCCATTTCATGAATTGCTAAACAGTGGATTTTTAAAAAAAAATGCTGATCAAGATATAAGCTGAGAAAACTTGCTAAGTTGAGTATGAAATTATCTTTTGTCTAGAGAATAGTCAAGTGTGGATTAAGAAACATATTAATTTCTATCTCACTGAGGCTTAAAATTCACAACACTCATTGTAAAGCAAGAGGGAAAAAAGTATCAACAGTATATAGTATTAGAATGACACAAAAGGAAATATTCCCTGAGTGTAAGATAACAATTAGTGGAATTATGGCATAATTGGGGAAATGGACCTGTTTTAGGAATTATCTTCCATCATTCCATGCATATGAGATATTCAGATGATATTCCTGTCTACAGTGTAAATATGTAATTTCTAAAAAAAAAAAAAGATACTTCTTAGTCAAGATATTTTCTGAGTATAACTCAAGGAGTTAGTTGTCACCTTCACAGCCCACTGTAGCTCTGGACCTGGATATCTGCAAGACCTCCTTCTCCTCCATGATCTTTTTCTGTCCAGTGAGTTCTAAAAGAAGACACTCTCCCTGAGTCCATCTCTTAAAGAATGACATCTGTAGGGATCCCAGGCTTAAGGCACCTCAGTTGCTGTTCTTCTTTTCTGAATCATTGTTATTAATGTTCCCGTGGCATTGGTCTATGTTAGGCTTTCTTGAAAGTTATTATTTATTTATTTAGCTAGGGTGATGTTACATTAGCCAGAAGGCTATAATGCTAATAGAAAGTAGCAGTTTGGCTGCCTCAGACTGCTAGCTCATTTGGTTCACACTTGTGTGCTTTCCAAGGTGCACCACAGGAGGCGAGCTAGCTCTGCACCAGAAAGAAAATCAAATGGCACACTGCAACATCATCCAGGGCTTTTTCCCTCCACCGAAGTGCTTTGCAAATGGGCATCACACCCGGGAAGGTCCAGCAATAGCAAGGTTCTGACCATCTGCACAAAGCACCGGCTCATCTTCCCGCTGAAGTGATACCTACTTATCTACTTGCATATAACATAATTTCGAACTGCTAGATGGGCAGAAGCTGAGACAACTGATAAGCGCTCACCTCACCACATGGTACTAGAATTTGAACTGCTGAAGCAAAGATCACCTCCAATGGCATTAAGCCACTGAGCCACTGAACCTCAGTTATTAAGTTATTAAGACCTGGCAATTTCTGCAGGTCTTTTGGGGTTGAAGAGGTCATTCTAAGGAGATTGGTCTTATGGTTCTTCTTTGGTGCCTGGAAAGTTATTACACTGGCATTTTATTATGAATACATTCCAATGTAATGCATTATTTTGAAATATATATTATACATATACACTACTATATTTTTAAAATCAGTGTTTTGGAGGTCTGGAAATCACTCAGAGTCAGACTTTATTGGAACTGCATATTAGCCACATAAAATAAAATAAATGGAAACAACTTTGTTCTTATTAAATGGATTGGATAGATCTGATAACTTCTTTTCATGTACTTAAATGTAATTTATGTTGATTAACTTTTAACTTTAGGGCCTCATAAAGAACAGGCAGATTTCCAGATGGCAAAAATAATAAACCTAGGTAATGATGTATTACACTTTAAGCATACTACAGACCACAACTTTTGATTTTTTTTATAATAATTAATCTCTGGTGAGTTTCCATGACAATAATGAGCAAGACCTAATAATCTATGCAAACAAATCTGGATATAAGACATGAAAATCATATCATCAGCATAAAGTAATAACACAATTCTATTCTATCACATATTTTGACAGGAGAGAAATGCAGTAATACAATTTATAAATAAATTAAATGGCAGAGGTGGAAGGACACAATCATATTTACAACTAAAATGGAATATTGTCAAACAGTTCATTATATGAAAGCTTCACTTTTGTATTAGAATATGCATAGAACTGTTTCATTAAAACTTAGAAGCACTAATCAATAGAAGAAATGGGAGTCCTACTCTACATATAGACCTGGGGCTTCAGAATATATACCTTAGAGTATATCTCAGGGCTTTTTATAGTTGCTGTATGCTACTAGTGATAATTTATATCTGTCCAAGAAGACTATATTCATAATTCATACATACCATGGTACTATAGCTATGCTATGTTTTCAGATCTGTTTTTGTTCTAATCTTTTAAATTTTATAAACAAAAATCAAAATATTAACCAAATACAAAACACACAAAAAATAGACACCCTTCCATCCATACAACATATAATAAAATAATTGTATTTGAAAGAAAAACAATTAAGATCTTAAACAATGAATATGTACTCATAATGATGATGTCAGGTTTCCAAGTGATGAAATCCATTTAAAAAGAAAAGAGCAAAGTCCATCTTCCATAATAACTTCTTTTATTTAAGAAAGCATCAAACTGACAAAGTCTGTTGTAATTCTGGATCTGACACAACCCGGAATTATACCACATAATATTGAAAGTTAGAAACAACCCCCAAAAGTCACATTCTCCAATAGAGTAATTCAGTGTTGCCTGGTGTCATAAATCTCCACCTCAATTCCTCAGCATGGACAGCTCGTGTTCCCACGTGATATTCTTTATATGTCCTACATTTAAACAGTCCCATTCAAGTCAAAAATTGATTTCCCCCAAAACTGAAAAACCAGTAGGCCAGGGATGGGGAAAATTTATGGCTCACTCAGGAATTCTGGGAGTTGAAGTCCATAAGTGATAAAAGAGCCAAGTTTTCCTACCCCTGACCTAGCCTAAACAACTCTCTCTATCTCCACTCCTCCCACCTTAGGAATGTGGCAAGCCTGAAACTCTTCCCCCATAACTGCCAAAGAGAAAGAAAGAAAAGGAATATATAATAAGGCTAAATAAAATGGCTACGCATATGTCAATTTCGGGCTTGACAGATAAGACTTCCCATCATAAAAAGCCAGCTGATCTGCAGAGAATAAACACATATTTCCATTCATGCAGAATGGTAGTTTTCCAGTGAAGGAAAATTATCTTTTTAGGTGCCAACCATGCACAATAAGTTCAGAATTCTTCATACTTTTAATAGATTCTAACTTTTTGAAATATAATTTAACCAAATATTCATACAGTTATTCTTCTTCCCAACATAATATTAATAAACTTACAAATATTAAAGCAAAATATTGCAATCACAGAAGAAACCCAAATAATGGGAGTCACTTCTCTTCCGTAATGTTGCATTTCCAGGTTTGGTCACCCCAAAGTTGAAATCCAATTCTTGTTAAATGGCTTTTGGGGCATCCAATACATATATAAAATAATATCATGTTGAATTAATTGTATCTTAAGATCATAATATATATATTTATCATAAAACTTTAGCCTTATTAAATTTATTCATGTTTCTTGCACATTTCATACTAAGATATATATTTGTATGTATATGTATATGTATGTGTATGTGTATGTGTGTGTATATATATATATATATATATGCAGGTCTTGGCATATTCGAGTCTTTTCTCGTGTAAGAATGAGAGTATCTTGGTGATGTTTCGATGAGGTCCCACTCGCCATCTTCAGGCTGGTGCTTTCAGGTTCGTGCTTGTGCGAGCAAAGCATGATTGGAGCTGCCGTCTCTTGAGAAATACTGGTGGGGAGGTTGGCTGTGTTGTCATTTCTTGATTGGTTGATGGAGTTGATGTTTGCAGATTGGCTCGCTTTTTCATAAGAACATGTGTGGCTGACGTATTGGCTGTATGTCTATCAGCCTCCTGTGTGGTAATGACCTGGGTAATGGGCTGTGTGATGACCTTCTCAGTTCTATTGTTTTGACATCCTGGGTCTTGTGCTGTAATCTCCTGGGTTGTAATGACCTGGATAATGGGCTGTGTGATGACCTTCTGAGTTCTATTGTTGTGACATCCTGGGTCTTGTGCTGTAATCTCCTGGGTCGTTGACTGTGTTGTAACATCCTGAGGTTTTGTGGTGTAACCTCCTGAGTTCTGTGTTCTGATATTCTGAGTGGGTCGCTGTGATGTGACGTTCCGGTTTGGCTCCGAGTTGGAGTCCCAAACTCTTAGTACTACTACTAAAGCTGTGTTATTGTGACACCTGGAGAAATCTAATTAAACTCAGTGGACCTATTTCTTTTAAACTGGAAGCAGAGAGAAAGGCTACTAAATTCAGACAGTCACATATGAAAATTGATTCTTTATCAATATTTCATATACAAAGTCAGCCCGCACAACTCAGACAGAAGTGGGGACCATAGCCAATGATAACATTAACCTTTTTTCTGTTTTTTGCTTAGCATAACAGGAATTCCCATACCATGTAGCAAAATGCCATCTAGATAACTTCTACAAGTAGCTTTGTAATAAGAGTATTGATAGCAAAAAAGAACAAACTGAAATGTACTGTAGCTCAAAGGCTAAAAATGATTGAACGACTTGGACATGAATTTGTTTCCTTTCATCCTTTCCTTGACTTGTAACTAAATGGAAGACAAAGGCAAACATTATTTTACAGGCCAAGTTTAAAGAGAGTTCAAATTTCAAGGGATCTTTGCTATGTTCTGAAGAGACGCAAAAAGTGGAGGAAAGAAAAATAAATTCTCTAAAGCAAAATAAAATCTGCCCTCTTCCCAGTTCTGTTTTGTTGCCTTTGCTTTTCCTAATAATACATATTGACTAACACTACCATACGTGGCCAACAAAAATTAAGATGACAATTCAATGTCAGCAAAGAGTTAGTGTTTTCTCTATCTCTTTGCAATCTAAATTTATCTGATTTGGTCCTTCAAATCATATGGTCACTCACTCATCAAGCAATTCTTTAGTAGCCCTATATTAGCTAATGGTCACTTCATAACTTTAAGTAACATTAAGCAAATTAACACAGTTTTATATACTCTCTGCTTGTCATCATCTGACAATTAATTTCTATAAAGAGATCTTGATCACCCATCCTGGGTCATTTAACCAGTAATTTCTCTCACAAAAAGATGAGACTGGCACAGCTTGCCACAATTCATAATAATATGAATGGCTGCTAATTTCATACACTACTGGTATCCTTAAAATATGTTAGGCTATATATTCTACTGTCTGTAGCCAAAACGCCTCAAGATGATGATAATTAACATGTTTGGAAAGAAGGGCTGTCTTAAGGGTTAGCTGCAGACAGCTTCTCCTCTAAAAAGCCCATGCATATTTCTTTAGAAATGTCATAGCACTTAATTGACTTCACTTAGGCTTATGATTTCATGACAGGGTAAACTAAAAAGTCAAATAACTTTGTCTTCCATGACATGACCTGTTAACTAAGGCATAAAGCGTATTGCATCAAATCAAACTGAAAATGCCAGGCCAAGCCCAAGAAAAATATAGAACAAATCAGCTAGATTTCAGTTCTTTGTTTGCTTATACAAATAGACAGAATCTTGCCAGACTAAAAGTATTCCCACCCCAATGGACATTCTCTGTGGCAGCAGTCACCAACCAGTGGGCCATGGCCCACTGGTGAGCCGTGAGAAAATTTTGGTGAGCCACAGAGAAATCTCACCCCCAGAGCACCTCCCCAAAGCAATTAATCCAGGCTGCACAGAAACACAAAGCTGCTCAGCCCACATGGCCCATGGGAACACTCCCCGCCCACTCACTCCTTACCCGGCAAACTTGTCTGCTAAGTTGCTATTTTTCCTTTTTCCGACCATCATCTGTTCTGCTCTGCCAAGAGATTTAGATTAGCTAGAAAGCAGGAAATGGTTGGATTTCTTGCTTTCTAGCTAAGCGCAGCCAAACCTCCCTTAGGATTGAAGGTTTGCTTGCAAGCAAATTCAGTGCAGACTCATAGCAAGCAAATTTGAGAGACTGAGCTAGCCGATGGCAGATATATAGATCACTGAATGATTCTGTGAGCAACTCAATCTGCCTGCTTTGCCTGATTTTAGATAAAAGTTGCTTTTTTATAACCTCCCCCCCCCCAAATATTTACATACATGGTGCGTTGTGAGTTAATTTTATGAGTTTGCTTGCAAGCAAATTTTATGTGGCAGACTGAGCTAGCCAATGGCAGATAGATAGATTTCTGAATGAATCTGTGATTCTGTGAGCAACTTAATCTGCCTGCTTGCTTTGCCTGATTTTGGGTAAAAGTTGCTCTTTTTTAATAAAAAAAATATTTATAATATTTACATACAAGCCATGCCCAGCCAGTCACATAACCACTAAGCCACACCCACAAATTAGACCATGCCCACAGAATCAGTTAGTGGTCCCTGGGATCTAAAATTATGAGTTTGGTGGTCCCTGAGGTCCAAAAGGTTGGTGACTCCTGCTCTGTGGGATTCTAGAGAGGGGCTATCCCAGCTCTCCTCCTCTGACTCAGCTCCAGGCTGTGTTTTCTCTTCTATCTCTACACCCCTCTCCTTCCTGAAATTGCTCTCTCCTTCCTGGGAAATACCATTTCATTGTACTCCATCATGCTACTTTTCCCTCCAAAAGCTCCATCCATCCCAGAAAGAACCATTTGGGGATTGTTCAAACTACACTTTGGAGTCAGGTGGGGGGGATCTTGAAATAAATACTAAATTTTAAATTACATATAAGACTGCATTACTATTATTCTTCTCATCCTTCCTAGTGCCTATTTCTTTCCACTTGTGACTATAACCATGTTGCTTGTATCTTTACAATTTAAATTGTTTTATTTGTTTCCTAGTATGATTTGATTGCTTATTAGTAACCTATGACTATCACTAAGTGTTGTATGTTATGATTCTTGATGAATGTACTTTATTTTTCTTTTATGTATACTGAGAGCATATGCACCAAAGACAAATTCCTTGTGTGCCAATCACACTTAGCCAATAAAGAATTTTATTCTATTCTATTAAATAATAGATAAATAGATAGATAAATAGAAACAAGGAGCAATGTACACATCTGGAAATTAAAAAAATTAGCTATGATTTTTGTCTCATTGGCAATCTGATAATTGATATTTGACCTGCCCTTGAAATGCAATGAAAGGTGTTTCTGAATGAATTTTCATAGTTTTGGTACCTCAATAATTGGTCCCTCCTTAATAAAAGGAGCAATTTATTTGAAGAAATCAAATTCCAAACTTTTTCCTGAAATTTTGTGGCTGTAGAAACAGAATCCAATGCAGATCGAGCAAGAAATATTTATCCCCTACAAATAAAATAAAGAATTAAAAGTTCTCCAGAATTTCTTTTTAAAAAATTGTTATGTTGTTGATAATAACATATAGCATCTTCTCCCCAAACTATTTAACTTTGTAGGCATGCAAAGCAGAGGTGGTATTCAGCAGGTTCTGACCAGTTCTGGAGTACTAATAGAGAAAATTTTGAGTAGTTCAGAGAACAGGCAAATATCACCTCTAATTGGATATTTTACAGTATCCTTCCCCTGCCACACCCACCAAGCCATGCCCACAGAACCAATAGTAAAAAAAAAAATGAACCCCACCACTGATGCAAAGTGCATATGGAGGATTATTCCCTCTAAATTAAATGTATATTTTAATCACATTTTTATTCCACCAGATAACCTGAATTCTCTGGTTGAGCTACATACTTACTTAAAACATTACCAACAATAAAATGTATTAATTGATGGGATGGTTGGAATATAAAAATATATAAAAGCCACTTCCTCAGTTAATACTGACATTTAATCATAAAAATGTCTATGAGAGGTAAGCTGTTACGTTTAGTGGTAGACCGTGAATTATGACCACAAATTTCAGTGCCACGGTAACTTAGAATAGTCAGTCATTGAACAAATGGTTGTACAGAACTATCTGCATTGGGTGAAGAAAGAGTGACCAGTGGGTTTATGTATTTTTCCACCTATCTCTTTCCATTTTCCTTTCATCACCTCCACAAGAAACATGAATGGAAGCAGCATAGCAGATCTTCAGAAGCAGTTGGTAAACAGAAGCCTCATTTGGTTTGTCTTCCTAACAGACCAAAGCTGGGCACCAAGTTTATACCACAGATAAAGATGAGTAACTACATAATGAGGTTAAACTATTCATTAAACTTATTGCATGTTAATTAAGTCAAGTATGCAATTAGGGACCCATTGAGCTCCATCTGTGTGTGCAAATAGGAGTGAGAATGAGCATATTGGAAACCAAGTGATAGGGCAGCGATAACACCGTTCAGAAGGGTTATCATTCCTGGCACAATTATCAGAAATATGCTCTCTGGGTTCAGCTTTGCAGAAACATCAGACAAGGTAATAAATCTTACTCGGGGCTGTGTCAGTTCAGACTGAGAGCCAGAATTCACATGGGATACACATTTCAACATACAGCAGATATGTTTCGAGGAGAAAACTTTGACTAGGTGCTGCCTTTGGAATGAGGTTTGCTCAGACAGGAAGATCCCTGTTGGAATTAAAATGGATTGAGTTTCCCATCCCCAGCCATTCCCTGGCTGTAATTGCAGCTTTCCTCTAGACATACTTGAAAGTCAGTGATTCTGGAATTGGCATTGCGCGCAAAGGCTGGCTTCATACACTAGACAATGTTGTTTCTTTTGGTTTCAGCTTCATTATCAGCAGGATTCATATTGTTAAGAAGGCTTGAGAGGGCAACACTTTCGCTTTTGGAGCCTGGAGGGTACACTTTCTCTTTTGAAAATGGTTTTGGATTCCAGTCCAACCCCCTCTTCCCCAAGCACCCAGCGCCAATAAAACACCATTTAACCTTCTTTCCAATCTTAAATCTTGTTTTATTCATCAGTTCTATTTGATCTTGTACTTCCATATTTTTGTTAGCATCATTGCCTTTTGTTTATTAATCTTAAGACTTGTTAGTGCACAGCATTATTTTTGTTTTTTATAAATGTCTCAATTCCCTTTAAAGAATCTTCTAAAAACAATGCTAAAAATTTTGCAAATGCTCTTAATTTATAAGTCTCTTTTTTAATCTTTATCCCTACAATCCTCTCATCTGGTATTATGTCTTCATTCAGAATTTTTTAAGAACTAAAATGAACTAAAATAAGAGGGGGAAATGAGCATCATTGTCTTGTTCCTTTTGTATCTTATAGGTTTTGCTAAATCTCTATTAATCCTTATTTGTGCTTTCGGTGAAATGTAAATTGATTTTAACTCATTTTATAAAATTCTCCTAAAATTTATATCTTCTAAAACCATGAACATGAAAGCCCTCTTGAAATTGTCAAAGGTTTTCTCTGCATCTAGGAAAATCAATGTGGCTTGTTTTTCATTATATTATCCAAATATTTCAAAATGTCTAACACATTGCTCTTTAACTGTTTTTAGGTAAAAACCCACATTGATCCTCATGAATAAATTTGTGCAAAATTATTTTCAGTCTATCTCCTTGAACGATTGTGAACAACTTGTAGTCATTATTCAATGCTGATAAAAATTTACAATTTCTTGTTAAAATCAAATCTTGACCCTCTGTAAGTTTATTATCCTCTTTCCAACTCTCTGGCAACTTTCCTTCCTGTTGGATATAGTCCATCATATTTTGTTGAAGTTGTAAATGTTTTTCCTCAAAGCATTTATAATAAAAACCTGATACTCCATCTGGTTCAGGCACCTTTTTTGGTGTAATCTTTAACATGTTACCAAATTTTGGTGGCATCATGTGGGAGTATTCTGAAGCTACTACAAAAATGGATCTGAAGTCTGAAAGTATCCTAGGGACTGTTGACTTCTGTGCTAAGGCTTAACTTATTAAAATATTAAGTAATGATTTTCTCAGATAATGCTAAGCTGGAAATGATCAACTTCCATTGCTTTGGGAGCTATACCAGATTTAGCTTACTGTGTGATGTTTCAAAATTGGGCATTGACTCATATGACTCATCACAGAAGGACAAAATATGTGGCCCACCAACCAACATTTCTGCAATGTGAGAACCTCCAAAAACTGATGGGACAAACATGTTCGGTCTTTTAAAAAGTTATGCATTTTCCCATCCAGTCTGAGGCTGCAAAATGAAGGTCTGACCACCTGTGGACTTTGTGCCTCTCTGTGCTGAGCCATTAACCCTAATTTACAAACCACAATGGCATAAATCATACTCTGCTGAGCCAACCTCAAACAAAGAGGTGGTATTCAGCCAGTTCTGACAGGTTCTGGAGAACCGGTAGTGGAAATTTTGAGTAGTTCGGAGAACTGGTAAATATCATCTCTGGTTGGCCCTGCCCCCATCTATTCTCTACCTTCCAAGTCCCAGCTGATCGGAGTCCGAGCTGATTGGCTGGGTCTTCTTTTGTTGCCCTGCACAGGAGAATGGAGCTGGAAAGCAGGTTAGTGGGGTAGGAGGGAAGGGGGATTTTACAGTATCCTTCCCCTGGAGTGGGGTGGAAATGGAGATTTTACAGTATCCTTTCCATGCCATGCCCAGCAAGCCACGCCACACCCACCAAGCCACACCATGCCCATCAAGCCACGCCCACAGAACCGGTAGTAAAAGAATTTGAATACTGTCACTGATTTGGTGGAATGTGGAAATCCAGCTATATTCTGGCTGTAAACATGAATCCGTTTCATCAAGCTTTTTCTGCTTCCCTGGATCTCTCTCTCTCTCTTTTTTTTTTACTTGCCCAAAGAGAGTGGAGAAGAAGAAAAATGGAATGTTCAGTTTGAACACTTAGAGCCTGATTGATTCTGAGCTGAGCCAATGGGAGCTACATAAAGTTTAATTGTAAAGTGGGGAAGAGGTGTAAAGGAAAAGACAATTTCTCTAAATCCGAAATATCAAAAGACCTTAAACTGAAAGAGGACAATTTATTGTTCCATTTAACCATCAAGTGACAGAGCCACATAGGACAGATTTGCTAATAAATACCTCTTCAAAAAAGAGGAAAATCTGAGCTGACATAATTGCAGTCAAGGCTGTGAAAGGCAGTACAGGGGAAGAGCCTAAATATTTCATGATAAAATTCATTAATAATGGAACATAAGAACTAAATTACATAACTGCCACCTTAAGTTAACTAATACTTTTTCCACAGAGGGGAAGGCAGATGGGATGAGTTCCAGAGCCAAGTCTTTTAGTTTAACGTATGAATAATTTTGGCAAACAAAAATGCAGGATTTAATGGAGGGGGGAGATTAACAAAAAGAGTAAGATTTTTATGAAGAAAGTATGAATGCTAACACTGGTGTTCAACTCGTTATCTTTTCTTTGTAAATAGCTAGAAGAAGCTCACTCTGAAATTTTCTCCTGATTGTGTCCCTTACTGTGATAATTGCACGAAGAAAAAAGAAACCAGGCAATTATCATACAGTATTAAAATTTCTTTGTATTCAGTGAATCTTAACTTTTTCTGCATGTTGTTTTTTTCTTCCCAGATTTCAGGTCTTATTTTGTTTCTTAATTAAGAATATGCAGAATTGCCTTCTTGTTACAAATGCAGTGGCCTAGAAGTACTGTAGATTTCCAAAGAATTCCATTACCCATCAGCAAATGTCCAGCTCTTGAATCCTGAATCAGATAATTGAACAAGCATCTTCCCCAACATTCCCATGATTTTTCCAATTCAACTGGGAATTCATTTGGCGATACAAGGTGATTATCCTGAAATCCGTGTTTCATTTGTACTTGTCTTTCACAACAATGAATGAAGAGTCCAGCTGTGTTTTACTCCATTAAGGCTGGAAGTTGTTGTGGGTAATAGCAGAATAACAGAATTGTAAGGGACCTTGGAGCAGGGATGGGATTCAAACTTTTGAACAACCGGTTCTGTGGGCATGGCTTAGTTGGTGGGCATGGCTTGGTGGGCATGTGACTGGCTGGGCGTGGCCAATTCAACATCATTCACATCGAGGCACACATCTCTTCGCCTGGCCTCTCATGACTGTGGGGATGCTGCCACAGTCATAAGTGTGAAAAACGGTTATAAGTCACTTTTCTCAGTACCATTGTAACTTTGAATGGTCACCAGCAAAGGGGGAAAAAAACTCCAGAGAAGTTCCAGAGACAGGAAACCTAGTCCTGCCAAGAATGTAATAAGAGTTAATGGAGAGGCAGTTTCTGTAAGCCACACCAGAATGTTGCCTTCCTGCCTTCCTTACAGGATTAGGCCAGTAATTTATTCTAACAACCGGTTCTCCAAACTGCTTAGAATGTTAACTAGTTCTAGCGAATAAGTGCGAACCTGTAGAATCCCACCCTTGCCTTGGAGGTCTTCAACTCCAACCCTCTGCTCAAGCAGAAGACCCTGTATCATTTCAGTCAAATGGTTGTCCATTCTTCTCCAGTGTTAGAGAACTCACAACTTCTGGAGGCAAGATGCTCCACTGATTAATTGCTCTAACTGTCAGGAAATTTCTCCTTAGTTCTAGGTTGGTTCTTTCCTTGATTAGTTTTCACCCACTGCTTCTTGTCCTGCCTTCAGGTGCTTTGGAGAATAGGTTGACTTGCTCCATCTTTTTGGTAGCAGCTGCTTACATATTGGGACACTGCTACCATGTCGCCCCTAATTCTTCTTTTCATTAAACGAGACATACTAATTCCTGCAACTGTTTTTCACATGTTTTATCTTCCAATACCCTAATAAACTTTGTTGCTCTTGTCTGCACACTTTCTAGAGTCTCAACCCCATTTTTTATATTGTGGAGACCAAACTTGGATGCAGTATTGCAAGTATGGTCTTACAAAGGCATTATAATACTTCACAAGTATTCTACCTATTCTATATTAATACAGCCTAGGACTGTGCTGGCTTTTTTGGAAGCTGCAACACAGTAACACTGGTAATTTTATTTGAATGTATAGACACTTAGTCTAGTGAACTTCACTATGAGAACTGAAATCAACAACTTGGAGTTTGCAAGGTTGTACATTAATTTTTTTGGGGGGGGGATTTTTCGGGACTCACGGTGTTCTTATCTAGAATAATGTTGAGCATTTCTCCCACTAAAAACTTTAATCTAACATTAGAAGTAAGCTTGGTGGATATCAACTAAAATAGCTTTGGAATAAAGATGCAGGACATTCTATATTGCAACCTTTTTCTTTATCTGCAGTGTGACCAAAGATGCTGTCCTTCAAAATAACTATATGGTCAGATTAAGATTAAAAGGATCACTTGGAAACTGTTACTCCACCCTACTACCAATTAGAAGCTTCTGCCAGAGGCTGTGAAGGCTATCTGTTGGCCCCTTTGGTAAGGTGAATCTGCTACTCCGAATAAACACACAAGTCTCAGAGAAAACAGTGATGTGATGCTGCTTTTCAAAGATGCAGATTTTTCAAATTCTTCAGGCACTTTCAGCAAAAATCACTGTTTTGCCTTGAGTGGTAGTTCCATAGTAACTGAAATTGCTTTGCTCTTCACTACACACAGAAGGGAAGGAAAATCCAGCCAGTGACCAACAGTTTTTATATCCTAGAGAGGGAAAAACTAACAAGACACTGGCAATTCCATCCTTGCTTGCTCTGATAAGGGTTAAGAAGGAGAGCTGCAAAGCAGTTGAAATTCATATGTGGCTGGGAGAGAGCCAGGCCATTCTGATATGGATACTGAGCCACAGCATCAAGAAGAAAGGAGAAAATGAACCTGGGTTAGAATTCCCAGTAGTTTCAAGTCAGCACAGCTGATGCTGGAAGTGCAAATTTTTATTCATTAAATGTGGAGGGCTATCATTTTTCTGCTTTCTCTGATCCATTTAGACCAGGGGTGTCCAACCTTGGCAACTTTAAGACTTGTGGACTTCAACTCCCAGAATTCCTCAGCCAGCTGCTGGCTGAGGAATTCTGGGAGTTGAAGTCCACAAGTCTTAAAGTTGCCAAGGTTGGATACCCCTGATTTAGACCTTAGATCAGCATTTGTCTATCTTAGTAACATTAAGATGTGTGGACTTCAACACCCAGAATTCCCCAGCCCATACATCTTAACATTGCAAAGGCTGAGAAACACTGCATCATCTATGCATGTCTGTTCAAATGTAAGTCTGTTGAAGGAAGAAGAGCTAAGCTGTTGATTGCTTCTTTTAAAGCCCAACATTGCTTATATCCAAGATACTGGAGGAGCCGTCGCTCCCCAATGGGACAAGCTCACCCCGCTCATTCCAGTGGGCAAAAGTGGCCTGCTACAGATCCTGTCTATTTAGGAACTGAAGTCATGCAGGGCCAAGGAGAAGAGCCTTTTCTGCTGTGGTCCCATCCCTCTGGAGGAGCATTTGGTCAGCCAAAAGGAGAATTGCCCCACTTCCTTTCAGCCTTCCAGAAGGGTATTAAAGCCTGGCTATACCGTTCAGCCTGCGCCCCTAAAGGGGATACTCACCACTGGAGCTGGCTGATGAGACAAGGAGAGCTTGTCCCTATCCATCCATCTCTTAGCTCTCTTAGTTTCAGTTTTAGTACAGTTTTTAATAATATTTTAATCTGTTTACTGTTAATGTTTTAATGATTTTTTTAAACTTGTTTTACAACTTGTAGACTGTCCAGAGCCACTTTGCAGGGGGAGATGGGTAGCATTAAAAATTAATAAATGATGAAATAAGTAAGTAGGACTCACTACGTTCTGTAAAAAGTAGCCCCTAATAAAGATTTTAACTTCGCAAACTGTATACACTTATATAGGCATTAAGAGTTGTAAACAGGGGTGGGATTCAAATTTTTTAACAACTGGTTTTGTGGGAGTGGCTTAGTTGGTGGGCATGGCTTGGTGGGCATGTGACTGGCTGGGCGTGACCAACTCAATATCACTTACATCGAGGCACACATCTCCTCACCTGGCCTCTCACGACTGTGGGGATGCTGCAATAGTCGTAAGTGTGAAAAATGGTCATAAGTTACTTTTTTCAGTGCCACTGTAACTTTAAATGGTCACTCCACACAAGCAAAGTACCAGCAAAGGAGGGGGAAAAAACTCCAGAGAAGTTCCAGAGACAGGAAGTCTAGTCCTGTCAAGAATGTAATAAGGGTTAACGGAGAGGCAGTTTATCTAAGCAACACCAGAATGTTTCCTTCCTGCCTTCCTTACAGGATTAGGCCAGTAATTTCTTCTAACAACTGGTTCTCCAAACTGCTTAGAATGTTAACAACCGGTTCTAGCAAATAAGTGAGAACTGGTAGAATGGTTATAAATCTAATCTTATGAAGCTTCTCCTCTGGAAATATCGAATTGCTAACTAGTGCATACAAAACTTTTGCCAGACCAATACTCAAATACATCAGCTCATCAGTCTGGAATCTGCACTGCATATCAGACATTAATACAATTGAGAGAGTTCAGAAGTATTTCACAAGAAGAGTACTACACTCCTCTGCTTGCAACAGAATACCCCATATCACCAGGCTTGAGATTTGGGGCTTGGACAACCTTGAACTATGCCGGCTATGGCTAGACTTAAGCGTAGCATACAAAATTATCTACTACAATGTCCTACCAGTCAATGACTACTTCAGCTTCAACCACAACAATACAAGAGCACACAACAGATACAAACTCAATGCAAACTGCTTCAAACTTGATTGCAAAAAGTATAACTTCAGCAACAGAGTAGTCAATGCCTGGAATGCATTACCTGACTCTGTTGTTACATCCTCTAACCCCCACTCCTTTAACCTCAAACTATCCACTGTTGACCTCACCCCATTCCTAAGAGGTCTGTAAGGGGCGTGCATAAGTGCACCATCGGGCCTACCATCCCTGTCCTATTGTCCCCATTTATTCTTACCTATTTCCTGTATTCTACTCATGCTTATACTTATATCTATTACCTTGTAAGTGATTGACAAATCAAAATAAATAAAATAAAAATAAAATATTATTTTCATTTAAAAGTAAGCTTGATTTTGTTTTGTTTTGTTCTTGTCCAGTGGCTAAGTCACGTCTCACCCTCCACAACCTCTTGGACCACCACATGCCAGGCTCCCTTGTCCTCGGCTGTCTCCCAGAGTCTCGCCAAATTCATCTCCAGCCTGATTTTTAGCCCGGGTAAAGTGTGAAATCATTGTTTTCTTTGTTCCTATAGCAAAGTGTCTGGGTGCAACTGACCTCAGAGTCTGTGTTAAAAATTACTGTGAACTTGCAGTTTAATTCATACCTAGCAGACACCTAGTCAGTCTCTGTATCCAGACCAGAGCAAGCACATCGGTCACTCACTTCAACTACAAAAATACAGCAATACTTGATGTTTATTTATTAATCAGCAAACATCAGAAACTGTTTACTGGCAAAATGAGATAACAAGCCAAAAGGCAGACATAAATAGAGATAGAGAAAACAATGAAAAACTGGCAATACATTATATTAGGGTTTTCACATTTTTTCAGGCCAAAGAACCAATTAGTTTAAAACATATCCTGCAACCCCCTATTCAAGAATCAAAGTAATAATGATAGAAACTTGGCAATAAAATGAAAAGTCAACTGTTTACTGTACTGTAAATGCAGAAATGATATGTCCAGGGTATAAAAAATAAAACTGGATTTTCACCATTGTTTGAAAGATGAATGTTTTAACCAAACAAATCAATATTCAGGGAGTAGGATGTGATTATTTTTTCTTAGATAAAGTTTAATATTTTAGAACAATTGATGTTGCTTGTAAGGAAGATCCTGCATTTAGCCAATTTCTATATTTGGTGGCTTTCCTGCAAAATTAGGTTCTTGCAAATGATTAATATATTTATTTTCTCAAATCTAATGCCTTAAGAAATATTAGCAGTATCAGCACCCCTGGAATTTGTCTGACTTTTTTTTTTTGTTATGTTTTGGTACCATTGGCAACTGGACTAGTTTATAGTCAACGATTCATGTCTGGAAAAATGTTTAGAGTGTTTAAATGTTTAAATATGTATTAGGTCTCATTAAAAATAGTATGCTGAAGGGTATATATGTAGGATGAATGTTGATGCCATCCATGGCTTTTTGTGTTTTTCATTCTGGATGCCTGGCTGAAATCCCTGAACCACCCACCTTCCCGTTTCCCTTTTGCCAACACAGTTCTCATGTGTATGGGTCTTCTCGACATACAATCACAGTTCAGCCCAAACTTGATGTTAAATGAGTTTTGCCTCATTTTAAGAACCTTCTTGCCACATTTGTTAAGTAAATCACTACCGTTATTAAGTTAGTCACATGGTTGCTAAGTGAACTTGGGTTCCCCATTGACTTTCCTTGTCAGAAGGTCGCAAAAGCTGATCACATGACCCCGGGACACTGCAACTGTCATAAAGATGAGCCAGTTGCCAAATGTCTGAATTTTGACCACGTGACTGTGTGGATGCTGCAGCAGTTGTAAGTGTGAAAAATGGTCATGAGTCATTTTTTTTCAGTGCTGTTGTAACTTTGAATGGTCACTAAATGAACTGTAAGTCAAGGGCTACCTGTATTTACTTGTGAGAAAGTCTACTCTGAAGGGATTTGAAGCACATATGTATTGTAGCTAAGCAGCACAATCCTAAGATTCTTTATTAATTTCTGCA
The DNA here is from genome assembly GCF_049901715.1 of Pseudonaja textilis. Lineage (NCBI taxonomy): Eukaryota > Metazoa > Chordata > Lepidosauria > Squamata > Elapidae > Pseudonaja > Pseudonaja textilis. The sequence goes on along the minus strand of NC_141990.1, from coordinate 59,189,381 downwards.
CAGTTTAGTAGGGGTTACTTACTCAGCCCGTAGATCTGCACAGAATAGATATCCCTTTGTTACTGAACAGATATTTTGGATGCACAGACATGCAGAGATATTGTCTGCAATGTAGAAAGGGAAGAGGAAGGGAAGGACTCACTGAAATTTAGCTCTTGCAGAGTTAAAAATGTTTTTTCAAGGTTTGGGGGACATACAGGGAGTAGGATTTTGCACATGTATACACGGCAAGGCAGTGAATTAGCTGCCTCTTGCACGTTGTGCTTGCATAGCTGGTGAGAGCAAAAGAGCAGGAGTGAGATCACATTGCCTTGCCTACCACTGGTATGAAACTGAGAATTCTGCTGAAAATTCATTTCACATGCACAGTGTGAGAAGTTTTATGTCAAAATGTATTTTATTCTTTATACTGTTTCCATCTCCCCTTAAAACATTAAAAGAATTCACAATGATCTGACAATCAGCATCTCCACTAGATAACTGATAGTCAAGCTTGACTGTCATCAATTAATCAAGTAAAAATAGCAAACGTGGGAAAATCCTTGACTCAAACTTCCTCAAAACCCTAAATAAGTTACCCAGACCTAATCTACATATAAAGGATAAGGTCTTGAAACACAAACAGAGTTAATTAAATTAGGTCTCCCTGCAGAACTGCATGTCCACAAAAATATGTACTTACATACACACACACACACACACACACACAAGTGTACACACATCCTTCAAGTGTCACCCTAGAATCAGCACATAGACCCTTCCACACCAGGACAGGCTCCCCTATAAAAGTCTGCTGCTGTATCCCATTTTTCCACAGCTGCCTCTATAAAGTCCAAATTATTCTTTTGACAACACATAGCTACTATAATTGCTGTTAGTTTCTTATAGCAGGCCTGTAATTTTTTACAAGCATATAGTTGCTTTTCAGTGCTTCCTATAAAACAGGACAGTAAACACTGTGAAGAGAGTCAGAGTCTGGCTAAGACACTAGCTAGAAACCAGGAAACCAGAAGTTCTGGTCTTGGCATAGGCATGAAACCAGCTGGATGATTTGGGGTCAGTCTTGACTCCCAGCCTTAGGAAGAAGGTAATGGCACATCACTTCTGAAAATGCTACCAAGAAAATTGCAGGGGCTAGTTCATGGAGTTGTCAGGAATCCAGAAATATTAACAATAATCCACTGTCAAAGGCTGCTCAAAAGTCAATCAACACTGAACATCTATTCTCCTTATTTCTGGAAACAGATGATTTTCATGAAGACACTTTTAATGACTTTTCTAATAGACTTATACCTCAGTAACTGTTGTCCTTTTCAAAACAGGAATAACCTATAATAACATGTTTTCCATGTGAGGAAGATCTTCTCTGCAGGCCAAAGGGGTTGTAATGGAATGTAGTTGCTTAGACAATCTCCATCAGCCTAGAGTGTGTCATCCATGACTCTACCCATACCAGCTGCATAGATTTTTCAGTAGTTTTATTGGTGCTTTTATTTCTTCTAATGTAGGCTCAGCATCCAAAGCTTTGTATTCTGGTGTTTTGATGAGTGATGGGTCTTCTGGTGGTCCCCGCAGTTCTCTGTGGCTTTATAAATTGCTGGAAAAATTATCTTTAACGTTGAAACCATTCATTTGAAGATCATATAAATGTCCTATTGGCCTTGCATATGTTATTATTTGTTGATTTATTCTTCTATGTAGGCATCTGAAAGAGAGAAAGAGCATAGCTTATTTTGAGGTTGTGTGCAGTCTTTTCTCATTCCCATAGAGCCATCATTTTTCAATATGCCTCATGCTCTGCCTTTAACTGATGGTAAGCATCATGGTTTATATTTTGCATTTTCTATAAGCTTGACTTATTTGTGTTGATTTATCAAATTTAAGCACTTATCTGAGATCTATATTTCTGCTTGGTGTTGTGAGGTCAGGCACATGTTTTTGGCATATTGTAGATCACTTCAGAAACTTCCATGTCATCAGACTATATCAGAATGTCAGACCAGGATTCTAATTCTGTTTGGAATTTATATTTATATTTTTGCAAAAAATAAGCAATGATCAGCACCTTGCATCTTTGATAGGTGGCTGGAAACAGGTGTTGACTTGATTGTAGCCCAGAATTGAAGTGTCCCATCCATTGGAGCTGATGTTTTGAAAGTGGCAGAAGAGGCTGTTCCGTACTAAAAAGATATTAGCTGCTACACCATTTTCATTTACTTCATCTATTTTCCAAGAATTTTTCCCAGCCCATTTTATCTTCACCCACATAAGCATTAAGTCACCAGCTATTATGACTAAATTCTCCTGGGGATGCAGTTAAAAGCATTTTGAAGATGGGCATAAAAATCACTGTTGACATTATCTGGGCTAATTTTGGTTAGTTCATAAATACAGTGACCTTTACATTTTGTTGTCCTTTAGATTTATTTAATTATTTATTTTCCAAGTTTGGCTCTTGAATTTTTTATCATAAAACAAAGTTATAAAAACAAAAAAAACCATGTTTTTATCCTTGTGAACCTTTTTCAGAGTTACCCCTTTTTCAGAATTACCCTTTCCCCCACCACAAGAAAATTTGCTAACTGTATGCATAAATGGAAAATATATATGACAGGATAGCTAGGGAGATAAAGATTGTAAGAGGACAATATTTATTAGTTTTATTTATTAAATCTGTTTGCCCTCTATCTTGCCATCTGGGTGGCTTAGAACACTAAATGAAATGATATGATTGATATAATGGACAATTTGATATGGTTTCTATGCTATCTAGGGTGAAACCGACTTACTCTCTGTAGGTTGTTCTTTTTAAATCACTGGAATATGCTTTGCTCCCTAATTAATTTAATCTCATTCCATATATTACCACTATTAAAATGTCATGAGAGACTTCCGGTGGCAAGGCAAGGACGAACAGAGGTGCAGAAGCCCGTCTGTGGTTTCAGTTAATCTCTTTTTGCGGTTGGCTCGATCCTTTGAGGGTGCACGAGTCCCGGAGAGATTTGTGCCGGCGTGGGGGAGACTCAGGTTGCAGTGTGGGGAAGGCAACCCCCCTCCAGTGAAGAGGAGCCCTTCAGAACTCAACGAGCAAGAAACAGCCCCCTATCAATGGCGGCTCTGAGTGACAGTTTGTGAGATCATTGGGGAAGAGTATGGCAGAGAAAATTAGTGGTGGAGAGGAGGATTGGAATGCCATAGACTTTTATAAGGCTGTTACAAGTGTCTGTCTAGAGCCCTAAAAGAAAATGGCCAAAAGGCAGATGTGAGGCAAGTGAAAGTGAAAGGGCTTGGCAGACAGAAGAGAGAGAGAGGACAATAACAAGTAAAAAGGGAAGTTTACGAGGTTGGGAGACTGGCGGCTGGAAGGTGCCTGGAAGTTGTGGAGGATTTTGACTATCTCATTTGATTTTTATTCTGATAGACTTTGTTAAAGCGGAGATGGGAAGAAGATCAGAGCTGATGGAACAGAGACAGTGTGCACCACAGGCGATACTTAGAAACCCTGAAGCTATCGTAACAATATAACTGATATAAACCACTTAACAGCTCTTTAGGGAGCATGCTGATCTAATTGAGGAGGTGGTTCCATCTGAAGAAAATTAGGAAAATTGAACTTAGGAACGCTAAGACAAAAAGTAAAAGTGGAAGCTTCTGAATGTGTGGAGATACCGTGTAATTGCAGTCACTACTCAGCATTTTTTACCTCCCCACTTCCAGTGCATTTGGAGTGAAAGCTCTCAAACTTAGAGACGGAAAGCTAAAAACTTACTTCAAAATTCCTTTCCCCCCCCTTTTTTACTCCCTTTTTTCTGTATACATTTGCTCAATTTTTTTTCTTCTTTTTCCCTCACCATCTGGCGCTATGATGAACTATCTCTCCTTCTTTATTCTCTCTTTATAATGATTATATATATGCATATTGGGGAAAGGAAAATTGTTGCAACTGATTGTTAAATAATTGAATTAATTGATTTAATTGATTTATTAATAATAGTGATAGTTATCCTTTGATTAGATATATAGGGAAAATAGTAAGAACATTAGGTAGTATTTAATTAATAAGTATAGGATTTTATGTATTAATATTATAATTTATTGTGTGATCACAAATAATCCACTTGGGGACAAATGTAATACGGTTTGTGTTTAAGAATATTTAAAATAAGGTTAGATAAATACACATATTTATTTATAATATTTAAATATAGTTGGATTTATATATATATATATATATATATAAAAATGAAGTTATGTATAGAGGCTGAGCATAGACTTTACAAAATTATATATGTGATTTAGAATTTGGATTTAAAATAATACAATGATAATATTTTTATTTATAAGTACCTTTACTCCAGTAACCAGTTAAGAGCACAGCTATCCAGCAGATAGATAGATTAAGTAATTAGATACCGGTCAATCCTAATACAGAGATTCTATCACTGAATGTTAATTTGGGATAATATAATTAACATAGTACCACAACAGAAACAAATCTTAAAAGAAATGACTTCCACAACTACTACAGCTCTGAAAACTGGAAGAAAGGTCACCCCAACGTTAACAACTACATCGGCAACAGCTTCGCCCATGGCACAAAAAACCATAGAAGAAACATTACCAGTGGAGAAACAAGCTAACATTTCGAATGCCAATATCCAATCAATTTTGCTGACTTTACAGAAATCGATGATGAAGCTGTAAGAAACAATGATGAAAAACCACAATGAGATAAGAGCAGATATCAATGAACTAAAAGAGGAGATGGGCAAATTAAAAGCAGAAATGAAAGTGGATATCTCCAAAGTAGAGGAGAAAGTTGGATTATTACAGCAGGCCTTGGAGAAAAATGAAGCAACAATAAAAGAGGTAGAGAAAAGGACTGAACGAACCGAAAGGAAATTAGAAAGGGCAGATGAAGAATTAAAGAATGTGAGTAAAGAAATGGAGGACTCACTGGTCTACCTAGAAATGGACAAGGCTGCTACATACTTGAGATTCCAAAATGTAGTGGAATCCAAAGAAGAAGACCTGGAACAACTAATGGTGGGAATACTGGCTAGACTATTGGAAAAGGATAAAGATGACATCTTAAGGGAGTTTGATGAAGTTTACAGGATTAGCACTAATTATGCGAGACGCCACAAATTCCCAAGAGAAGTCCATATACGATTTGCGAGAAGGAGTGTCCGGGATATCATATATAGGATGTCAAGAGATGAAACAATCACGTATAAAGGTAAAGAAGTCTTGATTCTCAAACAAATACCAAGAAGACTAAGAGAACAAAGACGAGACTACAAGTTCTTAGCAGCTTACCTAAATCAGAAAAGAATCATATTTAAATGGCTAATCCCAGAGGGGATGTTAGTTTTTTGGAATGAAAGGAAAATTAAAATAGACTCATGGAAAAGGCCCAGGAATTTTATGAGCGATTGGTAGGTCTGGAAGACCAGAGCAGTAAGGAGGAACTGGAAACAAACTCCCAGGAAGATCAAGGCTATCATAAGAACAGAGATGGAACTTTAGGAAATCAAGGAAATACTCATCTACATCAGGAGAGAGAAGAAAGTAGGACACATCTTCAGGCACAAGGAGAGACTGGAGCCATTACAAGAGCAAAACAGAATTAATTAAATGGAAGAAGAAAAGAAACTACTGTCAATTAATATGAATCGTTTAAACTCGACGATAAAAAGGAAAAGGATAATAGCTAAACTAATCAAACAAAATGCTGATATAATATGCCTACAAGAAACTCATATAAAGAAAAAAGATGAAAAATACCTAGAATGTCCGAAATTAGGAAAGCTATTTACCGTACCAGCAGACACGGGAAAAAAGAAAGGGATTGCTGTATATGTTAAAGAGGATTTGAAAGCAGAGTTAATATGGTCAGATTCTGAGGGAAGAACTCTGGTTTTGCAGATCTGGATTAATGCCATCCCAATTCTTTTAGTGGTAATCTACGCCCCAAACGGAGATCAAAAAGAGTTTTTTAAGCATCTTTATGGAAAAATAGTTGGATTGGAAAGAAGAAATATTTGTATCATAGGAGACTTTAATTCTATTGCTGATTATCAAAAAGACCACAGTAATGGGGGCAAGAACAAAGAGGTGGGGGGAAGAGAGTTTCCTAAGATATGTATGGAAATGATGAAGTAGTTAAATCTGATTGATATATAGAGAAGATTACATCCCGAGAAAAAACAATTTACATTCTATTCAAATCCTCATCAAATATGGACACAAATTGATATGGCATGGATGAATGGGGAAATAGCAAATGAGATAAAAGGGATTGAAATTTTACCTAATGAATGGGCAGATCACAATCCAATTCAGATAATATGGAAGGGTAGGGAAAAACCCAAGAAAAGATGAACATTAAATACTCAGTTAATAAGAGAAAAAGAATCCACCAACAAACTCAAGGAGGAATTAAATTATTTCTTAAAGGAAAATGATAATGGAGCAGCTATGAAACAAAACATTTGGGATACAATGAAGGCAGTAATAAGAGGTATAACAATCTCTTATAACGCCAAGAAGAATAAGGAAAAATACACCCAGCAAAATAAATTACAACAAAAAATTAAGGAATTAGAAACTCAGTTACAGAGTACCCCAAAGGATTGAAAATTGCAAAATCAGATACTAATAACTAAACATAAATTGAATTGAACTGAACAAGAGAGAATGATTATAAATTTGAATACAACTAGACAAACTTATTTTGAGCACGCCAGTAAGCCAGGAGATGGCTATCATATAGACTAAAAAAAAGGAAAGAAAACAGATTGATATACCAGCTAATAGATGGTAAGTGGGATATACAACAGGAGATAGAACAGAAAAAAGAAATTGCCCATAAGTATTTTGAAGAGTTATATAAAAAGGAAGAAGTTAACAAAAATAGAATAAGAAACTATTTTCTTAGTGAAGTGAAGAATAAAGCAATTAGGAAAAAAATGGAAGAATTATTAAACAAAGACATTACTTGGTTTGAATTGAAATCAGTAATAGAGAACCAGAAAAACAATAAATCCCCGGGACCAGATGGGATTCCAGGGGAGCTGTACAAGGCAATAGCAGAACAAATAGGACCTCTTATGGTAGAAGTTTTTAATGATGTCTTATTGACAGCCAGGATGTCGGACTCATGGAGGGGGGCATGGATTTCGCTGATCCCAAAGGAGGATTCAGATCCCCGATATATACATAATTATAGGCCGATTTCACTGTTAAATACTGATTACAAAATATTCACTTCTATTATATCAAGTAGACTAAAAAGAATGTTAAATGAGCATATATATGAAGATCAAAATGGATTTCTCCTGACCAGACAAATCAGGAACAACTTAAGAATAGTACTAGATGTCTTAGAATTTTACGAAGCCCACCCCGAAAAACAAATTGCACTTATGTTTTTAGATGCAGAGAAGGCCTTTGATAATTTAAATTAGCAATTTTTAATCCAAAAAATTTATAATATGAATTTAGGCACCAAATTTGAAAATATGATAACAACCATTTATGATACACAACAGGCTAATATTATAATAAACGGGGAATATACCCACCCAATAAAAATACAAAAAGGAGTCAGACAGGGCTGCCCACTCTCACCCCTGCTCTTCATATTCTCATTAGAAGCATTACTAATGCGAAGTAGACAGAACCCAGACATAAAAGGATTAAAGGTTAAGAAAGAAGAATATAAGTTGCAAGCATTTGTGGATGATATGATTTTTTTCATTGAGGAACCAATAGAAAGAGGACAAAAACTGATGAATGAAGAGAACAATTTGGAACAGTAGCAGGACTTAAAATTAATAGGAAGAAAACAAAATTAATGACTAAAAATTTAACAGAAAAACGGAAAATAGAACTAGAAGAAGTTATGGAAATACAAGTGATAAAGAAAGTTAAATACTTAGGAATATGGTTGACAGCACATTGTAAGACACTTAAGGAAAATAATTATGATAAATTGATGCAACAGGTAAAGAAGGATTTAGAAACATGGGGCAAGCTTCAACTTTTGTTATTAGGCAGGATTGCTGCTATTAAAATGAATATTCTTCCAAAATTCCTATATATATTTCAGACGATCCCAATCAAAATACACAAAATTTTTTTTTGAAAAACTTAAATAAAATAACTGTAAAATTTATCTGGCAAGGGAAAAAACCTAGAATAAATTTAAACGCAATGCACAATATGAAGAGCAGGGGAGGGCTGGCACTTCCAAATTGGGAGTTGTATTATAGTGCAGCCTCTTTAGTATGGTTGAAGGAATGGGTGAATTTAACCAATAAGAGAATATTATTCTTAGAAGGCCATGACTTGCAGAGGGGGTGGCATGCTTTTTTATGGGATGTAGGGAAAATTAGCCAGAAATATTTTCACAGACACCTAATCAGAGACTCATTATTAACTAATTGGAAGAAAATACAGAAAAAACACTATTTAAAAATACCAATTTGGATTTCAACAATGGAGGCGATGATTCATCCTAATAATCTGGATATCACTAAAATGGTTAAATATAAGGACCTTATTGGATACACAAGGAAATTTGAAATCACAGCAAGAACTTCAAGAGCGGGGACTAAAAATTGATCAGTGGGCATATCTTCAAATTTAAAGTAGATATAAAAAGGACAAGAAAGAATTTGGAATTAACAATAAACTCCAGCAATTAGATAAAATTTTATTAGGATCAGGCAAAAAAAATATAACAAAATTTTATAATTATTTATTAGAAGTAGAATTAGAAGAAGAAACTGTAAAAGGGAACATGATAGCCTGGAGTAGGAATATAGGACGTAGCATCACCATAACAGAATGGGAAAAGGTCTGGGGTAGAAATAATAAAATTACAAAATCGGTAGCATACAAAGAAAACACCTATAAAATGTTTTATAGATGGTACCTTCCTCCTTCGAGATTAGCGAACATGCACCCCAGTATGAGTCCAAATTGCTGGAAATGAAAAAAAAAAAGAGGGAACTTTTTTCCATATGTGGTGGTCCTGTACAGAAGCTCAAAAATATTGGCAGAAAATTAGAAATTGGCTGGAAGAAGTGACAAGAGAACAGATCAAATTCAAACCAGAGTCCTTTCTGTTAGGGATCTTTGATAAACAAATATCAAAAAAAGTAAAATACATAGTAATACACATTTTGACAGTGGCCAGATTGGCTTTTGCACAATGTTTGAAGCAGCCTCATGTTCCATCAGAGGAGATGATTATTCAAAAAATTTCAACTTGTGCAGAAATGGACAAATTAACTTTGGCATTAAAAAATAAAGACACTTCAATATATTACAACAGCTGGAACTGCTGGTACAAATGGATAGACCAAAGATAGACTTCACACTAAAAGGCAAAAGAGGATAGGATAAATCCATAGTAGTGATACACAGATATATGTAAGGATTAGGAGTGTGTATATGGCATAAAATAAGGATAAAAAAGAGGTCTTACAAACTGTTGAAGATGAGAATGTTTTTAATTGTTTTCTATTTTTTTCTTCTATTTTCTTCTCCCTTTCTTCTTTTTCTCTCTTTCATTTATGTATGTGTTGTTGGTTTGTTTTAATTGTAAAATCAATAAAATTTATTAAAAATAAAATAAAATAAAATGTCATGATGTAATCATTTGGGGGCAATGATTTCTTTTTGATCAACATGTTCTCTTGTAAATACACTCCAAGGGGCTATTTGGATGTCCCAATTTTGGTGTGAACTATTTTTATTTTTGTGACCGATTCTTTGAAATTTAATAAATTATTTGATTAGCAGTAGTAAACCTTTCCCCAGCATCTCGTGCACCATGGTTATTTGCCAAGGCTACTATACTGGTTACTCCTTATGGAGTAGCCTGTCCATATTCAATTTATCCCCTTGGCAGGGCATCAACTATCCTCTTTTATTTGGACTTGGGACCAAATGCACTTTTCTACAAATGGAGTTGGTAAGTCGCATTAAACCTTACTATCTTATCCTTATCCGCCCCCCCTCCCCCCCGGGAAGACAAATAAAACTGTAAGTAATAACATAGAAGCAAGCACAATAAATGCATCTGAGTTTAGAAAAAAAAAGTTCTTAGTATCAGCACTATCTAAAAAGAGAAGAGAAAATATAAAAATCTCCAATGCCTGTTCATAAGACGCATTGGAGATTTTTATATTTGACAAAGAGCTACAACCTTCCTTAAAAAATGATTTCCACACTGAGTGGAAAATGGAAAAGGGAGGGAGAGACATGGAAGCAAACCCAAAGCCAACTTCCAGCTTAGCAGATCATAGTATTATCAGTAAACATAGATATTAACTTTTTAAAATAATTTGAATATTTGGACACTGAATCATGTTTACTTATTATAAGTGTTGTAGCAACTGAGAAGTAAATCAAAATATGAAAGAAATAAAAGCCCACTCATGTCATTTTAAGAAATCAAGAGGAACATCTAGAAAAAAAATATTATCATCTTGGGATGGTTCTTATGATCAGAATTTGTGGCATCCATGTTGCACATGCAACCCTTTTCCCACAATGTACATATATTTTTAAAAATGGGTAAGTTTGGATTGCAAAACTTTGCTTGTCAACTTTCTGATTTGGAGACCACTGATCAGGATGATGACTGTGTTAAAAAGATGGTGATGGAGATCCATCTTGATTTTCTCATCTCTGCTTATTTGCATACATGATTGTGCTTGTATGAGCTGAAGAAGCTTCTTGGATGAGAAGCGAAATGTCTTCAGAGAAAAGCAAGACAGTCCAGTTGCCTCTTGAAAAAAGGACCTTTGGGGCATGTTTGTACTTGTGCACTCCAAGTGATATAGATACAGATGATATATCTAGATAAAGGTAGATAGAAATAGTGATAGAAATGATAGAGAGATAAATACATATAGAAAAGATTAGTATTAAGACATGAAATTAACTTTTACATTCAGCACTATTTTCTAGTTTTAATTCAATCATAGATTAAAAAACATTAGATGGCCAAAATTATAAACTACTATTACTTAAAAATGGAAAATATGAAGTGAAGCTTTTCAATTTCTTCCTTCTAGCTGTGCTGGGGGGCTGTTTTCTTGTAATAAGGAATTGGGAGATCAAAAGGTATAACTTTTTGGAAAATATTTCTGAACGCTTAAGTGTAAAGATCTAAAAGAGGCTGATAAGAATGATAAGCATTTACCTTACAGCTCTACTTGTAGTTAGTAAACATGACAAATCAAAGTCTTTCATGATACCTAGGCCAGAAAGTGCAATTATCTGAACATGCTTGCAATCTCTTTTCAAAAGTCTGTGCTAAGCATATGACAAACTCTTCCAAGACTTCGTAGTGATGGGGGGAGGGGGGGAGGAGTACTGTGCTTGCAGGTCCATATCCTCCAATCCACTTTAATAGATTAGTGCCAGGTTAAGGTTACAAATATTCTGAGATTAAAGTGACATAAAATTGATATTTGCAGTTTAGATATCAGTTCAAGGGCGGCAGTCCTTTTAAAAATCTGTTTAGAAACAACATGGAACAAATAATTTATATTATACCAAATTTGGGCCTTGATAACAATGGCGGAAAAACTGAGGTTTCTCCAGGGAAATTCAGTACTTATGGGTCTCAAGTTTCCTTAATATGCAACACATCCATAACAGTATCCAGATCCACTGATGGTGATTAGAGAGAATTATGCCTCTGCTGTCCTCTTGTCTACTAAGTAATAAAATATAGATAACACAAGAAGAGTACTTCATAGTAACTTCATTAATATGCAGCATAACCCAAATAGAAGTGTGTTATATTCACTATGTCCTTTTATCAGATATGCTGTATACAACACATTGAACACAGACTTGTGGCCTGCAACAATGTGTAGATTTTTCACACACTGTGCATTTGTAGAATTTGCTGGTAGTTCTCCTCTCCTTCAAGGCAAGCACTTGGTGATCATGTTTGGGTGAGTTTTTGGGGGGCAAAAATTCAGAAGTGGTTTGCCATTTATTTAATTATTTCAAATATTTATAAGCTTTCCCAACTCAAACAATGTGATGCTGGGCAGCATATAGTATAAAACAAACAAGAAATCAAGCAAGAAAATGCCCTACCATATAACATGAAGCAAATATAAAACATTGATACTAAATACTATGTGTAATTAGTACATACTGTAACAGAACAACCGAAACTGGGTAACAATGCCCAATGGAAAATGAAGAACGCTTCTGCTATAGCTGCCATTTCAATTTAGGTAGCCAAAACTATGCATCAAAGAAAGTTCATTGCCAACACTCGAAGGGCTCATGAATTACACATAGACATGGATGTACCCAGGCAGGAACATGAATGCGGGCAGAATTTGTTTACAAAGTCTAATGATTATGAAAAGTTATTTTGTTGTATTTGTCTAACTGATACTATACTTGCAGGAGATTTTTAAATGTGGCATTCTTGGTGCTCTCTGAGCTTGATTGTTATCTTGCAGATATTTCATTACCAAACTAGGTAACATTTTTGGGATAAAGCTAATAAGATTTAAGATTTAAAATATATGTTAATAGTTCTGTGGAATTATTTCTTGGGTTACTGTTAGCTGGGCTAAATCCTAAATCCTCTGAACTAAGCAAATTTCCAAACAGGGTAAAGATACTCAAGAATATCTTTCTACAAAGTTGGTTTACTTGCTTTAAAAAATGTATCCTATTTTTCTTCACTCCAAAAGTGGCTTAAATAAAAATTGGTATGTAGAGATATGTTCTATTAAATAAATGCTACACATGAAAACACTTGCAAATCACTTGCATTTATTAAAATGAAATAACATTAAAATATATTCCAATATGTTTAAAAACCAACACCAAACAGAACAACTCTGTCTTGGGAACTGGGCATTACATAAATACATAAACAAATAATATTATTGAAATGTAAAGACATTAGTGACTATTACATAGAGAGGAAAAACACCTGAACTGGGGGGAAAACACTACAGTATGATAACAAAGGGCCAGTTGCTATAATTTAAATAGAAATGCAGTATATATTTAAAGAGGAAAGCTGTGACCTTTGTATTTAATTATTTTAGTTTCTAGATGCTAATTCTTAATGAGAAACTTAAGGCTCTTTGCTCCCTTTTCACTGGAAGCCCTTCAAATTTCAACATGCATTCAAGGAAAGGACTATCCTCTGTCAAGCCTCCTAATAGATTGTATGTTCAGAGGACCATTCTCTATATAAGTAGGACAAATGACTGTTTTAAGGGATTGTGAAACTAGTAGGGACAATTTAAACTAAGGTACAAGCCATGTACAAAAATGGCAATCTTTTCAGCTCCTAAGTCTCCTCCCCCCTTTTTTAAATTAAATCTCTCAAGTTTTGATGATCTCATGCATTTTTTTTTCAAGAATGCTAAAATCATGCAAAATGTAAGCCTTTTGTAAGGCTTGGGGCATTTCTTTTTTTCAGTTTAATTTCTAGGTTCCATAAATATCAAGTAGAAGCATTCAGCTATGAGTGACAAGTGATAATTGTGTTAAAATAATATCTTTTTAGACAAACAGCTCCCAGTTCTAGCTTTCATATAAACAGATCAGAAAGCATCCTAGGATATCCTTACAAATTCAGCAACATCTGATCTATCTACATTTGACACTCATGCTGGCTTTGCAGTAATCCCAGTTGTGCAAGAATAAGCTTATTATTGTGTTGATTCTGTATATAGAAGCATCTTGACTACACTTGAGGTTATTTTACCAATCTATCACAGTCTCATAGTAGTATAATAGAGATGATATTAAATTTCTTTTTGAAGAAAGAAAAACAAACACTGGATTTTTGTGTGGATGTTTGAATATTAAACTTCTGGCACAAAATGAAGAATTGGTTTTTTTCATGTGTGTATATGTGTGTATGTGTGTGTGTGTGTGCAAGTGTGTCTGTGATGTACATTTTCATATGTATGTGTAAATGTACATATGACAGTTGAAGAAACTGGAACATCTCTGCCAACAAACACTTTGACATACTATATAGAGTAAAGGATGCTGATTGAACAAGAACTTTGTGATACTTTATAAAGTTTAGCTGAACTGTTTTGTAGGCAACAATATCTTGACCTGTTTTCCTGGACTGAACCTCTGGGAGGTTAAGTTATGGGCTTGTTTTCTTTTTCATTTATCAACTTTTTTTACTGTTTTGACATTCATCATTGTCCTGATTTAGCCTCAGCAGATGGAACACAAGCTGACAGGAACATCTATTTCATGTTCCTTTCTGTACATTAGCTTTCCCCAACCTAGTGCCCTCCAGATGTATTGGACAGATGAGTTGTGATTATGGTTCAAGATGTCTGGGAGGTATCAAGGCGAAGGAAAATAGCATTCTGTAGAATGTAATGGATAAATTCTATATAGGTCTTGTAGATTAGTCCATCTAGGTTGTTGTAAAAGCTCTATACTACTCTTTCAGGGTACCTTATAGATGAAGAGCATGATGATGGAAGAATAACATAGATAAGTCTTCACTGTTTATGTTTTTGTCCAGCCATTATCTCATTCCTCTTGACTTGGATTGTATTTTGTGATTTATTACATTTATTTTAATATTCTAATGATATGATGATATTGAAGTTATCCATTCAGGTGTGTCTGACTCTTGGCGATTCTATGGGCCAGGTCTCTCCACATCTTGTGATGTGGGGACTTCTTTGTGCCATTTCTTTGAGTTTTTCTATGCTTTGGCTGGTGACTGCTTTGATGGTATCCAGCCATCGTGTTCTGTAATGGCATGGTTTCCTTTTACCACTAATTTTTCAAAATATAATTGCTTTCTCCAGTGAATTTGCCCAATGACATGGCCAAAGTACATGAGATGCAGTTATTAGATGCATTCTAATGAGATAAATCTGGGGAATGGCTTTGATTGATGATTAAAAGCATATTACATGCAGAGCTTTTGAATTCAATACTTTTCTCAAGATTGGAGGGAAAAAATGATAGAGGATCCTCCTAAAATACAGTGAAGGGACTTTTTATCACTGCCCCAGAACTCCCTGCTCTGCAAATAAACTAATCAGTTTGGCATTAGCAATGCTATTCTGTCAGTGTTCCAGGAGCGAAAGAATTGGGAAGAAGGGGATTCCTTTTTTTTTTAGTACTGTAACTAATGTCAGGGGGAGAAATGAGTGGAGAATGAAATTAAGCCCTTTTCCCTTTATTATATAAAAGACACTGGCAGTCTAGTTAATGGAGTGATAAGAGAAGGTTTCCCCTCCAGCCCCACATTAATATCCAACTAGAAGTAGTTTTAACATATCATAACACTCACTATGAACTGAAGCGTCATGCTGAAATTTATTCTCCACCCAAGATTTAGAAACTTCAGTGACTACATTTTGTGAAGTTTTTTCCTTGCTTCACAACAACCGGGAGAGCACACAACTGGATGAGGAAACCCATGACTTTATTCCATAACAAGCAACATGGTCATCTTCATTGCTTATTTGTAAGAAAATGAGCCAATGGATCATCATCATCATTGTTGTTGTTATTGTCATCATCATCATCATCCAAAAAAATATCAATGCAAAGTTCTCATTCAAAGGCACAAATGACCCAAATTATTCTATTTGGGGCACATTGTGTAAAGACTTAAGCTCTATGAAAAAGACTTTAATGCTGGGAAAATTGGAAGGAAAGAGACAAGGTCCCGCAACAAGGTGGAGTGATTTATTTACAACAGCAATGAATGTACCATTGGAAAATCTGAAGGACCAAATTGATGACAGATTGTTATGGGGAAAAGCATCTATGTAGTCACTAAGAATCAACAATGACTTGGTGGCACACAATTCTTTCTCTTTTTTTTTGTTACTCTCTCCATCTCCATCTCTCTCTATTGTTTTCTGAATCACATAGTTTTATCTATTGTTGTTGTAATAGCAAATAGTAGTTTAAAAACAACAGCTCAACAGTAGCATAAATAATTAAAGCAAGATGCATCAGCAGTAATAAGAAAAGTCAGAAGACAAGGTGGCAAACTGACTTAAAAATGTTGTGTAATGATATTACACAGGATGCAACATGAGCTAATGGGAATAATTTTATTGCATAGACATGCAATATCCCAATGTGGGGATGTTAGTGAAAGCCCATTAGACAGTGCTGTTAGTGCTGGTTTTGATCCTCTGCTAATTCCACAATGGAGTATTTCATAGAACCAGGCACCAGAAGAATTATTTGTTCAAAATTTATTCATGCTGTTAGGGTGGTTAATGACTTGAGACACATACTTAGAAATTTTTGGTCTGAATTTGGGATAAACAAGAAAGGGTTTTTTTTAAGGCTAAGTAAAAAACAAATACATTTTTACCACTTTCAGAGCCTCTCAATCTATCTTTAGTTTTCCATTTAGGAATAAGATGCAAATTTAATTAAGTATTTAACATTTTCCTTCCTGTAGTTCTCCGCCTCATGAGCTCTTCATCTTATTTCAAATCTCAGCTGACTACCTCTTTTCTCTCTGACTCATGTTTCATTCCCCCTGTTATCCCAGCAATTGTATGATTTATTTATTTGATTAATTAATTTCTGTGGCTGCCCATCTCAACCAAGTGGCTCTGGGCAGCTCACAGTTCTGAATGATTTAGTTATCTAAATAGGTTGCCTTTTAATGGGAGACTTCCAGTGGTGGAATTCAAAAATTTTAGTACTGTGGGCATGAGCTTTGTGCGTGTGTGGAGCATTCTAAAATGGGCAATTTTAAGCATGAAAACTTACCTTACCTTCAGTGTTGGTGAGTAAAATAACAGGTGTGGCAATCTGCTCTGTTGAGTTTATCAGCTGAGCTACAAAGGAAATATAGGACAGAAAAAGGCAGGTGCAGGTGGGTAGGGCCAACTGCTAACTGGTACTACCAGATTGCTAGAACCAGCACGAACTGACAACATACCACTACTGTAAACTTCTGACAAAATATATCATTGTTTGTGACAACAACTGGCTTTTAACCTGCATACCAGGCAATCAACTCTTGACCGTTTGATCTTGGGAGACCTTCATATAAATTATGGATCACATTGGGACAATAATGACAATTTATTTATTTATTTATTCTTTTTTTTTTACTATGTGGAAAAGGATATTTTTGATTCAGGTATGATTTATTCAAAGAAATTCCAGAACAGTGCATGTAGCAATTGAGTAGTGAGCTTATATTGTCTCTTGGGATCCGAATCCTGACCCCTTAAGTTAGATCGAAAGAGTTTATATTGCTCATCGATAACTGTGCAAAGGCCAATAGTGTATTTGTGCTACAGGAATATAAAACACATTACCCTTTATAGGCTGTGATGAAACTTAAATATTGGAAAGGACAAAGGTTAAATAAGTTCCTAGAACATAAGGTTCTGCTTTATTCATATAAAACTGTGTCCAAAAATGGTGCTTTATAACACAGAGATAATTAAGGATATAGTCCTGGGCTACCTTCCTTCCACAAGTTACACTCCTCATGCTGGCTTCATATTTAAAAGATATCTACAGCCTGCTAATGTCACAGGAAATCAAAGAAAGGCCAAACAGGGAAATGGTGCATAACTCAGAGAGGGAACACCACTGAGAGCAACCGTAGGATATTTCAATTCAGCCGATACCTTGCAGTTGTGTTGGGGTTACAATTCTTATGAACCACAACCAGCAGCTTGCTGGGAATTCAGTGTACGGTAAAGTCAAAGCACCTCCAGCATAAATGTTTGGGAAGACTATCATAAAAGTGTGAGGGATTTATTGTTCTTCTCTTAGATCTCATTTCTGCTTCATGTGAATAGTTCAAAGAGTAACAGTAACATGCAAGTTTCTTCATATTTCTAATTGAAAACTAAAGGCAGCTTTCAGTTAACTTTTTAAAATCAGAATGAGTTTTGATCCTATACAGTCTACAGTGATTAAGATTGAAAATGAAGCGAATAGAATAGAATTCTTCATGCGCATTCAAGCACCAAATGATAAATCATGATCACAATCAGAAAATACAATCATCATAAATCATAAGATACATAAGGAGTATCTTGTGTATCAACATTGGATTATCTTGTGTATAGATAAATAGAGCTGTACAATTGTGGTTTGCATTTATTAGTAGTTGATTTGTTTGTTCCTTTGCTCTGAATATGTGAACATTGTGATCACTTTTTAGAGTCTTTTGTCCTCTAAATAATAGAAAAGCAGTTAAAGTCTTGTCACCTTCAGTTATGAAGACAAAACTATGGATTCTCCTTAGCTGCATGACTTGCCTCATTGGAAAAAGCACCAAGCAAATAAAATAATCCCATAATTCCCAGCTAGATCCACCAGATCTCAGCTGCAAAATATACAGATGGCCACTAGACACAAGCTAAACAGAGTGATTACATACAGCAAAATATCTCTTCCTACACACTCAGCATCCTTAAATTTTCTGGACTCCTGGGGGTTCAAACTCATCATTTGCTTCTCTCTCACTCAGAATCCAATACAATCCAGTCCAATTCTATTTACTTGCAATGATTGCAAGTCATCAAGAGCTGTGTAGTATGTACTAGCTGTTAAATAAATAAGTAAGCAAACCAATAAACAATCCTGTTGCATTTTTGGTCTTTTGTAGCCTTTTACTTGAATTCTGCTGCAATCATCTTCTCTTCGGTGGAAACTGTTAAAAAAAATCACAGGAAATTCTCATATGCTTACTGGGCTGGAGAAATGCTTTCTAAAGTCAAGGACTCCCAGAAAGAAAAGAAACTGATTCAAATTGCAGTGTTATAATTTGTGAAGTTCCAAGAAACCCCACAAATGCTAAATTTGCATGCTGCAAATACATGCTTGGGAATGTGTATCAGAAAATTGGGATTGCCAGCTGCTGCCATTGAGAATCCACATGACAGCAAATGTAGGTTTGCCATTATATATTTATATATATAATGGCAATATATATATATACACACTAGGTTTCCTGTCCCTTTTAGTTATTTTACATGCTGGCATGTAAGAGTGGCCAAGCAAGCAGCAACATGGTAAAGCAGAGTTGATACATTTTTTTAAATTTATTTATTTTTGTCAATTGCTTATAAGATAATGGGTATAAGTAAAAACATAGTTATGAATACATGGATACATATAAGAAAAATAAAAGAAATAAAAGAAACAATAGGACAGGGACAATAGGCACATTGGTGATTTCTGATTATATCCCTGCTATCTTGAGTAGCATATGGGTGGTGATAAATGTTCCGATAATACAAAGCAGGAAACGAGAAGCTGAAAAGAATCCAGGAGCAAAGCTAAGCTAAGTGCATAATTATAGGGTACTTGGGGTAATTTTCCTTTTCCTCTGAAAATGCATGTTGGCTCTGATTTTCCTATCTGCAGATTGTAAGCTCGTAATTAGCAACAAATTACTCACACAAGTGACAATTTTGGTGCTTTCAAGTAAACAGACAAAATACCCGCAGTTCTCAAATTGCCATCGTGCAAAAGGCACCTGGTTTTTTTTTCCCCCAGCCTCATTCAGCATGTTGAGGAAGCAGGTAGCAGCAAGGCAAGGGGATGAGGGGGAGAAGTAGCTTCTTCAAGTAGCTATGAGAAGAATGCTTCAGTTACCACTTCAAGGGAAAGTGACTTCCTGAAAACTCTTCTGGAGACGTGGTGTAGGATAGATCATGTGCTGAGAACCAGCTGAAATCCTGAAGGAGTTGCATTGGTTTAGAGTGTCTGTAATTTTTTCTTTACTTAGAGCAATTTATGTATATGGCAATAAATGGAATGAAACACAACCATGACTAAGCTTTGATCAAAAGAATGAAATTCCTTCTCCAATACCAAGATACATTTTATAAGAGACCTTATAAAGCAATGCTGTTATTTTTGTCAAGCATCACATATCAATATAGCAGGAACTGTCCAGCTATTGGGGCAGCCTTGAGATATTTTATCCTCAGAATACCTGTTATCTTGAATAGTGAATGTTAGGAAAGGCTTGCTGGCTGTCACAACTATTTCTTGTGAATGTTTTCATTTGAATTCTTAAGTTAGAAGACGTTGAGGTTTGGTGGCCTCAATAGTTTCTTCAGATTCTCTAATTTGGACTTCTCCTTCAAGATAATTCAGAATACTCACTTTTAAAACAGACCTATTTTTTTTTAAGAAAAGCAAATCAAGATCCTGAATTTTTTCCCAACAAAATGAAATTTAACGTACACTGCTCAAAAAAATAAAGGGAACACTTAAACAACGCAATGTAACTCCAAGACAATCACACTTCTGTGAAATCAAATTGTCCACTTAGGTAGCAACACTGATTGACAATCAATTTCACATGCTGTTGTGCAAATGGAATAGACAACAGGTGGAAAGCATAGGCAGTTAGCAAGACATCCCCAATAAAGGAGTGGTTCTGCAGGTGGTGACCACAGACCACTTCTCAGTTCCTATGCTTTCTGGTTTGGTCACTTTTGAATGCTGGCAATGATTTCGCTCTAGTGGTAGCATGAGACGTAATCTGCTATCCACACAAGTAGCTCAGGTAGTGCAGCTCATCCAGGATGGCACATCAATGTGAGCTGTGGTAAGAAGGTTTGTTGTGTCTGTCAGCGTAGTGTCCAGAGCATGGAGGCACTACCAGGAGACAGGTCAGTACATCAGGAGACATGGAGGAGGCTGTAGGAGGGCAACAACCCAGCATCAGGACCGCTACCTCCACCTTTGTGCAAGGAGGGACAGGAGGAGCACTGCCAGAGCCCTACAAAATGACCTCCAGCGGGCCCCAAATGTGCATGTGGCTGCTCAAACAGTCAGAAACAGACTCCATGAGGGTGGTATGAGGGCCCGATGTCCACAGGTTGTGCTTACAGCCCAACACCATGCAGGACGTTTGGCATTTGCCAGAGAACACCAAGATTGGCAAATTCGCCACTGGTGCCCTGTGGTCTTCACAGATGAAAGCAGGTTCACACTGAGCACATGTGACAGATGTAACAGGGTCTGGAGACACCATAGAGAATGTTCTGCTGCCTGCAACATCCTCCAGCATGACCGGTTTGGCAGTGGGTCAGTAATGGTGTGGGGTGGCATTTCTTTAGGGGGCCGCACAGTCCTCCATGTGCTCGCCAGAGGTAGCTTGACTGCCATTAGGTACCAAGATGAGATCCTCAGACCCCTTGTGAGACCATATGCTGGTGCGGTTGGCCCTGGGTTCCTCCTAATGCAAGACAATGCTAGACCTCATGTGGCTGGAGTGTGTCAGCAGTTCCTGCAAGATGAAGGCATTGATGCTATGGACTGGCCCGCCCGTTCCCCAGACCTGAATCCAATTGAGCACATCTGGGACATCATGTCTTGCTCCATCCACCAACACCACGTTGCACCACAGACTGTCCAGGAGTTGGGGGATGCTTTAGTCCAGGTGTGGGAGGGCATCCCTCAGGAGACCATCCGCCATCTCATGAGCAGCATACCCAGGCGTTGTAGGGAGATCATACAGGCACGTGGAGGCCACACACACTACTGGGCCACATTTTGACTTGTTTTGAGGACATTACATCAAAGTTGGATCATTCTGTAGTGTTTTTTCCCACTTTAATTTTGAGTGTAACTCCAAATCCTGACCTCCATGGGTTGCTAAATTTGATTTCCATTGATATTTTTTGTGTGATTTTGTTGTCAGCACATTCAACTATGTAATGAACAAAGTATTTTATAAGAATATTTCATTCATTCAGATCTAGGATGTCTTATTTTTGTGTTGCCTTTATTATTTTTTTGAGCAGTGTATTAATGTAATTTAATTTAATGTGGAGAATTAAGGAGAAACTTCCTAACAGTGAGAACAATTAACTGGTGGAACAGCTTGTCTTTAGAAGTTATGGGTACTTCATCACTGGACATTTTTTTAAAAAGACTGGACGGCCACTTGTCTGAAATGGTATAAGATCTCCTTGAGCAGGGGGTTGGACTAGAAGACCTCCAAGTTCCCTTCCAGTTTTGTTCTGATAGATTGAAATGTTTGTCTAGCATTCCAAGATGTGTTTTGCTTTTTTATTTATTTACTATTCACATTTCTGAATTTTCATCTCCAACAGAGATTATTCATACTATTATAAATATATATACTGTATATTTTATGTCAGTGTTTCTCAACCTTGGCAGATTGAAAATGTCTGGAGTTCAACTCCCAGAATTTCCTAGCCAGCACAGCATAGCCATGGTTGAGAAACACTGTTCTGTATTCTACATAACATCTTTTGTTGTTACATTTTGTGTACTTGAAATCTATTCCATTAAAATAAGATGAGTTTTCTTCTGAATCTGTTCTCTGGTAATCCCAAAGGTGATTTTTCAAGAGACAACTGGACTTTCTTGTTTTTCTTTGAAGATGTTCTTCTCATCCAAGAAGTTTCTTCAGTTCTGACTGGGTGGAGAGAATGGAAGGATTTAGACTCCTTGCAGACACCTGGTCATTTGCATCCTTTTAGAGAGTCATTGAGGCCTAGGTTTATCTGTGTCTTCAGGGTCGCCTGAGTAGTGCAAATGGGTGTGGAGCCTTCTTGGGACTGTTGAAAGTACTGTGTTGTAGACTGCAGATAGATGGTGTTGTATCCCCCCCTCTGTTGAGAGAGGGCTGTTCAATTTTGACATAGATAGCCTCTTTGACCATTGCTATTTGAAGCAAAAAGTCTACAAAGAAAAATGAAAAAGTCAAGTTGCCTCTTGAAAAACCACCTTTAGGAAAACTATGGCGTGGATTACTGAGAATCTCCATAGGCTGTTCTCTTATAATTTTAAAACCTGTTGCAAAACTTCTTGATTAAAGCCTTTTTCCGTACTACCAACACATTCCGGTTCCACCCTCAAATATTTTCTGGTCATGATCTTTACATGGCTTCTTATGTTGCCAATTTAGCTGATAACTTTGTCTTATCTAAAAAGAGAGGAAACAAAATAGTTTGTTAGAGGAAAAAAGAATGGCTCGTACTTAAATTTTTCATCTACCCCTACTTTTACACCACAGCTTAACTGCTTTTCCTTCAGCAGAATTAAATGTCTTTTTTACCACTAGTCCTCTAGACCAGCACTGTCAAACTCCCTGCGTGTGGGCTGGATGCATCATGCTCTGGCCACACCCATGCCTGGTTTAGCGAGGGGGAAAAAGTGCTGATATGTCACATGCTGCCGCCATGACGACATGAGTTTGACATCCCTGCTCTAGACAAAGATTCATCCTTTATATGCATATCCTTTATATGAGATATATATGCAGGTCTTGGCGTGTTTGGGTCTTTTCCCATGTAAGATTGAGAGCATCTTGGCAACATTTCGATGAGGTCCCACTCACCATATTCAGGCTTGTGCTTTCGCCTTTGTGCTTGTACAAGCAAAGCATGATCGGAGCTGCTGTCTCCCTCTATATACTGGGGGGGGGGGTTGGCTATGTTATCATTTTTTGATTGGTTGATGGAGTTGATGTTTGCAGATTGGCTAGCTTTTTCGTAAGAACATGTATGGCTGAGGTATTGGCTATGTGTCTATCAGCCTCCTGTGTTGTAATGACCTGGGTAATGGGCTGTGGGATGACCTTCTAAGTTCTATTGTTTTGACATCCTGGGTCTTGTGCTGTCATCTCCTGGGTTGTAATGGCTGCAGCCAAACCAAAACCCAGAATGTCGCATCACAGCCACCCACTCAGGATATCACATCACAGAACTCAGGAGGTTACACCACAAAACCTCAGAATGTTGCAACACAGCCAATGACAGCATGTTCGGGTCTTTTCCCATGTAAGATTGAGAGCATCTTGGCAACGTTTCGATGAGATCCCACTCATCATCTTCAGGCTGGTGCTTTCCACTTTGTGCTTGTTTGAGCATTGTATTTTGGAGTGTAGGCTGTTTAGGTGTGTGAGGAAGTTGTCCAGTTTTTCTTTCCCTTGCGGCCAAATTACGAAAGTGTCATCTACATATCTAAGCCAGAGTTTATGTTTGTGTTCGGATTTGTCTAGAGCATTGGTTTCAAAGTGTTCCATGTATAGGTTAGCGACGACAGGTGAGAGGGATGATCCCATAGGTGCTCCTTCTATCTGTTTCTATCTTTGTTCATTGTGGATAAAGTATGTGTTGGTTAGGCAGTGGTTGGTCAGATCTAGGATGTTTTTTTTGGGGGGGGGTTGTATTTGTATTTGGACAACTTCCTCACACACCTCAACAGCCTATACCCAAAATACAATTCACCTTGGAAACAGAAGCCAACAACCAACTTCCCTTCCTGGACGTCTTAATTTACAAAAAACCCAATGACTCCCTAGGACACACCATCCACTGGAAGAAAACACACACCAACCACTACTTACCATCACCACCCTGTGCAGATCAACTCCATAGCCAAGACCTTAATCTCCAGAAGCAAACGCCTAGCCGACAAAGACCACCTGAGAACAGAATTACATACCCTCACTAAAGTATTAATTTCCAACAGATTCCAAAGAAGCACAATTACCAACCTAATCCTAAGGGAGACACCTCCCAGAAACCGAGACACAGAATGGGACAACAATATCGCCCTCCTCCCCTACATCAAAGGCACCACAGATAAAATCAGCAAAATTCTCCACAAACACAATATCAGGACAGCCTTTGGCACTGACCAAAAAATAGCCAACCTCCTAAGAAACCCCAAAGACAAGATCCAGCTAGAAAACCAAGGAGTTTATGAAATAACATGCAACAATTGCCCAGCCACATACATTGGACAAACCAACAGGAGAATAAATGCACGCATCACAGAACACAAGAACGCAGTCAAAGAAGAAAAGAACAAAATACTTCCTCCCTTTTCTATCACCTTAAAGCACCAGAACATGAAATTAATTTTGAGGGAACCAAATTAATCTCCAATATCGAATACTTCAACAAGAGAATAATGAGGGAAGCCATCAAAATAGGGAAACACCACCATAACATGAATAAACGGGATGATACC
The DNA here is from genome assembly GCF_049901715.1 of Pseudonaja textilis. Lineage (NCBI taxonomy): Eukaryota > Metazoa > Chordata > Lepidosauria > Squamata > Elapidae > Pseudonaja > Pseudonaja textilis. Next base: position 59,164,355 of record NC_141990.1, on the reverse strand, counting down.
TCCCACCTACCAGACATCTAGAAACTAGCCCTTATCAACAAATGAGTCCCAGTCACGAAAACCAACACTGGACCCAAAACAACACATGATGCCATCACCAATCTCCCTCACCAGACTCAAACCCATCCCATAGACAAAAGGCAACCACCATCCAGAAACCAGACCATGGCTGCATCACCAGCTGCCACACATCCCAACCTCCAAACCAAGCAAACGGACACATGCCCTAAACACATAGCCAGACCTCAAACTTGGAATCAAACCAAAACCCAGAATGTTACATCACAGCCACCCGCTCAGGATATCACATCACGGAAATCAGGAAGTTACACCACAAAATCTCAGGATGTTACAACACAGCCAATGACCCAGGATATTACAGCACAAGACCCAGGATGTCACAACAATAGAACTCAGAATGTCATCACACAGCCCATTACCCAGGTCATTACAACATAGGAGGCTGATAGACACACAGCCAATACCTCAGCCACACAGATTCTTGCGAAAAAGCCAACCAATCTGCAAACATCAACTCCATCAACCAATCAAGAAATAACAACACAGCCAACCAGCCCACTTACAACAGAGCCAGGACACCACACCTCCCCACCAGTATTTATAGAGAGACAGCAGCTCCAAGCACACTTTGCTCGCACAAGCACGAAGCCAAAAGCACCAGCCTGAAGATGGCAAGTGGGACCTCGTCAAAACATCGCCAAGATACTCTCAATCTTACATGGGAAAAGACCCCAACATGCCAAAACCTGCAAATAGATAGATAGATAGATAGATAGATAGATAGATAGATAGATAGATAGATATAGATATAGATATAGATATAGATATAGATATAGATATAGATATAGATATAGATGATATAGGTATTCTATTAAATAGAATATACATTATATTCTTTTTAATGGATGATACCATGGGCTTTTACATTTATGATTTTTCATAATACTGCTATAAGACTAATATAGACATTGGAAAGAAAAATGAAGTTTAAAAAAAGAACAATAAATTACAAGACTAATCAATTTTTAAAACACAATTGAGAGCTACATAAAACATATGGCTTAGATTTCCTAAGAATCCTGGGATAAAACACTTGTATTTTTAGTGCTCTTGGACTTAAAGAAGAGATTTTATTCCACAAAATCCTGACCTAATCCTACGATCAGTTACCTACCACAGCTATTGCAAGATATCAAAACAGGAGATAATCTGTTGAGGAAAAGGCAATACATAGTCATAAATGTTTCTCAATAGCAATAGCACTTAGATTTATATACTACTTTACAGCCTTCTCTAAGCGATTTACAGAGTCAGGATATTGCCCCCAACAATTTGGGTCCTCATTTTACTAACCTTGGAAGGATGGAAGCTGAGTCAACCTTGAGCCTGGTGAGATTCAAACTGCCAAATTGCAGGTAGCTGGCTGTTAGTAGAAGTAGCCTGCAGTACTGCACTTTAACCACTGTGCCACCATGGCTCATAATCCTACAGAGACAACATTACTACACAAAACAAACAAATAAGACTGGGCAGGCTTCTGAAGTTGTGCCCTGCTAGAAACTTTACACATGAGGGAATTCCATATCCTAAATTATTTGGCAAGTAGAAAAGAGAATCCAAGGTAGGGAAGAATCATAATTGTGCACCAGGTGGACTGACACTCCCTCCATATATTTTGTGTATTCTTCTGTGTGGCATGTTTGCAAGCGAAAAAAAAGATAGGATAAAACTTCCCCTTGCAAGAGGAAAAAAGACAGGATAAAACAATTAATCTAAAGCATTCAACCAAAGAAAGGCAATGGTAAGCAGCAATCTGCATGCAATTCAATTACTCACCTCTCCCTCTCTTCTTGAAATGATAAAGTGAAATTTTCAATTAGATTTCTCAGCTCCTGACTTGAGGTGTGTTCCTTTTTCTATAATTACAGCGCAGGAGAGTTCCCTGCCTTCTATCCCACCTTTAAAACCTCAGGTTTCCTTCTGGGGTAGGCAAGGTTTTTGACTTCTTGAACTAAGGAGAGGGCAGGAATGGGGATTGAAAAATGATAAACTGGGACTAACAGTGGAGTCAGCTTTCATTTGCTCTATTTAACTCAATATATTTCTAGGTCACTCAGGCTCAATCAGATATTGTTAATCTATGCAAATGAGGGCATTTCTAGAATATCCCTTTCTCCTCTGATATTTGGAAGCATTGGAAACAGGGAACAGTTATATTCAACAGCTTTTTTCGGGGGGAAGAGGGGAGTAGTATGAAATACTCTGCAACATCTTGAGCTAATAGTTCAGGTGATAATTGGCTGATAATTGGCTTGCTTTTTTGAACACTTGCACTGCTAATTTATTTATCTGTCCAACCACTTTAATCTAACAGGGTTGGTATGCTTTGGGTTCTTTCAGTTAAACAATGTCATTTATTGAGACCCCAGAAGTACATATTCTCTGTAGCAATGCCTGCCTTCTGGAATGAAGTTTTCCCCTCAGATCTTGGTTTGACCCAATGGTGGTGTTCAGAAAACCTGACTCTTCACTCAAGTCTTTGATGAGGAATAGTGGGAGCCCACATTTCATTCCACCTAGTTCAGCGGCCACCAATCTTTCTGGCTTTGGGGACTGCCAGTGTTGGCAGCGAGAGTGAGAGATATGGTTCCACACATGCAGGAGCCCAGTTCTGAAAAGACCATGACCCAAAGGATCCCTGATCTAGTGTATCAAGATTGCCATATCTTTTTAATTAAGGGTTTGGTTTGGTTGCATATACAGACAGTGTTGAGCAGCAAATTCTATTTCAGATGTTTTTCTGTACAGCTTCAGATCATTCATGTAAAAGAGATAAAATAACCTGACAAATGTTTTTAATGTTTGATAACAATGGCCAGACTAGTTCAATATTTATTATTATGAGTGGGCAATCTACAGTCAGACACAGTCTAAGCCTGATGGCAATGTAACAAGTCCTAATCAAGGATCTAAGAATTATTAAGGTAACCTCTAAGATTATTATTACTAATAACAATAACAATAATAATAACAATCAGCAGCAGTATCCGAATAATGTATACAAAAAGTCATGGGAACATAAATGGAAAAAGTTGTCGAGAATAAGGTGAAGATCTTGTGGGACATTTGAATACAGACAGATTGTCATTTGGCACACAACACGCTAGATATCACAGTTGTCAAAAACTGAAACATACAATTTATTGATATTGCTGTACCAGGAAATGCCAGAGTCTAAGGAAGAGAACTGGAAAAAAAATCATGAAATATTGTGACCTGGCCATAGAAACCAGAGGTGGTATTCAGCCAGTTCTGACAAGTTCTGGAGAACTGGTAGTGGAAATTTTAAGTAGTTCGGAGAACCAGTAAATATTACCTTTGGTTGGCTCCGCCCCCATCTATTCACTGCCTCCCGAGTCCCAGCTGATCAGAGTCCCAGCTGATCAGCTGGGTCTTCTTTTGTTGCCCTGCATAGGAGAACGGAGCTGGAAAGCAGGTTAGTGGGATGGGGAGGGAATGGGGATTTTACAGTATCCTTCCCCTGGAGTGGGGTGGAAATGGAGATTTTGTAGTATATCCTTCCCCTGGAGTGGGGTGGAAATGGGGATTTTACAGTATCCTTTCCCTGCCATGACCCCCATGCCACGGCCACCAAGCCACACCACACCCACCAAGCCATGCCCACAGAACCGGTAGTAAAAAATTGGAATACCACCAGTGATTGAAACTACGTGATTATGGATGAAACATGTAACAGTAATACCAATTATCATTGCAGCACTTGGTACCATGTACAAGAATTTTGCAAAATACATCAAGAAGTTGCAGCTTCCTGCTATAGCGCCAGTGAAGCTGCAAAAGGCTGCTCTACTTGGAACAACATACAGTTTGAGAAGATATTTGGTTGATACCTAGGATGCTGGCAGCAACCCGTATCAACCATCAAGAGTCAATTGACTCTCAACGAATGTATCTTTTCTTTTTATGTACACCGAGAGCACATGCACCAAGACAAATTCCCTGTGTGTCCAGTCACACCTGACCAATAAAGATTTCTATTCTATTCTATCAGAGCCAGTCAATGATATTTGCAATACATTTTTAAATGTTCAGTTGACTGAGTTTCATGTTTAATGAATAAAAGTTTATTTTATGTGTATTTTAGTACAGCTACAGCCAACAACTGAGGCTTGGCTATTTCTTTAAAACTGAAAAGAGTGAATAAAATATTTCAACACAAAAAAGAACAACCCAACCCACTTAAAAAACAGTGTTGATCAACATATAAGAGTCTTGTGCACTTTTATTATCATATAAGATTTTTTGGAAGTGGATTGTAGTCGTGAAAGTTAAATGTCATAATACATGTGCTAGATTTAAGATGGCTTGTTTTGTTGATAATAGTTAAGATGGTTGCCCTTTAGAAAATTCGTTCAGACTGGAGCAAAATGGACTAAGAACATCCAAAGAACATCTTCTTATGCAACTGTCATTGCAGGTGGAAATTGCATGTTATTTTTTCCCCTTGCAAACATGCCATACTTTATTTATTTATTACATTTTTTTACCCTGCCTTTTTACTTTATAAGGAACTCTGAACCATGATAGACTCCTTCTTCTTTTCCCCACAACAACACTATGAGGTGGATTGGCCTGAGACAGAGTAACTGGTTAAAGTCACCCAGCTGGCTTTCATACCTAAGGGAAGACTAGCACTTATAATTTCCTGTTTCAATGCCAAAATCCAGTTCAAACATGGATTTATAGCCTTGACTCTTAATTAGTCCTGGATCCAAGACTGACTCAGGTTATTCCGATTATAATCAGATCTGTCCAGACGGTGGATAGAATGCATAAGTACATATTTTTATGTTAATAAGTCTAAAGTCTACTGAAAGCCACTATGCATTTAACACTTTTATTTGTTTGTTTGTTTGTTTATAATATTTATTGGACATCCATCTTACCATAGGGTAGCTCTGGGTAGCTTACAATCATAAAAATGTACCTATACATCAGTGGTGGGGTTCAAAAAAAATTACTACCAGTTCTGTGGGCGTGGGGTGGGGTGGCTTGGTGGACGTGGCTTGGTGGGCATGGCAGGGGAAGGATACTGTAAAATCTCCATTCTCTCCCCACTCCTGGGGGAAGATTACTGTAAAATCTCCATTCTCTCCCCACTCCTGGGGGAAGATTACTGCAAAATCTCCATTCCTACCCCACTCCAGGGGGAAGGTTACTGCAAAATCCCATTCTCTTCCCACCGCACTAACCTGCTTTCCAGCTCCCTTCTCCTGTGCAGGGCAACAAAAGAAGACCCAGCCAATCAGATGGGATATGGGAGGAAGAGAATAGATGGGGGTGGGGCCAGTCAGAGGTGGTATTTGCTGGTTCTCCGAACTACTCAAATTTCCCGCTACTGGTTCTCCAGAACTGGGCAGAACCTGCTGAATACCACCTCTGCTATATGTGTACATTAAAATAAATAAATTAAAACCAAACATTAAAATCTAAAGACATTTATTTATTTTATTTTATTTTGTACTCAGTCTGGTGGTAAACCTCCACTGCTTTTCAAACTCCTAATGCTGATTTGCTGGTAATTCTCTATTTTGATTTTTCTTCCTACGTGCACACTTACCCATCAAACTATTTCTTTTTGAAATAAGTTATGTTACATAAAATGTAAAGACATCCTAAGCCAAAGAATGTAAAAGTATAAGATCAAAGAGAAAAAATGAACTGTTTTGTTTATGCCAACATCTTCACTAAACATCTTTACACTTCTGTCTTTTCAATTACTTATTGTTTCCACTAAATATAGTTCCTGCTTCATATAGTAGTTTTTGTTCTTTAAACTGCTCACTTTCTCCTTTGTTCTGTTAATTCCTTCCAACCATGAATTTTTCTGTCTTCTCATTCCTCTGAACAGATTCCTTTTTGCCCTATGTATTTGTTTGCTATTCAATCTTCATTCTTTCTCTTTCTGTGACCAAACCACCTCATCATTCAGTTTTGTATTCAATATGTATTATTCAGCAGCCATTCATTCTTGATCCTATCTCATCTTCTTTTACCATACATACTTCTCAAATAACCTATTCCTGCTACATTCAACTTCCTTTTATATTGCTTCTGACACACTCAGCTCTGACACCTATATAACAACATAGACAGAAACACATTGTTATACACAATGTTATACATTTTGGGGTTTTTTGAACAAATGTTCATTTCAGCCAACAGGATTTGTACATCTTAAAATCTCTCCAACCTACTGAAATCCCTCTGAATTTTTGCTGCCTCTTTTAACCATAACTATTCCTTGCTCACACTGACAATATTTTTGCAAGTATCTTTTTCTCCCTTCCTCCTGTTTTTTTTTTTTTTTGCAGTCTTCATTCCCTTAAGTGTTCCCCCTCATTCACAGTCTCTTTCCCCTTTTCATTTCACAAAGTCTCCTTTTACATAATACCCATTAGCATAATTACTCACACTTTTGTGGCACTCTAAAATATAACTCTGTTCTTTTGGTTCCATACAGCTTCCATATCTGCTTCTTGCATCTAGTTATACTGAGAGACAAATCTATCTCTCAAAACTTTTTCATTCATGTCTTGCATTCTCTCTTCCTGCAGCCATTCTACCTTATCTCTTTTCTTCTTTCCATGTCTATTTACTGTCTAAGATATATTTTTAATATAACAAAAAATAATTTTGTCCAAATTGAGAATTTCTCATCACCGACATTCTTTCCTTTGCCAACTGCATGTATGAGTAGGCTTATAGTCAACTATCTATTTGAAATAAGCAATTCTTTTCTTAAGCAGAGGTTTATTAGACAGCTTTTGTTTTCATTCATACAACTTCATACATTACTCAACCCAATACAGCACAACCAACACAATCTGTGCAAAGGCTAACACTGCTATATGTAAAAAATATTGCAGAAACCACCAACAGACTATTATAATCACGTGGCATCAGTGTGGCTCACAAACCAACTAAAGCCCTCCAAAACCAAAACTTTAGTTTACCCAAGTAAACCAAAAATCCAGCAGTCCCAGAAAAAAATTAGGAATCATTTGCAACATACAATGTAAGGACTGCAACAGACACTATATAGGACAAACAGGCATAAGTTTAGCAGAGTGCATCCATGAACACCAACTATTAATCAGAAGACATGAAGACATGATGAAAGTTCCTTAATTTCATGGACAGACTTAGCCATAGTTTCAACTGGGAAACTGTGACCATCCTAGACCAAGCCAAATCCAAAACCACTAGAGAATTCGTGGAAGCCTGGCACTCTGACAAATCCATTATCAACAGGTATATAGACACAATCAACGTTTATATAGTGTGTAAAATGGGCAATCAACAAGCCAAAAAACGAGCAAAAAACCCAGAATGCCTCACCACCAGCAATCAACATTCAGATGAGCACAGATTAATGCCAGGATTACCATTAGACCAGGGGTGTCAAACTCACGTCATCACCACAGCGTCATGTGATATATTGGGACTTTTTTCCCCTTCACTAAACTGGGTGGGGACATGGCCAGCACACATCCAGCCCATGGGCTGCGAATTTGACAACCCTGCATTAGACCAACAATCAAGAAGCAAATAACACCCCAACTAAGGAACTATCAAATAAGCTAAAGATTTACCAAGACAACTCCCACCAATATTGACAGGGTAAGCTGCTAAAATATAAAATGAGAACAAACCCCACACCCTACTAGTACTTATAATGCTACCAAGTTTGGATCATGAAACATCTGTAAGAAAACAACCAAGCTCAGAGAGCATGTAAGGAACCCCTCAATCCATGGAGGGTTTCTAGTCATCGATGAATGTCAGTAATGATCTTTTGCTAATCAAAGAATTTATCCATCTCAGCAAGTTCTATCAATATCACAAACCATTTCTCTATATAGGTATTGCTGAAACTTCCTACGTTTGTGAATATAGTAATCTCCCTGCAGTAATCATATATTGAAATAATATTACATGTGTCCCTTGTAACTATTTATCCATCAGTCCTAAAAGGAAATGTTCTGGCAGTGTGGTGTCTTTTTCATATGAATTTTCTCTTAAATAGCTGGATAAGTCTTTGCATTGCCCTCCATCCATTTTGGGTGATTGGTGAGCATTCATGATTTGATTATCTTTATATTCATAAAATTTGCAAACTGAATATCAATTTAAAGGGACATTTTAAACTTTTGTTGAAATTTAAAGAATCATGACCAAGGTGTACTTTAAGATTAATGTAGTAATGGGCAAACTATAGGAATTGCTCAGCCAATTGATACAAAAGAACCAATTATCATGCAAGATGGGAAATTGCAACCTGTTTATTCTGTGCAATAAGAAAGAGATACCCTTGGGACCCAAGTCACAAATTAAGAGCCCCTAATAAACAAATTAGCATAGTCTTTGTACACTTGTAAAAGCAAAAGCCTGAAGGCACATGATTATTTGCAACAATAGGCTGCTTGAGAATGGTCCTCCCAGAAAGTGGGTTCATTACTAAAATACCACAGCCCTTTTTCTTTCATCTCTGAGAAGGTTGGGAGCTAAATGTGCAAAACTTTCTTGCTAATTTGTGTCTCACAACAAAAGGAATCTAGCCTTGACTCTACTTCTCTAGCACAAGATGGTATGAGTTATTTGATGAGACAAAATTCCTTTCACGATATTGCAGGGTAAGATGCCCCCACCAAAAGGGAAACAGCTAGGAACAAGGATGAGCAGAATGTGATTTTTAACAAACATGGTTTCTATGACTAAAACCCATAGTTAAAGCCCATATATCAACCCATCAGTTGCAGTATTGTTACTTGCATGTTTCTTCCCTAATCTTTGGCAAGACCCATGAATCTGATCTTAAAAAAAGCTTTTATAAAATAAAATAGAATTCTTTATTGGCCAAGTGTGATTGGACACACAAGGAATTTGTCTTGGTGCAAATGCTCTCATTGTACATAAAAGAAAAGATACATTCATCAAGAGTCAAGAATCATAAGGAATAACACTTAATGATAGTCATAGGGTACAATAAGCAATCAAATCATACTAGGAAACAGTCAATATAAATTGTAAGGATACAAGCGACAAAGTTACAGTCATATAGTCACAAGTGGAAGAGGATGGGTAATAAGGAGCGATGAGAAGATTAACAAGTAGTGCAGAGTTTGTAATAGTTGAACAGTGTTGAGGGAATTATTTGTTTAGCAAAGTGATGGCTTTGGGGAAAAAACTGTTCTTGTGTCTAGTTGTTCTGGTGTGCAGTGCTCTATAGTGTCGTTTTGAGGGAAGGAGTTGAAATAGTTTATGTCCGGGATGTGAGGGGTCTGTAAATATTTACACAGCCCACTTTTTGACTCATGCTGTATACAGGTCCTCGATTGAAGGCAGGTTGGTAGTAATTGTTTTTTCTGCAGTCCTAATTATCCTCTGAAGTCTGTGTCTGTCCTGTTGGGTTGCAGAACCAAAACAGACAGTTATAGAGGTGCAGATGATAGACTCAATAATTCCTCTGTAGAACTGTATCAGCAGCTTCTTGGGCAGTTTGAGCTTTCTGAGTTGGTGCAGAAAGAACATTCTTTGTTGTGCTTTTTTGATGACTTTTTGATGTTAAGTTTTAGAACATGTGATATAGTAGAACCTAGAAATGTGAAGGCCTCTACCATTGATACTGTGTTGTTAGTATTGTAAGGGTGGTAGTATGGGAGGGTTTCTTCTAAAGTCTATCACCATTTCTATGGTTTTTAGTGTGTTCGGTTTCAGATTGTCCTGGTTACACCATGAGGCAAATTGTACAACCTCCTGTCTGTCTGTATATAATGAGAAAGACAGGATGTACATTTAATAATACAAATAAATATCAAAAGTATATGGAAATATAAGAGGTGATTAAAATTATTACATGAAGGTGATGGGCAATGGGCATATAGATACAAAAAGAAGAGCGAACCAAAAATTTCAGAAATAGAAAATGACATTATAATATTATAGTATTGGTTGAATCAATGTTACATTTCTCATCAGCACAAAAACTCCAGCTTTCTGTTCTCCAAACAACATATACTGTAACTATGGAGACTCCAGAGATAGTTGATGAAGTTTATTAAAGACATGAAAAAGTTATCATGAAAACCTACTTTTTGGTAAGCTAGAAAAAAGTTGGATAGATAGCACCACCACCAGATGGATTCACAACTGGCTGATGAACTGCACTCAACGAGTAGTCCTTAAGGGGTCTAAGTCTACATGGAGGGAAGTAAGCAGTGGGATGCTACAAGGTTCTATCTTAGGCCCAGTACTCTTCAATATCTTCATTAACAACATAGATGAGGGAATTAAAGGGGAATTTACCAAATTTGAAGATGATACTAAGCTGGCAGGAATAGCTAACACCCAAGAAGATTGGCTCAAGATCCAGATGGATCTTGACAGACTAGAACACTGGGCCATATTTAACAAACTGAAATTCAATGTAGAGAAAAGTAAAGTCCTACACCTAGGCAAGAAAAACCAAAAGTATACATTTAGACTGGGCAAAGCCAGGCTTGATAGCAATGACTGTGAGAGGGATCTTAGAGTCTTAGTGGACAACCTGCTAAATATGAGCCAGCAAAGCGAAGCAGCAGACAAAAAGGCTAATGCAATCCTAAATTGCATTAACAGAGGGATACAATCAAGATTGAGTGAGGTATTAATATCACTCTATAAAGCCTTAATTAAGACAACACCTAGAGTACTGCATCCAGTTTTGGTTCACACACTATGAAAAAGATGTTGAGACCTTAGAAAAAGTACGGGGAAGAGCAATCAGGATGATTAGGGGACTGGAGACTGAAACATATGAAGAACAGTTACAGGAAGTGGGCATGGCTAATCTAGTGAAGAGGAGGACCCGGGGAGACATGATAGCAGTCTTCTAATATTTGAGGGGCTGTCACATAGAGCAGGGGTTCAAGCTATTTTCTAAAGCACCTGTAGGACAGGCAAGGAATAATAGATGGAAAATGAACAAGGAGAGATTTAACCTGGAAATAAGGAGAAACTTTCTGACAATGAGAACAATCAACCAATGGAACAGCTTGCCCTCGGAAGTTGTGGGAGATTGGACTGCCATTTGTCAGAAATGGTGTAGGGTCTCCTGCTTTGGCAGGGGTTGGACTAGATAACCTACAAGATCCCTTCCAACTCTGATTATCTGTTATCTATAAAAGAAACTCCAGGAAACTTGTTTTACAAAGGAGATAAGTGAGAACAGATGTGATAAAGGAGCATATTTAACAACAAAGAAAAGTTGTCTCAGTATGGTTGGGATTTTTTTTTTAACTGGAGATGTATTATTTTGCAAAGGTGGCAAAGGACATAAACAGACATGGAAACTTAAGCTTTTTATGCAGGCATTTACAATAGGACTAAACAACTCAGTAGTAGGGTCAGATCCTCTTCCAGGTTTCCCGCATAACAACTATCCCCCCCCCCCCAGCTCTCTTGCTCCTTTCCCTTTTCTCTTCATTTATTTCTGGACTTGTCTGGGCACCCAGTTCTCTTGTCAGTTAAATGGCTTGACTTCAGTGGTTGTGGCTGCTCCATACTGGAGGCTTTTAAGGAAAGACTGCACATCCATTTGTCTGAAATGGTATAGAGTCTCTTGCTTGAGCAGAGGTTGGACTAGAAGACCTCCAAGGTTCCTTCCAGCAATGATGATGGTGATGATGTGAAAAGAAAGGAAAATTCTGAGATCCTTGTGAGGTGCTTGGCATGATTTGATCTTTTTACAACTCAACTGGACACCTTCTGCTTCAGCACTGGGGAAAGAACTTTCTCAGGGACATTTGCCCACCTCCCCCACAACCCCTAAACAAGGGCTTCTCTACCAAAAGTTAATTCCTTCCATGCTTTCCAGGTCTTGGGTGGAACTCTTGTCCCTCAAGTCTTCACTTTCTTTCTTCTAGGGAAGCCATCCAACCCAATCCTTTTTCCTCTCTTCTTGAAATGCTTGCCTTCTTTCTCCAGGATTTTTCTCCAATATTTCTCTCCAGCTACTCTGTTCACTACAACTAAAGTCTTTCTTTCTCCCTTTCATTCTCTTTCCAGTTTTTCATTAGACCAGCAACATGCCCTCCAGCAACTGAGAAAATAGTTGTCTCCCCATTGCCCCCTTTAAAGTTGGATCCTGATTAGAATTGAACTTTAATCCCTAATACCTGTATTATTCACTGCCCCAATATTCCGGCTGATTCAAAATCTCCTCATGACAACCCTGACAATAGTCAGATCAGCTCACCAGGCTTAGTGATGAGGCCAAAAGTGAGTTTTTAATTTCTTTAAAAACATGCATGGTAATATTTACATATATTTATTTTTGTTTTTAAAAAATAATCACGGTCTTCTCTTCCTCCTATTAATGGACCAGAAAACTTCTCCCTATTTTCACTTTGATCCCATTTTATTTTATTTTCTCAATTCTTTTGAACCTGAGTTTCATTGTGAACTAGGATTGGAGCTGGTGTATAGCAAATTACATATCAACCCCCAACTAAAATGTACATGTGTCATCATAAAAATCCTAGAATCTGAATATATGGAAAAAAAGTGGGTTAGAAAATGATCTCTCAAGATCCTCTAGTATTCTGGAAATGAGGCAGAACTAGGATAGGTAGATCCTGATCTACAGGGCTGATGGGAAAATCCAACAAGCTTGCGGAATGACTGCTGTAAAGAGTTACATAATACCAATTTGCCAGAGATGCATCTTATGCATCTGCCAAGACTGAAATCGTCTATTGCAGAATTAGAAACTTCAAACAGGAATTTTAGCCTAAGCAAAGTGGTTTTTTTTTTTAGTAAAAAGCAATTGATTTTGATCATCACACTTTCAAGTACATAGACACATACTCATCATGCTGGCCAGACAAAATATAGGAAGATCAATATGAGGCATCCAGTTGACAAAGGAAGATCTTCAAAATCCTCTTTGTTTCAACTCACTTTTGTACAGGAAAAAAATATCCCTGTTTTCTTTAAAGAAGGAAAGTTTGCTTTCAGATCTTCCAAAAGTCTTGAAAGAGAAACATGTTTGACTCCTTCTGACTTTCAGTGTTGGAAAGAGAATGATAAAATATCCACTGGTCAGAATCTCACCCAGATAAAAAAAAAATCATCAGCTTAATTATCAGCTGTCCAGCACCTGTCTAATTGCAAGCTCGAAGTTAACTTGCTCAGCTAGATTTTAATTCTGAACCATGGCATAACAATATATCACCCTTACTTTTGGGCTTTGCACAATGAATGTCCCCCTAAAGTGTAAGATACATTAATTCAGTGCTGGGAGGCTGTAGACTGAATTCATCTTAAAAAAAATTCATCTTATTTATAAATTTAAACATAACTGGAATTATTTTTTTATCATATAGTAGTTCTTTAAAAATGCACAACTTGCATAGTCTAATCCAGGCATGTCCAACTCTCAGCTCATAAGTTACATATGGCCCTACACAGCTAGTAATGTAGCTCCACAAGAGTCTATGGGTATTCTTTTGAAAAAAGCACCTTTGGGTAGCTCCACAAGATTGTAAACTTTTAACATTATTGTGTGATATTATATTATATATTTTATATGTAGCCCAAGACAATTCCTCTTCACTCAATGTGAACCAGGCAAGCCAAAATGTTGGACTTCCATGGTCTATTCAGTGTCTTTATCATTCATAAAGAGGTTTAGTTGAGCAGTGAGCTGGTAATGATAGAAGATATGAACTGTTTTGCTTAATTGGGCAAAGCAAAATCAATATGCTACATGTGCTAAAACCCAATTGTTGGCTTTCACATTTCTATTGCATCCTATAAATCTGGACTGCTAGTACTCAAAAATGCAAAGCAAAGCAGGAACACTTAGACAGGTGGACCAGAGAATCCTTCTCCTGTCCCTATCTCTGCAATAAATTTTGAACATACTGTATATGGAGATAAGATTTCTTTGAAGCAAGTTACTAGTTACACAGAATTTATCTGTTATACTTGGAATGCTGTCTGCGACTAATTGTAGCCTTTTCCCCTTACTTTTAATGCATTCCTTCTTTACTAATAAACTTCTTGTTTTAATTAGAGGTGTGGTTTCATTAATCTAAACATGGAATTTCTTATTCAAACCTTCCCATGGTTGCAAAATAACTACTTAAGTATTCAGGATGCTGAGATGGTTTTGATAAAATTTATATTTCTGGGAAAGATTCAAAATGCCTTCCTTTCCAAATGGGATGAAGAGAGAGATGGATTACTAGAGCAGAAGTCTCCAAACTTGGCAACATTAAGATTTGTGGACTTCAACTCCCAGAATTCTCCAGCCAGCATCGTTTGGGGACCCCTGAACTAGAGTGTGACAGGCACTTCAGACTAAAGATAACATCACTGTTTACCATGGAATAGGTTTGCCTGGTATTCAAATTGCCATATGTCCCTGATCAAAATGTTCCCCTTATTATGTCATCCTTTCTAAGAACACTTTCTAATACCCCTTCTTACATTCTTCCCTTTCTGAGCAAATAAGCAAGCACTCTCTCATCATTTTATTTTTTATCAAACTTACGAGGCTCATTTAAGGCTCAGAAGAATTCTTAGAAATCAAGATGCTGCTGTTGCTTCACAACAAGACAAATTTATTACTCTTACTTTTTTAAAATTGAGAAGATCAGAGAAGATGGACAGGAAGCCTGATGGACCAATGGAAATGTCTACTCACTGACACTATGCAAACACCACCATAGACTCCTAGGTGACCCAAGAGAGATCATAAGAGGCCTTTGGATCTTTTTGGAGCATACTGAAATCCTAGAACAAAGTTATCTAACTTAGGAAACACTGAAAATTGTAGTCCCAACACATTGGATGACATCAGGTTAAGAAAGATTATTTTAGAGCATGGTTGCCAACCAGTGGTACGGGGACCACTGGTGGTCCATGAGAAAATTTTGGTGGTCCACAGAAAAATGTCCCCCCAAAGCACCCCCCAAAGCAATTAATCCAGGCTGTGCAGGAACACAAGGCTGCGCCACCCACATGGCCCACCCACCTGCTGGCCCTCAACCTTCAGCCGAGTGCAAACCTTACCCTGGGTAGAGCCACATGACTTAGAACTGGAATTTAAGACCAATGGTGGGGGAGGGAAATCTGCCCTGGGGTGTCTTGCTGATGTTGGTGGGAAATTCAGTCCCATATTCCAGAGCTGCAGTAGTCACAGTAGTCACGCCCTTTGGTAGTCCCAGAACAGCTGCTCCTCCACCCAGCTGCACTGACCTGCCATTGACTGGAGGAGCTGCTCTGGGATGACCAAAGGGCCAGTCCTGTGACTACTGCAACTCTGGAATACGGGAGCGACTTTCCCACCAACATCAGCAAGCCACCGTCAGTTAAAATTCATTTTAGTGGTCTGTGGGATTTAAAATTATGAGTTTGGTGCTCCCTGAGGTTGGCGACCCCTGCTTTAGAGGTATCCAAAGTTAGGCAGTTTGAACCTGACAGTATTTGCTATTATCTGACCATCATTAAAAGAGATGCCCTTGGATAACTGTAAATACTTTAAAATATTTCTTGATGGGTAGTTGCACTTATGGAGAAGAGGTGAGGGGAATGCTGTTATGAGTTGGAGAATATGATATGTGGCTGCAATTGTGAGTGGCAATTATCTTGCTAATTTTATTGGCCATTCTTTTCTACCTTTTTATTCAAAAAGTATCCTTGACAAATAATGATGCATTTTTGTCCTCAGTAGTTAGAACTTGTCAAATCTCTACTTTTGAGTTGCCCAGCAGGGACTATGCTGCCAAGTATGACTTGCCCATGTTATGGTTTTAAGGGTGCCAAAGCTGCAGCTCTAATGGAAGTTTTAATGATGCCAATGACAAAAAGTAAAAGCAAGGCATCTTTCATCTGACGAGTTAAAAGAGCATACTTAATTCTTTGCCAGTCTGCCTCTTGGCTTCATTTTATTTGCCCTAGGCAAACACTTAACTCAAGTTTTCTACTTTCATGAACATTATAGTTGAGACAGATTTTTGCTGGAGAAAGGTGTTGGACTGACAGCGCTGTCACAAAATGGAAGGCTTCAGTCTCTAGATATGAGAAATATTTTTAAAGAGTTTTATTGGTTTGCAAAGTTCATGGCATTGACAGTGCAGGATTTTCTATGCCTGAGCAAATTTTCTCAAATGTTTAACTGCTGATTCTTACATATAATCTTCTTTGTTATAGAACTATAGTATTATGGCTTCTCATCATAAACAGGAAAAAGCAGGTTTGAAATTTGGGAGGAATGTCTCCACATTTGCCTCTATCTATAGCTATTGAAAGGTCGGCAGTTTGGCAGTTGAATCCCCAGTGCCACGTAACTGAGTGAGCTCCTGTTACTTGTCCCAGCTTCTGTCAACCTAGCAGTTCAAAAACATGTAAAAATGCAAGTAGAAAAATAGGGATCACTTTGGTGGAAAGGTAACAGCGTTCCGTGCGCCTTCAGGCTTTAGTCTTGCCAGCCACATGACCATGGAGATGTCTTCGGACAGTGCTGGCTCTTCAGCTTTGTAATGGAGATGAGCACTGCCCCTAGAGCCAGAAACAACTAACACAGATGTGTGAGGGGAAGCTTTACCTTTGCTTTTTATAGCTCACACTGTCTTATAATGACACTTATTCTGAAAACTCATTGAGCTGGAGCAAGTAGAGATTGAAGATAAATTTCAAATTGGGGATACTTTGTGCAAATTAAATGGCCATGTGAATATTACAAAGGATTTTCCTTTGAAGCCTTGGGAATCTAAATAGTGTGGAATGCTTCAGTTCCTTTTCATGGAAATGGTTGGCTATAGATCAATATCTATACATCAAGTATGTATACCTGTATGTCCAAGTATGTGCACACATAGGTGAAAGCACATATGCAAAAGAACACAAAATAATAACATGTTATTGAAGAAATACACTGTGAGCTCAAATTGGACAAATTTGGAATCACACTTTAAAAGAAACAATTATGTTTCCTCTTACCAGGACCATCAACACGTTTCAACTACTACTACTTAGCCAGATTTAAAACATTGCCTGTCAATCTAAGAAGTTTACAGTCTAATGAATCAGTCCACCCGCCTTCAGCTTGTATGTCAAAACTACTTGTAGAAGCAGCTTTGATATTGGGCAAAGTGATGCTTGAAGTTAATCTGGGTGCATTATTAAATTGATCTGACTAGCTCCCTTTTATCTGCCCAGAAAGTCATTATTAAAAAATGCTAAGGAGGCACCTTGTGGCACTTAGGACACTTTCTTAATTTTTCTTTAAAAAAACAACAACCCCAAAGGCTTCTAATTGAAGCTGTTGTTTATGGGATTTATAGATCTCCTCTCACAAAGGCAGTCTAGTAGTTAACAATAACAATTCATTTAGCACAATATCAGTTGAAGTAATCTTTGCAAATGAAACACATACAGAAATAAAACATATAATTAAAGGAGAAATAAAAAGTCGGTTACACAATTATCCAAGCCTACCCAATCAGCTTCAACTGCAATAATACAAGAGCACACAACAGATACAAACTCAATGTTAACTGCTCCAAATTTGATTGCAGAAAGGACGACTTCAGCAACAGAGTAGTCAGTACCTGGAATGCATTACCTGTCTCTGTTGTTACATCCTCTAACCCCCACTCCTTTAACCTCAAACTATC
The DNA here is from genome assembly GCF_049901715.1 of Pseudonaja textilis. Classification (NCBI taxonomy): domain Eukaryota; kingdom Metazoa; phylum Chordata; class Lepidosauria; order Squamata; family Elapidae; genus Pseudonaja; species Pseudonaja textilis. The sequence goes on along the minus strand of NC_141990.1, from coordinate 59,146,587 downwards.
CACTATTGACCTCACTCCATTCCTAAGAGGTCTGTAAGGGGCGTGCATAAGTGCATCATTGTGCCTCCTGTCCCTGTCCTATTGTCCCCATTTATTTGTACCTATTTCCTGTATTCTTACTCATGTTTATACTTATACCTATTATCTTGTAAGCGATTGACAAATAAAAAAAAAAAATCCCAATAATTCTCCCATGACTTTTCGAACAACTTCATTTTGACTAGATTTTGGAAGGCTACTACAGTGGGCATTAATCAGCTTCTAAACAGATTCCTGAGAAATACTGTCTCCTGGCCTTATTCTTCCTCATCTTACAAAAATGGGGGACAAACAGTGGGGTCTCCCAGGCATATTATATTGAAAAAAATAATTCTTGTCAGAGATGGTAAACTGCAGGGACCTAGGCACCAAGTCATAAAAAAAATTATAGATAAAACCAGTTTTTTGAATTTTTCTCAGAGAGTTACTGATAGTGCAGAGCCTGTATTATAGGTATAAAATGGTCTGGCAATAAGCATCCATCAGCAAGCAAACCATTGTATTCTGAATTAATTATACTCCCTGAGTTCTCTTTATAGATATTCCCCATGGAAAATATTACAGTGGTCTAAATGTGGACATGAGTCACTGTATTCATTGCATAAATCATTGTGAGCTGTGCATCAATTCGAGCTGGGAAAAGGCCTCACGATCACGGCTTCCTCATATTCATCCAAAAGTAGCCATAATCCAGGTGGATCCCCAAATTATGGGTCTGTTACAGTGGTGGAATTCAATTTTTTTTTATTACCGGTTCTGTAGGCGTGGCTTGGTGGGTGTGGCAGGGAAGGATCCTATAAAATCTCCAGTCAGAGGTGGTATTTGCCACTTCTCCGAACTACTCAAAATTTCCGCTACTGGTTCTCCAGAACTGGTCAGAACCTGCTGTATACCACCTCTGGTTTGTCACCTCAGGTGGTGCTTCAAAAGGTATATCAAACTTGATAGAGATGTGAGGTCATCTGTCAACATAAAGTCTGGATGATACTAAGTTGTATCCAACCAAGTGATCAAAGCCTAGTTCTTGCGTCTGTTGCAGTGTACATAAGAAAGCTGTTGGGGTCTGAACATGGAAAAACAGGGTCAAGCTCAGCTCTAACAAGTCCGTCTGATTCTAGGTTTATAGTTCTGAGGATTTTCCATTTTTAGTCCTGGATGAAATTGCATCCTTCACTAAATAAAACTAAACCATACTAATATATATATAGTATATTAGTAATAGCATCTGTTTTAATATTTATGTAGCACTATAAACCTATAGACTATCTTATAATGTTTCTATAAAGTATATAAATGCTGGTATATAATCATTACTATTTATACTGTTTATAGCAGAGTTCATACAGTATTCAACTCAAGCAGGAAAACAAAAAGGTGCAGAATAAGTATATCTACACATCATTTTTCCTCCCTTATATCTGCTGTTGAGATCCTTTGTGCAACAGTCATTCAGATATTTTTGCCTCATATAGTAAACTAGATGCCTTTTAATAAATTAATATAATGTAATACAATTTATTCCCTCCCATGCTTCCCTTCTCTATCAAAATTGATTTCTGTGCAATTTAAAATTGAGAAGGATCTTTCTGACATCCCCAGCCCAGCACTTTTTTATATATCAGGCTCACTCAGACTCTAAAAAGGATCAATTTTTCCAATATTCTTCCCTCTAGTCTTCAAAAACATCAGAAAGGTATTAAATTATCAGATTATCAAATCCCCTTTTTAAAACTGTTTCTGATAAACCAACAAGAAACAATACCTAGATCCTGATTTGTGACTACATCTGGTTTTTAAAATGCTCATAAGTCACATAAGTGATTGAGATGCGTGATCTAAAATAGCATGCAAAGATACAAGTATGTATATTTCTTTCTCAATATGTGGATGCCCCCCCACCATGGTTTATATACAAATATGCCTGTTGTACAATACTTCTTAGTTATAATTAGACAAGCTTCTTGACAATAGGGGACAAAAGATTCTTGTTCAGGGTAGAGTAGAGAAGCTGTAGTTTGGTGGGGTAGGGTGGAGATTGGATAGTGGCATAAGAGTATTGAACATCTAAGAATAGACAATATCTGCTAAATGTCTTTCTTTTATCCAAAATGTTACAAAGATTTCACTGTACATGTGTGGCTGGGTGACATTAGAAAAAAAACAATAAATCTTGTGGATTTCATTGAAGAAATGAATTCTTGGTTTCTCTTTCTATCTGGATAGAAAGGAAATTAAACAGGAGGTTTAGTGTGAGACTTGAGAAATGCTCCTTTCTACTTTAGGCCCTGCAGAAATCCTTCCCAAGTCCCTCCCTGAGTGAAGGGCAAAAGAGTTTCATTCTAATAATAATCTGTTTGTAAATATTTTACATGCTTATTGATTTAGAGGGTTAGGTGATTATGAATTCCTAATACAGTGTGGGGCTAGTGTGTATGAGATGCTGCAAGGACATAGCAAGGAGAAAAAGCATCTGAGAATAAGAAATAAGTATTACAAACTACAGATAAAAAGGAAGTTGAATGAAAACATGACTGCCTGCCTCTTGGTTGATTTTACAGGCTTGCTCAGACTCCGATGGGATGCATATTGAATTAGCTTGGGCTGGATAAAAAGTAAATGGGAATATCTTCCTTTCTTTTACTGATTATAGTGAAAGGTCCAAAAGCATTAATAATGAAAGAATCTTTCCAGTATGTGGATCAGTAGAGCTTTTCATTTGTAAGCAAATAATGTTCATATTCAATCTAATAGTTAACTCCTTAGTATTAATAAGTAGAACTAACTTCCTTTGTGTGATGGGGACAATATCTCACTTATAGATATTGAAGACTTTGCAGGTGAAAGACTAGAATCTCACAGACGAGAGATGTGTGGATGAGCCCAAATCTGAACCATTTTGCTTTATTTTGTAGGAAAAATTAATACCTAACAGACTATGGTTGATTTTTAATTAAATCTCCCTGCTTACTGGAGAAGTTTGGGAGCTGAAATTCATACATCTAAAAGTTGCTGAGATTGAGAAACATTGAATTAGAATTTTTTTACTGTTGAACGTATGTGCATTGGCCAGGATATTGATTGTTTTCACACCAAAGTTTCACAGATGAGTTGTCCTTGAAGGAAGTAGGTAAGCCAAGCATGGCTTTTGAAATCATTGCATTTGCAAGTTCAGTCACTTTCCCAGCTTAGAGACAGGGGAAGAATTAACACTCATAAGCCCATTGCTTGGGACTTCAGATGCCAGTGAAGATCTCTGGTTCAAATTCGTAGCCCATGGGAATGGCAGTGTCAGGGCTGCAAGTCTTTTGCTTTATATATTTATTTATCAGAATGCTGTTCACCTTTAATTAAAGGCAGTTTATCAAAATAGAATTAAAATGGTAACTTTAACATGACATCTCTTCCAGTGCTGGAATTAATGTCTGTTACAGTTTTCCCCTTTATTTGTCTGTGCAGGACTTTGATTCTGTTTTATTTCTATTCTCTCTTCCTTGGCTACTGTCTATGCCTCATCTGGTGGACATCAAACACAGTTTCTGTTATTTTTGACCTCTGGATTTTGATTACAGCTTTGTCTTTCCTCTGATATAAGTATTTCATACTCTCCTGACCTTGTCCTACTAGACTAAAGCTCTTTTGTTTGAACCTCCACCCTTCCAAGAGCAGGCTGCCTCCCATTGTTTCTTGGAATGACAATGAGATCAATATTACACAGGTGCAGGATTGTTCCAGAAAATTCTGCAAAGGAGAATCAGCCTTTGAAGAGCATCCATGATTAAGGCATTTTGTTGTGAAAGAAAAAGAAAGAAAAGCTAAGAGATATATTTACTTTTTACAGGGACACGGTGGCTCAGTGGCTAAGATGCTTAGCTTGTTGATCAGAAAGGTTGGCAGTTCAGCAGTTCAAATCCCTAGCACCACGAAATGTAGTGAGCTCCCGTTACTTGTCCCAGCTTCTGCCAACCTAGCACTTCAAAAACATGTAAAAATTTAAGTAGAAAAATAGGGACCACGTTGGTGGGAAGGTAACAGTGTTCCATGTGCCTTCAGTATTTAGTCATGCCGGTCACATGACCATGGAGTTGTCTTCAGACAGCACTGGTTCTTTGGCTTTGTAACGGAGATGAGCACTGTCGCCTAGAGCCAGAAACAACTAGCACGTATCTGCAAGGGGAACCTTTACCTTTATCTTTTATATTTACTTTGTGCATTTTCAAAACCTTGTTGGATATTTTTCTGGGGAACAGCTAATGTTTGCCAAACTTCACTTCTACTGCCATTGGTCTTGGATCTATAGGGACAACAATATGCTCCCAGAAATATCTGTATTGAATTTGCATCCTTAGTTCAACAAAAAGAAAATGAAGATATACTCCAAGTTAAAGTAGGGAGCAGCAAGCCAGATGAATCAATGGCACATCTGTATGAATTGTGTAAGTTTGTATTTTTTTCACATGGGGCAAAAAGAGGTGAGATTTCCTTCTCTTGCAGTCCTGTTCATATGTACTCTAGAGGGTTGGAGGATCCTCAAGGCAGATTTGGTGGCCCAAAAATGGAAGCAAGCAAGAAAAAGTTTAGTTGCTTCAATAGAAACTCAGTTCCATAATGCAAGGCCTATTTCACATATAAGATTGTTCTGAAACTACAGAATGTTACTGTTTTGAAGATAATTTAGTTTTGCTGTGTTAACAATTGTAATGGTAAACAATAGTAATCAGAAATAGCAAATAGTAAACATGGCAATTCCATCTGTCAATTATTAGTAGTCGGCATATTCCTTTTATGTTCTAAATAAAGATTTTGTCAATATACAGTTGAATTTAAATCTAATTTTACAATTAACAGATTTACACCTATTGGCAGTTTCTTGTAAATAGATGGAAAGGACCCTTGAAACAATTCCATCTAGATGTTATTACTTGAGACATGAACAGGGGTGGGATTCAATTTTTTTAACAACCAGTTCTGTGGGCATGGCTTAGTTGGTGGGTGTGGCTTGCTGATCATGTGACTGGGTGGGCGTGGCCCACTCGGCGTCACTCACATCAAGGGGTGCTTCTCCTTGCCTGGCCTCTCATGACAGTGGGGATGTTGCAATGTATGTAAGTGTGAAAAATGGTCATAAGTCACTTTTTTCAGTGCCACTGTAACTTTGAATGGTCACCAGTTTTAGACCAAAACTCAGAAAGGGTATGTAAACTCATATTTGAATGTCAACCTTTCTAGCTAGCCAAGAAGCCTTGCTGGATGTCACTCATCTTGGTTCCTTGTCATTAAAAGCTTCTTTCTGGCAGCTCTGCTTCATTATTCAATTATTTCTTCAAAGTGCTAAGTCCAACAGGGAAGTTTTTCCTCCCAACAGCAATGTAAAAAGCTTAAAACAACCCCTCCCATTTAAGAAAGTACCAGCAAAAAAAAAAAAAACCTCATTCGGAGACAGTAAGTCTAGGCATACTGCCAAGAATGCAAGAAGGGTGGAAAAAAACAAAAGGGGATTTCTTCCAACAACTGGTTCTCTGAACTGCTTAGAAAGTTAACAACTGGTTCTAGAGAATAGGTGAGAACCTGTAGAATCCCACCCCTGGACATGAATGCCTCCTTGTCTCTAAATTTACTCATGCATTCTTTGACAAAGAATGTTCTTGTCTTCATAAACAACAATGTCTAATTTTACAATCTCTTTAACAATCACAATCCACTTAGTATTTGATTAACCTCTCACACTATAAAGTGAATGGTACACTATATGTGGAGGTGAGAGGTTTGTTTTGATTTCTTTTCATTTTAAGTTCAAACTTCTTGAAAGGATTCCCAGCTTTAATTACAAGAAAACCCAAATTTTAATAATAGCAGCTTATCAAAGAATTAATTTGAACTAGAGCCTTTCTACTGAGTAATAAATAAACCATTGTAATCAATATTACAAAAATCTGGCACATCCTTTACTCCAGTTCTCTTACAAAGCTTTATTAGGAGTTTGTGGATTAGGTGAATTCCACTTAGATCATCAGTTCAATCCGGATCATTAACCTAACTCATTTGGATTTATAGATTTAATTAGGCTTTGAATCACTTTGATTCAACTTTCAAAATTGAATTATTAAATCAAGCAAATCCAATTTGGAAAGCTGATTAAGTTTAGAAAAAGTCTTTCTGTACATGTACAAAGGGCTATCAAATCACCGCAACCATTTGGATACCACTGATTTATTCTGCTAGTTTGAATTGAAAATTCAACTCACAATGTTGATTTAGGCATTCCTTTAAAACTTCTCTGAATCAAATCTTTGTATAGCCCCACTCATTTTTAATTTTTCTTCTACGTTAGACAACAAAAGAAGCACTGTGCAGCAGAATGTATAGATAATTTTATAGATAATTATTTCATTTCCTTTGTTCAGTTTCTTGAGAACTAAGAATTATGTCAAAGAATTTACATGTAAAAATGCTTTACCTTTTTTTAACCTGGGATGTTCCCAGTTCTGCACCAGCTCCTGATATTGAATTTTTCCAGAAGACATTGCATGTTGTGTTATGCTGTCCCTTTCTGGATCAAATATGCAGCAATATTAGGCTAAACAGGAACACATACAAAACAGACAGAAAGTACACCATGAAAGATTAATTCAGATCAGTTATTACCATATGTCTAGTTTTCTGCCTTGAAGACTTGACTGATCTATTTATTTCTATTAGATTTTCATATTCCACTTTATATTCCAATTTAATATTTGACTCTAATCTTATTTTCATTACTTGATTTGGGAAGTGACTGAGAATGAATTCATGTATTTGGGGAATCAAATCTACAAGATTTGGTTTACTGTTGACTTTAGGGTTGGCAGGTAGAGATGTTGACCTATGTGCTAGCATCTGTTTTAAGTAAAAAAGAAAAGAAAATGCAGCAAGATTGACCATACCAGCTATGGAAGTTTTCTCTTACTGAAAAGACTGTGTACCTCAAATGACAATTCCTTATTTTTTAAAAGAGGATTCTTTTCAAAAAGACAAGTTTTGTGTTGGATGGACTCAAGTGATCTGCTCTGGGTTTTTTTAGAATATCAGCTTAACTTATTTTCATTCAACTGTTATCCTGATCCTGTCACATGAATAACTTGAATTCAATTGTCCAGTGAGTGACTCTCACAAAACCTTACATACTGTAATTACCGTTTCATTTTTAGTTTTTGTACATTCATGTGGGCAAGCATAATCATTAAACAAAAATTTCAGCACATTAGAAAAAAAAATAAAACATTCTCAATTTTACATTATTATTTATGTCAATATATTGGTTAAAGTCCCTGAGCAGATGAAGAGCAATCAGAAGAGTGGTCTCAGTTATTTTCCAAGACCATCTAAATGGGGAAGAAGAGTCTCCATATATATTATATTCTTGAGCAACGTATTACAATATATGATACCATTTCAGTTCCTGATGTTTCTAGGCACATTTCCATTTGGCTTCAGGTCTTGGTGAATGAATAATGTGAAAAATGGGGCACAGACACTTTGTCTTTGATGGTTGTACTGGACTTTTTAGGAGCTATTGATCCTTGTAAGATGTTTGGCTGGAGGGGATTTAGAGACAATTCCATTTAATTCTGGTATTCATGATGGACAAGAGCTTTAAGTGGGAAGTAATGAAGATGCAATTAGTTTTTGATGCCCCATAGTATTTTGTCAAATCATTTATATTATTCATAACTGTGAAATATCTAAAGAGTAGCCCAGACCTTTGAAGTTCACAATCACAGTATGTTGGTGTCCCTCAACTTCCATTCCTTTCCACCCCAAAATAGAGAGGTTTTCAAGTTCTAAATCAATGTCTGATGACAGCAGTGGACTAGATGAGAAGCAAACTGAAGCTTAACTTGGATAAAATAAAAGTTCCCCTGTTCATTTGGAAAAACTTGTGTAATAGGTATTTCAATCTATTTTGAAAGGGGTTAAACTTCTTTTCAAGGCCTGGATTTACAGTCTGAATGTACTCTTGGATTAAATTTTGAACCAGAACATCCCAGTTTCACTCCCGGGCATCACTATTTTTGCACAATTAACATTATTTTACTAATTACAGCCATTTGTTAAAATATTATGTGTGGTCGCAGTAACAGATATATTAGTTATAAACCATCTTCAGTTCCGAAGCACAATCTCACTTTCCTTATACAAATGCACAATTTTTGCTTATTGTGGGGTTTTATTTTGCACAGAATAAATTCCACATGAAAGCCACAAGAGATAGAAAAATAATCCAATAAATTCACTAGTGATAAAAGTGGCAACAACTCAGCTGGGGAAGAAAGGAACTAATTCTAGAAGCTTAAAATAAAGACAGTAAGAAGCTAATATTATGTTACATGATTTTTAAAAAATCTTTGAATGCAATATGAGTTTCTTTCTCATCAGACATTGCATTCTGAATTTGAAATAGCAATTAGCATTTACATTTTTCCACTTTCTCTCTCACACACGCACTCTTTCTCTCTTAAAAAAAACCTTGGGTAGAAATTATACATCAATTTAAAATGTAATTATTCTACCATTATCTGTCAGAAATCATGGGGAAAATAAAAATAAAATCTCTCTGTCCTCCTTCATTATTTATAAGCAAACTTGGGAGCAACCTGCCCCATTAGCTATTATTCATGCTGCTTCTCTGTGTTAAGAAAGTTCTCTCTTGCATGACTTCACTGTGAGGTCAGGAGCAAGCTGTTTGTTCTTAGCATGCTTTTGACAGCACAACCTCTGCATATCAACTGGAGCCACCTGCCTTGGCAAAGAGCCTGAATGACAATTTGGGAGGTTCCTAGACTGATTCATGTCTCTCCCATAAACACAAAAGTGGCCTTAAGCAAGCCGTTTCTTCACTCAGACTAGGCCTCACATCCAGTACACTGAAACAATCAGTCCTGCTCAGAGGTGGTATTCAGCAAAGTTCTGACCAGTTCTGGGGAACCAGTAGCGGAAATGTTGAGTAGTTCAGAGAACCAGCAAATTCCACCTCTGACTGGAGATTTTGCAATATCCTTCCCCTGCCAGGCCCACCAAGCCACGCCCACAGAATCAGTAGTAAAAAAAAATGAATCCCACCACTGGTCCTGCTGCCACTCTAGCTTGCTTAAAAAATGTTTTCCCCAGTGTAGATTTTATCTTATAAACAGGATTGAGAAACTGGATCTATCTAAAAGGCTGAATTCATCCTCCCACACTCTCTGTAGGTTGGATGACTTATGATGCTGGACTTTCTATGCACTGAAAGTAGGGTGGAGTGGAGAAGGAGACTTCCCTCCAGTTATCTCTTAGCCACTCTTTTCTCAGTTAAAACAAATAATCTCAGTCTCTATTGGCAACACAAGCTGACACTAGTGCCCTTTTGGAGCCACCCCAGTCTAATTTTGGAGCCATCCCAGTCTCATGGCAAAACAAGCTGGCACTGGAGCCATTGAAGCTAGTACATGTGGAGAAAATATGGCAAACACTCGGCCTCATAAACTTTGGTTATCTGATGCTGCTGTAGCAAAAATAGGAGAACACAATCTGGGATGACCAGGGCTGGTTTTTTTTCTCCCCAACTCCCAAGCACTGACTGTCATCTAAACATCTACCCTCCTCCTGGCCATTCATCATGTTTCCTTCATATTTGCTTCTTAATGAATATTGAAAGGCTAATTTATGTAATCCAATTCCCAAGTTCATAGAAACCATGGGCTCCTTGTAACCATTGGCTGTTGAGTAAGGTCCAGTGGCTGAGTTCATGTAAAACAATGAGCCATATGTCGTGCTCCTGCTCATCTCTCCATCCCACCCTACCACTTCATTAGCAAAGTCATTTTTAGCAAATTAACAGTACAAGCCAAAAGATAACAAGACTGCCCCGCTGTGAAGAGTTGCAGATGATGTTACCCAATCAGTAATTTGCTGTGAATAGCAAGGGTGATTTTGTATCGCTTCCCCGCTAATGAATCTCTCTGGTTCTATCCTGGCATTGTGCATTAAAATTGTGATCTATTGCACAAAGATTAGGTGCATGTTGCACAGCCCGAAGGGTGGACAATGAGCAAAGAAAGCACAAAACCAGTGCAGAAAACACACTCCCTCTCATTTTCTAGGAATCCCAAAGATCATTTGGGATCTCTGAGAATCAAGAGTTGAAGCCACACATCCTTCCTATTTTTGTTACTTGTTTAGAGTCCTAGTTTCCTCCCTAGTCCTCTCCCCATTTTGGATGTAAGGTTCCAAAGAGCAGAGAGAATGTTTGATTGCAGTAATTAGCTAATCAGCAACAGGCATAATTTCCCCCTGATTAATGCTTTGAATAATGATTACAGTCCTAACCGTTAGGCAGTCCTCTGATCGGAGTCACTTTGAAAGCAGCTTTGAACAGATAGATCTGCACCTTCACAGATAAAACAGGAGCGTTCAGTCACTCTGCTCTTTGGAAAACTGTTCCTGCCTTTACTTTAGGGAAGGACAGTGGAGACCTAGAGATGGGTGCTTCAGCTCCTTTCTGTCTCCCACACTGCAATAGATGTTGTGATGCAAGAAGTGGGGGAGGGGAGAGAAGCTAACAGGTAGGGCATGGATGCTCTTCTGAGATGCTTTGCTTAGAAGTATAAGCAAAAGGAAAAGACAACATTTGCCTATGAAGCTAAGCCTTGCAATCCCGTCCCCCCCAAGTTCCTTTAATTGTTCTGTTTAAGGGCATTGTGGTTTTATTTCATGACCACGAGCCCAGGCTTTCTCAACAGTGACCGTATTAAATGGACCAAAAAATATGATAAAACATTTTAAAAAAACCTCCAGGAGAGTGGGGTTTTCAAGAGAATCACTCAGTCTACTTTGGCTGCAGCCTAAAGTGATTTAGAAAGTTCCTGGATGCTGAAACAGGGATAAGCAGATCTGTATCTATAGATTAGGCTTATCAGATCAGAATAACAAAAATATGAATGACCTCAATGGCTGATGAAGTGAGACATTTATTTTTCTGTTGTCCTTGGTTGTCCATACTTCTTTAGTCCAAATTTGGTAACCCCAGGATCGCTGATAAGAGCTCTGATTGATTTGAGTAACTTTTTGCACAACTTTTTTCATGTTTTAAAAAAAGTTTAAGGCTCTGTCTCTGTTTTTAAAATTATATATGATAATTCATATCTGTTTCTGCAGATTTAAAAATAACTAATAGAATTTGTTTTAATTTCACAGAAAGACCTCTCCATTAATTTCTCAACTTCCACCTAATGTCAACCAATCCCATTCAGTTAATTGTCTTTTTTCTTCACTCATCATTACCTCTCTAGGTTACTGTAAATCCAAAATAAATGAAGATGAGTGTGATATTTTTTGCTGGTTGATTTTTAAATATAGGTTGGAAAGTAAGGCGTGCTGGAGCAGGATGGTTTATGATCTGTACTGTGATTGGTGTTTTGCATGGTTTTATAGCTAGTTATGTTATTTTCCCTCATATGAGTGTTTGCTAACTTTGCCATTATTTGTTATTTCTCTTTTTGTGTCTTCTGGTAATCTTAATTATTTATACTCTCTAAATTGCCCAAAGTTGTGTTTGTGATTGAGGCAGCCATTACATTTGATTAAATAAAAGAAGATAGAAGAAAACAGAGCAAGGATCAAATCCCAAGAGTTTTAGCCTTCCCTTCTTTTCCTCTCCATTATAGGAATAACCAGGAATGGATTTTGTGTGCAAGGCCTGAGAGATCCAGACAGAGATGATACTCAAAACAGATTCCTTGCATTATTCCTCATTGAATTACTTCTAGAGGAATATTCTCTGTATTAGGGCTTGCTTGATGAACAGGGCAGTCTTTATAAAATCATTGCCTTATGCTGAAATAGTAAGCCTAAAGTTTGCCCATCCCAATTAAAAAAAAACACACACCATGGATTTTTGTGAGTGAAATGTATTTTAAGAAGCATTTAAAGTAAAAAGAAAACAGCATTTATCATATAAAAAAACCCAAAGAAAATAAATTATAGCAATAGTACCAGCTGCAGGCAAAATACATTTTTAATCCCCCAAGGTATTTCAAAGGTCATACTGTTCCAAATGAACTAGCCTAATTTAGATCTACTTTAATAATCATGTTAGAATGATTTGAAGTATGGTGTCAACAGCATCTGAATATTCCCACTTTTGGTGACTGTATTGAAACTAGCAGTGATGGAAAAATAATTTTAAGTAAGCCAGTTAAAGTCAAAACTACACAAGAAGAAGCAAAGAAATGTCCTGGGATTTGAAAATAAATAGAAAATCTCATATATGTTGATTTTACCTCCTTCTGGTCATTCAGATGGTTTTGCTTGTTCCACCAGGGATCTAAAAAATGGATGCACCAAGGATCTGCTCAGTAACCTTTCATCAAACATTGACTTATCCTAAAAGAGAAATCATCCATCTCTACACAGGAGAGATATGTGATCTTTCAGCACAATGACATACAGCAAACCATAGGAATATAATTATCGATTGTTCATTCTCATATTATAAGATATGAGATTTTTAAAAATGCAAAAAAGCCAATTTGGTGTAGTGGTTAAAGCATCGGGTTAGAAACCAGGAGACTATGAACTTTAGTCCTGCCTTAGGCACAAAGCCAGTTGGGTGATCTTGGGCCAGTCACTCTCTCTCAGCTCTAGGAAAAAAGCAATCCATTTCTGAAATCTTGCCAAAAAAATGGCAGGGTGTTGTCCAGACAATTGTCAAGAAAAAAGGTATACCTTTTTCAGATGTTACACAGCCCTCCTGGGGAAACTCACATTATCTTTCTTGTAGTGTTAATATGTCTAAAATTGGTAGCCTGTCCCAGTAAGTGTAGAAAGAGATCTGGCTATGAAAACAGAGGAAGAAAAAAGAAGGATTTTGCTACAGTTAAGATCTTGATAAGTACATGATTACGCTTCTGAATTAAATGACAGCAAGTCAGGGATTTAAATTTAATGCAGCAAAATATTTTCTGTAAATCTGTACCAGCATAATTGTATGAACAAAGTTATTTGAAATAAGGATTACAGAATGTTATTGTGTTTTTAATTCTGAACAGATTAACATATCATATCACACCATATCATCTTAGTTACAATTATTAGATAAAATGGCCAAGATACTGCCTTTTGATGGAGAAGTATCTATGTTTTTAAATCAGACTCTTTAATAGCTATTGGATATATGCTCAGTCAAATCATTCAACCACACCAGTTCTATCTTCTAATAGTTATGGCAGTAAATCCAAAGGGAAGCTCATTGGCTTCAGAATTCAATGATTTTTATCTTCATTAATTAATTTTAAAATAATTATGCCTTGCCATGCCATAAATAGTCTTTGACTTATAACTAAAATTCACTACAGACTTTGGGTTGCAAGTCATTGAGGTCATTAAGCAAGTCCCACTCTCAGCTGCCTCATTCAATGACTGTATTCCAGCTCCTCCAGTTCTGGTCATTAAACATGGAAATCTCCCACAGGCAAGGAGGTCTTGTACAGATAGGTCCACCAATATGCAGAAACCTTACTAGAATTATCCCAGAAGGGGTGAGTTGAAATGTCTTTAAGGCATTGTAGCCTGGGGTGGGCTTCAAATTTTTTAGCAAGGGGCTCTCTACCCTAATGACTGACTGGGTGGTCATGGCTGAGTGGTCATGTGACTGGGTGGGTGTGGCCAACTCGATGTCGCTTCTTTGCCCTAATTACCTAAAAAAAGATATATAACAAATGTTAATTCATAAAATATTTCTATGGTATTTTTAGAGTTGTCAACAGAAAGGGATGGGGGAGCAGTGTGGCAGCTTGGAAACTGAAACAGCTTGGAAACTGAAACAGCTTGGAAAGTGCATTCCATAGTTTTCAAAGATAGTAACTAGGTGACTGAAGTTTCTGCCATGCAAAATTCTAACTGGAGATCATGAATGATGACTCTTGGCTATGGATGTGTCCCATTGGAGAATATGAATTATGATACACCCAGGGGGTGGGGGAAAACCATGGTTATGGGTGACAATGAATTATGTGTCTCAGAGTCAGTGTCACCCAGGCAGTGACAGTGTCAGGTTTCCAAGTGATGAAATCCATTTAAAAAGAAAAGGACAAAGTCCATCTTCCAAAACAATTTCTTTTTTTAAGGAAAGCATCAAATTGGCAAAATCTGTGGTAATTCTGAATCTGACACAACCCAGAATTACCCCACAATATCAGAAGTTAGAAACAACCCCCCCAAATCACATTCTTCGATAGAAGTAATTCAACGTTGCTTGATGTCATAAATCTCCACCTCAAGGGGCCTGAAATGGTCAGCTATTTTCGCACAGGAAGAAGAATCACCTAGTCTAGAATAAGTAAAGGAGTTTTGGTAAGATGTTCATTTTGATTGTGGCAATCCTGCCCAGTAGAGAAAGCTGCAACTTATTCCAAGATTCTAGATCTTTCTTAATTTGCTGTAACAGTTTATCATAATTATTCTCTTTGAGTGATTTACTATGTGGTGTTAACCATATGCCTAAATATTTGGCCTTTTTTGTTGCCTGTATCCCCATGTTTTTTTCTAATTCTTTCCTCTGGTTCTCTGTTAGATTTTTAGTCAGTAATTTCGTCTTATTTCTGTTAATCTTTAATCCTGCTACTGAGCCATATTGTTCTAGTTCTTTTATTAGATTATGTCCTTTTTCCATGGGATCCTCTAGGAAGAAAACCATATCGTCTGCAAACGCCTGTAATTTATATTCCTCTGCTTTGACCCTAACTCCTTGGATTTCAGAGTTTTGTCTTATCCGCGTTAACAATGATTCTAAAGCAAATATAAATAAGAGGGGTGAGAGAGGGCAACCCTGTCTAACACCCTTTTCAATGCTTAGTGGGCCTGTTTGTTCACCATTAATTAGTATATTGGCTTGTTGGGTATTGTAAATTGTTGTGATAATATTCTCTAATTTAGTGCCCAGATTCATGTTATAGATTTTTTGTATTAAAAAGTGCCAATGTAAGTTATCGAATGCTTTCTCCGCATCTAGAAACATGAGTGTAAATTTTTTCTCTGGGTGAGCTTCATAATATTCTAAGACGTCAATAACGGTTCTTAAATTGTTTTTAATTTGGCGGAATGGAAGGAAACCATTTTGGTCTTCATGAATGTATAAATTTAAAACTTGTTTTACTCTATTCGCTATAATTGAGGTAAATAATTTATAATCGGCGTTTAAAAGTGAGATTGGTCTATAATTGTTGATATATCTGGCATCCACATCCTCCTTCGGAATTAACGCAATCAACGCCTCCCTCCATGAGTCTGGCATTTTGGCAGCCAAAGTACTTCGTTAAACACTTCCAGCATCAGAGGCCCTACTAAATCTATTGTGGCTTTATACAATTCTACTGGAATCCCATCTGGACCAGGGGATTTATTATTACATTGATTTTCCATTGCAGATTTTAACTCAGACCATGTAATATCCTTATTTAGTAATTCTTTGTCTCCTTCCCCTATTGTTTTATGATTCGTATTCTCCAGATAAGTTCTTATTTTATCCTCATTGATTTCTTCTTTTTTATATAATCTTTGAAAATAGTTTAATATAATATCCTTTTTCTTCTCAATCTCATGTTGTGGGATGCCTTTCTCGTCTATTAATTGGAGAATCACCTAGTCTAAACAACTCTCCCTATCTCCACTCCTCCCCCCTTAGGAATGTGGCGAGCCCAAAACCCTTCTCCCATGACTGCCAAAGAGAAAATAAGAAAAAGAATATATATGTAGCCTAACTAAAATGGCTACACATATGTCAATTTGACAGCCAGATGTTTTAACTCCCAATACTTTTGAAGTTTTGGAAGTTTGGCTCAATCCTCATGATTTAATTGGGGTAACTGCCGGAATCATGACACCAAAAGTTGTTTATTATTTTGTACATTTAATACTTAAATAAAATACTGGGTGAAACCAGGTTTAATAGCAATGACTGTGAGAGGGATCTTGGAGTCTTAGTGGAGTTTCTGATGAGTTTCATGATTCTTATTATTCAAGTGCAAGCACTGAGTAGATTGTTTATCTAGCTTGCAACACTTTTATGAGGTGTGAAATGCTCTTGTCTGAATGCCTAGAAGTTCAATTAAGCCTATTAAGAACTTTCCCTTGCTGCTTGTCTTTCTGAGGTTATTGGGAGCTCTCCAAGCCCTGCAGAATCTTAGCTAAGGGCTTTCCCAAGCCCCTGAGAGCCCCCAGCAACCCACCCCTGATTGTAGCCCTGAAATCTCCCCCCAACCACCACTTTAAAAAAAATCTGTAAACTGCAATGTTACCAGATGAATCCTTTCCATCTGTTAACTGAATTCCAAACTGATCTCTTCTAACTTGAGCTAGCATAAAAATCTGAATTAGAAATAATTTTTATACTACAAAACAAAAACAGTTCAATAAAATGTGGGATTTTAAAGTATATCCCATCAGAATTAGGATGGTGAAAAGAAAAAGAGTAAAAATTAATTTATTGCATCAATTTACATAGTAAAATTAGAGCATCTTCAATTTTGCAAATATGAAACCACAGAATTATTGCTGCAGAAGATGAGGTGAGATGCACATGAAGCTAGTTATTCTCTCATTTTTAATGAAACAAGTCATCTATTTTTGTTTTGTATACTACACAGTTAGAAGAGTAATAGAATAGGAAACAGATATAACAAGAAGTGATAAACAAGCTGTATTTTCCCTTTGTATACCCAGAAAAACTAAGCCTGTGAAGACCACAATAAGACATAAATTTCTAATATATTAGCAATTTTCCTTTGTACTCACATGCTTTCCCAAATAGATCTTGTAATTAAAAAACATTTCTGCATTACTGATTTCCTATCGCAATACAATCATTAGAGAGGAAAGGCTATTGGTGTTAGCAGTGGGTTTTATCAATATATTTGCCCTTTAGCCTGTTAAAACACAAACGTATCATGTACAAGGAATATCAGATTTGCATTTTCTAGATTTTGAATTTTTGGGATTCATTTCAATCCTTTAATACTGAAAATACTGGAACTGTGCAAAAATGAGGTATCATATCCTTTTTTTACAGAGATAAACAAAATCCATTTACACATTTTGGACAGAAATATCCCAATGGATTAAAGAAGGTAGCACCACCCAAAATTATGCCTTAGGACATAATTACCATTCACATTTCAAATTAATATCACCTTTACACCTCAGGGAATTTGAAGAACTGCAGTATTTTGACAAAGATAAAGTTTTTTTTTTTTAAAAAAAATCATTTTTTACCCATTATTCTTCACAGGATTTCACAATAGAATTTTATCCTGCTAACATTTTTAAATGCAAATAACATTGTTTGTATTTCCTTGTGTTCTTAAAGTACCCAGATTTTCAGGTTTCTGAATTTTAACATGCAGTTCTAGATTTTAAAAAATAAGCAAAGCAATGTATATGTTTAAAAAAAATGATATAAATCAATGCTAATTTTAAAGGAAACTTAAATTTCAATGTTGTTTTTATATGACTTTTAGGAATGGCTAGAATCATACCTTAAAAACTAAAATATGCTAGATATATCCCGTCTCTCTCCGTGTGTGTATATGTATGTTCTGGTAAGCATATTGTAAATTGAAAAAAGTGGGTATGACATTAAGACTGAAATTGGCAGTTGAATGTGAGACTTGGGCCAACAAAATCTCTCTGGAAAAAGAAGTGATCGTGAAATTGCCCACACGTATTCCAGACAGAGCCTTCTCATAAGTAGATAGTAGGGAATCACATTTTTGTGATTTGCTTGTGAATTGAGTGGCTGAGAACAGGGGATTCCACCAAAGCTCATAGGAGTAATCTAACATCTAAGGACATAAGATTCAGCTGATCCTCAATTTTTAATCACTTTGGAATTAACTTTTATTGCTTTTTAAATATCAAGAATCTTTGGGTGGCATGGTATGAATACCACGAAACTTTGGATGTTTCATGGTATTTACTGGATGAGTTTCCTTTAATTCCTTATGAAAGTAGTTTAAAGTATCAGTTGAAGGACTAAAAAGGTGGGCTGGAAATAAAAGCAAAAGCGTGATTAGTGTATTAATTTCGGAACGTTTTAAATGGACTAAGGATACAGATGGATTTGATACAATTCTGAAATTAAATATAAGAAACACAGTTTCCAAGTGAGGTGTTATGGCTAGTTGGACATCTTTGGGAGTAGCTCCACAGACAGGGATAGCACAAAGTATAATTGCAAATCAGGAGATGGTTCTGACTGGAAAAAAATATTCTGCTGGAAGGAGAATTTGGGAGATTATCCATTTGTGCTCTAGAATAGCTGCTCCTTGCAAAAAAAACAAAAAAACAAAACACCTGTTAGGAATCTGTCCACCAATTAGTTGGGTTGGCAACATATAAACTAGCAATGTATGTTTGTAGCTTTAAGACAAAATCACTGTATTGATTTATACTATATTCTGATTGGTTGATTATATTGCAAATTACCATAAGAGGGAGCTAGAGATCATAGCTTGCTCTCTCTGACATTCTGTCTCTCTGATATTCTGTGGCTATCTAAGGTTCTCCATTGTATTTATGCTGTGCTTATACTTTGATATCCTTGTTTACCGTAAATGACAAAGGCAACCAGTAAGAAGACTTTGTAATTGGATATTCTTTGGACCGTTAAATGTATATGACCTGAACCATTTATTGGACTGTGCTATTTCTTAAAGTAAACTTTAACTCAATTTAGTATATCTCTGTGTGGCTGGATAATTATTCATAGCTGTTCTCATAAATGTTTCCATGTGCATATCCTTGTTACTCAAGGGTTATTCTGTACATATCATAACAAAACCTGCTGGAATTTAGTTTCTTGTGGTTGAATGTGAGTCTAGTAGTTTGGGAATCAAGGATTTACAATGTGCCCTAAAATGTTGTATAGCTTTTCTGGCTGACAAAGGCTTCATCTTCTTAATCACTTTTTAATGTAACTAGCTGGATATCCTTGCTTCACGATGAAACTTTGTGATCAGGCTATACAGGAGAAATTTGGTTCACAATCTGTTGGCTCAGTGGTGGTCAGTGATTAAAACACATAAGGGAATATTGCTCCCACCACCTTGAGTCTGGAAGCAGTTCCATAGGTGGAAGGCGTAGACATTTTGGTGAGGTACCAACATTTCGTACTGTAAGGAGCCCCAGGATACTCCTGAGTGAAGGGGTGGAACACCTGCCAGTTTGAACTGAGATTATGGAATGTGAAGCAACTGGCAAATGGAACAGAGTTCTTTTCAGGTGGGGATGGGGAGTAGAACTCCTTAGTATCAGCGCATGTTAATTACTGCATAAAAATACTAATGATCTGATAGTCATTTTGAAAAATCCTTTCTTAGTGAGCACCTAGAAGCCAAGAGGAACATACATGCCTAATTTCAAGTTTGTAGGCTTTACGGCTCTGGAGATTTCCTGATGAGTAAGTGGTACTTTGCTTTTATATATATAGATTGCTTTACAACTTGAGAGATATTCCAAACAGCAGTGAAGAATGAAGAATCTTGGGGGCCTATTTTTTTAAATTGAAGGGAAAAATCTCCAATTAAAAAAATTAATCTAAAGGCAAAAAGCTTGACAAGATTGTGATATTAGAAAGTTTCAAATGGAAAAGGAGAACAGTGATTTTTAAAAAATAGAATCTATGTATGTAATGTCTGTCTGTCTGTCTTCTACATAGGTGTGTGTGTGTGTGTGTGTGTGTGTGTGTGTGTGTTTCTTTGAGGAAAGTGTCTTTGAAAGTAGTAAATTAATTAGACCAACAGGATAGCTCTCAGTGAGAAGGTTTATATATATAACAACAGTAATAATTGGTGGATTTTACACAAGAAGAAGATAAGTGTAATATTAATTGGATTGTTTGACAATGGATTGCTAATTGAAGCCAAAAGACTCAACAAAGAGAAAAGCAAAACAAAACAAAAAAGAAGCCTATATTTTATTCTCACCATAGTAACTGACATGCTTTCACTTTCTCACCATGGCAACCATAAGAAAATCTGCCAAACTGGGAGAAGGATACATACATGGGTCCACCAGAACAACTTACAGATAAGGGTATTTCATCAGATTTATTGCTTTTTTTTTTGAAGAATTTGGTAAAAAGATGACCACAACTGATAAAAAAAATTAACGGGAGAAGAATGTGCAAGGTTAAAAAAAGATTTGAAAGAAGATGTTAAGAAAATTGAAGAACTTGTGGAATAACTGGCTGCAGATTTAAAACCAAGTATTAACAAAGTGGTAGTTTGAAAGGTAAGACAGAAGTTATAAATAGATTGAGAAGGACTTAGGCAATTTGACATTATTGTAACTTAAGGAAAAATAATTTTGTTTAAGATTTAAAGTAACCTCAGAAGAATATTCATATATTAAGAGGGCTGTGAAAATATCTACAGACCCCTCGCATCCTGGACATAAATTGTGTCAACTTCTACCCTCAAAATGACACTATAGAGCACTGCACATCAGAACAACTAGAAACAAAGACAGTTTTTCCCTGAATGTCATCACTCGGCTAAACAACTAACTCCCACAACACTGTTAAAATACTTAGTAAGACTGTATTACTACTATTATTCTCATCCTTCCTATTACCTATCTTTTCCCACTTATGACTATAACCGTGTTGCTTGTATCTTTACAATTTATATTGTTTTATTGGTTTTCCTAGTATGTTTTGATTGCATATTAGTAACCTATATATGATTTGATTGCTTAATGTAACTTGTGACTATTACTAAGTGTTGTATCTTATGATTCTTGATGAATGTATTTTATTTTTTCTTATGTACACTGAAAGCATATGCACTAAAGACAAATTCCTTGTGTGTTCAATCACACTTGACCAATAAATACCGTATTTATCGGCGTATAACACGCACTTTTTCCCCCTGAAAATAGGGGGCAAATGATGTATGCGTGTTATACGCCGATGTCCAGGGAGCGGAATCCTCTTATTTTTTTCCTGAAATTTCCCTCTTAAAGGGAATGCGTGTTATACGCCTGTGCATGTTATACGCCGATAAATACGGTAATTCTATTCTATTCTATTCTATTCTATTCTATTCTATTCTATTCTATTCTATTCTATTCTATTCTATTCTGCTGTACAGTGCAGTGATGGTGTGGTGTTGGGAGTTTTCTGTTCAATGTGTGAAGGGTGAAGGATGTATGTTTGTGTTTATTTTCATGGTCATGGTCATGATGTGCACTGAAGATGGTGTTTGATTTCGTAGTATGAGGTGCAATGACAATAAACTAAACTAAACTAAACTAAAAGATAGTTATGCCTCTGTCTGAATTTCTGGACTTGGAAGAAAATGATATTAACAGAAAGATTGATAAGGGGCATATGTAGCGGGGTTCACGCTTGCATGCACAGAGGCGCACAATGCATGTGGGGGGGTCACGTGCGCATGTGCAGGGGGTGGAGGGGGGTTGCATGCATTGCATTATGGATCCAGTACATGCATGCCTCACACACACACACTTTCAGCCTGCGATGACAAAAAGGTTAGCCATCACTGGCCTATAGGATAATATATGTTTTGCCAAATGTTTTGCCAAAGGAACGTTCCAAGGAATGTCCTTGTATAATTTATTGGGAAGAAGACAAGAGAATTCTACCAGTTCAGCTACATCCAAAATCTATATTGACTGATGCCTACACAGATATTTTGTGGTGAAAGTTAATCTACAGGGGACTAAGACTTTGATATTGGGAATTTACACTCCAAATGAAACTAAAACAGCATTTAATAAAAGACTTGTGGATAAACTTTTGGAATTTTCATATGAAAATATTTGTCTTCTTGAGGATTGGAATAGAGTAGTTTCTCCACAAAAAGATAGAATTTCTGACAAAAATGTCAAAATATCACAGGGAAAGTTGTCGATTACTAAAAATTACCAAAATAATCATTTTTATATTTCCATATATCAAGTTCCAAATTATCCCATAAATATTTTAAAAATCTTTTTATTATTATTATTTATTCAATAATTTGGAACTTGATATATGGAGATATAAAAATGATGATTCCTAAGAATATACCTAATTTTCTGAAAGACATAAACCTTTTTCAAGAATAGATATAATGACTAATAAAGTTCAAGTGAAGATATTACCCAAGACAATATCCAGTGACTTTTAAATGGAGAAAAGGATCTTTTAGATGGAGATTGAATGAATTGTTATTACAGAAAGAAATAGTGGTGAAGGATTGTAAAAAGAAGTTAAAGAAATTTTTTAAGAAATAAATTAATACAGGTAGAGAAGTAAGGATGGTTTGGGATGCAAAGTAGCTCATGTGCAAGGTCATTTTATAGTGAATTTAAACTGAGCCACATATGGAGAATTTATTTCAGCAATTTTTTAGTTTTACTCAAATCTGCATCTTCTAAATGGCTTTGCCACATATACGTATTCAAGTGACCCTGAAAGCCAATATTGCTCTGTTTTAAATCATCATTTACTACTCCCAGCCCCCAAAGATATCCCCAGACTGCCTTTGGGTTCTGATCAGCATTCCAAACATACAAAAATGTTAACGTTTTATTTATTGAGAAACTGATTTGCACAGCAGGGATCTCTTTAGTTTATCTAGTGCCATTGATGTTACCTTTAATGAAGAAAAGGAGGAATTAAAAAAAAGTGTTCCCACCGGTTGTCATGGCAACAAGCTGGGACACTTTTAATGACACCAAAAATCCCATCTGCTTTCATTATTTGTGTGGCAAAAGCAAGCCCTTCCTCCCTTCTTCTCCACAGAAGGTAAGCCAACAAAACCTTGAACATCAAACAGGCTTTAACCACTGTAGTCCTACAGAGGTAGTTCTTTCTTTTCCATGCTGTTATCCTTGTTTATTTGAGAGATTAGTTTAACCTAAGAGATGGGGGTGAGCAAATGATCAAAAAGCAATAGAAGACCTCTAGCCACTGCAGGTGTTTCTCAGGTACATGGTTTTGCTCTCTGGACTTTTATTGTTTATTTAATATATGGCATACAATGCCAGGGAAATCTACAAATCTACAAATACTACAATCTACAAATACTACACATGATGTAGTCTTGACAGTCTTGATTGCTAATTCATTCTGTTTGGCACTTGCGTGCCTATCCTTGGTGAACCACAGGAGGAAAACTAGCTTTGTACCAGCTAACTAGCCACTCTTGGATTGCTGGTTCTTCTGGGCTCCTCTGTCAATCTCACCTCACCTTGCCTTGTGTCATGTTTCCTGAGGAGCCAGGGAACAAGCAACAGGATCTCATTCCATCTCACGGAGCTGGGCTTGAACCACTGGAATGCAGACCATTTCTGACTGGCAGTTCCAATGTCATTAAGCCACTGCACTACCACATCCCCTACAACTGCCTGGTTGTTTTGAGTCCAGCAGAACCTTAAGTGGAAGTCGTAATTAATGAACCATGAATGCTTCTTACTATTGTAGAATCAGTGGGGTATGAAGACCAGTGCACTGTGCCACTGTCTCTGACTACTCAACTCTCGTGGTCCCATCCTTTAAGTGCTGTCATGTTGGTCCCCAGTAATTATCAGCAGCCAAGTTTTCAGAAAAAGTAAATCTGATTTTTAATCATTGAAGTCTGAAGAATGATAACTACCTACCCAATCAATAAAGACAGAAAGCTCTGACCCAATAACAAATGTTCTGCCTAAAGTGAATTGGAATGCAGTGGCATGACTCATTATATTTTTATTCACTTATTTTTATCCATGGATGGTACTATAGCCTTTCTAGGAATCTATGAAATTATATCTTTCTTGAAAGTAAGTCATGACTTAATTTCAGGGCTTGGGTGAGAGACTCCCAAGAGGTCAGTAAATATAAATATATAAAACATACAAGACCCAATTAGAGGGCTGTAAAGCACTATGAAGTGATATATAAGTCTAAGTGATATATCCCACATAGCCAGTCCAGAAGCATATTATGATTAACAGTATTAAAAGTTGCTGAAAGGATCACAAGGATGGATGAACTGCCTCCTCCATCCTCACTCCAGTTTCACAACTAATCAACAAACTCAATGTATCTCCAAACTGTAGCCTCTAACTTAAAACCTAGCTGAAATGCGTCCAGATAATCTGCTTCTTATCTTCCAGGGTTCTTGGAACTGAAGCTAAACCATTTCCTAAAAACCTTCCTTAAAAAGGAAGATAAGAAACTGAATACAAATTGTCCAACATTGTTGTATTTGGTGCTAGCTTCTTGTGGAAGGGGACAGATCTCATCAACTCTTTCAAGGCTGAGAGGACAACTACCTCTGAAGAGATATCACTGCATGGATGCAAAGACAGGTTCTCTACAGTGCAGCCTTGACTAGCCACCTAACGAATAGGTGGCTGAGATCACATCCAGAGGACTTTGTTCACTTCCTCAGGAATCCTAACCTCAGACAAGGTAGCTCTACAAGACTTTGCCCCAGTTATCTTCACTTGACTGGTACCTGTTAGGTCCATATTAAAATCCTCTTAATTACTCTAATGTTCAATCTGCTGTTTTAATCGAACCTGTGCTTAAAGTGCATATCATAAGCAATCAAAAAAAATCAAAACTATTTGAATACTAACATCATCACAAGCTGTTCTACTAAGTACACGATGTGAGGGTACTATAACAAATATTCCAATAATTCCTACTAAGAATTCAGATGGTGCCAAGTATACTGTATTGTTTCCACCCCACTTCACCCACCTTTCCAGCTTTGTGGACTGGTGGGGGAGAGGGGAGAAGAAATAGTTTAGTGCGAGTGACAGACATGTGCACGCTCACAGCTTGCAAAAATGGAGCTGTGCGCACTCGCATGTCCCTTGCATGGCCAGGTTCTGAATGGGCCACAGCCCACCAGGCAATGGCCCGGGTGGTTGGGATTCCTGCACTACCCTACATATCAACAGGTATATAGATCCTACTATAAAGGATTGAAAACCTTTGGGATAAGGACCTAGCTAGGCCTTTTGGTGGTATGTCAGAGTTGTTGGTGGATTGAAGACATTTACAATTTATTTAATTTAAATGTGGTTCAAATCAAATTAATGCAATTCACTGACTATAAGACTGTATATTTAATGCTTTTTAAAATATATTTCCATGGTAATTTTTCGAAAGGAGTGATGTCTGACCTCCAAGACTTCTGGAATGTGTCTTGCCACCCTGAATGTGTCTAAGCTAGACCACGCCAAACAATCCAATTCTCGGTTTTTGACATTGGCTTTCTTTTTAATTCAACTCTATTTGGCCCAGCTGCATGATCTTTCAACAGACTTCTGGACTGGGTGCATTTTGAAAGAAAGAGCTTCCTTTGGGCTTTCTTTAAAGGCTTAGGATAATAAAAGCCTTATCTCTGCGAGCTCCCTATAATGCTGCACTGGCTTCTTTTTTCTGCCTTGCCCTCCTGCTCTAGGCCTGTCAAGAATCCCCTTTACTGAATGGGTCTTATTCTCCTGAAAGTGCACAGTGTTTTCAGGGATAAAAGGAATTATTCAAGAATTAAGTCTGAGATCTGTTACATTCCACAATCTTTTCTGGCGATCTGCCTCATCCTGCCACAAAAAAACATGGACTGACGATTCATGTTTTTAACACTGGCTTTCTTGCTGTATCCCCAAATCCCTGGAGATTTGTTGCTGTGGAAGGGCTGGCACTTCAAAAACTGATTGGTCTGTGTTTTTCAATCCTGGAGGAACCTTTTTCTTTTCATTTTCCTTCATCTCTAAATTTGATCAAGCTACCTTGATTTTTTTTCCCCCCTTTCCTTTCATAAACAAGCTCTTTGCTTTTTGATACAGTTGCTGGACCATGTAAAGGCTTTATTTTCTCTGTTCTCACTTGCAGTAAGATGCAAGGTTATCTTTCTCTAAATTTTTATAGCATTCATGTAGGAGAAGTGAACCAATATCATGGAACCTGGGACATGAGAGTTATTGGCAAGATATTCCATCAGGCTAGGAACTGGGAGGCTATGAGTTCTAGTCCTACCTTGGGCATGAAAGCCTGAGTGACTTTAGGCCATCCACTCTCATCCCAACTCACCTCACAGGGTATTGTTGCGGGGAAACTAGGAGAAGGAAGGAGTGTTGTGTACATTTGCTTACTTGACATTGAACAGTCCCTTGTCTGGCTTTTGTGTTTCAGTGATGGAACAAAACTATTCCCGACAGGTCTCCCCATGCAATTGAAAATGGGAGTGATGGCTAATTGCTAAACAAATCTGAAGGAGGAAAAAATAGAGAAAGCACAAAATGTGTTATCACCCAAGCTAGATAGGCTGTTGAGAATGAAGGTGGAGGGAAGTGCAAGCTCATTTTGGGCTTGGTCTTGCTGCGTGTTTTATTATATTTTACAACACAGAGAGGGAAAGGGAAAGGAATACGAATATGAATAGACTAAATGTCTACTGAGATTCTCAGTCACCCAGGTCGTGATTGTCCCAAAGATGCTTTCTCAAGAGGCAACTGGACATTCTGGTTTTTCTTTGAATAGATTTGCTTCTCATTCAAGAAGGTTCTTCAGCTCTTGCTGAAGAAGCTTCTTGGATGAGAAGTGAAATGTCTTCGGAGGAAAAACCAGAAAGTCCAGTTGCCTCTTGAAAAAAACCACCTTTGGGATATGAATAGGGTCTTGGCTGAAGAAGTTAAACTTATTTTATCTTCACAAGGGTCCAGTTTTACAAGAAAAACCAATAACTATCTGAAGGCAGTTCCACATGTAAATATAGGCAATACAGCACAAGCATCATATTGTTTGGGGATTACTTAACAAATGCTTACTCTTTCTCTGGCAATTTTGACTGGTTTTAAATTCTGATTCTATAAACTAATTTAGAATTTCTTTAAATGAACACTACACACACTCACTGAAAGCCTAGGGAGGACATTTCAGCCCTGAAAGATGGCATCTAAATAAAGAAATAAGTAAGTAAGTAAGTGAGTAAGCAAGCAAGCAAATAAATAAATAAATGATACATCTACTAAAATAAGTAGATAAAACATCTACATCATGCACATATGGGTTATTTCCTTTAAATGCCAAGAGGCTACACACAACTGTTTAATGATCAATATATTTTATTTTAGTTTTCTGGGCTTGCTTTAAGAAAAACCTGTAGCACTGAGCTAGTAGACGTGTTCAAAGGTAATGATTGCATAGGAAAAGAAAGTGAGAAAAAACTTCTGGGCCTTGAAAATTCCCAAACAATAAGACCATTGTGAACATCTGTCAGCATGTCTAGAATTCAGTCTAGGTTTGGTTTTGGCAATCATCTCAAACATACACATACCAAACAGATGCTTTTAGAAACATGCCAAAGTCATTTTAGGTGGACTGACTTTATTTACTTGATTTGTCTTTAGTTTCCAACCAAATGCTTAAGAAGGCGAACAATAATAAAAACTAAAATACAAAGACTCAGACTAACCGAGTCTCATAACTATTTTTCTAAAAAGTTACACATTTTTAAAACTTTTTTTCCTGGGTGATTTATTCTTTCAACTATTATGAATGCTTAATATAGAATGCCTAGTCATTGAAAATAGCTGCTGTCATATAAAAAGGACTTGAAGGTGAGAGAGGATTCATTTATCAGTAGAGTTGGAGAATGAACTAATTTCCAGTTCTGCTAAAGTACAGTTGAACAAAGCATGTTGTTATTGAAGAGGAAGGAAGGATATGGTTTTATTTTTCTGTTGCGAAGAAATACTTGCCTTATCCTCTTTCTTGTTCCCAATCTTACAATCAGGTAAGGGAATTTTCTGGTGGCCTTCTTTGAAGTTCCTTAGTATTCTAGCCATCCCAGCCAAATTAAGATATTTTTCCATCTTCCCTTCATCCCAGGAGCATCAGCCTGCAAATATTGTACCAAACTGTTCTTTTCTCTTTGTTCCCTTTTCTTCAGAATAGGAGTGATGGAGCTTGCAACTTCTTGGGACAGAACAGTGATTTTCATCCTTGTTATAAACATTTCAAACTGGCATAGATTAAAACTGTCATAGTTCATCTTCAAATTACTTCTCTGGATTTGAGAAGACATCATGATGGTGATATAAAAATACCCAGGTTGTCTACCTGAGCTTTTAAGCCAGCAATCCCACTTAAATCACAGCCCAAAGTGGAATCTCCTTAAAGGAACATCATAAAGCTACATCCTTTTGAGGAAAAATGTCATCATGTGGGGTGTGGGGAAAAAAAGGACTTAACTAAGAAATTTGAGGTTCCCCTTTAAATAAGGGAGCCTAGCCCAGGTTAGAAAAGATACTTTGTGATTGTTCTATATTCTTCCTTATACTTGCAGGTGATTTTTCTCAGGTGAAAAAAATCATTTAATAGCTTTTCTTTGGGTACATGACTAATAAATATTAATAGTTCATACTCAAGATAACTAACAAATAAAAGAAAAAAAACTGAATATAAAAAGTTAACAGTAAATCTAAATGAACACCAAATTTGATGCTAAAACTATTAAAAATTAGAAACCTGAAGATAGAGATGCAGTTTCTAAATATTGAGAAACTGAGGTCCATAAGGAATTCCATTTTTAGAGGCCCTCTTTATCAAGTGATCCTTCAAATCCAATGGGAAAAAATCCCAGGCAGATATTTTAGCCAAACTAAAGGTGGGAGTTCTTGTTCCCATTCCAATAACTTAGACAGATTATCTTGGAACTCTCCAAAGTCCTTTAACTCCAGCCTGACCTTCCCTGTTCCAAATTATACCCATGGATCATATCTCAGTACCTGATGCAGTAATATTGCAACTCACCACAAACATAAACAGGCCCATTTATTCTGTTTGCCAACTACAGAGTCTACAGTCATTAAATAGTATGAATGAGCACATCCATTTCATTTTTTTTTAAGTAGTTTTCTCTCCAGATGTTCTTTTGCTTCTTTGTTGCAACTTTTTAGATTGCAAGCCAGAAAGCAAGGACTGCTTTGTTTTTTTTATTATTCTGTAAATCACTTTGGGAATCTTTTAGGCTGAAGAGGAGAGTTTTAAGGGTTGAAGGAAATCAATAAACCCTCAAATGAATGAAAAACAAGTGAATAAGAAAAGTGGCACATTGCCTACACCGTTTGTTAGAAAAAAGAAAAATGGTTCCAAATTCCCCATGAATCTACAAAGAAAGATTATGATAATTGACAGGAGCCCCCAAAATACCAATATAGTTCATATCAATAGTCATTCACAAATTATATCCTGCTGGTTGGTCCCTCGTCATTCAAACAAGTATCACTTTTTACTGCAGCATCCACATTACAAGAAAGCTGGAGGATGTATAACCTTATTCTTCCCATATGAATACAAGCTCCATTTCTTGCAACTCCCAAGCTTGCAAGAATCTAGCATTTCCCTCAGCTCTCCTGAATTTAAGCTCTGGACTGATCCCCCAGCACTTGTTATGCTGGATGGCTGTGAAATGTAAGAAATCGTGCTGTTTAATAGCCTGGCATTTTTAGAAAGGACTCTGCAGATGCCCTGGACAAAGACATATGGCTTACAGTAGAATATCCATCTCACTGGATCTGTTTTTCATAGTTATTTATCACAATTGTCCTTCTTTAATGGTCCAACCATAGATTATATGGGGTGTAAAAAAAGAAAAAAAGCAATAAAACTGCCAGGATATTGTACACCAGCTTTCTTGTTTCTAAACAGAAACTGCCAATAACTGGATCTGTCTCTCACAGTGGTTACTGTCAGAAGCTATAGAGGAAGAAATGTAAACTCTCTTATTTTGTAACAAGCGCATGCAGGATTCAATTAGCAAATGAAGGATTTCTTTTGTGTGTCGGGTGGGATGAGACACTCTTATGAAAGAGGATATTTCCAGGGTGGAAAATATTTAATGATAAAGATTTGGGGGTAGCTAATTTAGGAATTAATATGAACCCGGGGAAAAACCTTCTTTGCTTGCTAGGCATTGACTTCAGAGCATGTAGCATTGGTCAGCAAATCAGTAGAAAAAATTAAATATCTTAGGGTTTAATCTTGATTAGTAAGTAAAGCATAACTTTCATTCCTCATGACTGCAGTGGGACATATTATGAATCTACCCACTGGTACAGAATCATGATGTTTCTGCTCCTATTTTATAAGCCAATATAAGCTTTTAAAATAATTTCCTTACTCCTATCCTCAGTAGTATCTAAACTAAATTTTATTTGCATATATGGACAAGTCTGACTGGCCACTGCTTCAGTACTTATTCAGGTACAGCACTGTAGATTGATTTAGAAAGAGGCTACCACTGAACATATATGCTCTTCACAGATTCCTAAATCACGCCAGACACTTATGTATTCTTATAGTAAAAAGACAGAAGCTAGGACTTCCTTCACTGCTAGAATGAAGCATCCACTGCAGATGCCTATTACAATTTCACCCTATAAGTCAGTCTAGTATGTGCAGTTTAAACTATAGTATATTGTTTCCCTTTGTACTTGATCTTAATTTATCTCACCTTCCTTCTTTACATTAAATTTTTAAATGTAAAAATCTTGGGAAAAGAATTATCTGATACTCTGAAGCTGCCACTGCTTTCTTTGAGAGCAAAAGAACTGCTTTCTTTTTTTTATAGTCTGTTTTTTATTCAGATGACAACCTGTTATAAAAACACTTTGCACCTTAGTTCTGCTTCTTTTTGTTAGGCTAGTGAAATCAATTATTTCCATTAGATTTTCAAAACTCAAATCAACCAAAATCTAGGCTCCATTCTAGATTTGATATCTAAGTAACTGCACAATTGGGTTTCTTACAGGTGGTATTGTTAGTTAAAAATAGCTTTAGTGTAGTGGCATACAAACCTTTGATGCTAAGGAAAAAGATTTTCTGTATTCCTGATAAATCAGAAAAAGAAATAACAAGTCCCATAGAAATGCCAATTTTTTTTGTTAAGGTTACTTTTAGGGTGGTCTTGTATAAGTGAGTCACAAATATACCTGCTCAGTTCTGGAATGCTGTTGATATTATGAGATTGCAGAGATTTGGACGTGCTTTCAAATTGCCATAGAGTCTTTCTGTTTGAATGTCCAGAACTGTCCATACATTGATGAAGGTGCCATAAAAAGGACTTGTGTTTTGGTTTATGTTGAAACAATAATTGATATTTCTTTCTATTTGGGTGGCATTTAATGCTTTTTGATTATTCTAGCCTTTTCCACTGGTCCTTGCAGGGAAAGTAATGGGATTGCTGATTTGATATTGTATAAAATAGTACAATGACAAAATGATGTGGCTTGAATTTCCTTTGTGCATGAATCAAAAAGAGTAGAGTGAGGAGGTATTTTTTTGTGAAAGTTGATCCCTCTGAACTGTACAATTTCAAGCTACAGAGGAGACTGAAGATTCATGAAACAGAAAGTTGCCACTAGTTGAAAGATCCTCTTCCTTAACCAAAAGAACCTCTAGTTCTTTCAGAAAGGAAATATACCAAAACCCTGCTCCAAGAAATATAGATTTCTGTAACCAAGGAATTTTATATCTTGATTTATTTTTATGGGAAAATTTTTCCACATGGATCTTATTCATTTCCATATACAGTGGTGCAGTTTAACTTTTGGTTGTGAGAGTGTTGTCTCTATCTGATAGCAGAGGAGGGAGGAGCATTGACAAGAAACTAAAATTCATGCTAATTTAAGCAGTCATTTGGGTGCCAAATGCTGTTAGAGTGCTTTTCTTATGATCTAGATGGAAAGGTTATTGTCTCATTATCTTCTTCTTTTAGCACATTAATAAAATGCAGTATTGGTCCCTGTACCCTGCCATCTGCTTAATAAATTGGAAGTCAATAGAAAAACATACACTCCTCATATGATATGAAGTTGGGAGTCCTTGGATGTATCATTTTGTTTGTACTCAAAATCAGATAAATATTTGAAGGGCTAGCAAGAACTGTAAGCTTCACAGCTTGTATAGAGCCAGGGTGGCACCATAGTTAAAGAGCAGTATTGTAGGCTAACTCATTGCTCACTGCCTGCAGTTTGATTCTGATGCTCATAGTTGACTCAGCCTTCCATCCTTCCAAGTTTGGTAAAATGAGCATGCAGATTGTTAGGAGTAATATGCTGACTCTGTGAACTGCTTAGACAGGGCTATATAGCATTATGAAGTGAGAACAATCAACAGTGAGAACAATCAATCAACCAATGGAACAGCTTGCCCTCGGAAGTTGTGGGAGCGCCATCACTTGAGGCCTTCAAGAAGAGATTGGACTGCCATTTGTCAGAAATGGTGTAGGGTCTCCTGCTTGGGCGGGGGGTTGGACTAGATGACCTATAAGGTCCCTTCCAACTCTGATTATCTGTTATCTGTTAAGTGATATATAAGTCTAGGTGCTACAGCTATTGCTATAGCTTCTGCTCAGATTGGTCTACCATCACCTTTCTTCAATCTATCAATCTCCAGTTATGATGAGACTGCCATTCTCAGAACTCTTACTTCTTAAGGCTTTAGTCCTAATAAATTGAAAGTTGCCAAGTTTAAAAAAGCTGGTTTATACAATTCCAATCACAATGTTCCATATAAGAACAACAGATTAATCATAGTATGTTGACCAACTAATATTATAGTGCTAGATAAATGAAGAGAGTAAACTAAGCCACAATTTTATGTGGAAGTCAAATGCTTTTCCAGGCAGATGTTCACAAGCATGTAGAAGGCAGCAAGAATCATGGATATATCATAAAAGTTGGCAAATCTATATAAAAATAAGCAAGCTCATATGCTATTGTTAAGTTTGGGTAATGAGAGGCTGAACCAGAGCATGAGTGCAACAAATACTTTATTGTGATAATAAAGGACTGAACGTGCTAGCCAAGCCTGGAACTGGCTCGCAGCGATCAGCAACTGGTTGGACCCCGCAGCCTGCTTTTATAGCTGGCTGCTGGGGAGAACCAACCAATGAGCGAGGGGGCAGCCGCCCGCAACGCGAATGGACCTGAGTGGGAACTCCTTAGAGTTCCAGGGACATAACACCCCTTTCCCCCAGATGCGAACACGCATAGTCTTTGAGGTAGGCAGGAGGTTTATGCTGGCGCCCAGAACGGCGCAATTCGGGTGGGTTGTCTGTCAGTTCAGAGTCTGTAGGGGAAGGCAGGATCGGTAGGGAGTCACGAACGCGTCCCTCGGTTCGGGTTGGTTCGGGACTCGTAGGGCTGGTCACTGGGGACATGCTTCCGTTGACTGGTTCGGACTGGTCAGCCATCTGGACGTCGCTGTCCGTGTTCGGATTCCCTGGATCAGCTGCTGGTGTAATCAGGTCATCGGAATTGGTGCTGATGTGGGGTTGATGCTGTGGCCTTGCCCCGGTCTGTAATTCTGAGTCACTGCTGACGAGGGTGCTGTGACGCCTTCGCAGCTGGTCTAGGTGTCTTCTCCAGACTCGGCCATCCTCCAGTCTGACCCGATATGACCTGGGTCTGGTGATAGCCACGATCTCGCCCGGGATCCACAGTGGGTCTCCAGCGAAGTTCCTCGCGAATACGGGTTCCTGTAAGACAAAATGCCTAACCCCCGATGTGGAAGCGAGGGGAGAGTCAGGGCAGTAATGTGGGTGAAGCCTGTCCAATACAGTCCACAGGCATCTGCCCATCAGGAGCTCAGCTGGGGACTTATTAGTGACTGTGCACGGAGTTGAGTGCTGGCTCATCAGGAAACGGGAAAGTTTATGGTGCCAGTCATCCTTGCTGAACCTAGCTAGAGCTTCTTTAGTGGTCCTAACGGCTCTTTCAGCCAATCCGTTACTGGCAGGATGAAATGGGGCCGTGAAGATGTGGCGGATGCCCAGGTTGGCAGCGAAACGGCTGAACTCGGCTGATGCGGTGGGGGCCATTGTCGGAAACAATGGAGTCTGGAAGCCCGTGTGTTACAAACAGGCGAGTTAATACCTTGGTAATCGCTAGTGTGGTGGTTGTGGATAGTTGTGCCACGTCAATCCACTTAGAGTAGGAGTCCACGACCACCAGGAACATTTTCCGTGCAATGGGCGGCTAGGTCGATGTGAATTCTGGACCACGGAGCGCTGGCGCTTTCCCACTTAGTGGGGGTGGCAATTGGAGGGCTGGACGGGATTCCTGGCAGGGATGGCAGGAGCTTACCCATCTGATGATGTCCTCGTCGAGGCCCGGCCACCATACGTA
Organism: Pseudonaja textilis; assembly: GCF_049901715.1. Classification (NCBI taxonomy): domain Eukaryota; kingdom Metazoa; phylum Chordata; class Lepidosauria; order Squamata; family Elapidae; genus Pseudonaja; species Pseudonaja textilis. The sequence continues at coordinate 59,112,345 of NC_141990.1, read as the reverse complement.
GCTGCATGCTAATGCCTTCATTCTGACGATGCCCGGGTGCCCCTCGTGCAACGCCTCCAGAACTCGGGTACGCAGTGAGGTCGGGATGACCACTCGAGTGCCCCACAGCAAACAGCCCTGCAAACTGGATAATTCCTGCAGGCGGGTCTTGAAAGGTGTGAATTTGTTTTCAACATCACCGCCCGGCCACCCTCTCCTCACCCAGTCCAGTACCTGGGCGATCGTTGTGTCAGTCTTGGATTTGGCCGCAATGTCAAGGGCAGTGATGGGGAGGTCCAATTGGGTGACCTCAAAGATAGCATGGACCGGAGCAGGGTCTTCAGCTGGAGCCAGCAGGGGGCAGCGGCTGAGGGCGTCTGTGTGGGACAATGTTTTACCTGGGCGGTGTATGAGTCTATACGAGTATGCCGCTAGGAAAAGGGTCCATCTCGTCATTCTAGGAGAGAGGACTTGAGGGGTCTGTTTGTCCCCAGCTAGTAGACCCAGGAGAGGCTTATGATCCGTGACCAGCTCGAAAAAGTGGCCAAAGAGAAATTCATGAAATTTCTTCACTGCTGCGACAGCTGCTAGAGCTTCCTTATCGATCTGGCTATAATTGCGCTCTGTCGCAGAGAGCGTCCTGGAAAAAAAGCGATGGGAGCCTCGGAGCCATTGGGGAGCCTGTGGCTTAACACTGCCCCAATTCCAAAAGGGGATGCGTCTGCTGCTAGCACTAATGGAAGGTTGGGGTCGAACTGAATAAGGACCGCCTCTGACGTGAGTAGTGATTTGACGGCGCGAAAGCGGAGTCTTCTTTGTGACCCCAGTGCCAAGGTGATTTTTTATCCAACAGTCTGTGCAGGGGTTCTGCCACTGATGCTTTATGGGGCAGGAAGGACGCGTAAAAGTTCAATAGCCCCAAGAAGGCCTGCAGTTCAGTTTTGGAGGTTGGAGTGGGTGCCTCGTGAATTGCCTTAACCTTGGACTCCAGGGGTGAATGCCTGAGGCGTCAATTTTATAACCCAGAAAGTCCACCTGTCTAGTGGCAATGGCACATTTTTTTTTTTTTAATTTGAGGCCATGCTGTCTGAACCTCTCTAACACCGCTCGAACTCTCTGGAAGAGTTGGGGTCTGTCCCTGGCTGAGACTAAGATGTCATCGAGTAGGGTACTACACCAGGAGGCCCTGCAAAATCCGCTCCATGAGGGATTGAAAGATGCCTGGGGCAACACTTACGCCAAATTGGAGATGCTTGCACCGGAAAGCACCCCTGTGGGTGACAATGGTCTGGAGTTCCGCTGTTTGGTTGTCAACAGGGAACTGTTGATACGCTTGAGACATGTCCAATTTGGCAAAAATGCTGCCAGGTTCAAAAGTGTGTAATAAATGCTGAATGACGGGCACTGGGTAAGCGCTAACTTGTAAAAACTTATTAATTGTGGTCTTGTAGTCTGAGCAAATTCTCAGGCTACCGTCTTTTTTGAGGGGTGTGACAATGGGCGTCTCCCATTTGGCGAAATCTGTTGGCTCAATGACCCCTTGTTTTAATAATTTATCCAATTCCGCATCTAATTTAGGCCGAATAGCGAATGGGACTCTACGCGGTTTTAGCCTGATTGGGACTGCCTGGGGGTCAACTGAGAATGAGATAGGGGTCCCGTTATAACACCCCAGCTCATTGCTGAATACGTCTGAGTAATCAGCGAATAAGGAGTCAGTGTCAGAGGTTGAGACAGCATGGACTCCTGTTAGCCCTAGGCCGAGATGGGGAAACCAATCAAGCCCCAAGAGTGTGGGGAGGTTGCCGTTAACTACCACTAGAGGTAGGTGACCTTTGAAAGCTCTAAAATTGACAAGGAACTTGCCTCTGCCGATTACAGGAATGTCCTTCCCCTGGTAGTCCTTCAGGCTAAACTGGCACTTCTGGAGCCGGCTTCTTGATAGACTGGGCTGTAGCCTCTTGAGGGTGCTCCACGAGATAATTGAGAGCACTGACCCTGTGTCAACCTCCATGCGACAAGGTCTACCTTCTAACAAAACGGAGAGAGAGATTTTACTAATGGCATGGCAAGCGTGCTTGGCATGGTGGTGAGTGCGACAGTTCAATACTTGCCTCTGAGGTCCAGAATGTGAGAAGGAAGGGTGCCTTTGTGCCGAGTTTTGAGAGGCTTGACAGACTCTCGCGATGTGCCCCTTTTTGTGGCAGATGTTGCAGGTGGCTCCTTTGAATTTGCAGGTGGCCCTCGGATGAGATCCACCACAGGATAGGCACAGGGTGATGTGCTTGGGTGGACTGATGCTTTCTTGCTTGGCTCCTACCTGCGGATGCCTGGCGTTGGTGAGGTGGTGGATGTCGGTTTCATCACTGGGGCCTTCCTCTATGACCACCTCCTCGGAGTGGACTGGAACTGTCGTTAGCTTGGAAGTTGGACCATGGATTTCGGTGGCTGAATGTGCTGCCAGTTCTGCTGCCAGGGCCTCCTCGACGGCTTGTGCGAGGTTGAGGTCCTTCTTAGCGAGTAGGCGCCTTTGGAGGTGGAGATCCTTGACTCCGCAGACTAGCTGATCGAGGAGCATGTCCTCCAGGTAGGTTCCAAACCCACAATGGAGTGCTGCGGTCCTGAGGGCGGCCATGTACTGGTTGATGGTCTCTTTGTCTGATTGTTTCCTCATACGGAAGGTGAATCGCCTGGCAATCTGTGAAGGTCTGGGAGAATAGTGGTTAGTAAGGATTTCTAACAGTTCAGACCATGGAACGTTTTTAACTCACGTGGAGCCACGAGTGCTGTGGCAGTGTCAAAGATGATGGCTCCACAGTAGATCAGGAAATATGATTTTTTCCGGTGCTCCCTGCATCAGCCAGCCCAATTGCGTCGATGTAATGGTTAAAGCGGTTCTTGTATGACTCCCACTTCTCCTCATCCGGCTTGAACGCTGGGAAGACTGGATTGGAATTCATAGTGAGGAAATCGGTTGTACTATCTGTTGGGAAAAATCTCTCTGGGGCAGCAGCAGAAGCTTTCTAGTGCCTGTGGCAGGCAAGTGATTTCAGCTCTGGAGAGGCTTTTTCACAATCCTCTCTCTCTCTCTGGGCTAAACACGAGGTTAGGCTGCCGGCCGTTGGCAGATTTTGAAATTCGCGCCTGCGTGGGCGTCAGTGACTTGACTTACAGCACCGCGCTGTACTTTTAGGGCAGAAATTCAAATGACAGCCGTTTGAATTTCGCGCCTAAAGAAACGAGCGGCTGCGGCTCGCAGCGCTTCACTTTTCCTGTAGCGAGGCTAACAAGCGGCTACAGATGCTTCTCACTTTCGTTGCTTGCTGACCGCTTTCTCTGGCTGCGGATCAGCGTTCGCTCTCGTTGCTTGCTGACCGCTTTCTCTGGCGGCGGATCAGCGTTGCTCTTATCGCCGGCCGATCGTTCTCTCTGGCTACGGATCGGTGGCTAGAGATTCAGCGGTTGCATTGTGCTTCTGGTAGCCATCCCACCTTCGTCGCCAGTGTTAAGTTTGGGTAATGAGAGGCTGAACCAGAGCATGAGTGCAACAAATACTTTATTGTGATAATAAAGGACTGAACGTGCTAGCCAAGCCTGGAACTGGCTCGCAGCGATCAGCAACTGGTTGGACCCCGCAGCCTGCTTTTATAGCTGGCTGCTGGGGAGAACCAACCAATGAGCGAGGGGGCAGCCGCCCCCGCAACGCGAACGGACCTGAGTGGGAACTCCTTAGAGTTCCAGGGACATAACAGCTATAGTGAAACAAATTAAAAACTATGAATTTTTCAGTGTCTATGCTTACTGAATGCTTTTTAATGCATTGCTTGTATTTTATAATTTAATTTAATGCTGGATTAAATGGACTCAAACATTCCCCCATTCCTAAACTAAAAGAAGCAACCCAGCCTCTTGGAAATCCATTATTCACCAAACAGTTTTTTTGCCTGTGATCTAAATAAAGAAGGCAGAAGCTATGACTTTTAGTTTCATTCAGTTATGCATTTTTCTTTTCCTAATCTTCCTAATCTTTACAGGGCAGAAAGCTGTGAACATTGGTTCTGGAATTCAGTTTGGAGGCAATTCAGTTGAATCACTGGATCAAACTAACTTTTTAATGGTTTTCCACAAATCTATTTGGCAAATCAAATTGGTATGATTTTTAATTGTATTGAATGCACTCAATTTTCTGAATTGATCTGAATAATCAGTGCAGAACAGATTGATGATCAGATCAAATCAACTCAAAACAGTTGGAAGCCGATTAGAGTTATATCCTTATTTCCTCCTTTCTGCTTCACACTTCTTCAAAAGTCCAGATACATATTCTTATATATTATCTTAATATTAATATATTTAGTATCCAATTTTACCATATTTACATGATTTGAGAGAAAATATGATTTTTAAAAAATATAAAGTATTTCTCCATATTATTCTCTAATAATGTGGATAAGTATGAAGAAATGCAACAATAAAATTGGAAGACTTTAAATATTGTAATATAATTGTGTTTTTATTTGTCTGTTAGTTTGGAAAATACAAATGGTACATAAGGGCACCATCGTGCCTACGTCCCTCTCCTATTGTCCCCATTTATTTGTACCTATTTCTTGTATTCTTATTCATGTTTATACTTGTACCTATTATCTTGTAAGCAATTGACAAATCAAATAAATAAATAAATTTGTAGTTTATAAAATATTATCCTACTGTTGTGTCTCATCTGGCAACATTTTTTGATCCTGATGTACAGGAAAGCAATATGCAGAGATTTTGTACCAAGCACCGGGTAGAAAGCTATCTTGGTTCTATGAAATAGAGATTTGCCTCAAAAGGTCAGGTGATCATTAATTAATGATAATGCTGTTTCCTCAGTAGTAGCCCTCCACAACCATCCTGCTTTTGAATACCATCACTTTCCATCATAGTTACAAAGGATAAAGCTTTTCTTGTCATCCATCAGCAGTGCCTCATCTTCAGTCATGCTTTCCTTAGCTAGAGTTTGCAATAGGAAGGCATTGGTTGTTTGGAGATCTGACCTATAACGTACATGAGAAGCCACTTATCAAGTGAGTTCTACCTGATTCTATCCATTTCAGTTTCCATATTCATTTGTTTGGCTTGACTGGGTTAGCAGTTCATGTGATTATTGAACAAGTGCCTATTCTAAAGATAGTAACCAAATATGCCTTGTATATTCAATGGACCACCATAATATAAGAAAGCCAGCATCTATACCTTATGTCGAAACTTTCATTAAGAAAATTAAATGACTTGCTGGCATGTGTTTAAGTGGGGAAAAAAGCTCAAAAGCAAAAGGCAGACTGCACCTGTTGAATATCTCTTTTAGATATCAAGAGCAAGCCTAGTTCCTCACTTTGCCTCATCTTAGCAGACACAAACTGATGCTCCCTGAACCAGACAACCCCCCATGTAATCCCATCAGACCAAAGAGTAGAAGCTCTTTTACCAGCTCATGGCATAAGGGCAGTGGTAATTGCATTTTATGGAAATCCCAATCTTCCATCACCAATCAGCTGATGGTGTTAATATTCACAGTTACTTCACTATGCTGCCCTCCTGAAAGATCCATTTTTGTCTAAAAATAGAACTAACTCTGGATAAACTAACAAAGATCTGTCCAACTTCTCCAACCTGACCAGCAAATTAGATCTCTAGCATCTGATTTTTAGTCACCAACTTCTACAAACATCTTTGCTTTTCCATTTTTCAGGGTCTGTCTTTCTTTGTAAAGCAGCACCCAATGAAACATGGTTTGTTTCCTCACATTGTTCTGCTCCTTATTTTGGCAAATTCCATAGCAAAAGTCAATTAATTTTAACGTGCAGACGATTTTTTTTAAAGCATCACATTTGCAGTGGTGTAAGATTATTTGAAAGTTTGCTGTCTACATTTGTTTGAGCTGTAGTTTATGGTGGCTTGTAAGATTATTGGATGATGTTTCAGTGATCAAGTGATGAATATACCCATGTGAGCTAGTTGTCTGTAATTTGGAAGAAGATGCTACCTTCAATGTTTGCCCCTTTGCATTTAAGTAAAAATAGGTTACATATTGCAAGGAATTTCCAGCTATCATGTATTGTATTTATTCACTAGCTCTATACCCATGCTTCGCTATGAAACTATGTGATCGGGCTTAGTTTTGGGGGAGGAAAATAAGGGGAAAAATTGTGCATTGTGCATCCATCAGTATTCATCTGGCTAGCATCCTGTCAGTGTGTGACACAATTGAGAGTTGTTTTGAAACTGAAACATGGAAACTGAAACAGTGTGTGCTGTGAGAGCAAGAAGGACACAGCAAGGAGCCTGAGTGTGGCTTAACTCAACTGTTCTGTACTAAAGCTGGTTGCTGCTGTGAAACTGAAACTGAAACTCCTCTCCTCTGCTTGTGTTTTGCATTTGGAACAGATTTCTTTGCAGGTGGGGAGGAGGAGTAGAACTCCTTAGCATCAGAGCATGTTAATAATAATATACAAAATACTAATGCTTTGATGGTCATTTCAAAAAATCCTTTCTTAGTGAGCAGCTAGAAGCCAAGAGGAACATATGTGCCAAATTTCAAGTTTGCAGGATTCACAGTTCTGGAGATTTTGTGATGATGCGTGAGTGGTATTTCGCTTTCATATATATAAATTATTTCACTAATTCATATTTTGCTTTTCAATAATAAGTACTTTGTAAGGTTTAAAAGAAGGTATAAATATAATAAAAGAATGGTGAAACACTGAACAAAATATAGTAATGATATAGCAGGTCAACTAGTTTATAATATGGAAAATATACTCCCTCTCATCCATCCCACCTCCCTATTTTCCCATGATGAATTGAAAATGTTATTTCTTTTTGGAACTCAAAGAATGTCAGCTACAAGCTGATGTAAGCAATGCTGCACAATGAGACAAAGTAATATAATATAGCTAAGGTGGCAGTCACTGCTGTAAGGTGAGATGCTCTTCAAATTTCCAAGTCAGCTAATCAGATTCTTCCACCAGAAGTCATTGTCAGACTTTGTATTCTTATAATAATGAAGCTTCAAACTGGCCTTTTTATTATGTGCTTTTTCTTTCTGAGTTTCCTTGGTATCTTTCATTTTATTATAATCCATAGAGGTTTATAAACAAATACTAAACAGAATTGAGAATTTAGTACTTTTAAAGAAGAAAACAGCATGTAACCCTGAATATAATGTATTCATCCTACTTTTATGAAAAGGCAGTCTTGCAATAAACCTGTATTAGTAGTCTTGAAAGCATATGACATTATTTGACATAGAAAAAACGTTGTCATAATTACATCCTAGAGCACTAAAATAATTAGTTGATACTCTGACTGAATGTATATATTTGAGAAACCCTGGAAATGGATGAAAATTCAGATGACTTTCCAAGAGGAACGTGAATGTTCTTATTTTAAAAAAAGATCCCTTAAACTACAGATAGTTTAACATCAATACCTGAAAAGCTTCTGCAGCAAATCATAAAACAAATGCTCTGTAAGAAACTTTAAATCAAAGTGCTAATTACAATCTGAATCAGTCAAAAACAAATCTTGTTAGACCAATTTTAATCTCCTTTTCAATCCTTTACAAATTGTGGTTATGCTATGTACATAATATATCCTGGCTTCAACAGAACATTTGACAGAGTATTCCATGAGATGCTGATTAGCTATTAATTAATCGTAGGGCTGGGTGCCATGATAATTGATTGGATATATAGGCCACTCAGAAATCATTTTTAAAGAGTCCTCCACATTTGAACTATCAAATTAGATGCTAGAGCAATCAGTTCTAAGTCCTCTGCTCTTCCACATTTTTATTAATGTATTAGAAGAAAAGATAGAAGGATTATTTATCAGTTTTGCAGATGATACAACATTGGATGGGATAGTTAAAAGTTTATAGGACAGATATTAAATTCAAAACTGTACTGATAGGTTAGTGGAAATGACTGAAAGTAATCAAATGAAATTTAAAACAGTACAAGATTTTTCATTTAAGCAAAATCAAATGTATGAGTACAGATTTCCTGGTTTGATAGTGGTAAAAGAGAAAAGAATCTTGGAATGGTAAGTGACTTTAAAATGAACATGAATTAACAATGTGATATGGCTGCAAATAAGGCAAATGCAATTTTATGGTGCATCAATTAAAGTATAATTTTTAAATTAATGGAAATAATAATTCCACTGTGTGCCGTTTGGTCAATCTTGAATAGTCTATCCAGTTTTGGACAGAAGGATTCGATAAAATTGGTTCAGAAAAGAGAAATTATGGTAATTGGGTGAATAGAAACTAACTTCTGTGAAAAGAATTGAAGGAGCTATATATAGAGAGAGATAACATTTTTCAAATACATGAAAGGAAGTAAGACAAAAGAAAATAATTGTATGTGACTTCAATATATTGTTTTTGTTATGTATTTAGCTGAATGTTGTATGTTTTATTGTACTGGAAACTACTTAGATTCACTAGATTGAAGTGTCTTTGATCTGAAATTAAATGAAGCAGAAGGTCAGTACCCATCTATTATTTCAAAATGTTGGACAGAGAATAATGAGATTAAATTGTAGAAAGTTATGGGTGAATGTTAGAGAGAGAAAAACCTTCCTAATACTCACAGCCATTAGAAGTGGAACTAAACACTTAGAACATCAGGAAGGTCTCTTTCATTGATGTGGAGAGACAGTGACCAGGGTGAGACACTTCAATTTGGATTGCTGCATGGAGCAATGGCTAGATTTGATGGCCTAAATGGCCCCTTTAAGTTCTGTGAATTTGTACATTTATCCACTTCTTCACTGGGGGGGGGGGGGTAAAATACCATAGACTTATTGAGGTAAACATTGCCCTATTCGTTACCTGAAAGAATTGTTCAACATCATGTGAGATTCACACAGACCCTTCTCCATTGAAGAGACTAATCAAGCTGCCCAGGTACTGAATGTTCCTTAATCAAGAAATGGAGGTGGGGGCAAGTTTAGAGGCACCTAAACAGAGACTGGGCAAACATTTGCCAAGATTTTATAACTGCATTTTGCGCTGCAAAACCAGCTTTCAGCAGGGGGTTGGACTGGAGATTTCTAGGGTCTCTTCCAGCATTATTATACTCTATATTTTCCTTTGCAGTAGCAAAGCCCAGAGATAATTAGTTCATTTCCAGTACCCACTAGTTAAATTTCCAAGACATACTATTATGTTTCAACCCAAACATATAGTTTTATGAATCATGAAGGTGAAAAGAGTTTCTACTGAAATTATATCTTCTACCTTTTAGAAATTATTATTTGCACGGGAACATGCAGACACATACAACACATGCCCTGAGGTCATTGCACTATATTCTTAAACACGTATTAAACCATAATAATTGAAGTAAGGCTTTACAAAGCTTGTGCTTTGACATTTTTGTTGGGTTGGTTCTATTAATAAAGGCATCATCCTATTGTTCCTTCAGTGTCTTTTCTATTATAATGTGTGACTTGAAACATTTTATAAATAACCCAATCAGTTTTAAAACTTTTATTTTTTCTGATTCTTCTCATTGCAAGCTGTTGTCTCGCCAAGTCAATATATTTTGCAAATTCACACCTAACAGATAAAATGGGTAGGTGACTTCACAGTTCTAGTCCCATGCTGCAGTTTTTAATCAGGACTAGTTGCTGAAATCACTTGCAAGTTCTGGCAGTGCACACCCCTCCTCCATAAGACATGATATAGTTTTCATACATTATCAGTTGCCACATTGTCTGTACTGAAATTATTTTCTTCTTGTTCCCAAATTAGTGTCATGTTAAAGCTAAGGTGTAAAAAAAGCTATTTTTTTCTGATTTGATAAATTGGTTGCAATAGTAGCTTCTTTTAATTCTTTGCTTAATCTGCTTACATTTCTTGCTGCTTCATTGGCATAGCCATATTTGGCATTATGAGGTATGTAGAAATGAAGTAGATATTTGTTTGCATCTATTTTGACTGTATAAATCTCACTACCCATAGTGGTCCTTACTGGCTGTAGGATCTCTGTTTTTGATCATTGTGATGATCCTTTCCAGTAGCTGTCTGAATCATCCTCTTGAGAATTCTTAAGACAGCAGGAAACAAAGCACAAATATTTTTGTCCTAGTTTAATGGCATAAATAAGGTCTCTCTCTGTCTCTCTCTCTCTCCTCCTCCTCCTTTCCTCCCTTCTTCCTCCCCCCCCTCTCTCTGTTGCTCTCTCGTTTAGAGAAAAACCCAGTTCAGCAGCTCAAACTTGAGAATATTTCTTTTAGTGCTCTAACGCCCCTTCTTATTAACTCACCTGATAGTAATGAGGCAAATATATACCTACATATATATATGCAAGTCTTGGCGTGTTTGGGTCTTTTCCCATGTAAGATTGACAGTATCTTGGTGACGTTTCAATGAGGTCCCACCTCATTGAAACATCGCCAAGATACTCACAATCTTACATGGGAAAAGATCCAAACACGCCAAGACCTGCATACCTATACCCATGAAAATCTACAAATACACACACACACACACACAGGGGTGGGATTCTACCAGTTCGTACCTATTCACTAGAACCAGTTGTTAACATTCTAAGCAGTTCGGAGAACTGGTTGTTAGAAGCAATTACTGGCCTAATCCTGTAAGGAAGGCAGGAAGGAAACATTCTGGTGTTGCTTATAGAAACTGCCTCTCCGTTAACCCTTATTACATTCTTGGCAGGACTAGACTTCCTGTCTCAGGAACTTCTCTGGAGGTTTTTTTCCCTCCTTTGCTGGTACTTTGCTTGTGTGGAGTGGACCATTCAAAGTTACAATGACACTGAAAAAAAAGTGACTTATGACCATTTTTCACACTTAGGACTGTTGCAGCATCCCCACAGTCATGAGAGGCCAGGCGGGGAGATGCGTGCCTCGATGTGAGTGATATTGAGTTGGTCACACCCAGCCAATAACATGACCACCAAGCCATGCCCACAGAACTGGTTGTTAAAAATTTGAATCCCACCCCTGCACACACATACACACACACACACACACACATCCCTATGATTTCACTTCTTTTCTTTGTAATAATAGAATTGAGGCCTGGCAAGGCTCCAACAATACCAACCCTCCTCCTTTCTTCACAACTAAGACCAGCCCACCCGACAAGCTAATTATAACTGCCCTAGTGTTAGAATGCTTTCACCTTCAAAAGAAGCCTAGAATGAATGCAGATGTTATTTTGTAGCATTGTTGAAGCAGAAGCAAACCCTTTTGCCCTTGTTACTTAGGAACACCAAGCACTTTGCATTTTGCATACTATTTGGAATATATATGTTAGCTACAAAGTGATAGCCTTAAAGAATCTCTGCATTTTGTACAAATGGCTATTTATGACATACCATCAATGCAGAGAAGGGAGGGGGGAATTGGAGCTCTGAGCCCAATCCACCAGTCACTTCACTACAAACTCTAAACAGATTTTAATTGTAAGGCCAGATTTACTCCAGCCATCTGCATAGCAAATATCTCTCCTCCATGAAATAGGGAGATGCTTTATCCCAGATGCTCTTTTGCACCGTGAATATTGTATCTCTACTGATAAAATCACAACACAAATGCAGCCTGCCTCCTGAGTAACATAAGACTTCACTTAAAATGCAATGTCAGAAAATTTAGCGCTGACTAAACACTTCTTTTTTAAAAATTCAATGGGAGAAGGCCTAGAAAAACTATAGAGTTAAAGGCGGATACCTTTAGGTATCTTTAACTCTAGAATAGAATAGAATAGAATAGAATAGAATAGAATAGAATAGAATAGAATAGAATAGAATTCTTTATTGGCCAAGTTGGACACACAAGGAATAGTCTTGATGCAAATGCTTTCAGTGTACATAAAAGAAAAGATACATTTATCAAGAGTCAAGAATCATCAGGTACAGCACTTAATAAAAGTCATAAGGTGCAATAAGCGATCAAATCATACTAGGAAACAGTCAGTATAAATTGTAAGGTTACAAGCAACAAAGTTACAATCATACAGTCACAAGTGGGAGGGGATGGGCGATAAGGAGTGATGAGAAGATTAATGGTAATAGTAATGCAGACTTTGTAAATAGTTGGACAGCGTTGAGGAAGTTATTTGTTTAGCAGAGTGGTGGCATTTCAGAAAAACTGTTCTTGTGTCTAGTTATTCTGATGTGTAGTGCTCTATAGCGTCATTTTGAGGGTAGGAGTTGAAACAGTTTATGTCCAGGATCTGAGGGGTCTGTAAATATTTTCACAGCCCTCTTTTTGACTCATGCAGTATACAGGTCCTCAATTGAAGGCAGGTTGGTAGTAACTTTTTTCTGCAGTCCTAATTACTCTCTGGAGTCTGTGTCTATCTTGTTGGGTTGCAGAACCAATAGGTTCTGCAACTTTACTTCCTCTACAGGAGGAAGTAAAGCAAAATAAAAAAGAAGGGGTTTTTATTTTTATATGAAAAACTGTGGTCCACTTAAACAGATTCTCACACAGCAGAGACTATAGCAGTAAACAAAGCTTGCTGGCATCCATCATGCTTTGCTGGAAAAGCTCATAAAAATATTGTTTTGAGGAAAAAAAGATATATGCAAAACTGCATGCTTCTGTACAAGTTATGTATAAAATCATGATGTATTTTCAAGAAGCTGAATACAAAAATGTATTTAAGTAGTAGTGAAGTCTCATTTATATTAAACTCAACTCCTGATAATTTGGTGGAGATGGAAGTGGTTTGCCATTGCCTTCTCCCCTAGGATGGCATTTTTACTTCCTAGGCCCATGTATAATTATTTATTAGGTAGTTATAAACTGCATGCAAAAATGAGTTTTGGTTTCAGAATAAATTACATGTAACTACAATTGCAGATTTATTATGGCTTTTAAGTAATTTATGTGCTGAAAAAATTTGTGGAGTAGTATAGTAGCAGTCCTAAAATAGTCTGGATTTAACTGATTTACACTATCTCCCCTCCTCCACCTAGTCAAAGCCACTGATTTTTCATTATAGGCAGGAGACTTGAGCAGAAAGTCTCATTCCAGTGAATGAGAATATCAGAGAAAGTTGCAATTCACATTTAGCTGGATTTCTGTGAACATTTCCTTCAGGAAATTTCTATTTCCAATGCTCCATAGCTAAGGCCCTGAAATATTCAGGAGGAGTTCCAAAGCCTACACTAATAACATTCTGAAAAGCAAGCAATGATGGTAGCCTTCAAATCAGAGCTACATCTTGGAGCAAATTCCATCCCATCAACTCCTTGGTGCTGAGAACCAACAGGGGAGGTAATTAGAACCAGTCAAAATAGTATTTGTCAGATTTCCAGATTGGCAAGATGACAGACTGATTTATGATCTCAAGTCTTCTTGGCTATCTCCTGAGTCTTTGAGTGCTTTATTATTTAAGTGGTAAACAGAAAATGTGGCCTCCTTGTGTTTAAATTTCTACTCTGTGATATTTCTTGCTTGATTAATTATGAACCAGAAAATGAGAGTGTGGCATTCCTGCCTTCTTCACCAGAAGAACCCTTTGCAGAGAAGAGTTAAGAAACTCCGTGGTTTAATGAGAAATGTTAAAGGAAAAACAAAAGCTACAGAGCATTATGTCAAGCCCCTTGACACTTGGAAAAATCTTTTGTGTGATGCATATAGAGTAGCTGACTTTTTGCAAATGAAAATTTTAGTGAACAATATGAAATTCTGTAGAATTGCTTGGAACTGAAACAAAAGCATTATATATTACATAAAAAATAGCTCATTAGATATTCTGCAGGTCAATTACTATGAAGAAAGAATGATTTCACTTTCTATCAAAGACTATATTTTAAAAAACAACTTGCATTTTTAACATAATCCTGACCAAGATCAGTCTATAATAGACTTTAAGAAGAAATTTAAAAGTAAGGTCATTTAATAGCAGCTTGAATAGTTTAGGAATTGAAGCTACTTATTTTGAATTTATATTGTACGTTGTCTAGAATGTTTTCAGCAACCGAAGTGGCTGAATAAATAAATAAATAAATAAATAAATAAATAAATAAACAAACAAACAAACTCAGAATTCTCATTGGAGATAGTGGTAGATTTATTTATTTTTAATTTTCACATGAATGTACACAGTCTTTGAAACAACTGCTATAGCTCTATGTTCTTGCTCAATGTCATAATTCCTATTCTTTTTTGTACAGAGGAAGAAACTGAGACAAAGTGTTCTCCTATCTAATGATAGGAGAAGGCTGCCAATGTAATTTCAAATGTCATGACATATATCTACCAAATAAAAGACAAGTACTTGTCACAATGGCAATTATTTGATGGATTAATGGGGGTGATCATACAGCTAGTGCATACTCATCCAACACTTGATTGCCAGTGTTACTTCTGCTTGTTACTTGATTAGTGGGTACATGTGAAAGAAAATTAACCTTATGACACGTCAAAATTGGATTAACCTAAGAACCTTACATGCAATATGAAATTACCTTGTCGTAATTTATTTAAGCTACTGTATGTTTTCTCCATTTAAATGAACTTCATGTGGATAGCATAGACAATTTTTAAAAGTTCTTTAGGGTATTGTTATCTGTAAAATGGAATAAATAGCTTTGGTTTGTTCAAGAGTGATTCAAATGTCCCATTCTGAGATGAAAAGGAAGCCATGAATGGATATTTTTATGTATTTATCAATCTCATGCATGTGGCATCTTTTAATTCTTTACAACTCTAACTCAGATGTACTTACTTCTTCAGCTGTCAGGAAATAGGTCACAGCAACACAAAAAGTCAATATGGTGTATACAATTCATAGAATTTAATTTTGAATTAGTTTCAAAGGACATTTTCCTAATATTATTTCCAATACCTTTTCTTCTTTTTCCCACATCTTAACAATCGCTATACAGGGTTTACTGAAGAAAGTCTCTTTTTCTCCACATGAAATAGAGTTTAACATCTTTATTTTATTCTTGAAGATTATTATATCTACAATGGTGAAAAGATTTCAATTTATCCACAAAGGATGAATGGATAACAGAATTTACTGAGATGGCCAAATTGACTTTTTTTAATTAGAGGTAGAACATTATTTACATGTAATAATGATTATTGACTTTTTGTGGGAAAAAGAAAAAAATGATGTTATGATATATAGTTTTATGAATTAGAATAAAAATACTGGATTAGAGAGAAAATGAAAACAAAACTGTAACCATAGAGTAAGAGGTTATTTTATATTTATACCTACAACTGCTGTAAAAGAAAACCAGAAGTCAGTTATTTATATTCTTTTCCTTGATTTCTACACATTTGTCTTTGCTCTTTTCTTCTTTCATTTTTTTTCTTTTTTCATTCTAAATATTGGCACTTGTTAGTTTTTATTCTGAATTAAAAGATTAATTAAAATTATTTTTAAAAGTTTAGTCTTGAAGTAAACTAGTTACCTTCTATTAATAGCATTGTGGAGAATACACCCAGAATTTTGAAGATTCCCCTTTTCCTTTTGTTTTGTATCTTCTCACATTTATTCCTTATTGTTTGCCCTGAGCAAGCTGTGATGAATCTCTAGGGTTAAATAAAAGTTGCATTGAAGCTCTGCTTTCATAATTTTCAATGGAAGCTAAATATGATACCAGAATGTGGGATTTAAAATTAGGCAGAGGTAGTCATTTTTAGATTGCAGACATAAGTTAGGGTTTTATTCTTTCATTACTAGGCTTTAAGAGGTGAAGCCTGTTAGGGAAAAATAAATAAAAAGCTTTCTCTGAGTGATGTGAGGAAAGAAAACAAGTCTGTCTGAGTGTAAAGATAAGCTATCTCAAGAACAGAGAACTGACTTTTTATTTATATGACTTTTTAAACCTGTCTTTATTATTTCCTTAAATAAATAACTCAAGATGGTAAACATACTTAATACTTCTTCCTCCTATTTTCCCCACAATAACCCTGTGAGGTGGGTTAGACTGAGAAAAAGCGATCAGCCAAGTCACCCAGCCAGCTTTCATGCCTAAGCCAGGACTAGCAGTAGAAATAGAATTTAGACTTATATAACACTTCAGTCCTCTCTAAGCAGTTTTACAGAGCCAGTATATTGTTTCTCCTCAATAATCTGGGTTCTTATTTTACCAACCCCAGAAGGATGGAAATCTGAGACAACCTTGGGTCATTCAGAATCAAACTCCTGGAGTAAGGAGTAAGTTAGCCTGCAGTGCTGCATTCTAACTACCACTAGAACTCACAGCCCCTGGTTTAAAGCCTGATGCCTTAACCGCTAAACCAAATTAAGTTAAAAGCTATGAAGTCAGTGTCAGCATTGCGAGTAATGCGCCCATTGAAAGCAGAACTCCAAGGCAGGTAGATTCATCAAAGAACGTTTATTGAATATATCATATCGGCACAGCTAGTGAAAACCAAGTCCCACAATTTTCACCTAATTAAAAGAGTGAAAATCCCCCCTCCCAGATGTCACTGGTCACATTGCCCAATGAATATAGTTGGCAGGCTGCTTGGTCACTCCTCTTCTCCTTCAGTAGCCATCTGTTACAATGACCTTGGTTCCCACAGCAAAACTTTTTGTTTTGGAGGTTAGCTGGGCTATTTACTTCCCCCTCCCTTCCCCCTCTCAGGCTTCCTGGCAAATATGAGGCAGCACAAAATGGCTTCAGCCAGGTTCACTTCAGAGGTGACTGTCAGGTTATCTGTGCAGTGTACTTATGTTTTTGATTTCAATCTCTTTTTTCTTACATTTTAAAAGCCATAACATGAAAATGTGCAATGGAGGCATAACAATGAAAAAGTCCTATTTAAAAGAATCCACTTCCATGTCATTGACATATACTTCATTAATAAATCTTTGTCTATATAAAATTAATTCATTGATGGATTTGTTTTCTTTTGTGAGAACTTTTTAGAGACTTCCATTTGAAATGAAATTTATTCTGATGATTCAAAATTTTAGACTTCATAGAGACAGGTGAACATTGCTTTGGCCCTGTACAAACAATGGGGTTTTGACTGCCATCTGCTCTTTTATGGACACCTTCTTCCCCCTTCCCCCACACATAAATATTATAACCTTTTCCACATAAATAAATGACCCAGAAATAATTTTAAGGGGGGAATAATAGAAAAGGGAGGCAATTGGCAGCTGATCAAAAAAACAAAGAAGGAAAAGAACAAGGAATGTCTAATGTATCTTAAACAAACAGACAGATAAAAAGAGTCTGGTGATATCCTAAATACACTTTTTGTAGAGTATTTAGAGAGTATTTATTTAGAGATTTAGAGAGTATTTAAATATCTAAATACTCTTCTGTAGAGAAAAAGTTTGGTCCTTGTACCTCTATAGAAAGATGCAGTGTAATATCCTATAATATCTATTTGTAAACCACTAAATAACTTTTAATTGTCCACGATCAACTTGTCCTCTAAATTAACTGGAGAAAAAGCACGATAACCATTTAACGGTCATTCCCCATTCCTGAGTTAAAATATTATCTAGCCATCCTTGAATTAGCGGAATCAATTTCTGCATAAAATTTCCACTGCCTGTCCCTATTCTGCCTCCATGGTGGATGTCCTGAGTCACTGCTAAATTGTGTAGTCCTGATTTATGAGTCTGCCAGTTGTTACCAGCAAGATAATCGATTTTCCTCTCTGCTTTTTTGCCACCATGGAAAATTTCCACCAATCAGTGCTCTGCAGAAGGATGGTGTTATGTCCCTGGAACTTAAAGAAGTTCCCACCCAGGTCCGTCCGCGCTGCGGGGGCGGTTGCCCTCTCCCATTGGTTGGTTCTCCCCAGCAGCCAGCTATAAAAGCAGGCTGCGGGGTCCAACCAGCTGCTGATCGCTGCGAGCCAGTTCCAGGCTTGGCAAGCACGTTCAGTCCTTTATTATTCTAATAAAGTATTTGTTGCATCCATGCCCTGGTTCAGCCTCTCATTACTCGAACTTAACAGATGGGGTGGCCCAATTCAGAGCACTCTGATTTGTTTGCTCTCCTTCCACACCTTATTTGGGTAACTTGCAAAAATGTGAAAAGAAATAAACGCATTGAGAAGATAACTGAAACAACCCGAGAAAGAAAGGAGGAAGGCCAAGTTCTGGGCAACTCATCTTTTCCAAGAAATGGAAAAGTGATTGAATCTGACAATGTCAGAGAAACTGACTTATAAACACCTAGGTCAGCATACTTCCAGTGGAGGTATGCTACCATTTGGACTGATTGGGCCGAACTGGTAGTAAAAAAAGCCTCTCACGATCAGCTGAGAGAAGGGAAAAAAGCCTCTGACAAGGAAAAAGAAGAGAAAAACACAGGATCGGCCCTCCCACCCAGTCCTGCACTTTTCTCTTTATCTTCTCAGCTGATTGGCACTGCAGGCTTCAGCTGGTGTGGGGAAAGCTGTGTGCACATGTTAGGTACGTGTGTATGTCAGGTGCATGCACATACGCGTACAATCACCAAACTGGTAGTGGAACAAGTAGGATCCCATTGCTTCATCCTTCATTATTTTTTAGATACTACAGCAAGGAATGATATAGCTGCTTGTTTAAAAATAAAATTAACTTTCAGGGCACATTAAAGTGGAATATAAAAAAGTATCCCTTTTTGGCACTCTGATTATTGCAGAATTCTATTTGATGTTGTTAAGATTTATTTCTAACAAGTTAAGACAGAACTTTCTGATGTAGGATTAGCCAGTTTTTAAAAAGCAGATAGGAAACACGATCGTGTTGATGTAAGTTCTATCTTTAGTAAACAAAGTCTAAACTGATCTTTTGGGACAAATGTCAGCCACTTATTTCCAAAATAAAATTTAATGAATTATGCATCTCCTGTACAAATAAACTCAGTTTTGCAACAATTTCAATTGGCTTCAATTCCCACTATGGCAACATAGACTTCTTGGATAACATTCTGAACAATTCAAATATGGTTTCAGCTTCTCTAGGGTAGGTCTGGTTAATTTTATCAAAAATCCCACTCTCCAACTGATGGCTGTGGTTGAGGAGAGAGAAATGGAGCAAGGCGGCCTAAATAGACACAAAAATTACCTTATGAAAGGGAACTAAAATTAGGCAGTTACAGTTGTCACCATATGCATCCTTATAAATTCCAGAGCAACTGCAAATATTTTGCATGAAACAAAGCTCATAATATAGAGGCAAAGCAGAAATATGGCTTTGATTTGCTTCTGGGTGTTTTATTACCCTGCCTTGAGCATTGTAAAACAAATTGAACATCTGCAAGCAAGCCTGAGCATGATGTGACACTGTGGCTCCATTGGTTAAAATCCTGAAAAAGCCTGTTGCTTTCCTGACACTCATTATGAGAGCTATAGCATGGCACTAAAAGGAAACAGTTTCCTGTTGAATGAATATTATTATTTATTATCGTTTTACTGTTTTATATTCTCTTGTAGGTGGAGCCCACAAATGTTTACTGGTGATTCATTAAAATAAGTGGCAAGAAAAGATAGCTTTTATTTCTCCATGGAAGGAAGATGCTAAATGCAGCAGGAGGTATATGCTTGTCATTGTCAAACAGAATCAATTTACAGATTGTCCCCAAGATTGTCAAGTATGTTCTTTATTCCTGGATTGTATTTTCTCCTTAAGATTCTTTGCAATTTAAATATCCTCCTAATCCTTAGAAGCAATGCTTGTTGGAAACCATGGACAATTAGACTCTATGAATCCAGGGACAGAAAAGAAGCCTAATGTCAAAACTCACATGTCTACAATTTGTGTTACTGAAATTTGGCAACAAAAGTATAGCAATTTCAACAGTATTTTTGTTTTACCATCTGTAGCAAAATTTACAATGGACTATCTTATGACATCCTCCTCCCTAAAAAAATGGTAAAAAAAACAGAGTAGAGCATATATGCATTAAATCAACTCATAACCAGCTGCATTACCACACTTAGAGTGCATCGTGAAATGGTTCCAGGTCAGACTGGAGAGTTCAGTCCAGGGAAGACCCAACCAGGCTGTTCTGAGTTCTTACTATTTGACATTTTAATTAATGATGTCAAATAAAAGGATTGAAGGAATGATTATCTAGTTTGCAGATTACGCAGAAGCAGGAGATGAATTTAATTCTCCAATCTTGGACAATTAGATAGATAGAATTCTTTATTGGCCAAGGTACAACACTTAATAATAGTCATAGGGTACAAGAAGCAATCAAATCATACTAGGAAATAGTCAATATAAATCGTAAGGATACAAGTGACAAAGTTACAGTCATACAGTCACAAGTGGGAGGGGATGGGCAATAAGGAGTGATGAGAAGATTAATAGTAATATTAATGCAGACTTTGTAAATAGTTGAACAGTGTTGAGGGAATTATTTGTTTAGCAGAGTGGTGGCATTTGGCAAAAAACTGTTCTTGTGTCTAGTTATTCTGGTGTGCAGTGCTCCATAGCGCAATTTTGAGGGTAGGAGTTGAAACAGTTTATGTTTGGGATATGAGGGGTCTGTAAATATTTTCACAGCCCTCTTTTTGACTCATGCAGTATACAGGTCCTCAATTGAAGACAGGGTGGTAGTAATTGTTTTTTTTCTTCAGTCCTAATTACTCTCTGGAGTCTGTGTCTATCTTGTTGGGTTGCAGAACCAAACCAAACAGTTATAGAGGTGCAGATGACAGACTCAGTAATTCCTCTATAGAATGTATCAGCAGCTTCTTGGGCAGTTTGAGCTTTCTGAGTTGGTGCAGAAAGAAATTCTTTGTTGTGCTTTGCTTTTTTTAATGTTTTTGATGTTAGGTCTCCATTTTAGGTCTTGTGATATGATAGAACCAAGAAATTTGAAGGTCTCTACTGTTGATACTGTGCTGTCTAGTATTGTAAGAGGTGGTAGTATGGGAAAGTTTTAACCAAGGTGAATAAGATTAAATTTAATATTCTGGGGAGAGTACATGAAAAACACAAGTATGGATGGGGGAGATCTAACTCAATAGTATTACATGTGAAATAAATCTGGGTATCCTAGTATTTCACAAGTTGAGCATGAGCCAACAATGAGATGGTTGCTCCCAAAACTGCAAACATTGCCTTGAGGGGTATTAACAAGCATACACAGATAAAGGGAAATAATCATCCCACTCTATCCTGCCTTGATCAAGCACCAGTTGGAATACAATTACTAAAACAGTAAGAGAACGAAGTTCTATGAAGAATGATAAGAGCATATTTAGACTGCATAATAAGGGACCCTGCTCAAACTATGGGAGATACAAAAACAGCCTTCATATACCTATAGGATTGTCCTATACAGGAGGGGCCAACTTGTTCTCTCCTGTTCCAGAGGATTAGATTTAGCACCTAATTTAAATTTGTTGAAAATATATAGATTCAGGTTCAACTCTTAGGAGGAACTTCCTGATAGGAAGTCCTGTCAACCATTGGAATGGGTTGCCTGTGGAAGTGATATATTCACCGGACATCTTCAAATAGATGCTGTAAACTATTTCAAATGTTTTAATAGAATATGAACCAAGCTGGGAACTTCTGAGATGACCAATTCTATGATGTGACTCACCTCTGCCAGAGATATTTTCTGGAAACCTCCCTATTCTTTCAAAAGAGGCTAGGTACCTCCTAATGACATCAGTGTATCACCAGGGATATCCACTCCATTTTGAAATTATATTTTTTTAAAAAAAACACATGCTGCCATCAGACCAAATAATTTGTCCAGCCTTAAGGATTCTGCTGCATCTTAAACCCATCTATTTTGCACATTTATCTAGCCCAGGATCATCTCATGTCATACCACAAATCACATGGCATGTCTGAGTTCTTATAATCCCATAACAATCACAATGATTTATATTTTCTTGGAATGACATACAATCTCCCATTAAATGAATGTGTGAAGTGGGTCAATTGGTTAAGATGGCTGTCTTTTAGTGCTATTGTACACAGAAGAAAACAATAACTTACAAAACTTTTCAAGAACTCTGAAGGTGTAAATGTAATTGTGGATAAAGAGGAAAATATGCGGGAGTAGTTGATATTAAGCCATTTGTTGAAATAAAATAAAAATACTGTGAAGTCATAGGGGGAAAAGGAAAATAAGCAATAAATCATCCTCTAGATATATTTAAAATGGACCATTTTAGAAGTCTATTAATTAATCAGCTTTGTAGAGAATAGAATGCATAGCAAATTGGTCTTTTGTGTGTGAAAATAAAACATATTTGATAAAACCATCAGGATTGTTAAGTGGCTCTTGGATAAAAATGCTGAATTTGACATTATTTTAATTTGAGTCAAAAATATACATCTACTGGGATTCCATAACACAATTAAACTGTGTCCATGCATTTGTTCAATATCTTTAGTAAGTATACCCTGGATCTCAGAAAATGCAGTCTCAGAAATCCTTATATTATGGAGATGCATTTACACTATAATATTTTGAATTCTTTCTCAACTGAAATATAAGCAGGGCTTGTTTGAAGTCAGACTCATTAGCAGATTATCCATAACATACCTGTTTTGATTGTGAAGGCGCACAGACATGCAATACACTCAAGCATCTTACCACAATTTGATGGCTTCCAGGTTTCTTGGACCACAGCTCCCATGATTTCTGAAGATTGGGGTTTATGAAAATAGGTCTAGCAAATATGGAGAGTATCAAGGGAGTGAATATCAGCTGTGGGCTAACTTCTTAGAGAAGGGGGAAAATGTGCATTTGAAAAAATGGATTAGATTTTCATTTTGTGAAATGGTGAACAGCCACTGACACAGTTGGTGATTCCAAGAGGTTGATAACCATATTCAGTCAAGAAAAATTACAACTATTCCTCCAACTTTTCTTATTGGTATAAGAAGATCAAATACAGGTAGTTCTTCAATTTATGACTACAATTGAGCCGAAAATTTCTGTTGCTAAATGAGATACTGGTTAACCGAGTTTTGCTCCATTTTATGACCTTTCTTGCTGCAGTTGTTAAGTGAATCATTACAGCTATTAAATGAGTAACACAGTTGTTAAAAGAATTTGCCTTCCCTATTTTGGGCAGTCACTAAATGAACCATTGTAAGTTGAGCACTACATGTATAGAAGAGATGAGGTCCTGGATGTGGATCTTGGTTGGTTTCATATTGAATATCTGAAGAAATTTTAATATTTCATTTTTACCAGACACTGGTAATTAGTGTTAAAGTGTTTTGGCTAAACTAATCAGCCTGTGCTCTGCATACTTTTATGCACAGTACAAGACTTGCTATGCTTTCTAATCCATCTCCTTATAACAGCCAAAAACTTTATGTCATACAGCTACTGACAAAAGTTTCACAATGATATCAAACCTTTTTGATACCATTTGTGCTTTAATTCCCCAAATGACAGTGTGATTAGAATGTCAAATGTATTTCCCAGAAACTAGCATCAAGGAAGGGGAAAATAAGTATATATGTGTAGATCATTTACTTACTGTCAAACCTGGCTCAAGGTTTGACTACTGTGCTGCAAAATAATTAATGCCAAGTTCTACAATCTACATTGAGTGGATGACAGGGGCTTCCTGACCTCCAATAAATATTTCATTGCAGGAAACAGCAAACTGACAATTAAGGCTTCTTTGCCTTGGTCCCTGTTGAGCTTGCCTTCCTTCCTTCCTTCCCTAAGACTTATAAGCACGTTCCTATTAAAAGGAATGAAAAACAGCCCAGCCACAAAAAGATCTTAAGGTCTCCTAGTGTCTCCTATCCAGTAACTAGAAAGTGGCTGGGAAGCTGACAAAAAAAGCAACAGAGGGAATAAAGACACCTCCTGCTTATGACAAAAAAGCTGTTTTTTTTGTCATTCCAGAGAATGACAAAATATTATACTAAGAGGATGATCAAAAGAAAATACATACCAGTTTCCAAAATTTCTCTCAATATTCCTATATTCTACCTTCCCAGCCAGAAATGTTAGCACCTACACACTACGAAGTTCTTCAAAAGATCAATATCATAATATATCTAATTTCCAATTAAGATTACAACTTGGTCATAAGGTAGCTTTATCTATTTTAAATAGGATGCATTTTAGAAGCAGGAAATCGTATCTCAGTCATATGTTTTCTCCAGTGAAGTAGAAATATTTTTCCCAAGGATGGCATTGTCTTAATAAAAGAGTGATAATAATTCAGTGTTCATGTTATAGATTGATGCATCTTTGAGCCACAGAAAAATGGGGCCCCAGGATTGGGGGTGATGTCATTTCCTGCCAATCAAATGACGAGGATGCAATCCTGTTGTGCAGAGCCAATCTTTGGATTCTCCAAGATTTGTTCATAATCCCTAGAGGCCTTCCTAAAGTTGGTGAAAATTGCAAATATTAATTGACATAAAAGAAAATTTAAAGTTATGGACAATAATCATACTGACTGAATTTAGTTGAATTTATGTTTTGTTTGAATTAAATTAAATCACGGTTTTGCCCTGGCTCAGATTTTGGGGAATGTAGTCCAGCCAATGCAAAGTTCAAAGATAAAGAGGATCTTGGCCTCAAACTTTTAAAGGCCTTTTAAAACCAAAGTTTATTCTTGACCTATTGAACGGTGTACGCCTTCCTTAACTGATCTCTCAGACTAAAGATATGAGCTATTATTTTATGTCATGGCCTCCACCAGCCCAGGAGGTGATGATGGATATTTCAATATATACAGTATCTTGAACCTAAAATATGTGTTGAAAGCCATGCACAGAATGAAGCTGTTGACCTTACAGTATGCAAGAACAAACCTTTCCTGCCCCAGATTCTCAAGCTTCTACAGATTTATTGACAAAGAAGAAACCATGGAAACAAGCAATGTACAAGGAAGGTGAGACAGTAATATCCTCTTGATTTCAGACTTCTACTCCTTATTCTAAGCACCCAGTAGGTAAAAATAAGATTGACAGAACTGGAGAAGATGAACTGGATAAATTCTTTGGCTAGAAAACTTTGGGGAGAGGAATTAAGATTCAAGTAAGCTGACCTCTTGCCCATTGACATCTTTCCCTACAGCAGCAGTGGGCAGGTTGGCAAATGACACCTGAGAAGCAAAATGGATTCTCAGGACTGTGATTAGATGTCAAACTGTCAAAAGGATTGAAGTGCAACACAGAAAAATAGCCAAATGGACAGGGCAGTGGGACAAAATTTTCAGATGGAGATAATTTTCCATTCAAGTAGAGCTGAATGTTTCAGTTTAAATCAGCCAGTATCTATATGACATTGTGCACTCAAATATTAGAACATTCTGTGAAAATTTCCACTAGTAATCCTACCAACAATAAATCTAACACAATACATAAGTAATTTAAAACCCCTATCTTCTATTAAAGATCTCTCTTTTACACACAAACACACAGAGAAAGATCCCAGTGGATACATTTGTTGTATTGGTTTCTCTGTCTAAATTTAGTACTTTAACAGACATTGTTGTTTTTTGCATCTGGGAAAGTTTCAAAATGACTGGTAGGTCACTCTGAATTATACAACCATGTGTGCCATGACAGATTCCATTTTGGCAGCTTGTACTCATTTCCCAAATGTGCAGAAATTCATGATGGATTTCATTGACTTCAACACTAGGGGAAGTAATTTACTGCCCTCCTCAGATCAGTAGCAAAGAATGTTTTAGACAGGGTTTGGCAGTCCATAACAATGGAATTATGTAGCTGCAACTCTTGGGCCCCCAGAATTGTACAACTGAAATTGAATCAATCATGCTGAATTGTGGTGGCAGCATTTTTCATATTTAAATATTACAAAGTAAGAACTAGATCTATTAAGTCTCTGATAAACCCAGCAAACTTGGTCCACCTTTTTAATTCATGTTTCGTAATATGGATAAATTCTGGGAAGGTGCATCCATAGCTGATATTACTGTCTTGTTGCAAAGCCTCCAATCACTAATCAGAATGAAAGACAGGATAAAGACTCTGGCCTCAGGAAAAATGACAGACCATTTTCCGCTGCTATTTCATATGAAGGTCTTGTAAAGATGGACACACCTGACCTTTTGATGTTCTACAGAAAATCTGGGCAGAGAAGTTGTGTAGTGTATTCAAATAGAGACTTCTAAGACTGGCCAGACCTAAATCGGATGCTGAGAAACCATTACGCGCCGGCTGTATCCAGCCTCATTAGAAGGCACGAGTTCTACATGCACGAGCAACTTGAGGGTGAGAGTATTGGAGACTTCGTAGCCGCATTGAGGGACATTGGGGGGGGGGGGGGCTTGCAAATTCCTCAACATGGATGAAGCCATGAGGGATCGCATATTCCTTGGACTAAGAGACGCAACCCTACAAAGCAAACTGCTAAACCGACCCAACATCACCGCAAACGAAGCCATTGCTGAAGCAACTGCTGCTGAAGCCACAAAGAAATCTGCAGCAAAAATGAAGCAGATGAGTACGACGAACAGTCCATGCCCGAATAAAGAAAAGAAAACAGAGGGAGCCCAAAAGCATGCTGTCACAACCTCCCACTGCGAGGACATCGAATTATCAACCGATTCAGAAGACAAGGACGAGGAGGTAAACAGACTCTACTCAGACTCCACATTCACAGCAGGCTCAAAACTTCCATCTTCAGATGCATCAGATTCAAAACTCCTAGCAGGCTCAATCCTTCCAGTCACAACAGGGAAGCCTTGGCAGCCATCTTGGGGGTGAAACGTTTCCACGAATACCTATATGGTAGGACATTTTCTTTAATTACTGACCACAAACTGCTATTAGGAGTCCTAGCCAGAGACAGGGCCACCCCCGATATCCTCTCCCCAAGGATGACTAGATGGCCAGAATTTCTGGCAGCTTACAATTACAAACTTATTTATCACCCAGGGAAAGCCATATCCCACGCAGACGCGTTAAGCCGCACACCACACCCAGGTCACAGTGATGATCCAGCTCCCACTACACAGACCCTACAAATTGAGACCATCCCAAATTGGCCCATCACTGCATTGGACATCGCAAGGGAAATGGTGAAAGATGCACTGATGGCCTGAATATTGAACTGGGTGGGACGGGGTTGGCCGGAAAACATAAAAACAGAGACTTTTAAACCTTTTAAAAACTGGCAAACTGAATTATCAATTGAAAAAGGGTGCATTTTGTGGGGAGACCGGGTGGTTGTTCCTAAAAAAATTACAAGAAGTGCTAAACATGTTACACGAAGGATACCCCGGCATGGTAAAGATGAAGTCCCTGGCCAGAAGCTATGTTTGGTGGCCAGGATTAGATAAAGACATTGAAACCTGGGTTAAAACATGTAACAAATGCCAATCATCCAGACCCACCCCCCCTCCAGCACCGGTCCTTGACTGGGAGACACCCAGAGGCCTCTGGTCAAGAATCCATATGGACTTCACTGGCCCCAAAAAAGGATATACGTACCTAATCATCGTGGATGCCTATTCCAACTGGTTGGAAGTCATTATCATGAATTCAACAATGACAGAAGCCGTCACCAAACAACTTAAAAAACTTTTTGCCACCCACAGTCTACCAGATGTAGTAGTATCGGACAATGGGCCGCAGTTTACAGCCTTGGCTTTTGAACAATTCCTAGCGGAACATGGAATACGACACGCTTTGACAGCGCCAGTACATCCGGCTGTGAATGGCAGAGCAGAACGCATGGTTCGTTACACGAAAGAAGCATTGGAAAAGCTTGACGGAAACGATATGCAAGAAAAAATCAACACCATGCTCACTATCCAACACATAACACCATGCACAGCCACAAACAAGAGCCCAGCTGAATTGCTGATGGGAAGAAAGTTGTGTTCCTACTTGGACAGACTGCACCCCACTTACAACCCTGAAAAGCCACCAGACTCTTCCAGTAAGTACCGCTCTTTCCTACTAGGTGATTTAGTATATGCAAAAAACCTTACCGGAGAACCATTGTGGTTACCGGCAACAATCACACAAATCATGGGCCTTCATTCCTACTGACTAGAAACAGCTGACAGCAGATCGTGGAAATGACACATCGACCAACTACGGTCACGACACATCGAACGAGACACTGACGTTCCCCGGAGCACAGAACAAACATTTTCCCAAACACCCCCTGACGATAATAAAAAATCCGGGGGGGGGGAACCATTTAATATAAAAGAATATGAAAATTATCCAGTTACAAAGCACCAACCGGAAACAGAGGACCCAGAAAAAAATAAAACTCACTTACCATTAGAAGACTTCGAGAAAAAAGAACTTCAGAGAAGAAGCAGCCCAGCCGATGCTACCTGCCCGCACACAATGTGAGGAGACCACTCCACCCAGCCAACAAACCCAGGGCGCAGCGAGAGCCCAATCAACCCAACAAGGCATGGCGAGAGCAGCATGGCTGAGGTGCCCTTCCAGGAGGTTCCATGGAGAAGACTGGGAAGGACAGCAGGCCTGTCCGAACCGGTGGAGATCAACACAGGAACTGAACTGCGCAGGTCAACTAGGACTCACAAGAGCCCCACCTACCTGCACGATTACATCATGTAACATTGGAGCAAACCAAGAGGGGAGGGGTGTAGTGTATTCAAACAGAGACTTCTAAGACTACATTCCTATTGGTTAGTTAATGCAATGAAACGATTGGTTAATAACGACAGTTACTGATTGGCCGCCTAAAGTGGAGGGAAGTTTAAATAAATGCCATTGGTTGCGAGCCGCGAGCAGCCGCTATAAAAATGGCTGCCGTGGCTCGACTTCAGTTGAAGTTACTGGTTTACTAATAAAGAGCTGAATCCAACTCCGGTCTTCAAGTCTCTTTTATCTGACAATAGAACAAGTTGGATGGGCAAGTCTGAATTTCCCCAGAGAAAAATGATTACCATCAAAAACAACAGTTTCTTAATGGTGAAAATAGCACTATTGTTGAAAAAGCTGGAAATTCAAAGTGACTGCAGACTGATGGAGGGATGGTAATACAGAGTAAGATGAGATATGCAACTACTGGACATCCTGCAGCTGAATTGGTGTAATAGTACCATGCTTCATTTCTAAGAACTTTACCAACTTTTTCTTCCCCTTTAGAACAAATTTGAAAACCAGCTTCCTTTCTGAGAAATTGAATAATAAGTGGTAGGAAAATAAATATAAATAACTTTCTGTGCACCGTAATTAGTCTAGTTTGGCAAGGGAGCAGATAGCTAATACTTCCAAGCTGTCTGGCTGCTTGCAATCTCTTGCAAGGGTCATGCTTACTGTCCCTGAAAAAGCAAGTATCCTCCAGTGATGGAGGATGTTTATCTGCCTATAGTATGAAAGAAACAGCACTTTTTCATAGCCTTTATGGGTGGGCAGCTTGAAAAAGGCTGGGTTCAAAGTCTACAGATTTGTGAAAATGCAATGCTTCCTGCTTTTTTGCTGGTATTTTGGGTTCCTTGATATGTTCACCAGGATTTTTTTTTATTTTGTTTTATTTATTTTATTTATTTGTCAAAAGCTTACAGTACAACAGAAACAAGAATAAACATAAATTTAAATACAAGAAATAGGAACTAATAATTGGGGACAATAGGACAGGGACAGTAGGCATGATTGTGCGCTTATGCATGCCCTTACAGACCTCTTAGAAATGGGGCGAGGTCAATAGAGGTTAGTTTGAGGGTAAAGGAATCGGGGTTTGAGCAGGTGACAACAGAATCAGGTAGTGAGTTCCAGACATTGACCACTCTGTTCCTGAAATTGTACTTCCTGCAATCAAGTTTGGAGTTGTTTACATTAAGTTTATATCTGTTGTGTGCTCTTGTATTGTTGTGGTTGAAGCTGAAGTAGTCATTGACTGGTAGGACATTGTAGTAGATAATTTTGTGTGCTATGCTTAATCTAACCATAGGCGGCATAGTTCAAGGTTGTCCAAGCCCAAAATCTCAAGCCTGATGATATAGGGTATTCTGTTGCGAGCAGAGGAGTGTAGTACTCTTCTCATGAAATACTTCTGGACTCTCTCAATTGTATTAATGTCTGATATGCAGCGCGGATTCCAGACAGCAGAGCTGAATTTTTGAATGCCCTAGTTTGCAAATCAGTATTACCAGAGGAGAAGTTTCATAAAATTAAATTTATGAAAGCCTTTTTTGGCAATAATGTTGCAATGAGCTTTGGCGCTTAGGTCATTTGATATGAGAACTCCAAGGCTCTTGACAAAGTGAGGTACTTCAACAAGGTCATATCTGCCTAGTTTATATTTGGTATATAGATTTTTTTTTTACCAATGTATAGGACAGAGCATTTGTTGGTAGAGATTTAGAGTTGCCAATTGTTAGACCATTCAGACACATAATCAATCTTTTTGAAGGATGGAAGCAT
The DNA here is from genome assembly GCF_049901715.1 of Pseudonaja textilis. Lineage (NCBI taxonomy): Eukaryota > Metazoa > Chordata > Lepidosauria > Squamata > Elapidae > Pseudonaja > Pseudonaja textilis. The sequence continues at coordinate 59,082,032 of NC_141990.1, read as the reverse complement.
TGACGGTGGTGTTGAATAGTTTTACATCATCAGCGAAGAGGACGCAGTTGCTAATAAGGTGATCACAAAGGTCATTTATATAGAGTGATTTATATTTATATAAATTTATATAGCCTGAGGCCAGAGAAAAAGAAATCCAGTGCCATTACTTGGGCCATCAATACCAACTGCATTAAAATGCATCTCTATTTGTCATCCAATTGAAATAGTAATGGATATTATTCTATTTGCAGTAGGATGCATGATATTAGATGACAAGTATCTAATGGGAGAGGTCATCTGGAAGTCTGTCTTTCCTATTTGCCAATATAGCAAGTCTGTTTTACCCATATGTTCCTTTGTGAATTGCCCCACTTAAAGGGGTAAGGAAAATATCAAAGGAACTCATTTTACTGCCTCTTTTCATGAAATATGAAATGGTTTATGAAATGGACCCCCAATACTACCTCTCCATTTAACAGCAGCAGTAACTAAATTCATTAATAAAAGAATATTTGTACCTCAGAGTTGACATGAAGGGGTCCTTGGTGAGGTTTTTTTCTTGCAGACATTTCATTTCATTTCAAAGTAGGTAACATCATCAGTGCTAGGAAGGAATGCTGTTTGCTGTCAGTTTATATTCTAGTGGCTTGTCTCAGTGTTGGCAGGGGTGGTTTTAGAGATTCTTGATGGCTGTTTGCTGTTGGTTTCTTTGACAGTTTCTTGACTGGGGTATTGTTTATTTGATTGCTGCCTGGCACTCTGACAAATAAGCCATCAACAGACACATGGACAGTAAGTAACAACATCAATAGACTATGCAAAAGATACTATCACCCTGCACAAAAGGGAACAAAAAAGGGAGCACCTCTAGCAATCAGCCCCTAGATCAGCATAGATTAACTTCAAGGTTAACATCAGACCAACAATCAAGTAAATAATACCCCAAACAAGAAACTGCCAAGGAAACCAGCAGCAAACAGCCCATTCAAATAATCTCTAAGACTGCCCCTACCAACACTGACTAGAATATAAACTGATACCAAACAGCACTCCTTACTAGCACTGATGATATTACCTAGTTTAGGTAATGAAATGTCTGCAAGAAAACAAGCAAACTCAGACAACACCAAGAACTAAGTTCATTTCCAGTCAAGCTCCTTTGAGTTGAGCTCAACTCTAGGATACTTCATAGACCAGAGTTCCCCAACCTTTCTGGCTTTGTAGATCAGCAGGGTGGGAGGGGGAATGGTTTGGTGTGAGTTATGGGCAAGCAGGCACATGGGTGCTCACAGCTCCATTTGCACAACAATGGGCAAGCGCACGTGCTACTCATGCAAATGGAGTGTGTGCACATGAGCTTGCCTGCTACTTGTGCAAGTGGGGATGTGTGTACACACATGCATGCTTAGCTGCGATGTTCATGGCTCATTCCAAAGGGCCCAAGGCCTGGTAGTGGCCCACAGCCCAGGGGTTAGGGACCCCTGCCATAAACAAGTCCCTACATTTTTCTTGGCAGCAGTAAAAAATGATTTGCTATTGCCTGTTTTTCTGTACCCCATGCCCAGTGGTGGGATTCAAATAATTTAACAACCTGTTCTCTGCCCTAATGATTTCTTTCAACAACCAGTTCACAAAACTGCTCAGAAAGTTAACAACGGGTTCTCCTGAACTGGTGCGAACTGGCTGAATACTGAAGACATTGCCACTGTAACTGAGGTCATCCAGCTTTCTGTGCTCAATCTCTTCTCCATATCTTTTTCCTCTTCCTAATTTTTTGGCAATACAATTGCTTCTCTTCTTGCTTTCAGTTGTTTTGTCTACAGCTTCCCTGTGCTTCGTAAGATAATTTTAGCATGTTAGGTCCACCATTTGTCTGAAATGGTATCTCCTGCTTGGACTAGATGACCTCAAAGGTCTCTTTGTATTCTGCTATTCTGTTAAATGCTAAACTCAAAAGTTCAAAGGCACAATATGTTGTGCCCAAAGAGATATATACCACATTATGTCTTAATGTTGTAACCACTGTTTCAAAGTAGTATAACTTTGTAATGTAATTGATAACATCACTAACAACTCCATAAGAACTCTCCTCTAACCATTTCCTAGTAAAATAGGAAAGATTGTCACTAGTCAGGATAAACCTCCCTTATCAATTCACCTGGTGAGCTGTTATCTTTCTATGAAGGTATTTCCCCTTCAAGTCCATCCCTTGAAAGAATACAGCAAGTGTTTTGGATCTTTCTGTGTAAAACCATCAATAAACTACCATTGTGAACTGAAATGCAAAGGCTTGTAGAACCATGCAAACTTACATATGAGGGAGGTTTAATGAGTTTCAAAAAGCAGTACAGTCAAATATTTAGATATATTGAGAAAAGAGAAATAGAGAAAAAAATAAGGGAGGATAGGAATCGCTACTCAGAATGTAAAATAAAATCAATATATAGTCTAACTAAATAAATTACTTCTTACATGCTTTACAAAGATATTGGGTTTCAGCACCTGTTCAAAGTTCTTTGAAGAAAGGATGTTTTGAAAGATGACTGACTGTTCTCTTACCTAGGGAGGCAAATATTCTTTCCATGATATCATGGTCTAACTAAGCTAATCAGAGAATTAACTAACTTCCTAATGAACCTATAATTGAGCAATAAAGGTACACTCTATTTTTAGCAGCTAGGACATTGTGTAAAAATATTTTTGAGAAGATAATAAAATCATAACAAGAACAAGAACAATAATAATAATAATAGAAAAAAGCAAAATACAAAGACTTGTAAATACTGTAGAAATAGAATGTCTGTGGCCAAAGAAAACAAAGATAGTACCAATAATAATAGGTGTCTGGGATCCAATCCCAAAACATTTGAAGCTATTGGCATTGATAAAATCATCCCCAGTCAATTGCAAAAGGCAGTTTTATTTGGAACAGCTTTATTGTACATCCTGTGATGATACCTTTAACACCATCAAATAACACCTGCTTATTCCAGACAAAATGCCAAATCCAGTCTAAAATCTGGTTGACTATTCAATCAGCCACAATAATACTAATAATTCCCCTCCATGGATCCTCTCCTGTGGTGCTTTGATGGCGTTAAGATGGCATTGGCAGTAGTGTATACTATCAGAACAGTCACCGACAGGTCTTAGCAGAAGAGATAGAATAAGTGTATTTGTCAATCAATTTACTATGTTGAGAAAACAGAAAAAGAGTCATATACTGGGTCAACAAGTGGGCAATCAGGCAACCTTAGCCATGTATTATTGGAAGAACATATAACCTTCTACAATGCAATAACAAATCTGGGACTAGCACAACTAGTAACCAACAACACTAGACTAAACAACTGCCTCGATCTCATCTTCTGCAATAGTTTGAATTCAATTTATGGAATACAAATTAAAGAACCCTTTTCCAACAGTGACCACAACATGATTAACTTTTGTCTCAACATACATCCACACAAAAATCATCACAACGCCAGAATCCCCAATTATAACTTCAAAAAAGGCAACTATGATCTTATAAACAACAATCTCTCATCCCTTGATTGGCAATTTCTATTCACTGGATGCAATACTGTAGAAGACCATTACATATTTTTACTTGAAGTCAAAAGAGTCATCAAACTATATGTACCATTAACAACGCCCAAAACCAGAAAACACAAATTACCCATAACAATAAGGAAGCTTCAATCCAAAAAGAAATCACTTTGGCAGAAAAACAAATCTGGTCACTGCCAACTTCAAAAATTTATGCCACCAGATAAAGACTGAATGCACCAATTATCACATTAAACAAGAAGAAAACCTAAGCACCAATTCCACCTGCACTTTCTACAATTTTGTAAACAACAAACTAAAAGACTCAAGGTCCATCCCACCCCTGAAAGGACCTAATGGTAAAGACTGCAATGATGACACTATTAAAGCCAACCTCTTTAACACATTCTTTGGCTCAGTATTTGTAAACAACAATGGATCAAGCCCAGTATTTCCTAGTCAAACCACAGACAACTACAATGATCTAATACATATCAATTTTACAGAAGGCATTGTTGAAAAAGCACTGCACAATCTAAAACCATCCCTATCTATTGGACCAGACAGAATATGTGCCTACTTCTTAAAAAAGCTATCCACTGCCATAGCTGAACCTCTAAGCATAATCTTTGAAAAACCTTTCAGGACACCTCCTTGTCAATACTATGATCACAAGACATGGTCATCCCCATCTTCAAAAAGGGAGACCCCAGCCTAGTTGAAAATTACAGACCAACCTCTTTATGCTGCATCATCTGTAAATCATGGAATCAATTATTAACCAATCCATCATCCTCCACTTAGAAACACACAACCTACTCTCTAATAAACCATTTGGTTTCAGGAAAAAAATATCATGTAATCTGCAGCTCTTACACTGCAAAAACATATGGACTACACAACTCGATCAGGGCAAAGCAATAGACGCAATCTACATAGACTTCTGTAAAGCCTTTGATTCAGTGGTACATGACAAACTACTCCTAAAACTAAAACTTTACGGTATCTCTGGACACCTGCATAACTGAATAGAAGCATTCCTGTCAAACAGACAACAAATGGTCAAAATTGGGAGCATCCTATCAAATTCTGTACCTGTCAATAGTGGTGTCCCCCAAGGCAGTGTTCTAGGACCAACTCTTTTCATACTCTACATAAATGACCTCTGTGATCATATCAAGAGCAACTGCATTCTCTTCGCTGATGATGTAAAGCTATTCAACACCACACACAATACTGCTACCCTCCAAAAAGACCTTGACTATATATCAGAATGGTCAAACAAATGGCAACTTCAAATCTCAACGAATAAATGCTCTGCCCTACATATTGGCAAAAAAAAATCAGAAAATAAAATACAGGCTGAATAGTCAAGACCTTGTTGATGATCCAAACTCTGTCAAGGATCTTGGCGTACTCATCTCTAATGATCTAAGTTCTAGAGCCCACTGTAACTACATAGCCAAAAAGGCATTAAGAGTTGTTAACCTCATCTTACATAACTTTTTCTCTGGTAATATTACACTACTAAATAGAGCATACAAAACATTTGCTAGACCAATACTTGAATACAGCTCATCAGTCTGGAACCCACATTACGTATCTGATATTAACACAGTTGAGAAAGTCCAGAAATATTTCACAAGAAGAGTTCTCCACTCCTCTACTCGTTGCAGAATACCTTATGCCACTAAATTCGAAATTCTAGACCTAGAAAACTTCAAACTCTGCCGCCTTCAGTCAGATCTAAGTATAGTATATAAATCATACACTGCAATGTCCTACCTGTTAATGAATACTTCAGCTTCAACCATAACAACACAAGAGCACACATTAGATAAAAACTCAAGGTTAAGCGCACCAAACTTGATTGCAGGAAATACAACTTCAGCAACAGAGTGGTCAATGTCTGGCATACTCTACCTGACTCTGTGGTTTCTTCCCCAAACCCCCAAAACTTTAACCTTAGACTGTCTACTATTGACCTCATCCCTTTCCTAAGAGGTCTGCAGGGGGCGTATATAAGTGCACTAATGTGCCTACCATCCCTGTCCTATTGTTTCTTTTATTTTTTATTTTTCTTATGTGTATCCATGTATTCATAACTATGTTTTTACTTATACCTATTATCTTGTAAGCAATTGACAAAAATAAATAAATAAAATAAATAAAGAACGACAACCACAGACAAGGACAAATGTATATTATGTTTGAAAATTGTGCCATTATGGTATAATAAATGTGAACCAAAAATGTAGGGTTATTTGAAGCAAATGTTTGAACTGTGAAAAGGAATTTGTCCAGACTCAAATATCATTGAACAATTAGCAAACCAAAGGAGATTTATCACTGAAATAAAATATTCAGAGAGGCAGAACTGGAAGAGAGTTAGAAAAATTGTGAAAATGGAAGACCCAAAAACAAAAGTAGAACAACAGAAGAAAGGTAACAGTTGAAAATTCAGAAGAATCAATTAATGTGAACTACATAAATGATAACTTAAAGGAAATAATAACAACAGAACCAGTAGCAGCCAGCACTGAAACAACCTAGAAATGGATATCCTGGCAAGGACATGTAAAAGACAAAATTATAGTGTATGTTGAATTACCAGTAGTAAGGTAAAAATTGCCAGCACTGAAAGTAATACCCCCAAAAGACTTGAAACCTATAAGGAAAGATGTGCTTAAGATGTTGCAATGATTAAAATAATGTGTATCAAAAAGACTAATCAGCTTGACCAATCAGCTATAGTGCAGCAGTGGTGGTCAAAGAAGAACTGGGTATCAAAATTAGAAAATCAAATGCAAAATCATATTCACTCTCAAAAGTGGATGGTCAGACTGGATGCCCAAGTAAAGAAATTAAGATCAGATGCAAGTAATTTAAAAACATGAAAGAGCAAACATTGAAAACTGTGAGGATCAAAACAAGCCTAATAAAAAAATTATTGGTTTAGCAACAGAACAAGTGAAGAAGCTTTGGAAATCATAAAGCAACAAATAATAGCAATAGCTGGGAAAATTGAATTTTGTGAGGCATGAATCACCCAATTTAAGAAAAATCAGCTATTTTAATCAAGGAACAATTCCACCGAAATATAAAAAGCAATATAAATTCTGCAAATGAAAAACCAAACCAAAAGGAAACAATCCAGTTTGGAAAGATCAATGAGAAATTTTAAAAAGACTATAATAAAAAATGCTGCATAAAAGAACCTGAAGATGAAATGAGTAAAAATCAACTGAAAGAACAAATAATAGAAGTATGCTTAAAAGAAATTGTTAAAAACGGAGTCAAAACAATTAAAAACTGGACATCTCCTACAAATGATCAATTGCATGGCTTTCAGCTTAAATATCTGACTAGTTTGATTATAGTTTAACCGCTTAATGAATCATTGCATACTACTGATAATTTAACATGAGCAACTTGTTAATAAAGAGCAAAACTTATTTCATTCAAAAAAGACTCAGTGAAAGGAGCAACATCAGGAAACTATAGGCCAATAACATCCTTGCCTGCAATGTTTAAATTACTCGCTAGCAAAATAATGGACAACCTCCAAGATTACCGTGTTTCTCGCAAAATAAGGCCAGACTTTTTTTTTTTTTTTGACCCCTGAAAAAACGGCAGGGCCGTCTTTTCGGCAGTGACTTAATTTCCTCCCCCACCTAGAGTGGCCCATACGCACATACCTTGCTGTGAGGCTGCTTCTATCGGCCAACGAAAGCCCCTAGAAGGCAGAGTCCCCAGCTGCTTCAGGGCATGGCATGGCTGCCCATGTCCCCTCACCTTTAGGCAGTCTCTTTCGGGCAATGGAAGCTCCCCAAATACAGTCAACAGCCACTTCGATCAGCTGGGAGAAGCGGCCTCGGGGTGAGTGCACACACACACACTCCCCTCACCGCAAGGCCGCTTCTATCGGCAGATATAAGCTCCCTTGAAGGCAGAGTCCCCAGCTGCTTCAGGGCGTAGCGTGGCTACCCGTGTCCCCTCGCCTTTAGGCAGTCTCTTTCAGTCGATGGACGCTCCCCAAGTGCAGTTACCAGCCACTTTGATCAGCCGGTAGAAGCGGCCTCGGGGTGAGGGGAGTGTGTGTGTGCACTCGCCCCGAGGCCACTTCTACTGGCCGATTGAAGTGGCTGGTGACTGCATTTGGGGAGCTTCCATCACCCACAAGAGACTGCCTAAAGGCGAGGGGACACGGGTAGCCATGCCACACCCTGAAGCGGCTGGGGACTCTGCCTTCGGGGAGCTTCTATTGGCTATTGGGGTATTCTAGCCTAGTCAACCTGCAGGGCACTCCTAAAGGCAAGTTTTCTCCCCATCCCCCTCACCCTTCCCCCCCATTTCTCTTCACCTCGTGTAGTTCTAACGAACGATGTGAGAAATGGCGGGGAAATGCATGGTTTAAATAAGCCTAAATTTTGGGGGCGGAGCTTAATTTCACCTCATGCCTAGAAATCATGCTGGGCCTTCCTATTGGTGGAGGTGGTATTGTTGGAGAAACATGGTATTTAGGGGGAAAAATCATATCCTTCCAATAGAACAGAAAGGAAATAAAATGAAAAAGCAAAAGTACAAAAGTTTAATCTGGCCACCTTTGTCTATATGCTGATTAAACCTTGAATAGATTATTGTCATTTGTTCTAATGTGGGGATGTCCTTGAAGGAAACCTGGAAACCACATCAGCTCCAGAATGCCAGTGCCAGGTTTCTCTTAATTCTTTCCCAACCAATATATATTGCCAGCCTTGGCAATGCTGCACTGGCTTTCATAATTTTCTGGATTAAAATCAAGGTGCTTATCTTGATATATTCCTTTCTAAATAGTCTGGGACTTATTGTTTGAAGAAATTGCTTCCCCTGTATTTTGTGACCCAGGAATTCCAGTTGTTGTTTAAAAATTTAATTCAAGTGCTGGTCCAAAATGGGGAAGATTCAGAAATGAGTCAGATAAAAGTTCTCTTGGAGCTGGTATGAGATGTATGGAATTCCCTCCCATTTGATGCCTGATCTGGTTCTACTTTGGGGTATTTTAAGAAATCATTAACATTTTATTTTTATAATCAAGCTTTTCCCCGTAACAATTTGGGCTAATATTGCCATGTTTTAAAGCATTTTAGGATGGTTAAGATTTTGCTTATGATATTGATCTATAACAAGTAGTATTGTTGCTGCTGTGGTCTGATCTGACCAGAAGTCAGAGTGTTAAATAAAATGAATAAATAAATAATTCTGAGTTGGGACTACTTCCCCCGGTACACCAGAAATGAAGCATTTGGTTTAACTGGACAGAGCAAGATGTGATATCCTCACCCACCAATCTCTACCACCAAAAGTTCAACATTTTCCATGTTAAAGTAGTGGCAGTAGTGCCCTCCGTGGTCAATGGGTCCTTTAAAACAGGGAAGAAGGGAGTGACTTGAACCTGCATTTTTTTTGCACCATATTTGACTTTATTTTCTTAAAAAGGAAAAAAAAAGCATTAAAAATATTTCCTGTATGCATGATTGCTCAGTTGCACAGCTGTCTCTTCTGTTTCACAACTGGCATAAACTTTATTAAATTTTGTATTTCTGAGCCTTGGGCAGGAAGATATAAAGCACTGTCCTTTCTATCTTTCTTGGAGCCAGACTAAAGGGAAAAATCCTTGGCAGAGGAATTAAGAACTCACAGCTAAATAGAAAGGAAGTGTTGGTTCAGCCTGACTGGTGGTAGCCTACCATAATTATTTTTTACTGGAGAACCTTTAGAAAGAATCAACTAATGATAATTTTAAATTATCTAGGCATATAATACATGGTCTGCAAGAGTTTAGAAGACCACAAGACCACAAAGATGACAGCAAAAAAACATTATTTTTGCTGCCATTTTCAGGTTGCCTGGATTTTTACTGTTCAGATAGGATATGCCTAAGAGGACCCCCCTCCAAATTTTTGATACCAGTCAATATCTTCTGCCATGTATGGTGTGCATTCAAAAGCTCTTCCAAATAAATGACATTTTGAAGAATGGGGCAGGGAAATCATGAGGAGGCCAAGAAAAGGCAACTGACAACAAATGGAATATCATCACACAAATGCATACATTACTGTCAGATATGTAAATGTGCCTCCATGCACTATCATTTCGATGGGCACTCCTGGTAATGTTGGCAAACAGGTTAGTCTGTGGTCAAGAGAGGATTCATCTATGCTTTGGTAGCAATGCTAAGACTGATTGTCATATTATGAAGAATTTCTCCAGTATGGAATTCTATACAGCTGAATTGTTCTGGCATCTGCTAAAGAACAGACTTCTATGTTTCCACTAGAAATATAGTGTGGAGATTTGACTGACTACATACAAAATCTAACTTTAATTCCTGCCAAATGGATATCAAGAAACAATTTTGACTATGATCTTTTATGAGTCAGTGATGACCAATTGATAATATCAGGCTACCTAGCACAATGATAATACTATTATGTAACAACATAAAACTGGTTTCTTACATGTATCTATATTCCTGTGATAATTTTCTTTCTTTCTGGCTTTTTAGGGTAAGTATTTATGTGATTGTAGGGTTATTATTTCCATAAATTCTGTAAGATTATCAATCTCAGTCACCTTAAGAGGTGTGGGATATGCACACAACCTTGCATACAAATCTAGATAATTATTACTATTATGTTTTCAGCCAACATAGATAGGTTCCTAAAACATTTTATTGAATTATTGTATTGTATTATGTTTAAGAACCATGGGAATGGCTATTATTAACAATGAGGCTTGTTAAAATATCCGAGTCCAACAATCATCTGAGTTCTGGTCTGGAGATTAAATCAAATTCAAAATGCTGCAGTTCAGAGAGAAACATGCAGGAGCAGATAATCAGATTTCATTTCGAGCCAAAAAAAAAAAAGCGCATTTTAAGGAAAACAAATGGTTGGAATAGGTTCTCAGGGACAATAGGGCAGAGGGAAGTAACAGAAATTATAGCTGCTGCCAGGAGATCGCCGAAAGGTAATCTGGTTGGAAAAAACCCTATTATAGGGACCTGGATTGGAACTCTGAGAAGATTGAATCAAGGAACTTGGTCACAGTGGTTATGAAGCCACAAAAATATTTCTGTGATTGCGCATTTTTCTGTGATCCTGCATTTGTGCAAATCTTCTCTTTGTGGCTTGTGAGTATAGGTAAAGTGAATAGGTAAAGTGAATTGGACAAAAGCAGACCATTTCATTTTTGTAGGAAGAGTCTATTTGTCACATCATTTGTGTTGGTTTTGGTTTTGATGTGGTTATTATATGGTGGGTATGATGTTAATGTTTATGTGATTCTTTTGAGTAATTGTTTGTTTTTTGTTGTGAGCTTCTCAGAGTCAAACTGTTTTGAATTGGGTGATCTATAACCTATTGAATACATATATTTGATGAAAGTCTATGGAAAGTTGGCCTCTTTCAAAGTGAGGATGGTGGGGTATAAAAATATTTGGCAAGGCTGACCAGCATCTGAGTTTCTTTACTAGTTATTTTAGTATCTTCCTGCTGTTGTTTCTAAGGATGTTCTACTGCCTCCTAAGTCGTGTTGTGCAGAAGATAGCAAACTTGCACCTTGCCTCTTACAATGTAAGTAGTCTTTCATTCTTCCTAACAATCTATTTAATTTTGCTCTCCCTGGTGTCATTACTGTTAGATTTGGAAGGATGGTTCAAGAACGGAGGCAAGACTCAGATAGCAACAACAGCTCTTTATTAGTGACTTCAGATCTGAGCGAACTATCCCAGCCGCAGCAGCCCCTTATATAGGGCTGGCTGCGGCTAGGCAGCCAATGAAGGCGATTTGAGTTTGCTGCTCTTGGCAGGGCCAATCACGGCAGCCCATTTACTGGCCAATCGCATCAGTCTATGGCGACCAATCACGATCAGCTATTCGTGGGCCAATCAGAGTTGCAGGCTTTCGAGCCTGCTAGTCCGGAACAATTACCATCTCCAGAATCTCTCCTGCAGTGGCTACAGCCCCTGTGATACACTGATATTAATTTTCTCTTTCTACTTACTTATCTATTTAGCATCAGAATTTTTTTGGGTGCCTGATTCTTCATAAAGTAAAAAAAAAATAGGTTTAAGGCCAACAAAGACTATATTTTTGTAGTTAAAAAAAGTATGGATTGAATCAACTCATTCCCCAAATGTTTTCTGGAACAACCCAGTTTTTATGAACTTGTGGAAGACCATCAAGGTTGATCTTAAGGAGAAGGCTCTTTCATAAGATATGGGCCACAACTGTCTGTCATTGCTTCACTTCTTGCTAAGAGGGGATCACAAATGTGTTTGGTTAGGGAACATCTTCCATATGGGACTTCAAACCAGGTTGAACTCAGAACCATGGTAATAAATGCAGGGTCCACAGAGAGGTGTATCACGACAATGGCAATCTCCATATTTGGAAAAAGAATGAAACAAATGCACAGAAGCATCACTTGAACTTACTTTCATTAGCAAAATTGTTACCTTCTCAAATTTTTCAAAATCTGTTTCAAATTATGTGATCCATGTTTTCATATTCAGTAATGTTGTACCCCAGATAAAATGAACACACGTTTGTGGGCTTGGAAACAGCTTTCCTCTCTCCATACTGAAAACATGCCAGCAAAAATTAGCAAAATTGCTTTTGTCAGAAAACATATCATCAGCATTCAACAGTTATTGAATTGGGCTTGGTAGGTAATATATGCAAGCAAAGGAGACAGGTGAAGATGATGATAGGTTCTTGATTGCAGATTCAAAAGGATTTAAAAAGAGAATATAAAAGTGCACATGTGATGTCATGTATAAGTCAACTGAGTAACTCAGGTACCTTTTATGTCTTCTTAACTACAATTAAACATTAGGGTCATAGCTGCTAATTGCTTGATTATAGACTACTTCAACCACATTAAAACTAAGCCAGTGCAAATCACTCCTCATCTGATTTAGATAGGAGGTTTGAGATTCAGAAGTATCATGATACAATTCAGTTTTGCACTTCAAGATTGAGACCCAATGTATTACCTGAAGGTTTATGTTTTTAACTGAAAAAGAAACAAAAATCAATCATAGGCTATGATGGGAAATGTTAAAACACCTGCAGCTCTTTCTCAATATGTGATGAAAATAGCAGGGATGATAGACCTTTTAGTGGACATTAACTCAGCCATGTTACAGCTGGATACCTTCAGGGTTTTACTATGTTAAATTTTGATCTCTCTCTCCCCCCTCCTTCCTCCCCCCACTTCTCTCTCTCCGACCCACATATCTGGACTGCAAAAATCCAGATGTCCAGTAAATGACCCTAGATAGACTTAGAACTGTATAGCACTAAACAACCTTAGAACTGTATAGAACTGTACAACCAAATAAAAATTGTACTGAAATTGTACTAAAAAATTATCTTAATTCAATATAATATCCCTCACCCTTATACATTTCAAAAATAGTTACTTTTCTTTCCATGCTTTTCCAAGTTGGCAGGTTTGGTTCCATGCTGAATATTTTCCTCTGAGTTCCTCTTGTATTTTTAAACTCTATAAACCTAAAATACAATCAACATAAATCATAAGACACAAAATTCAGTGATAGTCATAGGCAGGGATGGGATTCTACCAGTTCGCACTATTCTATAGAACCGGTTGTTAACATTCTAAGCAGTTCGGAGAACTGGTTGTTAGAAGAAATTACTGGCCTAATCCTGTAAGGAAGGCAGGAAGGAAACATTCTGGTGTTGCTTACATAAACTGCCTCTCCGTTAACCCTTATTATGTTCTTGGCAGGACTAGACTTCCTGTCTCTGGAACTTCTCTGGAGTTTTTTTTTCCCCTCTTTTGCTGGTACTTTGCTTGTGTGGAGTGACCATTCAACATTACAATGGCACTGAAAAAAGGGACTTACGACCGTTTTTCACATTTACAACTGTTGCAGCATCCCCATAGTCATGAGAGGCCAGGCGAGGAGATGTCTGCCTCAATGTGAGTGATATTGAGTTGGTCACTCCCAGCCAGTCACATGACCACCAAGCCACACCCACCAACTAAGCCATGCCCACAGAACCGGTTGTTAAAAAATTGAATCCCACCACTGGTCATAGAGTACTAAATAATCTATCAACATAAATCATAATAGGATACTAAATAAAAGCAAGCAAATCATGACATATAAATAACAAAGTTATATAAGCTAAGAAAATAGGTAATAGGAAAGATGAGAAGAATAATTGTAATAATAATACAGTCCTACTATTAGGTGGTTTGACATTCCAGGACATGTGGGAATTAGTTGTTTAGCAGAGATATAAGCATGCGGGAGGGGAGGCAGTTGGTCTTTGTCTGGTTGTAGGTTAGGCTCAGTGTGGATTGATAACTGCAGGTTGATAATTGACTTTGAAAATTAACTTACTGTTGTATAGTGCTGTAATAGTATACTCTGTGACAGTGATGGGATTCAATTTTTTTTTTACTACTGGCTCTGTGAATATAGCTTGTTGGGTGTGGCAGGGGAAGGATACTGTAAAATATCCAGTCAAAGGTGGCATTTACTGGTTCTTCGAATTCAAAATTTCCACTACCGGTTCTCCAGAACTGGTCAGAACCCGCTGAATATCACCTTTGCTCTGCGAAAGCTACAGTTTTGTGGATACTAGACAGATTGATATGGTTGGGAAGCTCTGTCTCTCCTGGGACTGTATCTCAGTTTCTGGATGCCCAATGACAAGTGTCCTAACACTTTAGTTTGCCAGCGACATTTGATTTGAGACATAAACACCATGGAGAGCTCAATTACATTGCCAGTTGTGTCGGCAACAAAACACAATTAATTTCATTTTTTAATATGATTTTGGAATTAAGTTCAAACTAAGAAAATTGAAGTGGAATTTTGGCCAGCAATGAAAATTGAAAAGACAAAACCCAGTAAAACCCATTTTTACTATCATGAAAAGAAGGAAGTAATATTCATTTGCTGGTGACTCTCATTCATAATCTGCTCCATAATTTATCAGCAATATAAGAGAAAAAGCCTATTGTTAGTTTTGTGTACCCATACAGTGTTGAATTTAAAAGCTGCACCAAGCCAATGTGATATGTTTCAGGCACTGTGTGGTAATTGACTTATTGGTTTCCAATACCATAATATTTTTTAAAAATATATATTACTCCATCCATCATCTCCATGGCCACTTGCCTTCTTAGCTAGCAAACTTACTTTTTTTCCTGAATGACCCCAAAAGGTAGCCAATGAGAAATCTTAGTTTAATGTAAACATTTCAGGTTTTGACTGATTGATTATATTATATGCTAGTAATTTGAAGAACGCCTCATTAACCTTATTTCATATATCTATATCTTAGAGATGCTTGCTGGCAAAATTTCTAATGGATTCCAATCAATCCAATGCAGAGACTGATAGCGTCATTCATTCAGAGTTGAGAGACTGTGCCAGGCAGAGCAGGTGGGTAGGCAGGCCATGGAGCTGACAGATAGAAAGTGCCAATCAATCAGCTGAAAGACCGTATCAGGTGGGACAGGAAAGCATGTGGTCAGGAAAGCAGTAACAGGCAACAGATCTGGCAAAAATCAGGACCTGGCACAAGTGCCAATTGGTATCACAAAATGGTGCCAGGTGATTGAACTGACAAGTATATAGTGCCAGAAGAAGCAAACTGGTATAGTGAACAAGAGTTAAAAGACTAAACAAAATGGAGAATAAACAAAGGCTAGAAGGCTTGGGCAGGCAGTGATGGAGCAAGACATGATTTATTTATAAAATTTATATCCCACCTTATTTTTTTTTATAAACAATTTAAAGTAGAGAACCTATCTAAAATACTTCTTACTCCTCCTCCTTTCCCCACAATAACAACCTTGTCAGGTAAGTTGGGCTGAGAGAGAGAGACTGGCCCTGAAGTCACCCAGCTGGTTTCAATGGCTAAGGCAGGATTAGAACTCACCATCTCTCCTGTTTCCTAGCCTGATTCCTTAATCACTAGACCAAGCTGGTTCTCAATATATGCACACATATACTGAACTCTTGTGTTCAAAAGACCAGTAAGCTTGCCATATTACTGGGAATATATAAAGATTGAGTAGCAGAGCCAGGCAGAAATAAATGTAGTTATAGATGAAACTGACTGACTGACTGAAGTGGGCCACAAAGAATTAAGCTGACCAGAGCTGGTATTCAGCAGGTTCTGACCAGTTTTTGGATAACCGGTAGCAGAAATTTCGAGTAGTTCAGAAAACCAGCAAATACCACCTCTGACTGAAGATCTTACAGTATCCTTCCCCTGCCACGCCCACCAAGCCATGCCCACAGAACCGGTAGTAAAAGAAATTGAATTCCACCACTGAAGCTGACATGAAGAAAATAACATCTATAACCTATATCCCTCTAAACTTAAAAGTAATGTTTGGGCCAACAATTATAAGTGATAGCTGGTCTATAGGTTGAAGGATTAAAAACTTCCCAAAGCAAAGAATGTATACTGGGCTAATTAGCCTTGAACCCACATTCAGAGAGCTGAGTTGAATCATAAATTGTCTTAGCAGAACAGCACAGAAAACATAATATTCCATTTTCATACAAAAGAAAGAAGTTAAACTTTGTTGTCAGATTAAAGAGCTTGACAACTGAGAAAATAAATGAAACCTGGGGCAATGTTAGCCTGCCCGCTTCACTTTTAGAGAGACATGATTCTGTTATGTAATTAGAAAATAAAACTTTAGCAGTTTATTTACAAATAATATCCATTAATAGGCCTGTACTCGAATCATAAAGGCCACACATTCACACATTTGTAAAGAGATCATTCATGTTAGCCTTCAGCCCTGTCACTCAGTATGCTGAGACTTAGTTTAGCACGATAGGGGTGCATTTTTTAAAAAAGTTTTAACCTAATAAGAATATATTAAAGATCAGGCTTGGTAAAGATTACTTTGAAGAATTAAATAAAATTGTGTTGAAGTTTATATGGCAAGGTAAGAAAGCCAGAATAAAATTAAAACTTCTGCAAGATGCTAGAACTAGAGGAAGCTTTGGCCTTCCGAATTGGGAGTTGTATTACCAAGCTGCAAATTTAATGTAGGTTAAAGATTGGATAACATTAAGAAAGACTAGATTGTTGACACTAGAAGGGCATGATTTATTACTGGGATGGCATGCTTTTCTGTGGTATAAGGGAACTAAATTGCAGGGCTATTTTAGAAGGCATTATATAAGGGAGTCTTTATGGTTGAATTGGGAGAAAATTAAGAGAAAATGTTATTTGAAAATCCCAGTCTGGTTATCAACTATTGAAGCTTTTTCTTATCCTATAATATATGAGAAGGAACGAACAGTTAGATATGGGGAAATATTGGATGAAAAGAGTGAACTTAAAACAATGCAAAAACTAGAAGAACAAGGCATAAAGATGAATTGGTTTTCATATGCGCAAATACATTCAAGGTATCTTATAGATTCTAAAACGGAGGGATTTTATGATAAATTGACTGATTTAGACAGGATCTTGACAGGTACTGATGAAAAAGTGATTAAAAAATTATACACTTATTTGTTGGAAATTTTATTAGAGGAGGAACAAGTTAAAGAAACGATGATTGTTTGGGGGAAGAATTTTGGATATGGGATTGATTTGGAGAAATGGGAAAATTGTGGTCTCAAAATTATAAAATGACAATGTCAACAGCTTATAAAGAAAACTTGTATAAGATGTTTTACAGGTGGCATTTTCCCCCGACAAGAATTGCAAGAATGTTTAAGAACAAATCTGAAAAGTGCTGGAAATGTCATCAGATACCTGGCTCATACTACCATATGTGGTGGACTTGTGAAGACGCTAGAAAATATTGGACTAAAATTCGCATACGGTTGGAAAAAATGACAAAGACACATATAGACTTGAAACCAGAGATTTTTTTATTGGGAATCTTACCTGATATATATAATAAAAATTTGAAGTATTTGATTGTAAATATATTAACAGCGGCTAGGATTGTATTTGCTAAGAACTGGAAGAGTGAGTAAACTCCATCAGAGGAAGAAACTATTAAGAAAATATTGGATTGTGCTGAAATGAGTAAATTGACATTTGAAATCAGAGAACAAGAAGATAAACAATTTTATGAAGTTTGGGATCTTTTTTATCAATGGTTAGTTAATAAAACATAATAATAGAATATTCAGATTTAGCATAAAAAATTTTTTTTCTTGATATTATCTTCATAAAACATTATCAAGATGGATTTGGTATGATCTTATGATTTATTGCAAAATAAATTAAGTAAACTATAGTTATCTTGTTAAAATATGAATTAACAAAATTATAGATAAATAATTTTTTTTAGTGATGATATTAAGTTATACAATTATTGATTGATAATATGAGCTATTATATAATATAATTATATTAGTGACTAGGAAATGGATGCACAAAAAAAAGTGGTAAACCAATCGAAGCACTGTATGTAAATTCATGAAGGAGGATATTTTTATGATTTTTGTGGTATGTTTATGTTGTCTTGTTAAAATAAAATAAAAATTATATATAAAAAAGAATATATTAAAGATATATTGAATACATGTCTGGGTCAAGCATAATGTCAGCTTTCATTTATATTCCATAAGGAGAAGTAAACTAGGAATTGATATCTTATACAGCTAAATACAGTATATGTGAAGGCATATGGTATATTCTGGAGCAATTGGCTCCATTAAACAACAAAAGCATTCATGTTTCACCAGACTGAAGGGGTGGTTATATAATATCAATATCTTCTGAGATACCCCCTTGTAACTTGGTGAACTTCTAGCTTTGCCTGAAACAGCTCTCCAGTTCTGCAAAGCAGTTTGCCTCATCTTACTAGTTTCCACAGGAATGAGAGATGGAGGCTCTTGGTCTTTTTTTAGTGTAAATAATCAAATAAATTGAATATTACCAAATAAGTAAAATTATGTGAGTAGCAATATTAGTTCATTATGCCCGTGTGTTAGAAAGAATGCTCTTGTATCCATAAAATGATCATTGATTAAGCCTTCTTATCTCCAGATAGAAATAGAAAGAATCATTTCTGAATCCCTGCAGAGTTTTGTCAATCGGTGTAGATAATACTGATTTAAACAGATGAAAAGTATATTTCAGTAGAAGGCATTTTCTCGCCTTTCTCACATTGCTTCCTGTCTATGGCTGTGTCCTTAAATGTGAGAGCAATTATCTGGTTGCCAAACACCTCATAGTTTTGACTTGGCTGATCCTATGTATGTAGTGAGTAGATTCCCTAAAATCTGGATCATTTTCAGCTTGCTCAGAGTGATTTAATGCTTTGAGGTTCCTGTCTCCTTTTCCATACTTTCAGTCCCATTGTAAGCCACACACAAAGGAAAATGAATGATGCTGTTGCCTGCTGAGAACTCAAAGGGGAAGAGGTGATAAGATGCCTGGGTTTTGATAAAGGGTTTTTTGTATCCACAAGTCCAATTGTCTTTCTGTAGAGAAAGCTCCTTGATTCTTCTGAGTGTTGCAGGAGAGTGGATGTATTGCTGGTTCCTCTTTCTTATCTCCTCCACATCTGCCACCTCAATATCTCTTTCACAAGAAGGAATACAATACAGCAACTCAGCTTGGGTGGCATGTATCTGCCTGACACCACCAGTTTTGTTCCTGTGTGAATCTGCCCTATAATCATCATCACAATTAATTTCATAATAATAAATTTATTAAACTTAAAATGCTGTCCAAAGTTCATGCATGCTGAAGAGGACACATGGTGACATCAAGAAACCAACCATAGTCTACACACAACCATCTAGTCTCATTCTCAGATTCTCTTGCACAAAAAGTCAAAGCAGAAACAGCAGCAGAGAATAGAGCAATTTGGGGAGGAGGGGTTAAATTTGGAAGGGATAGAGAAAAACATAAAAGCGGGGAAGGAAAGAAAAAGGAACTGAGACAGTTTACACAGACATCCTGAGACCAACAGGCCACTAGATCAGACAAACATAAGGATTAATAATATATGGATTTGGAGAAAAGTAGAGAAAATCTCATAGAAGAACAAACTGCTGAACATGACAAAGCAAAAAAGAGTACCTAGATAGTTCCTTTTTTTCAGTCCCGCTGCAAAAATGCTGTTACCTGAGCAAATGAATTTGAACAGAAAACGAAGAAAACACAAAGCAGAAAGAAATAAAAGTCAAGGCACATCCTCCTGGCAAAGAGCCTGATAGGCATTGATTTGAAAGAGGTAATAAAACTCACTGGCCAGCTGGATATGTCCTGTCAAAGACCTCATCACACCATCTAACCAGCCTACATGGAAGGAAGAGCTCCTCTGTATCGTTGCCCATGTCTTCCCAAATGCTATCAAATCATCCAATTGATTCAAATCACACCAAATGGATTTGGAGGCAGACAATTTGATACGACAATTCAATTTGGAATGTTATTTCAATTGGGAAATCACTGAATCAAATCTTTGCACAGATCCAATTAAAACATTCCCATTAATTACATCAAAACAGCCTTGCCTTCTGGTCAGGAAATGGATCCCTGCTTTCACAGCTTTCCGCCCCTGGTTTGGATTTCAAAATGGTTTACACTCATCTCAATACACTTGAATTCCCTGCTTAGCCCACTCTGAGGATGGATGTCCCTTGTTGACATTACATGCAGGTGCTCCAATTCTATCTCCTGAATCAAGGACTTTGGCTCACATTTGTCATTTCACAAGCTCCTTCCCAGTCACTCTGATTTGTGCCATCTACTTCAGGACCTCCACAAAGCACTGGTGCTGATTATTCCTCTTCCCCAACCTCCACCCTCAAGGAATTAAAAGTAGCTGTCATCCTCTAGTAAGACGATGAGGGAAGGAATCTTAAGCATCAGAGTCAGTATTAATTCTGGCATGAAAATTGCACTTATGCTGCTTGTAGAATTACTTCATTTGTTTTCTAATGGACGAAAGGCTGTGCTGATAAAAGCCCTAAAGCACATTTAAAAAAAAATGGATTGTTCTTTTATTGGCCATCAGAGAATTCCTTTATAATCTTATGCGTCTGTCTGGTTCTCTTTGGCCAGGTAGATGGGGAAAAATGTGATTAAGCAATATTTGCACAACTTGGCCAATTTGTTAAGTTGTGTGTATTTATTCATAGCTTATTTCTCTTTTCAGGAACTCAGCTTAATGCTTTTATTTCACAACAATATTAGAGAAGAGTTATGCAATGATTTGTATGCTGAGGACTGCATTTGGTTTTTGAATGGCTGCCATTCAAAAGTGAGTGGTCTAGAACTACAAATTAATTAGGGGCAAGATAAAAACAAAGTTGATTAGTTTTAATAAAATTCAACACAGTTAATATGGTTGCAGGTAGTCCTCGAGTTACAACCATAAGGGACTTGCTCATCACAGTTGTAGGTCACAATAGTCATACATTTGGTCAACCATGTGACTGACCCACTTTCACAACCTTTTTGTGCCATTCGTTAAGCAAATGCTGTAGTCATTAAGCAAGCCAATGATTTGCTATCAGCTGCTTTTGCTGAAAACCAGAGGTAAACAATGGTTTTCAACAAAATCATTGTAAAATGCAGTCACATGGCTGGGTGACATTGCAAGTGGCCATAAATTGAGTACTCAATGTGTGGTCATGTGACTTGGTGGGAAACTGTTGGAATTTTGAACTGTTCATAAATATCCCCAGGGAGTTCTGTTGTAATTTTGGATGGTTGCTAAGCAACTGGGAACATGTGAAGGGCTACCTGTACTTCCCATTTTTCTCTTATATCAGGTCAAAAAATAAAGTTTAGTGTGGTCTTTCTCAAACTTGGCAAACTCAAGATGTGAAGACTTCAGCTTCTAAAATTCTGGGAATTGAAGTCCACACATCTTAAAGTTGTCAAATTTGAGAAACAGTGGTTTAGTACAACACTTGGGTTTTGATCTGCAAATCTTCCAAAATATTTTGAAAGGGGTGACCTAGTTATTACTGCTGCAGGCTTCCAAATTCAAGGAAAACATGAGCCAATCATTTCTCTCCCTCCAATTGATAATGCAAAACAGTTATCCAATTGCTTTTTGCCCCGGCCTACTACAAGTATTGGAGCTATAACAAGGTCCTCATCCCTGATCTTAGACTGATAAAAAGTCTAGTAGCCACAGTCAAGAATGTGTAGTCTACCCTGACATATCATCATATCTCCTCTGTACACCAAAAAAATGCTTGAAAAAAGCCATAACCTTCTTGCTCTATTTTCCAATATAAATATTTCTCATTTGAAAGTATGCTACATGCTAAACTCCATGTGTTGTTCTTTCAACGTCCTTCTTAATACATTTTACTAACTAGAGCGCTGAGAAATTTATTCTTGGGATTAACTGTCCCCAATCCAGGCTATTACTAGAAGCTTGACACATTTGTCTGTCCATTTGCTAAAGTATCTGAGTGTTACCTACTCAAGGGTCCTCTACTTATGCAAGGGTCCTCTTTGTAGACTTCAGTTCAGCATTCAATACTATCATTACAGACACTCTTCTAAGTAAATTAAACCAACTAGCAGTACCTGAACATACTTGTAAGTGGATCATAAGCTTCCTAACAGACAGGAAGCAGCAGGTGAAGCTAGGCAGAATCCCATCTGATACCTGTACAATCAGCACAGCCCCACCCCCCAAGGCTGTGTGCTTTCTCCACTTCTCTTCTCCCTATATACCAATGACTGCATCTCAAATGATCCATCTGTTAAAATACTGAAGTTTGCTGATTACACAACAGTGATTGGTCTCATTCGAGATAATGATGAATCTGCATACAGACAGGAGGTTTTACAACTTGCCTTGTGGTGTAACTGGGACAATCTGGAACTGAACAAACTAAAAAACGTAGAAGTGGTGGTAGACTTTAGAAGAAACCCCTCCATACTACCACCTCTTACGATACTAGACCACACAGTATCAACAGTAGAGACCTTCAAATTTCTAGGTTCTACTATATCACATGACCTGAAATGGACACCTAACATTAAAAATGTCATCAAAAAAGTACAACAAAGAATGTTCTTTCTATGCCAACTAAGAAAACTCAAACTGCCCAAGGAGCTGCTGATACAGTTCTACAGAGGAATTATTGAGTCTATCATCTGCACCTCTATAACTGTCTGGTTTGGTTCTGCAACCCAACAGGACAGACACGGACTTCAGAGGATAATTAGGACTGAAGAAAAAAACAATTATACCCACCTGCCTTCAATCGAGGACCTGTATACTGCACGAGTCAAAAAGAGGGCTGTGAAAATATTTACAGACCCCTCATATCCCGGACATAAACTGTTTCAACTTTTTCCCTCAAAACGATGTTATAGAGCACTGCATACCAGAACAACTAGACACAAAAACAGCTTTTTCCCGAAAGCCATCACTCAAATAATTCCTTCAACACTGTTCAACTATTACAAAGTCTGCACTACTATTACTGTTAATCTTCTCATCACTCCTTATCACTCAACCCCTCCCACTTGTGACTGTAACTTTGTCACTTGTATTCTTACGATTTATATTGACTGTTTCCTAGTATGATTTGATTGTTGATTGTACCCTATGACTATCATTAAGTGTTGTACGTTATGATTCTAGATTCTTAGCGAATGTGTCTTTTCTTTATGTATACTGAGAGTATTTACACCAAGACAAAATCCTTGTGTGTCCAATCACACTTGGCCAATAAAGTATTCTATTCTATTCTATTCTATTCTATTCTATTCTATTCTATTCTATTCTATTCTATTCTATTCCATTCCATTCCATTCCATTCCATTCCATTCTATTCATTATATACAGTATTATATAAGTATTATAAGGAAGTAGCTACAAAAGCCACCAAATCACCTTTCTTCTGTTAAAAACTGTGATGATGAAAAGCTAATATGCCAGTAATTTTACATTTAGGTACTTTGCTATGATTGCATATTGTTGCAGGGATTGGAATGGGAATGAGGGAGACACATTGTAAAGAGTCGGGAGGTAGATAGATACCAAAGCTATCCTGAAGCAGCAAACATACCTTTATCACACTGAAAAGGAAAGATATTAAATTGCTTGCATCTTTTCCCCAACAACAATGAAGCAGGTGCTCCAGAATCACATCTAGGCAAGAGATAGCAGCCTAGAGCTTTGCATCTGGCTGATGGGCAAAAGGGAAAGGAGAAAAACGTCCTAGCTCCTTTGTATGGCCTGCTTTACTAGGAAATGGTGGTATGGGAGAAATACCAGGCATTTCCCCCTGACTCAAAAGGGCTCAGATTCATCCCTGCTGCATTTTTAAAGTGCAGTCTGTAGGGTGGTTTTCTTTTCTTTAGACATGTGCAAAAGAATCAGAATGATAGCTGTGAAGGAGGATGTGTAAAGCTTTTCCTTCAATGATCTGTGAATGGAACTTGTTAGCGTTCCATTCATACAAGTAAATAATTCAGCAGGATTCATTTATAGAAGAAATTTGTTTATATACAATAATATAAAACATGATGCATGTACATAATACCCATGCAGTTCTTGCAACATGGTAGCAAGGACAAGGACAAGAAGCAGAAGCAACCAGAGCCACCAGAACTGAAGCACAGAGACACAGAAGCTATATAAGCACAGAAGCAATATATTACAGAGGCAATATTGCAATACAATATTGTAGACAAAGCAACTTTTATATACAAATCAGTCAAGCTAAGCCACACCCAGGCTTCAAGCTGTCGGGGTCACCAAATAGTCCCATTGGCTGACCTGTTACCATGTCTATTCCAATTCATGAGCTCTTATACACTGACAGAACTCTGTGTCATCTGCCCCCACCATTTCCTTGAAATGACAAAACCAGTTTTTTTTAGACACAAGATCCTGGATTAAATAAATACTTTCTTTGATAGAAGATGACAAGTCCCCTAGAGTTCAAAAACCGTAAGTCAATACTACTTTCCTGGAATTACTCCCCAAACACAGAACCACAAGTTCTATTAGATTAAATGTTCTGGGTAGCAACAAATTTGGTTGCCGTATCTCTATGGCTACAATAAACTTTGAGTATGCATTTTTCAAGTGATGAATTTCTGAAGTTTTGTTGCCTTGGTTTTGCTCATCCCTAAGTATTCCTCTCTAAGGTTTACAGAGCATTTTGTCTGCCTTTCCATGTTTTAAAATGCACAAATTGTTTCTTTTTTCCATCCTTTGCTTGAGTTTCAATTTATCTTGATCCTTGCAGTAAAGCAAAATGTGATTGAAGGTACATCTCCTTCTTAGTGGAATCATCTACATGTTGCACAGGGCAAGCATGAGAGACAAAGGAAAATAGAGGGAGAAACAAATGAGAAATGATAGTAACAAGCCCTGAGAACAAATGCAATCTTAGACCACATTAACAGATACATGGAGTTCAGATCTCGGTTCTGTACAGCTGGAGGTGTTCAACTTGTTCTATACTCACATTTTAAAATAAACATTGACAAACTAGAGCATGCTCAGAGGAGAAGAGCTAGGACACAGGGGAATTTAGAAACCAAGGCCTCTAAAGAAATATTGCTTTATGTCTATTAAGTGCAAGAGAAAGGAGGAAAATACAATAGCTCTAAAAGCAGCTGTTCTGATTTTATTTATCCAATCTGTTGGCTGCCCATCTTAGCACAGAGTAACTCTGGACAGCTTAAAATAGTTTGTGAAGTGATGATGAATAAATACACGGAGGGAAGTGAAAGTGTAGATTTCATTAGGAATGAAAATGCTGAAAATTATGTTAGCATAAATTAGTTTTATCTCTTCTAGATTGTTAATGTATATAATGTATATATGAATGCAGAAGTCTATGGTTGTAGATGTTGCGTGCTAGAGTTATAAATGGTGAAAATTAAAGGATTAGCCTTGGAAAACCTGTGCCAGATTCTGAATGAGGACAATTCAAGAGAGAAAAATTCTGCTTGGTGGTATGAATGGATGTGTGGAAATGAGAGGGGCAGGTACAGAAATAGGCACCAGGTCTTCCAAAGATCCAAGGATGAATGCAAAATGGTGGTTCTTAGGTTAAGAATGGCTTTAGGAAAAGGGTTGCTTGTTTCAAATACATGAGCTAAGCATAAATTTAAAAGCCTATGACTTTATGATCAAAGACTGAAAATTAGTTAGAAGAAAATGGCAATGGGAGGTTTTGAATGTAGGACTGCAAGTGAATCTTATGGGAAAATGAACATAGAAGAAAAAGAAAATACTAGAGTAAAAGCAGAATGCCTGCAGAAAGAGAAAGTATGGATTCTGTTTGAAATAGTATTAGAAAACGGTTGAATCTCCCAAAAGAATGAATGGGTAATGGGATATAATAAAAGAGGATATAAAGGTGACAAAAATAGGTGCCACAGAAGTATGTGAAGTTATGCTAACAGGAAATATGGAAAAGGATGCTTAATGGAATAATGAAGTGAAAGAGGCTGTGGATGAGACAAATGCATGTAACAGAATAATTGCTTCCAAAACTGAGGATAAGAGAAATATAGTGAATAATTTAGACAAAAAGATCCTTGCAAGATTGTAAAAAAAAAAAAAAAAGCGAGGATAGTTAAGTTTCAAAGAGGCAAAAGAAAAGTAGAGTGATTGTGAAGGAAATACCAAATTATTCAGGAAGTGAGTATAGAGGGCTAAATCTCCAGCAGAGTGAACGCAATTAAGAATGAACATGATGAAGTGATTGGGAATTGTACTGAAATGCAGGAATGCCGGAAGGAGCATTTTAGAGATTTGTAAGGGAATAATAATAATAATAATAATAATATGTTGAAGAGTGGAACTTGAAATGAATGCAGTGAATTTTATACTCCAAAAAGGGAAATGATGAAAAGAAAATCATGGGTGATGTGAGAATAGTACGATGAGGACTGAGGTGTACTTAGAGTAAAACTGGAGAAATGAGAAAAATTTGAGGAGTCTGGCTCTGTGCCAAGCATGGGGTGTTCAAGTCATGATTTCATTTTATTGTAGGTCACTGAGAAATGTACGAATGTGAGAAAAACATTATTATATTACTGTTGATTTAGAGGTTGCAATAGGACAAAGTGAATAGGTTTTAATAATAGTATATTTTGCATGAATATGTAGGTGAAGGTTGGTTGCTGAAAGTAATGAGGAAAGTTAAGCATGTATGAGAATGAATGAAACCTTGAGGACATGGTTCAACATTGAGCAGTGGAAATGAGGTGCTTAAAATTGTATGGGCTAAAAGAAGAATCAGTTGGATCAAGAGTGAATGGGTATTGAATAAAAGTGACCGGAATACAAAAGTGAGTGCTCAGAATGAAAGAGGAACATTGAGTGGTCTGGTCAAAAATCTGAACATTATTATAATTATTATATATCATCATCTCTATCCAGAATCATGGTGATGTACAAAAATGTCCTCAGTATAACATGGCATTTGTAATCCCACTGAATGACAGATGATGAGGGATGGTTGATTTTTATATGTGTGTGGTTTCCCAAAGTATCATTTAAATTTTGAGTCATCTGCATTTGTATTGTTTGCTTTGTTAAGTTTTTAACAAACTTTTTTTCTCTCCATGTTGTTATGAGTCTGCCTCATGCTCTTTGACCTTCTCTTCTTTTTTGTATATACATAAAGATGTTTGCCCAAAAAAGAAATGATTGGATACACCTAAATTCATGTTCATCTTTGGTTGTACTGTCCCACAGACACTATTTTGATCTGAATGTGTTGAAAAACATCATGGGAATTCTTATATTTCCAAATCTCAGAGATTAAGATTACATGAGCCATATCTTTCCTTGTGTTTTACTGAGAAGATAATGGTATATCCCACTTTAAGGAGAAAAGTGCTGTAGGTGGAAGAGTCATTCCTTTGAAGGCATCCTCTTTCTGAAAGAATGTCTAGACAATCTGTCTTGAAGATAACATTCTTTCAACTGGACAGTGGGAGTGGCCTTGAAGGGACCCATCAATAGTAGACTATACATAAACAGAAGGTACTAAATCACAGGCTCACATTGGGATGAACGGTATTATATTTTGATGTAAATGCTACAGAGATGTCTAAATCAATACAGTAAATATAATGTGCCTGCCCCCCCATCTATCCTTCTTTTGTGATGATGCATGTGTATACCCTCCTTTTCTAATGGGATTGCATAAATGGTTATGTGTTTATGACATTTCTACTTTCAGCCTTGCTTAGTATTTAAAGGTGTTTGCCATTGCCTTTTTTCAGGGTGGGGTGTATATTTTTTTGGGTGGTACTTTCCAGTTTGATGCATAGACTTAAGATTTACTGGTGATTTCCCATTCTGCTAATAACCAAGTTTAACCCTGCTTAGTTTTTCTAGACTGACTGGTTGTTTGCTGAGGCCAGGACAGAACCCTTACATGTTTTCTACTTTGCCCCTCTGCTAGCATAAAGGCAGAATATTAAAAGTCACTGGTATCAGCTGATCTGAATCTGATTTCCTGTGATTAGGCAACATGTGAAATTTCCTCCCTTCATCTCTCCACCCAGGATTTTGTAATGTCATTTGCTAACTACCAGTAATTTACATTGCTCTTTGCCTTGATCTGATCTTTTGAGACCTATCAAATTATTCCTTTGTGTCATCATCCTTATATGCATTTCATAGATTATTGTTTATTAAATGCAGCTCAAAAAGATCACGTTCCATAATCTCGAAACCTTTCTCACAAAGCACCTTCTTTCTCAAGAACAAAATGCAACACAAATACAATCAGAAAGAGACTTTTTGAAGCTGGCCTTATCTCACCATACATGGAAGCTGGCTGAGAGGATAAACTCAAGACAGCAGCAATATATTGAATTGCATTAAACACACATAAGATCTATCTAGCTGAACTGACAAAAGTGCAGTGTTTAATGACAGAAAATTAGACCTATTAATATACTAATGAACAAGTGCACTTGCTTTCTCTGCCTTTGACATTTCATATTGTTATCCCACCAGTTAATTACCACCTCTTCTTTCTGGGTGGTTGTTAATGGATTTTTACCAGCTCACCCAGTGAGGAAATTCTCCCATCATTGGCTATTAATGGCTACTAATATATTCTAACTATTAATGAGCCACTAAGACAGAACAGCTCAGTAATAATCCTTCCTTCTCTGGAGATATTTTTATACCTGGGTTTGTACACTTTTTAATGTGTGATCTCCATAACTGCAATTGATTTATTAAGAAACGTTGGTATATAGCCACCAATCTCACAAGTTCAGTTCTGGGTAGCAAACATAGGAGGAATATAGCATATAAGAATGTAAAATTTTCTTTGTTGTTGAAGATGAGCAATCTGTTTTTAAAATGGCTGTGCATTTGAATAACAGAATAACAGAAGGGATCTTGGAGATCTTCTAGTTCAACCCCATGCTCAAGCAGGAAACCCTGGGAAATTTCAGAAAAATGGTTGTCCAATCTTTTCTTGAAAGCCTCCATTGTTGAAGCACCCACAACTTCTGGAGGTGTCGCTCCACTCATTAATTGTTCTAACTGTCAGGAAATTTCTCCTTATTTCTATCTGGCAATATTCATTTATTTATATGAATCCTGCAGAAGAATAGCTTATACTTATGGCAGTCAGAGTTATGTTGGCTATTAGCTTCCTTCAGGGTGACCACATCTCTCTCTATTAAGAACATATATTTGTTTTCAGTTATTTGGGTCCCCCCCTGTTCATCGTATTCCTTGGGCAGGAGCCTTCATGGTGTTCTTAGTCCTCACATTAGAATCTTGTGAGGTGAGTCAGACTGAAAAATAGCAATTGTTCCATATGTATTTACTTAAAGAATGGCTGGCTAAGGGATCTGAATTCAGTTCTCTCGTTTAGTTCAAAATCAAAGAATTGGTCACAGCATCATATTGATTCTTATGTTTACAGTAAAATATAAACTGATACAGATATGCATGTATATATGTATACATATATATGCATAAGCCTCGGTGGTGCAGTGGTTAGAGTGCAGTCCTGCAAGCTATTCCTACTGCAATTTGGCAGATCGAATCCCACCAGTCTCAAGGTTGACTCAGCCTTCCATCCTTCCAAGGTGAGTAAAATGAGGACCCAGATTGTTGGGGGCAATATGACTCTCTAAACAGCTTTGAGGGGGCTGTAAAGCACTATAAAGCAGTGTATAAGTCTATTTAGCCATATTCCTGTCCCATATTTTCTCTAGACAATCTTGACAGGAAACATGTGGAACTACATTTGTCTTCCTAGCATCAATTCCATGTCCCAAAGTCATGTCAAATGACCTAGAGCTCTCCCAATCCAACCTAAATCCTTAACCACTCCACCAGTGATTGTATGTGACTGGCTAGTCTAATATTGCCTGCTTATTTCCTCAGTAGCAGTCTTAGGTCTCAAGTGACTATTTTCCCCATAATTTGTTGTACATATTTTAAGGTAAATGTGCCAAACATCAAATCACATGAGATAGTTCTGAAGAAAATGTCTTGGTGCTAAGCTATATTCTTTTTACCCATCTTTTTCCTATATAAGGAAAAGCCACTATATAAGTAACATACTGAGCATAAATGCTTCTTTTCCTGGAGAATTCTAGACTGTTGAAAGTGAATAGAAGGAATGCAGAGGAATAATGTGGACGATTAAGCAAAACTAATGAAACTTCCAACTCATCTTTGTAGCTGAAATAGTTTAGGCTAAGATTTTATTAATTTAGTGGGGGAAATTTATGATGGCAATTGATGGTGGAAGACCTCTGAAAAACAAGCATTTAAACCTCAAAGGTAACCAAGGAAAAGGGTTGTTGGGAGCAGGAATGAAAAGCAGGCAAAAATGAATAGTGTAAATTGGGAAAATGATAAATGAGGAAGCCGCTCTTTTGATGGTGAAAAGAGGATTGAATGCTGAACTCCTCTGATAGCAAAATCTTTCCAAAGAAACAGCAACTGAGAATACAGAAAGCTTCCCTCCTCAGTCACAATGAGGCAAAATGATATATTTTGCAAACAATATTTAATGTAGAAATAAGTATAAATATCCTTGAATCCAGTACATCAACTATTTCAAGGAACAAACCATCACTTATATACACTATTACAGACATTCTCTTATATGTTATTCTTCCATATCTAGGCTTTTTAATTATTAAAAATTAAGTATTAGTTTTCATGTTCTAGAATAGGTGTGTCTAACACTGACAACTTTAAGATTTGCCACAGTGGTGCAGTAGTTGGTTTGCAGTACTCTAGATCACTTCTGCTGATTGCCAGCTGGTTGCAATTAGACATTTCAGATCTCACCAGGCTCGAGGTTGACTCAGCCTTCCATCCTTCTGAGATCAGTAAAATGAGAACCCAGATTGTTGGGGGCAATATGTAAACCACTTGGAGAGGGCTGTAAAGAACTGCAAAGCTGTATATAAGTCTAAATGCTATTGCTATTTGTGGATTTCAATTCTTGGAAATCTTCATGCTGGCTGAGGAATTCTAGGAGTTGAAGTCCACAAGCCTTAAAGTTTCCAAGGTTGGACACTCCTGTTCTAGAATAAATCAAATAACTGTCCTTTTTCAAAGTTAGCGTTCAAATACTAAATGAAGATGTGAGCAATTTTGCCAGCTGTATTCAGGAAACAACTAAAAACCTGTAGTAAGTTATGATGATGTCACACACATAAGCACATCATGCAAATGATGAGTTATATAATTTTCATAATGACAACATGATACATGCAACATCACTTTTCAAGGTGTCTACCTCTGCATATGTAAGGACTTTGATTATAAGTCAACATTTGATCCTGCAAAGATCATGACAATATCAGGCTTACCAATATTAGTGTTCGAGCTAGCTGAAGCACCTTCAATATATTTATGCATTCGGTGTATGTTTCAGTGCTTCATCAGAAAAAAGCTTATGATAATAGAGATATACAGAAGCCTATTTTACACTGAACAGTTCAGACCCTGGAATATCCAAAATTTCAACCAATTTCTTGACTGTGACATTTGTTATCCTGGAATATGAATGAAATTCATAAATACTCCTGCTACAAGATAGTTCTTCTTTAAAAAATAATTTTCTCTTTATCAGAATTTCTTTATAGATTTTCATATTCTGAATGACTGCAATGCATTTTCCAACTTTATTCATTTGATCTTTATCTGATCATTCCTCCAGGAATACAAGAAGCTGTCATACAGAGCACCCTTTCCTCCCCTTCCCCCACAAACTACTATTGTATGTGAGGTACTTAGAATGAGAGATGATGACTGGTTCAAAAATAACTCAATCAGTTTTCACTCTTAGAGCAGACTTAAATCTGGCTCTCCCAATCTCATTCCAATACATATATAGAATCCATTCCAATTTGTAGAACAATACACATAAAGGAGAATTATTTGTCCTGTCTTTCCATCTTATTTTTAATCTGTACTGTAATGGATTTAGACCCAGGAACATGGTAGATGGAGTGGTGGGAGGTAGGGCTGCATAAAAAGTGGGAGATTGACCAGGTTTCTGATGTGTCTAGATCTCAACTTTGTCATCTAAAAGGTGGAACTTTTTAAGTTGGTTCTGTTGGTTGTGCTTGTTTTGAACAATTCATATTCTTCTAGCTAAATTGGACTTAATCCTAACTAATAGAGATGAAATGATTGAGGGAATGGAAATTGTAGGAGCTTTAGGGAGAGTTACTATGTCATACTAGAATATGCAATAATGCAGGCACAGACAACAGAGCTATGTCAGACCAGTGTTTTAAAATTTAAGAGAGCTGAATTCAACAAAACAAGAGAGAGATTAGGGTGGATTCTGTGGATGGAAATCCTAAAAGGAAAAACAGTTCAGGATG
Organism: Pseudonaja textilis; assembly: GCF_049901715.1. NCBI lineage: Eukaryota > Metazoa > Chordata > Lepidosauria > Squamata > Elapidae > Pseudonaja > Pseudonaja textilis. The sequence goes on along the minus strand of NC_141990.1, from coordinate 59,049,633 downwards.
TCTGGGAAACTCAGAAAAACTGAATACTAAGGGCCAAAATAAAAACAATACCACACAGAAGGAAAACCAAAAGACACCAGGCAAGATCACCACCAACATATATATATTTCTTTACTATGCAAGGAACAAGAAAAAAAATCAAGGAAATAATTGATCCACTAATGGGAGAAAATGGCAAGAAAATGACAGGCAGGAAGGAGAATGCAGAACTGTTTAATTATTTCTTTGCATCTATCTTTATGCAAAAGGAAAAAAATAGCCAACCCATCAAAAGTAGCTCGATGGGAGACGGAACAGAAACAGAGATCAAAATATGTAAGAAATATGTTTTTTAAAAAATCTATCTACTTTAGATGAGTTCAAATTGCCAAAACTTTGCAGTCCATGGTACTGAAAGAGCTGGCAGATGTGATCTTGGAAACACTGAACAAAACCTTACAGAGTTCCTGGAACAGAGGGGATAACATACAGAAGACTGGAAAAGAGATGATGTAATTCCAATCTTCAAAAAGGTGGATCCAGGAAACTACAGATTCATCAGCTAGGCATCAATACCGGAGAAAAATCTAGAAAAGTTAATTAAACAGCATACTTGTACACACCTGAAAATGAACAAAGCAATTACTAGAAGCCAGAATGGGTTTGTTAAAAACAGATCATGCCAGACAAGCCTTATTCCATTCTTTGATAAAATGGCTAAATTAGTGGATCTGGGAAATGCTTATTTGGACTTTAGTAAGGCATTTGACAAAGTAGACATTTGACAGCCTACTTCTTGGTAAGATGGAACAATGTTGGTTAGACAGTACTATCCTCAGATGGATTTGCTGTTGACTGACCAACCATACTCTACATGTAGTCTTCAATGGAACTACATCTACATAGAGGGAAGCATGCAGAGAAGTACTTCAAGTTCCAGTCTTGAGCCAATGCTCTTCAACATCTTCATAAATTATCTAGATGAGGGATAGAAGGGGAACTCATCAAATCTGAAGATGTCAACAAACTGAGGGAAATTGCCAACACTTGAAATATAGACTCATTATTCAGAAGGATCTCAAAACATGAGCATTGGGCACTATCCAGCAAGATCAGAGAAATGCAAGGTCCTACACTTAAATCAAATGGATAGCTGTAGAATAGGTGCTATCTGGCTCAACAGTAGTAACTGTGGGAGGGATCTTGGTGGCCTAGTGAACCATCATTTAAGTATGGGCCAGCAATGTACTACAGCTGCCAAAAAGAGTTAATCAACAGGGATAGCATCAAGATCATGAGAAGTGACAATACTACTCTATACAGCACTAGTGAGGCCACACATGGAACACTGTGTCCAGTTCTGGTCGGCATGATACAAAAAAGAGGCAGAAATCCTAGAAAGAGTGCAGAGAAGAGAAATAAAGAGAGTCTTAGGTCTAGGGGCATCCATCCACCTTATGGTGGATGGTTAAGGGAACTAGGTATGTCTAGCCTAACCAAAAGAAGGATTAGTGGTGACATGACAGCTATCTTCAGGTACTTGATGGGAGGACGAGGTCAACTTATTCTCTAAAGCACCTGAGGGTAGGACAAGAAGCTTGTTAATGAGTGGTCAAATCTAGAACTAAGAAGAAATTTCCTGACAATAAGAACAATTAACCAATGGAACAGAATTGTGAGTGCTCTATCAATGGAGGTGTTCAAGAAAAGATTAGACAGCCATTTATCCAGGATGCAATAAAGTCTGCTGCCTTGGGCAGGGGGTTGGACTAAAAGACTTCCAGATCTCTTTCAGCTTTATGATTCCAATTTTCTTCCCTTGTTTCCTGCTCTGTTATACCATGGAACTGTGACTTCTTTCTTTCTAAGTCCATGAATGCCATACCTACTGACTTGTTTTTTGGGGGAGCTTGTTTTCCAAAGGAGAATGATACTAAGAATGGTGGTTTTCCTGTCCTGTCAAGGGTGAAGATATAGAATTCACTATTGTCACAGGGCTACTTCCTTGCTGCTTTTCTTCTGTGTAAGCCATTGATATTGCTCTATGGTTTGCCTAATATATCGGTATCTAATATATCTTATTTTGAGAACAGTAGAATGTATGAATACAGACACATGCAAAGGCAGGGGATATATTTAATATGGATATCCATTCATTCTCAATACTTAAACATGGTTCATTGAATAAGCCACCACTGAATAAGCTTTCTGCTGTTCCCAGAAAAAAGATACATTAGATATATTAGACAAAGAGTGAGACAATACCAATTTATACTACATATTACACAAAAGCTATGATATTAGCAGTAAAGTAATATCCAAGCTACCCAGCCTTGAAAGCCATAGCAATTGAGCTTCTCTGTCACATCTTTTAGACGCCTTGGACATTTTCATCTGCTCTTATTGTAACAGTTAATGTTGTTACTTCATTCTCTTACGATTTTTGTAATAAACTATCCTCAAAAATCTAGCCTGATGAAAGGATAGTGATTTTTAAAATAATAGATGAATAAGTGAGACTGTAGACAAAATAAAATAATTGTTTGTCTATAGTAGTGAAAGAATTAAAATGGCTATTGTCCCAAATGGACCACAAAGCAGCGAATAGATAATTCAGAGCCACAAAACTCTGTTAAATAATTGAATTGGGGTATTTTTGTGAAACAAGAATGTAAACACACATTTAAAGCCATGGATTTAGCAATTGCCTTTCAATTTGTCAGAACTGACATAAAGATCCAGTGGATTACTGATAATTTAGAGTTATCCTTCCTGCACAAGATAATCAATTTGGTAGACAGTGCAGGCAAATACAGTATGTCAAGCAATTTTGGAGTTCACTCAGCTGTAACTGTTAAGATTTAAGTATTAATGGTGTTGGACCAAATGTTGATTCAATTTGGATAATTTGGAAGATTGGAAGGAGGGGAATATTTATTTTCAGGAAGAGCCGGAACTGCAAAAGAGAACAGATTGAGCAGTCTTATGCTTCTGCCTGCTTGTTTTTCAGTTTTCAGTATAAACATCTTATCCATTGAGAGGATCAATTTTATGTTTCTAGAATTGTAGGAAAAATGCATGCTGAAGTGACATTTGAAGAACATTGCAATGGAAGTATACAATTAGCCATAGAAATGTATTGGGTGATCTTGGTCTAAGCACTTTCAGTCATAATCTGCCTCACAGCTACCTAAAATAAGATTTTATTATTTATTTATTTAGTCAAGCATGTATTAGATAACATGTATAAGTATAAACATGATTATGAATACATGAAATGGATACAAATAAAAAGGAACATTACGACAGGGACGGTAGGCACGTTGGTGTGCTTATGCATGCCCCTTACAGGCCTCTTAGGAATGGGGTAAGGTCAACAGTAGACAGTCTAAGGTTAAAGTTTTTGGAGTTTGGGGAAGAAACACCATATAATGATACCATGTAAGAAGATACCATGTAAGCCACATTAAGTTTTGGAAAAAAAGGCAGAATGTCATGGGAAGAGGAACTGATGTATGTATTTGTGTTTATGAGGTCTTCAATTACTCTCATACTGATGAAGCAAACCAACATTAAGGTCACATTCATACCAGACAATATTATAGCATCCAACAACAACTAGTTATGAAGCTAATCAGAGGAAGTACAGGTAGTCCTTGACTTATAACAGTGCGTTTAGTGATCATTCAATGTTACATGGTATTGAAAAAATGTGACTTATGACTGTTGTTCACAGTTACAACCTTTGCAGCCTCCCCATGGTCACATGATCCAAATTCAGGTTCTTGGTAACTGACTCATATTTATGACTGTTGCTGTGTCCCAAGGTCATGTGATCACCTTTTGTGAGCTTCTGAGAAGCAAAGTCAATAGGGGAGCCAGATTCACTTAACAACTGGATTATTATCAGCTGTGGGGATTCACTTAACAACCATGGCAAGAAAGGTCATAAAATGGGGCAAAACTTACTTAGCAAATCTCACTTAACAATGGAAATTTTGGCCTCAATTGTGGTTGTAAGTCGAGGACTACCTGAAACTCACAAAAAAACTGGATATTGTTCAGGGTGTGAGAGACAAATGGAAGAGGCAAATAGAGCCTTTTTTTCACAGAAAAGCTTTCAACTAGAAGAAAGCTGGTTTAAGAAATGATTTTGAAATATCAACTCCTTCTCCAGCTGTGGCCAATGTACTTAAGATGGACTCCAATAGGTAAAGTCCCCTGTTCTTTTCCACTCAGCCAATACTAGGAAAATAAGTGTTTTCTCTATTGTGGACACAGTTTCTAAGGACTACAGAGAGGGGAAAAAATATGAAACCACATTTTCACAGTTTGTCCTATCAGTTGGACTAGAAGAGAACGCTTGGGAAATACTCAGCAATTTCACCCACTTAAAAGGGGGGAAAAGGTTACTCTCCTGTACCTGTTAAAATAGAGGAAAACAACCAGTGTTATATCATTCCTCTATTGACTCTCTTGTTGCTGTTGCGGAAGGGGGTAGAATAGTTTCACCATTCTATTTCACAATCTGTTAAATTTTTGCTTCTTTGTTTTAAGTTCAGCTTTTCATGAAAAGCAGCTCAGTACAAAATGAGCAGAGAACAAGGAGAAAAATTCACATGAAACAGACACCACTGTTTGAGACTTCCTCGTAGCTGAACAGTAGAGTCAGAAGCTATAAAAGAAAAAGAATGTTTCCTCTCAAATGGAAATCTTGCCCATGAAGCAAATGAAAAGAATCCCCCAACTCTTCTGTCAGAACAAATATAAGTTATCAAAATGATAAACAAAGAGAAGAAAGCAAAAAGGTAAATTAAAATTGTAGTAGCAATAAGCAAATAAATACAAATTGCAAATGACATTGTTCAGGATGGGTGAAAACCCAAATGAAATGTGAATTGCTCCAATAAGAGATCTTCAGCTGAGAGAACTGCTAACAAAAATACAAATGTAACTGAATGTAAAAGAAATCAGTACAAATTAATATAATCAGATTTATGCATGTGACAGACATCCATAATTACTCTGGTGAGCCTTTCAGCCTTGCTGTGAAAGTTCAGTTATCCCTTCAAACATTTACATTATTTGCATGCCAAATTTCACGTGGACCTGACTGGGTCTCTTGATCCTCCAGTTTTTCTATCTGCACCATGTCCTGCCTTGGCATGTAAAGCTAGTTCTGAAATCCTAAAAATACTCATTGAGATATCCTTTGGTTAGGGTTTACTTCAGAGGAAACACACCCAGGAGTAGGCTATTAAGCAATGAAAGCTAGATAATAAATTGTAGAAGTAACTTTATCTGCACAAATATCTTTCATGGTATGGATGCATTTTCCTGTAAAAGTGGAACTGATGAATGTTCTCATATGTCTCCAAAGAAGTGGCCTACTTCCATTCTCATTTAACCATTCTCATTTAACCATTTGATATTAATTCTTTAAGTACTCTGTTGCTTATTTTCATTGCTAATTTAATGGTATTGGTTTAAAATTGTTTAATAGTAATGGTTTAAAATGTATTTGTGCTGCAGATTCTTTGTTGTTTTATACTTCTGGCCTCTTAGAAAGGTACGAGTTCTACTTGTCCTGTAGTAAATGGAATCCGAGTAGAGAGGGAAGATTTTTCTTCATTTTTATTATGTACTCACAAAAAGAGATGTAAACAGAAAATGTTTGACATTTTCTTTTCTTTGTCTGGAATGCAAACAAAACTGAGATTTACAAGGAAAGTGGAAAAGGAAGGTGAAATCTTTGTAGTATGCTTTCATACAAAGGACAGGCAATATGGGACTGAGGATTGATTGATTATGTGCCATCAAGTCATTTTTTACTCCTAGCAACCAACTATATGTGACATTTTTGGCAACATGTGACTTCCATATATTACAGCATATAAACTCCTATCAGACCCAGTTAGCATGACCAATGGTGGAGGATAATGGGTGTGATCTAATGTCACCCAAAGGATGCCCAGAGGATAGAAATTTTCCAGCCATATTTTGCTTAAAGGTTCATGAAACTCGATAAAAATATCTCAAATATTGGCCGGGAAAATTGTAGGATATTTGAGAATATTTATTCTTGGCTTACACTTTACTAGGGGCTTTGAGAGTGACAATCACTGGAATATGATATGATAAATGAAAACAATGACATGATAAAGTAGCAACAATTGGAAGAATATCTGAAGGACAGTGAAGAAAATGTATTCAAACTAGTTTAGCATGAAGGATTATTGAGTACTAAAGAGATTAAAGTGGAATCAATGAATTAAACAAGGAAGACCAAATGAAGAATAGAAAAGAGACACAATGAGGCAAAGTATTATATGGCCAGTACACATACACAAGGCACTCACTCATCACATACACACAGAGAGAGAGAGAGAGAGACAGAGAGAGAGAGCGCTAGCAGGCAAAACAGAAAACCAGAACAACTGATTATGACTAAGAGGAAAGTTGAGGAATTAGACAGAAGGGGCAATTCTCACTGCAAAAGGCCAAGCTTTAAGAACAAGTGCATAAAAAGCTAGAATTGAGAAGACAACAAGAGACAACAAATGTTGCCACTGCAAAAAAGCTGAAGAAACAGTGGCCTCCCTAGTTAGCTGATGCAAGAAAACTGCATGGAAATTGTCAAGTAATCCCTCCATAGATCAAGAAAAATCTCCAGGGATCTGCTTTTTATAGAATGTCATGCTCAGGTAACTTTGCTCTGGAACTTCCTACTGCTTGGAAATAGGGAGACCATGACTTCCGGTAGTGCCCTCCTTGAAGACGGACTGAAGATCACAATCGTCTGCAGCTTCATTCTGTGCTGCTCCATTGAAGAGCCCTGTCCAGCCCTGTTTTGGGGGCTGGAACCACCTAGTAGGAGTGGCGAAGAAGGGGGAGACTACCAGCTGGGTCGAGGGGAGCAGCATCCCCCCTCACTGGCTAGGCATTTTACTCTCCTCCAAAGATGGCCATAGCAGTGGTAAAATGGCCACCCTAAAGAGGAGGAGCTGACCGGGACAAAGTTTGTGCAGGAGCAGTGAAGGAGAGGACAGTATGGAGACCAGATCAAAGAATCACAATAAATGGACATAAGGGACCCTGGAATTAAGAGATTACGAATTTTTTAAGAAATAGATTCAAAGTGGTGACCAGAGAAAGTGAAAAAAAAATTTGACAGCTGTAAGTGGCTTTGAACCTTGAAAGGAGTTATACTCAAGGAGGAAATCAGAAAATATTTGTTTAAATTGGATAATATGAATGGGCACCAAATAGGCATAAAAGCTGGACTTGAATGTGCTAAAATTTGGACTTATTTGACTTTTGAAACCTAAAAGCCCTAAATAGAGAAAAGAAAGCAGGGGAAAAGAGGTGTGTCTCTGTGTGTAGAAATTGGACATAAAAGAAGTGTACAAAAATAGCAGAACTTTTTTCAGAAATAAAAGCGGAACTAAGAAATGTACAATTTATAGAAATGGTGATTTTGGAGAACAAAGAACAACAGGAAGTGCCAGAAGGGGAGGAGTTGATTACAGAAAATGCCAGCTTGAATCAACAAATAAAACAACAAACACTGAAGTGGAAAGGGAAAAATGGAAATTATACCCTGGAAGTTTGAGGAGACAATTAAAAAGGGAAAGATTTGGAAAGCCAAACAAAGAAAAAGGAAACAGCAAAAAAGGAAATTACCAGAAAAAAGCATTAAAGAGGGAGGGAGATAGAAGTCAGAGTAAGAAATGGGAGGGGAAAACAAGGGGAAAAAGAGGTAATAAGAAAAAGAACCAGAGAGAAAGGGGATATGGGAATCAAATAAAAATGAAAAGAAATTGCTTAGTCATGAGACACAAAGATAATGGGTAGCTATGGACTTTAAAAAGGGATTCTGCAAGGTAATGGGTAGTTATACTAATATATTTGAAATGTTAATGATGTAGCTATACTGATGGTTCTTTTTTGCACTGTTATTGGATTATTTGCTATTTTAAATTATGCATAGATATAATTGGAATAAAAATGAAAAGGGGGAGATATGAAAGTACTGTGAAAATTGTTATAAAAACTAAACTAACATCAGTTTCCATGATGTGATATTTGAAAAAATAACTGAATTAGAAGATAATTAAGGTAAATACCATGTGGAATCTTTTAAAAGTATATATAAATCATGTAGTAGCTAAGAGATTATTATTATTAATTTAAAGTGATAATTAAAATAATGACTATATCATATTAAATATTATGAACAAGGGGAATTAATTGAATAATGTATAAAATAAAGGGGTGGCACATTCAAATTAGTAATTAAAGGGGGAGGCTTTTGAATTTATTAATTATTGGAGTTATAATTGAATTTTTTGAATAATGAACCAAGAATATGCAATGAATTTACAAATAGCAAATATACTTGACAGAAACAAGTATAAAGGAGTACTGAATTAGAAATTAGAATTTTAAAAATTATATAAAGAAATTTGAATTAAAAAGATAAGAGAATAATTGAAGAAAAATAGAACAAGTTTAAGATGAATAGAAATATATGTAATAAATGTGAAGAATATTAAAGAAAATTTATAGAATTCATAAATGTAATGATATGAAATGAAATGAATATGTAAGTTTAAATATTGTATAAAGAATTTGTATTAAGAAGATAAGAGAATATTTGAAGAAAAAATGGAAAAATTAAGATATGAATAAAAAATATACGTAATGATATGATATGAAACAATATGAAAGGTGAAGATGTAACTAAGGTCATGTTTGTATGGAAATGTAAAAATCTGGAACCAAACTGTTCACTACAAGAGACAATTTATGAAATATAAAAAGTAAAAAACTTTGGAGGGGGAAAGGAAATAGGGAGACCATAACAATATCTAATTGTTAGATTTGTAATTATTGAATAACTAAGTATGATTTTCAATTAAAAAGTAGAAAGATGGCCACAAGGACATTGTTTTCTTTGCTTGATTATCCAGACTTAATTATGCAACCCCTTCTTTGTGCCAGAAATACAGAAATTAGCATATAAGGTGCCAAAATCCTGGGCAATTTGGTGAGCATTCCAAAATCTGTCCTTGAATGGGGAAAAAAAGGAAGATGCCCATGATACCTTGCTCATTATCTTCCCTCTCCAATTTGGTGAACATCTTCACAAACTCCATCAGCCTGGACTGTTTCCCAAATCATACTTGACTAGTGCATGGTTTTAGCTCCCAGAACAATAAATTATGATGACAGCTTCTAGAAAAAAAACGCTTTTTTGTTTGCTGATCATTTCCTTTCTTTGCCTTGCCACTGATAAAAATTGCAGTTGTAGGTTTCTCAGAAGAAGGAACAAAGAGAATACCTAACCTTGTCTAATTGAGATGTGAATAATGTTTGGAGGTATTTTCCAGATGTAAATTCACTGTAATTAAGTCTAAAACCTGATATTATGAAACATTTTGCTGGCCCCTCCTCCTCTTCTTCCTCAACATTATGATTAATGCCTCTGGTGATTTGATGCCATTTCAGCTTTGCAATACTTGATAGCCCCCTCTAAAACTTCAGGTTTAAGTTTCTGCTTGCAAGAAGCAAGAAGGCCACAAGTTGGATGACTAATCAATGTGTAATTCAGTCAGCCTTTGGGGAGATATCAAATTCTGGCTCTCTCTAAAAATGATATCCCAATGGAATGTAATAAATATTTTTATTGCATGTGTTTTGTTGCTGAGAGCGGGGAAACTGAGCTGGAGGGAATGGAAGCTCTAAAATGATTGCTGTATTGCCTGAAGGTCATTAAGTACATCGGGTAAGGAAGAAAAAGGCAGAGTAAGCCAATGCTTTTCCAATGTTTGGATGGATGACTCTAACAAGCACTAAAAAGCTGATGCTGAAGAGAGAAAGAGTCAAGTTTCTATGCATTAAGCCCACATCTGACTAACAATGTCAAAGAGGAGATCAGGTATTGACTAGCAATTGAGATCCTTAAAGTTAACTCACTAAACTCTTTAGGCAAGTTTTAAAGACAGAAGTTCAAACCAAAGTTTTCCTCCAAAATATTAAAAAAAGCCTTATACTGGTTAGATATTGGCTGTTTCATGTCTATTCATATGTTAAAAAACAACAACAATCTGACATTGTGCTCCTGTGGATCACTTCAAGCTACAGTAGCATGAGTAGTGTTTGTGTGACTTAAGTAGAAGCAGCTTCTTTCATTCGTATGACTTAGCCAATAGTATCAGAAAGAATCTTCTGTTCAATTTTTGTGATATACTTTGATTGCTTTTGCACAACTTTATCAGAACAGCACAATTGGATTTTTATTTTTTATTTTTTTCTGACTTAACATTGATAAAAAAAAGCAAAAGACTTTTTTGGCAGAAAGAGTGCAAGTCCAACATACTTTAGAGCAGTGATGGTGAACCTTTTGGGATCAGCATATCAAAAATACCTGGCTTGATTTTGCTGAATTGTTCTCTCTCTCTCTCTCTCTCTCTCTCACACACACACACACACACACACACAGAGAGAGACAGAGAGAGAGAGAGAGAGAGAACAATTCTTTCCATATTCATTAAAAATACAGTCCAGTTCTATAAGGTGTTATGTATTACATAAAGAAATGTCAAATAATTACAAAAATGAAAGGTGAGTAAAACAAATTCAGAACAGAATAACAGACTCGGACACATGTAAAATAATCATAATGAAAAAACAAATTTATTATTAAACCTATTTCATTATTAAAAACATTTAGAGTAGTGCCAGTCATTTAAATGAAAGTAGATCTCACTTTCAATTAAACATTTAAAAGGACAATGGTTTGTTAAAAGCTTGGAAAGAGAGCAAAGGGAGAAAGTGCCCTGGCCCACACTTCCAAGGTATTCATTATTGTTTGAAATGATTACTTCCAAGCTTTTCATTATTGTTGCAATGGTGCAATACTTTGTCCAATGAACATTCTGCCCCAGTTTCTGGAAAAAAATGCCTATTCGGGGCAACTCTTGATCTCATGAGGCCTTTGCTCTAGAAATTTGGGGAAATGACCTTGCAGTTTCCAAATACAACAGGAAAGCATGCCCCATTCTCTCATGCTTTTTGGAGATTCCAGAGGACATAAGAAACATGGGGCTCTCAAGTGAATTCTAGAGCAGGGGTATCAAACTTAAGGCCCGAGGACCAGATCTGGCCCATGGGGTGCTTAAAAGTGGCCTACATGGCCACTCTGGAAACAGTGAAGGATTGGACCACTAGTGCCTCTGCTAGTGAAAACGTGTGTGGCCCTCCTGAGCTCTGTTTTCACTGGCAGAGGGTTGCAGGAGGTTGTCCCAGCCAAAAATGGAGCTCAGGAACCCACTTTTGCTGGCAAAATGCTCGGGCTACCACAGGCACTTCCCGACATGAGTGACATCATGCTGGCAATGCCCACCCTGGCCACGCCCACCCCAGCATTAGGTGTAGAGATAAAACTCCTGATTCCAATTTAACAAAGCAAAATAATTATTTTGAATTCATAAACTAAAAGATTCTCTCTCTGGATACCCTACCTTCCAGCCACCAGCGTATGGAAAGTAGATATTTATATCCACAGCAATTAAAATTTAGCAAGGTAACAAGCATTCCTTCATTATCATGTTTCCTCCATTTATGATACTTAAATCATTCATTTCCTATTTTAAACACTACATCCTGTCTTCCTTTTCCAGAGGTGTCAGTCAGAAAATTCAACACATATATTTACCATCAAAATAGTTCTGCTCTAATTTATTTCTGCATGCAGCAGAGAAAAAAACAAGTTTAGGATCTAATGGTAAGATCCAGTAATACTGGTAAGACTAATAATATACCATGGTCAGCAAATATCAGTTTCCTCCACCATATAAATTCCTTCTAGTATAAATAGGCTGTTCAAAAAACAGAATGGCTGCTCTGAGAAGCAAAATGGCAACTTTCTGATTCAAATACCAAATACTTTCCTTCACAGATAGGAACTGTAGGTAGGCTTCCCCTTCAGTTAAATGTACAGGTAGTCTTTAACTTACGACCACAATTGAGCCCAAAATTTATGTTGTTAAGTGAGACATTTGTGCCCCATTTGTGCCCCATTTTTTACGACTTTCCTTGCCACAATTGTGAAGCGAATCACTGCAGTTGTTAAATTAGTAGCATGGTTGTTAAGTGAATCTGGCTTCCCCATTGACTGCTTCTCAGAAAAGGTGATCACATGATCTCAAGACACTGCAAAGGTCATAAATATGAGTCAGTTGCCACATTCCTGAATTTTGATTACATACATACGTGGGGATACTGCAACAGTCAGAAGTGTGAAAAATGGTCATAAGTCACTTTTTTCAGTGATGTTGTAACTGAATGGTCACTAAATGAACTGTTGTAAGTTGAGGACTACCTGTACTGTGTTGTACTAAGCTCAGATCAGAAGGCTGATCTACCAATGATGGTGCCCACTCACACTTACCAAAGTCCAAACCTAAGTCCTTGCAAAACTCAGTATTGTTTGAGCTGGCCTTTGGGGAATCTTTCCATTGCATTGTATTTGGCAGTTCTGCAAGACCTTGTATTTGTTTCTGATATGTGAGAAATACAAATTAATCATTCCCCTTCCCCCATTTCTGGCACAATGTGAATAGTCCCTGAACATCCTGCTGAGATCAAATCTGTAGTCTTATCTACAAGACTATTTGTTTCAATTTAAGTTTAAATTGCTTTTTAAAGTTAAAAACAACAGGATGTTCATAAGTATTTTAAGGCTATCTAACTAATTATGGCATGAGTTTTCAAACATTCAGTGCCATTTTAGTCAAGTATAGGATTCTAATGCATCTTAATGAACTAACTTCTGTCAGCATTTGAGAAATCTAAACCAAGTACCACCTTTCAGAAATGACTTCCTGTAGCTGTCCTTCTGCCACATATCTAAGTACCAACAGGAGGTGGGGGATAGGTGTTGTTTTTAAATTAATATTGGTACCTCAGATGTTGGGGTTCTTTTCAGTTCTCACAGCCTTTCTTCTTTTTTTTATTTTTAAAAACAAGCATACACATACAAAACATAAAAACATAAAACCATCTTCCATTTTATGTACATACAGTGTGTCAGTTGGTTACATATCTTTTGTGCTATCCTCTTGTAGTCATTTACTCACAATTTATATCAGTCTTCATATTGTTGAACTAACATATGCTTATATATTTATCAGTTATTAATCATCCATGACTAAACTATTTATTCCATCATTTTATATGAGTTGTTCCAAGTTTTATCTTAAAATTTGGTTATATAACCACTGGTTTATAGATCTCCTCACACTCCACCTCAGACTCAGCAACAAGATTCACCCACTACTTTGGGACAAATCCAAACAACTCGCTGTCTGGAGAGCCGAAACACAGACCACCCTCAAGACAGACACACACACCAACAAACTCAGGAAACTACAACAACGCCAGAAACCAACTCCTCCCCCACAGCCACACATGAAACAAACAGTGCACAACATCTCAGACAAGATCCTCACTGAAGCTGAAACCAAGGTCCTTTCAAAAGGATTCAACTTTGCTGTCGCTCCCAAACACATCCCCACAGAAACCATCATATGCGGAGCTGAAACCAGCCTGACCAAAACCAACCCTGATGATGCTAACAAAATCAGACTTGAAATCACCAACATCCTCTGCACTAGCAAACCACCCAAAAGCAACTTATCCAAAGAAGAACAAACTGCACTACTTAACCTGAAAGAAGACACCAGCATAATAATCCTACCAGCAGACAAGGGCAACACGACAGTGGTTATGAACACATCTGACTACCAAACCAAGTTAACCAACCTACTCCAAGACCCCGCATACAAACCCCTAAAGACAGACCCCACCACCTACCTAGAAAAAACTACCAAATCCAAAATAAAAGCCTCCCCCATCAGTGAAGAAATCCAGCAAAGAATCATACCCAGAGAGAAATCATCCAGATGCCCTAAACTTTATGGTCTCCCCAAGATACACAAAGAAGGAACCCCACTCAGACCAATAGTCAGCTCCATAGGCTCACCTCTACAAAACCTGGCCAAATTTCTCGCCAAACAACTACAACCCTATGCAGAATCCATCAACTCACACGTAAGAAACTCATTCCAGTTCATCGAGATCATAAAAGAAACAAAACTTACAACCCAGCGACCTACTAGTAAGCTTCGATGTCATATCCCTCTTCACCCAAGTGCCAATAAAAGAAGCCCTGACAGCCATCCAAAACAAATACAACCCCCAAGCACATCCTAGATCTGACCAACCACTGCCTATCCAATACATACTTCACCTACAATGGACAAAAATACAAACAAATAGAAGGAGCACCCATGGGATCACCCTCTCACCTGTCATCGCAAACCTCTACATGGAACACTTTGAAACACAAGCTCTAGAAAATACGACCACAAACCCAAACTCTGGCTCAGATACGTAGATGACACCTTCATAATCTGGCCACACGGGAAAGAAAAACTGAACAACTTCCTCACACACCTCAACAGCCTACACCCCAAAATACAATTCACCATGGAAACAGAAGCCAACAATCAACTTCCCTTCCTAGATGTCTTGGTATACAAAAGATCCAATGGCTCCCTAGGACACACCATCTACCAGAAGAAAACACATACAAACCGCTATCTACATGCACTCTCACACCACCACCCAGCACAGATCAATTCCATAGCCGAGACACTCATCTCCAGAACAAAATGCTTAGCCGATGAACAACACCAAAAAACCGAACTACACACTCTCACCAACATACTTACAGCCAATGGATTCCAAAGAAAGAAGATTACCCACCTAATCCAAAAAAGAAACCCCAACCAAAATCCAAGACAGAGAACAAGAAAACGGCAAAGGCCTCCTCCCATATATCAAAGGCACTACAGACAAAATCAGCAAGATCCTCCAAAAACACAACATTAAAACAGCATTCTGCACAAACAGAAAAATATCCACCATCCGAAGAAACCCCAAAGACAAAATCGAATTAGAAAACCAAGGAGTATACGAAATCCCTGCACTGCCTGCCCTACCACATACATTGGACAAACTAACAGAAGAATAAGTGCACGCATTGAAGAACATAAGAACTCAATCAAAAAGAAGAAACGACCTCTTCCCTGGTCCAACACCTCAAAGCCACAGGACATGAAATTGACTTTAAAAATACCAGAACTATCGCCAAAACTGAACACTTCAACAGCAGAATAATCAGAGAAGCCATAGAGATAGAAAAACGCCCACACAGCATGAACAAACGAGATGACACCTCCCGCCTTCCAGCCATTTGGAAACCCGCCTCATGAACAGACAGGTACCTAACATGAAGAATGACACCAGACCCACACCCAAGATGCCACCACCACACTTCCATGTAGAAAACAGACTCACACCTACTCAGAAGATGAGACACGACCATGGACCAGAAGCTGCACTGCAGCTGCATCACTACCCACTTCAAACCCCTCCGAGCCATACATGAAGCAAACCGACACCCACTATGAAGATGCAGCACAACCACGAACTCGAAGCCAAACAGCAAGATCACAGCTCACCAACTCAAATCCCCCAGCAACTAAGACTAACCTGAGCACAACCAAGCCCCCACCTGAACAGAACACGCCTCCAACCAATCAGAACACGGCCAACCCCCAACCAATCAGAACACAGCCAAACCCCTACCAATGAGAACACACCCCCACCCAATCAGAACACAGCCAAGCCCCCACCCAATCAAGTCCCACCCCACTAGCAGTTAAAAGGAAGAAGCAGCTGCAATCTCGCATCACTCCGAGAAGCAAGAGCCGAAGACAGAAGCCTGAAGATGATGAATGAGACTTCATCGCAACGTTGCCTACATCTTGATCTTACGCTGGAGAAAACCCGAACAACCAAAGATCCATATATATATATATATATATATATATATATATATATATATATATATATATATATATATATATATATGGATCTTTGGTTGTTCGGGATTTCTCCCGCGAAGATTCAAGTATCTAGGCAACGCTTCGATGAAGTCTCATTCATCATCTTCAGGCTTCTGTCTTTAAATCTTTTATAAGACATTATATATATAATGTTTTATATTGGTCTATTAAATTTCTATCACAAAATTATCTAGTCTATTACATTACCATGCCTTTTTATCCAACCATTGATAAAACAAATCCCATATCATATAAAATTGCTTGTCTTCTTGTTCTCTAATTTCAAATGTTAGTTTACTCATTTCAGCAGTCCATAATTTTTTTGATAACTTCCTCCTGCATAGGTATTTTGTCATTTTTCCAGTTCTTCGCAAATACAATTCTATCCGCTGTTAAAATATTTACAATCAAATATTTCAGTTCTTTATTGTATATGTCCGGTATGTCTCCCAATAAAAAGGTGTCTGGTTTAAAGTCTATATGTTGTTCTATCATTTTTTCCAACTATGTGTGGATTTTAGTCCAATATTTCTTTGCATCCGAAGATGTCCACCACATATGGTAATATGAACCAGGTATCTGATGACATTTCCAGCATTTATCTGATTTATTCTTAAACATTCTTGCAAGTTGCGTCGGGGGTAAGTGCCACCTGTAAAACATCTTATACAAATTTTCTTTATATGCAGTTGACATTGTCATTTTATAATTCTGAGACCTCAATTTTTGCCATTTTTCTAAACCAATCCCATATCCAAAATTTTCCCCCAAGCAATTGTTTCTTTGACTTGTTCCTCCTCCAATTTAAATTCTAATAGATGTCCATAAGGTTTTTTAATTACCTTTTCATCAGTACCCATCAAAATTTCATCTAAATCAGTCAACTTGTCATAAATACCTTCTGCCTTTATCAAACCTAGATTGTATTTGCAAATATGAAAACCAATTCATTTTTACACCTTGTTCTTCCAATGCGTGCATAGATTTAAGTCACCCTTTTCATGCAATATCTCCCCATATCTAACTGTTTGTTCCTTTTTATATATTATTGCATAAGAAAAAGCTTCTATAGTTGATATCCATGTTGGAATTTTTAAGTAATATTGTCTTTTTATCTTCTCCCAGTTCAAAAACAATCCCTCACGAATATAATGTCTTCTGAAATACCCCTGTGTTTTAGTTCCCTTATACCAGAGAAAGGCATGCCAACCCAGCAGCAAGTCATGGCCTTCTAAAGTCAATAATCTACTGTTCCTTAGTGTTATCCATTCCTTTACCCATATCAAATTTGTTGCCTGGTAATATAGCTCCCAATTGGGCAAGGCAAACCCTCCTCTTATTCTTGCATCTTGTAACAGTTTTAATTTTATTCTTGCTTTTTTACCCTGTCAAATATATTTCAACACAATTCTATTTAAATCTTCAAAAAAACTCTTTCCCTAATCGAACAAGAATTGTCTGGAATAAATATAAAACTCTAGGCAATATATTCATCTTAATTGTGGATATTCTCCCAATCAATGATAGTTGCAGTTTTTCCCATTTCATCAAATCTGTCGCAATCTGCTGTTTGAGTTTCACATAGTTATCTTCCTTCAGCGTACTACATCTTGGTGTAATATGAATCCCTAAATATTTAACCTTGTTCATGACCTGTATTTTTAAAATTTCTTCCAACTCTTTCTTTCATCTTGCTAACATATTCTTTGTTAATATCTTTGTTTTGTCTTTGTTTATTCTCAAACCTGCTACTTTTCCATATTCTTCTATTTTTTTCTATTAATTTGGGTGCTGTTTTCAATGGGTCTTCTAATATAAATACTTCACAGCCTTTCACAAGCAGATTTCTTTTAAATCAAGAAAAAATGTGAAGCATAAAATTAATGGCCTTCATTGTTTAAATACTAATGTTTAAAATATGGGAAATAAAGATTGAGTTCTTTTTACAGAAAGTCAAATAAGATATTAACTGAGACCAGGTTAGATTAATTTCCCAAATGAAATACAGCAACTGAAGGATACAGTTAGTTCAAGAGGAAAAGAAGTGAAAGGAAGGAAGAGTTTCATTTACAAGATTCATATCTGCATAGAAATCCAGCACAATGAATTTGTGATGTTGTTGAAAACATGTTTGGAATTTTAAAAAAAATGGAAGTAGGAGTAAAAGCAATATAATTGCTGTTTATATTCATTACCTAGCTATGGAGAGGATGAGAATGAAATTTTCCAAAATGTAAAGTAAAGTAAAACTTTCAAAACAGACATAAAGTATCTGTAATTAAAGTATCTTTAAATTACTAAAAACTATTTCTAAGAAATTTCTCACTATCAGAGGTAAAAGATGGTGTATGAGAATTAGTTAACACTAGCTTGCTCCTAATCAGGTTCACTAAGCTAACTGCACTAACCATACTGGTTAAAATTACTTTTGTCTTCTTAATATTCAGCATGAACACAATGAGCTCTTCTATATCCTTTTTAACTTTGGTTGACAAAGTTGTGTCATTGGCATACCAAAATCTGATAGCAATTTATCCTCCTATTTTAATTCCAGCTTACATTTCTTTCAGGCCTACCAGTGTTATACTGCATATTCTCTTGAGGCTTTAAACAATTCAATGGGTATTTCATCTACACCTGATGCTTTTCTATCTGAGAGCTTTTACTGTCTCTCACATTTTGCTTTCCAGTGAAGTCAGTTGTTGAATATATTCTCTCTTTCTACAAATGGATTTGCCATCCCATACTTCCATCTGTAAAGCTTTAGGGGATAACCTCCCTGTTTTGTAAAAAATTAGTGTTCTTCCCTATTAACTAAAGAAATACCTTTTGACATGGTGATCAAAATCCTCTCTAAATGATTCAGCCATGGCTATACAGCTTTCTTTCAAATAATACAGAAATGATTTGCCATAACCTTGGGGTGGGGTGAGAGTTCCTTCTATTAGGATTAGGGAATATAGGGTTTCCCTATATTCAACCTTGATTTTTCTGATATTTTGAGGAGCTCATGCTCCCACTGAAATTGCAAGTGTGCCTTCCATCAAATAGGCAATCATTCCCACTTCCCCCCCTCGATTCTTCATTGGTTGGACCAGGCCTGTCAAACTGCCAGCCCATCAGCTGGATGCATCACGTGCTGGCCTTGTCCATACCCAGTTTAGCAAAGGGGCAAAAAAGTCCTGATATGTCATGTGATGATACTATGATGACGTGAGTTTGACACCCCTGGGTTAGACCATACTTTGAATTGTGTATTCAGTTTTGCCATCATATTTTAAGATTCTGAAAAGCTGGAATAGATACAGAGAAGGGAAGTAAAGATTTAATTTCCAGGAGACTGGAAATCAAATTTCATAAGCAGGGTATGAGTAGGTTAAGCTTTTAGGAAGATAATTAAGGAGAAGACTCTCCAATATCTGGAAAGTGTTACATAGGAGAAGATCAAAACTGTTTCTATTTTCAAATTATTTCTATTGCCCCAAAGTGCAGAACATGGATGTAAAAGTTAATGGAACAATGTATGGGCATAGGAGTATATAGTTAACACATACACACAGTAAAAACAATAGCATCAACTGCTATCTCCACTTCCACATATCCAATTCAAAGAGGAAAGAATATAAGTAGAAATAGTTCAGAATAATCTAAAAACAAATAAGATGAAATTGTGCTCATGTGTTAAACTTGTAACCCTTGATGGATTTATAGGTTGTTGCAGTCCTAGTAGGATTTTCAATTCATGTGCTGAGATTTCAATCTACTAAATAAACTGTTTTCAGCCTTTACCATCAGTGCAAGCCTTTCCATCACCCTGGATTGGACATAGACCTTGAGCCTGTAGAACACTTTAGAACTTGACCTCTTTCCTAAATTGGTCAGCACCATCATATGATGGACAGCATCACACATAATTTCTAACTGGCTGCTAAATTGTTTGGACAGTATTGTTTCAATGTTGCTCCTTTGAGAGAAGGATAGAAAAGCATTATAAATCTTTCAAGACAATAATCTTGGAACTGTTGTAATCATACACCTGTCCACAACCAACCAAAATGATGTTCTGGTGTGTCTTATTTTAGAAGCACAATATGATATTTCTTACTATTGAGTATGTCTTTTATTGTATATGCATTCTAATATAAGATTAAACAAAGGGTTCCACCTAATGAATTGCATAACAAAGAATATGCTATGCCACAACACATCTGCATGCAAGTAAAGTACTAGGAGATAGAAATACCTGCCTTTTGCAGAAAACAAGCTGTGGAGACTGAAGAGAGGCTGGTGCTTTGTTTGCTTGCACTTGGCACTTTTTCTTTGCCCTTTAAATTCTCTTTTTAGAAGACCCAACACTCCTCCTGGCTGGATCCCAACCAGTGCCAGGACAGTCATGCTGTGTTGACACAGCCTGGATAAAAGCCCTGAGATCTATAATACACTTTTCCCATGACATTTACTAAATCTTTTAGAAGTTTCTGAACTAAATATCAGTTGCTTAAGATAATCTGTGAACCTGCAGCCCAGCCATTAAGCACTCCCTTGTGACAGGCTAATTCATAGCAAATTATAGTCAATGCCAAAGAGATTGTAGAAAGAGTGGACAGCACAGCACTGTAACATTTACGCAAAAGGGGAGAAAGAAAAATGGAACAATAATCAGTTTTTCTCCCTCAAGGAACAAAGGGGCCAGACATCCCATGATGACCAGGTTTCTGAGTGTTGGATCAGCTTTTTGTGTTCATGATTGATAAGCCAGGTGTTACTACAACAAGAGAAAGCAAAGAGAAGTTAAAAGCTAGAGAGACGTTCCCTGAAGATCAACTCCAGCATAAGTCCAAAAGTTTGAAAGGCAAAACCTCTGGTCCCAGTGACTGACCCGGATTGGATCATGCAACATTATCCTGGAACACCTTCATTCATAAGAGAAAGCAAAGGCCCCTGCCCATTCCAACCTGAAGCCCACTTCTGAATCTTATAAATTTCCATTCTTCTAAAGCTTTTGTTATTTTTTTTTTATGGAGGAGCCCTAACTGGTTCATATATCAAGCACATCATTTGGATGGAGAATGCCTCAGGCTCAGAATCTCAACAAAACACTGCGCCAGACTCCTAGCTACCGTAGTACAGGGCCATTGCCAATTGGGTAGATGTTATTTAGGTAGCAAGGCCACTGGTCTTATTGGCAAGTGGTTATTTAGATTTCTTCTTTCTAATTGATTCCCATAATGTTTCCAAGCGGCCTCAATACTTAACATGGGGGAGATCAGCAAGAAGAGAATCATTTGTAGCAGTAGTGGGATGCAAATTTTTTTTTACTACTGGTTCTGTGGGCATGGCTTGGTGGGCATGGCAGGGGAAGGATATAGTAAAATCTCCAGTCAGAGAGATATTCAGTCAGAGAGATATCCAGTCAGGTGGTATTTGCCAGTTCTCTGAACTACTCAAAATTTCCGCTACTGGTTCTCCAGAACTGGTCAGAATCTTCTGAATACCACCTCTGGCTTGTAGTTAAAAATCAGGAAAATGAATCTCAACTCTTTTTTGTCACCAATGGCCAAATATCAGTGGTCAATTTATAAGGGATTTCAGAAGTGGCAAAAAAATGGAATTTGAGGGATACTTATGGCTTGTGATTCATGGGAACTACATTTTATGTGATGGAGTATCAGCTCTGAAATAAAGGAAGGACAGAAGGCAGGATTCTTAAAGGGATAAATATTTTATTTTTGGAGAGCCACATCCTTCAGTCTTATCTTCTACCTATTACAAGCCTTGGGAGCTTTAATACACACACACACACACACACACACACACACACACACACACACATATATCAGTAGGTTATTTTCCATTTCCCCTTGCTTATTAGAGATTCTAGAAATTGGGGTTAAAATACATTTTCTCATATAATCTAAAATATACAAGTGCAGCATCATTAAGCTGTATAATTGGGCAAATATATGCATGTCAGTTTAACACTATTCTCCAAGGTAGGCTTAAAAAGTATTGCATTTGTGTGCATGCTTGGTTTAATTGAGAATGAACATGTATTCATCATGGATGCATTAACTAGAGAGTACGTTCTTGCCTTTGAAAAATAATTCAGGACCAAATGGAAAAGTTGATTTAAATTGATGATTTAAATCACAGCTTCACTTAGTGATTTAAGTCACTAATTTTAAATCAATCTACTGTGATTGGGACATAAGGCATTTCAGCTGATACAACTAATAAGTCCCTTTGTGGTGATTAAGAGGTATCCAATATGCATAAAGTCACATCTCATCCGTTCAAGATGAGAAAAACCTACGATCAAGCAACAGTTTTAGCAGACAGCTTATCACAAAAATAAATACAAAGTGGTAGAATCCACTGGGCCACTGAATATAAAAATATATTAATGTGAACTTTGTATAGCTCCTAAAATTTAAGCTGAAGCAAACACATATGCCTAATTTGTGTATCCTGGAAATATATAGATTAACCTGTTGGAACATTCTTCCTTTCCTGACAGGCAGTTTCAACAGTCAGTCAGAATCTGTCAACATAGCAATCATATAATTTTGAGCTGTGTTAGCAAGGCAGTTACCATGGGAATCCAAAGAGTAACTGTAGTCTTGCTGCTTTAACTACAAAAACTACTCATCCCCTGCCAAGAAAATCCACCGATACTGAAATTGTGGTAGTAAACAACTATTAGCATTTTTTTTCCTGAAATTAAACAAAAAAAGCTTGAGTGGTGGAATGGTATGATCTGAATCTGGCAAGTTCTAACATCCTTATGTTTGGAGGAGGAAAGGAAGTCAAAGTTTTTGATGCATTGAATTTGCATGTTTCTTAAATAATGCATGAAAGTTATGGATGGTCATGATGTGCCCTGCACACCAAAGTACTTTCTACTTTTCTGCCTGATTGATGCATTTAAATGCTTCAGGAGACTTCAAACCATACAGTAAGGAAGGAAACCATCTTAGAATTTGGTTTTCACATTACCTTGAATCAATAATACAGAAATACTTCAGATGATACAAATTCTCAATTTCAACTCAGATCATTGAAAAGAGAAAAATAATCGATGTTTGCTTTGTTCCCTGAATGAATGGTCTTTTTTTGCCTAAATAATATACTATGGTTGTGATTAGGATTAATAACAACAAAACACAACATTTGCAAGTGAAGTAATTGTGTCAATGGAGAAAAAAAATTCTTTAGTCAGGTGATCAAATCCTATTATTGACAGCAATCAATGAGAATTCTAGTTTATATTCAGAAGGTAGAACTTTGGAAAGAAATATTGATTTATAATGCATATGAGAATTTCAACAAGTCACTTTCATTTTCCAAATCAGGTAGTTTAAGGAGTAGGGAACATTTCCAAAGAAAGCTAAATTCTACATTTTCTTTGGTCTGTTTTTTTAATAAACACAATTCTCTGACTATTCAAATAAATCACACACACACACACACACATATACATATAGACATCCCATCTAAAAAATATAAAATAAAAAAGAAAGGAAAAATAATAAAGAAAAAGAGAAGAAATATATTAAAAAATAACTTCCCACTTTGTCACATCAAATGTAAACATTTAGTAACTTATTACCTTCTCTTAAACTATAGCAAATGATCTCTTTTTTCCATATATCATCATTTATCTATAAAATAATCATTGCAACTTCATTGTTCAATCCTAATCAGCAAAAGTTCATTAAGTGTTACAAGAGATAACCTATTTCAACCTTGATAAAATAACCCAACATTATATTCCTTCCATTGCTACCTTCTATTGTTTTGCATATCTCTAATTCTGTCCTATAGTTGAGTTGGCATGGATAAATGTTTAAGCCTTTCTACCTTCTCATTCCAGATGCAGTTTATATCATGATTCTAAGTCTATCAAATCATCCAGCACAAACAACGGTAAGCTTATTACTAATTTATGAAATTTGTTTGCTGCCTATCTCACTATAAGGCTACTCTACTTGACTCTGATTATGTCTGGGATGATGGAATATATAGTATCATCCATTATTCTGTACTTGGAGGCACCATTTTAATGAAAAATACTACACCCTTAGAGAAGTTAAGATGCATTTGGGGATTTATACTAATTCTGTGAGGAAGGTTACACTGACTGAAAGTCATTCAGTGAGCACAGTTATAGTTGTAGAATTGAAAGTTATGTGTCCCAAATAATATCCAACAACATAATTACTATATCATCCCAACTTTTTATTTGTCTTAAGGGATGTGCTGTTCAAAGTTCTTCTTTTTCATAATTAAAAATTGTTGAATTCAGTTATGAGTGAGTAGTTTATAAAGATCCTCTTATAGAGCTGAAGTAATTGAGACAATTTGTCTATGAACAGAGCTAGTAGATTGGAATCAGCTGTCTCCTCTTATGGATTATTGTTGCAAATAAAGGCCACCAAGTATTTTCTTCATACTTCTGCCTGGCCTTCATTCCAAGAGTTTTTGAAAGCAGTGATAAGTTACTGAAAAAGATTTCAAGCAGACTATTTTCTTGAAATTTTAACTTTCTCAGTTGGATATAAACTAATAATCACTAGAATGCCATTGTACAATACTATGTGGCATGGGTCATGGAATACAGCTACACTTTCCAAGAATCTAAAAGAAGAGATGCTTGCTGTGTTGCAGATGGAATTGAGAGAAGAGCAGAAGACTCTCACCAAACTACTTCCTTTTCTCTCTGTATCCTTCCATCCTGGGGAGTTCCAATATAGTAATTTACTATATTTTTAGATTTATTTCACTGGCACTTAGTTCAGATATGGAACAACATGAAAACAGTTTGCCTTGATTGTGGGTGATTTAAAAAAAATGCTTAAAGATTTCTTATTTGAACCAAACCTACCACTTGTAAAGGAAAGGGAGGATGTGTTCTGGACTGTAACTCCCCTGATTAATTGTGATGGGAATTAGAGTCCCATGATTTTAGGAAAGCCCAGCTTCTCCACTTTCTCTTGAGACACCACCTTGTGATAAATCTAAAAAAAAAAAATTAGACTAGCCCTTAACATAGCAGGAGTAGACCCCAAAACTCAAGATATGTTTTGACTTTAGTAAAAATATGTAGGGGAGCTTTGTTTGCCTTTGCTGCTTTGTAATATCTTCATGTTCTAATAAACTAAAAATCATTTTTTTAAACTTTGCTTATGTCCAAAATTGGAAAAATGAATAAAACTCTTTCAAGACACATAGTCAGTCATATGATAATTCTAAGAAATTACCTAGAGAAACAGAAGCCTTTTTACAAACAAACTCAAGCTATGAGGCATGTTTACAGTTAAATATCAGAAGATGGGATAATTTGGCCACCTTGTATCATCAACAACCCTCAAAAGTCTGTAAAATAAAATACCATTTTTCTTTAAAAAAAATGAATAGAGATATATTTCAGAATTGGGTAGGTAAACTGAAGGAATAATTTTTATATAAATCTGACTCCATTTTTTTCATTATTGTTCTAGCAATTGGCAAAAATAAAGTTGGTGATAATGTTGAAGATTATTTAATTTTTAAGCCTACTAGTTTCCTGATGCTAGAAGACCTGAAAGACCAGGACAGGAACACATCATCATGGAGAAAAATCCATGTGGTTACTAAGACTTAAAATCAACTTGATCTCATGTAATCAATCATTCAGTCAGTTAATCAACTTTCCTGAACTGTTAACAAGCCATGCTTGTTAACATAAAGATCTCAAGTGCCTATATACAAATGCACAACGTGCTGGGGAACAAACAGGGTGAATTCGAACTACGAATATATGAAGGTAAATATATAGCTGGAATAACAGAAACTTGGTGGGATGAAACCTATGACTGGAACATACTGATAGAAGGATACAAACTATTCAAAAAAAAAACCAGACCCCATAAAAGAGGAGGTGGAGTTGCACTGTATGTAAAGGACCACTATAGTGCTACAGAAATGCATGAAACCAAAGATGAAAACCTCCTAGAATGCATATGGGTCAATATAAAAGAAAAAAAGAATGACATGGCCATAGGTGTATATTATAGGCCACACAATCAAGCAGAAAATATAGATGTCCTTTTTGCCAGCAACTAACAAACACATGCAGAAAACACACAACAATAGTAATGGGAGACTTCAATTATCCTGATATCAATTGGAAAACTAATTCTGCACCAAGTGAGAAATCAAATAAGTTCCTAACCAATCTAGCTGACAACTTTGTTGTCCAAAAGGTAGAGGGTGAAACTAGAGGAACAGCCATACTGGACTTAATTCTTACAAACAGAGAAGAAGTGATAGAGGGAGTTGAAACTGCAGGAACCTTGAGTGAGAGTAACCATGTCATACTAGAATTCAACATAACACAAACACAAGCAACAGAACATAATGACACTAGAATCTTGGATTTTAAAAGAGCTGATTTCAATAAACTCAGAGAAAACTTGGGAAAGATTCCATGGATGAAAATCCTAAAGGGGAAAACAACTCAAGAATCTTGGGAAACTCTAAAAAGTATGATCATAGAAGCCCAGACCAGCACAATACCACTGAGAAAGAAAAACAAAAAATCCAAGAAGAAACCAGCATGGCTGCACAAGATCTCTCTGGCAAATTGAAAGAAAAAAAGGACAAGTACAAAAAATGGAAAGAAGGACACACAACTAAGGCAGAATATCAGCAGATAGCCAGAATCTGTAAAGACGAAGTCAGGATAGCAAAGGCTCAGAACAAACAAAGACTTTCAACAAAAGTCAAAGATAATAAAAAAAGTTTCTTCCAACATATAAATAACAAGAAAAAAAATCAAGGAAACAGTCGGTCCACTAAAGAGAGAAGATGGCAAGGAAGTAACAGGCAACAGAGAGAAAGCAGAACTGCTTAACTCATTCTTTGCATCCGTCTTCACACAAAAAGAAACAATAGCTCCACCCACCCAAAACATAACTGTAAAAGACAGACCATAAATAAAAGTTAAAATAAGAAAAAAAATAGAAAGAGAACACCTGTCTGATCTTGATGAAAACAAATCGCCAGAGCCTGATGGATTACATCCCAGAGTTTTAAAGGAGCTGGCAGAGGTCATCTCAGAACCACTGCACCATATCTTTCAAAAATCCTGGAGCACCGGGGAACAACCAGAGGACTGGAAAAGAGCTGATGTGGTTCCCATCTTCAAAAAAGGAAAAAAAAAAACAGACCCAGGAAACTATAGACCAATCAGCCTAACATCAATACCCAGGAAGATACTGGAAAAGATAATAAAAAACCAGATCTGCCAACTTCTAGAAACAAGTAAAGTAATAACTTGCAGTCAGCACGGGTTGTTAAAAACAGATCATGCCAAACCAATCTTATTTCATTCTTCAACACAGTGACTAAATTAGTAGACCAGCAAAATACAGTGGACATAATATATTTAGATTTCAGCAAGGCATTCAACAAAGTAGACCACAACCTACTTCTTAGTAAGCTAGAAAAAAGTGGAATAGATAGCACCACCACTAGATGGATTCACATCTGGCTGACAAACCCTACTCAACGAGTAGTAGTTCTTAACGGGTCTAAATTTACATGGAGGGAAGTAAGCAGTGGGGTACCACAAGGTTCTGTCTTAGGCCCAGTACTCTTCAATATCTTCATTAACGACTTAGAAGAGGGAATAGAAGGGGAATTTACCAAATTTGCAGATGATACTAAGCTGGCAGGAATAGCTAACACCCAAGAAGATAGGCTCAAGATCCAGATGGATCTTGACAGACTAGAACACTGGGCCATATCTAACAAAATGAAATGTAGAGAAAAGTAAAGGCAAGAAAAATGAAAAGTACATATATAAACTGGGTGAAACCAGGCTGAATATATCAATAGCAGTAACTGTGAGAGGATCTTGGAGTCTTAGTGGACAACCAGCTAAATATGAGCCAGAAGTGTGCAGCAGCAGCCAAAAAAACGAATGCAATCCCAAGTTGTGTTAACAGAGGGATACAATCAAGATCAAGGGAAGTACTAATACGACTCTATAAAGCCTTAGTAAGACCACACCTAGAGTACTGCATCCAGTTTTGTTCACCACATTATAGAAAAGATGTTGAGACTCTAGAAAAAGTACAGAGAAGAGCAACCAGGATGATTAGGGGACTGGAGACTAAAACATACAACAAACGGTTGCAGGAACTGGGCTTGGGTAGTCTAGTAAAGAGAAGGACCAGGGGAGACATGATAGCGGTCTTCCAGTATTTAAGGGGCTGCCACAGGGAGGAAGGGGTCAAGCTATTTTCTAAAGTGCCTGTAGGCCAGATAAGGCTGGAATGGATGGAAACTGAACAAGGAGAGATTTAACCTGGAAATAAGGAGAAACTTTCTAACAGTGAGAACAATCAACCAATGGAACAGCTTGCCCTCGGAAGTTGTGGGAGCGCCTTCACTTGAGACCTTCAGGAAGAGATTGGACTGCCATTTGTCAGAAATGGTGTAGGGTCTCCTGCTTGGGTGGTGGGTTGGACTAGATGACCTATAATGACCCTTCCAACTCTGATTATCTGTTTGATTAATGGCTTTGAATTTATTTGCTTTAATGACTCAGTTATGATTATACATTTTATTTTGTGTTTTTCTCCCATGAATAGCAATAGCACTTAGACTTATATACTGCTTTATAGTGCTTTACAGCCCTCTCTAAGTGGTTTTACAAAGTCAGTATATTGCCCCCAACAATCTAGGTCCTCATTTTACCCACCTCAGAAGGATGGAAGGCTGAGCCAACCTTGAGCTGGTGGTGGGATTTGAACTTCCAAATTGCAGGCAACTGGCAAGCAGCAAAAGTGGGCTGCTCTACAGCACTCTAACCATTGCACCACAAAGGCTCTGTGTATGAAGGAAAATGACATTAAATTTAATATATAATATAAACTCCAAAAGTGTAGGTGCACCTTTTTACTTGAAAATTTACAAAGCTGAAATTTTGAAATCTCATGTTGTACCATCTGCATGCTGTCATGCGATCTATAAGAAATTTCCCAAATCTTAGTTTCTTAAGGTTGGCAGGAAGAAGCTGCTTTAAATGCCTTCATTGCTCAGAATTGTTGCTGGAAGATGTACAGTTTCAATATTATTTCCCAAGGGCTACTGGCAAAGTGGTATGGAGATACTGATACAGATATCGTAAAAGCCTTAACGTTGTTTCAAAGCCTCCAAATAAATCTGTTTTAAAAAGGAAAAGGAAAAGGACCTGTGTGAGCTGCATACCAGGTGGATTTCCCAATTACATAGTGTGAATAACATTCATGAAAAAGCCTTAAATGTTTTTTAACATAAAGACAAAGCAAAACAAAATGGAAACATACCAAATGCAGAAGCAAGATAGCTTCTGAAATGTTTATTCTACCTAAAACATTTTGAAAATCTTTTTCAGGAAGACATATAGGTATAATCAAGTTCCAGTATTGATTATGTTATAAATTATATACATTACACAAATGCTAAAGGAGCCAGATTATTATAAGATAAACAATGTTAATATTTCTAAGTTTATAAGTTTATAATGAGGTCTTAAGCAGATATTGATAAGAAAATAACTCCAGTTTTACTATGCTAACTGATGAGAAGAAAACCTAAGATTCATATCTATATAAATAGAAATCAACTTTTTGCTAATTGTAATTTAGGTATTTAATGTTAGAGAATGCCAAATTTCAGGCTAGCATTTGAAACTATAAGTGTGATTTGTGATGGGTTTTAACTTAGGTTTTATGTAAATGTGCATTTTTAAAAAACAAGATGTCGGTATGGATGTCGGTATTTGAGTCATACGACCATGTGTATTTGTGGTATTCCTAAATTTGGTAACCTAATTTCAAATTGTGATTTAAGATGCAGAAAGAAAAAGGCAAAGGTATCTGTCTCTTAACTCACTAAACAGGGACGGCTATGACAGGTTTAAAGAATAGCCTGCAGCACAGAGCTATCAAGAAATCAATAGGCCAGGTAAAAATAGATTGGAGAAGAAATGAAGATGTAAGAAATCAGTGTGTTTGGTCACACTGATTGTTCCTTCCACCCCTCTCCCCACAAGAGAAGGAAACCAGGTGGGTCAGTTGCAGAGGAACCAGGAAATCAAGGAACAGATGGGAGTTTATAGAGCATTTAAGCATATGGGAAGCCAGCTTATTGGCTATGGAAATTGTGTTAGCTGAAAGTACAAACAGAGTTTAGGTAAAAGCAAATTGCATTGGAAAGTGAGAACAAGTATATGAATATATGAACCTGCAAAAGAAGAAAAGTCTGGGGAATCATTAGCAGTTGAGGTGCACAGTAGATAGTCTGCAGCTGATGACGCTTGCAACATGGAGACCTGTATCCAATCTATCCTGCTGCTTAAATGCTCAAAAATTAGCTCACCAGAAGGAGCCAAATATGGGTCCTTCCAACTTTCTAGGAACATCCAGATTTCTAGGAACAAGTTAAACTCCCCCCCTTCAATGCTCTGATGGGGAAAAATGGCTTTTCCAGACCCATTAAAAGCCTAAAAAACATTAGACTCGTCATCTATACAGACAAGTAGAGGGAGGGAACCGATCAGAGCACTTCACTAATGATTTTGATGCAGCTGAGATGACTGTTAGTAGCAGCAGAGAAACAATCATCTTAATCATGGTTGCTGGAGGGGAAGGGGAGAGACTTCAACCTCCCACTGAGTGATATCATTATAGCCATATGTATGTTAGTGTCGGTGAAGATATCTGAATGTTTGGGATATTTGGAATTCAGCTGAATCTTGTATCAGAAGGAATCTCAATTGTTTCATTGCAATTCTATTTGCATCTCTTAGCTGAAGTAAGATTCTCTTCAAAGTACCACAACCTGGCCTTTCTTAACAATGATTCAAAACTTCAGAAAGCAAAAAAAGAGGAAAATGCAGTACAAGGATGGTAGAAGGTTGATAGATAGATAGATAGATAGACAGATAGATAGATAGATAGATAGATAGATAGATAGATAGATAGATAGATAGATGTAGGGAGAGGGGGGGGATAGGATTCTACTGGTTCGAACAGGTTCAGGCAACCCCCTTGCTCCCAAGATCAGCTGGCACTGAACCGGTTCGCTCCAACGAGAGTGTAGGCCTGCCCACCCACTCCTGCTCTTTTCTGTACTTTATTTCCTTCTTTTAGAGCACAGCTGATTTGCTGTTTTATCCTAAGCTGTTTTATTCTGATGTAGAAGGTAAGTATTAGAGTTTTTTAAAATGTTGAGTGCGTGGAGCGTGTGTTTGGAACCTGTTGTTATACCAGTGGAAAGAGAGAGGAGGGAGGGAAGGAGGGAGAGACAGACCACTTGTCAGCATACAGGCAATATTGTTGGAGGCGAAGGAGAAAGGAGTAAAATAATGGCCAGATCTTCCTTCTAATTAAATATGGTTTCCAAACAACTTATTTGTGGGGTTCCTGAGTATTATACTTATTTTTCTGGATGACAGTAAAAAAATGGTTTTTGACAAAAAAATGACAAAAATCTTATGACAAAATTTTATGACAAAAGTCTTATGTATTGCAAGCATGTTGTATGTTAGGGCACATGTTGCTCTATTTATTCGTCATTTGAATTTTTCTTAATTATAGGCCCATACTTAAAGATGTTTATTGCTACAACTAGCTTTGCTGACTTTTCTTCTAGAGTTTCTACCTCCAGGTGAAACCTATCCTGGATGTTGCTCTTATCAAGATACATGTATCTGTGGGTCATACATGAATGGATACATGAACTGTTGTTTAGTCCTTCAGTCAATTCTGAGTGTTCATGACCTGATCAGCATCATTTCACTAGGATTATCTGTCAGTCCTTTTTGAGTACTTGTAAGTTCATGTTTTTGTCATCAGTGATACATGTGTGTGTAAACACACACACACACACACACACACACACACACACACACATATTGTAAATAAGATGAGGGCCAGGCAAAAAGTTGAAGGAATGAATGATTAGTTGAATTCAAAAATAATTGTTATTAAGCGCCTTTTATAAAATATATTACAAACAATTCATAATATAGTATTATCCAGGAATGTGCATATATAGCTATGCAACAAGTAATTGTGCTGTTGTCTGAATTGTTGTCTTGGAGTTAAGTTCAGAACCCGAGTTTTTCAGGATAGAGATGTCAAAGCTAAAAAAAAATCCACCTAAAAGTTATTCATTGCAGAAATAACTTATTATTTGATAGGCATTCCTTACACTGGTGGGTAAGATCAGTCTTTCATAGACAAATTTATGGATGTGATTTTTATCATTGCAGATGGAGCATAGCATACATTTGAATTTGGAGCTGTTTGTATGGGGCATTTCCATTTCCATTCATTTGGAAAGCCTAAACCCATTATTATGAGGTTCTTCAGAGCTATAGTTCAGAACATTGTATATTTGTTCCAACAAGTGGGAACCATTTAAAGGAAAGGAAAGAACATGGGTTTTTTTTATCTTCTTCCACAAATAGCCCAGAAGGAGATTTTATACTAATGATTTTTGTAAATAATATAACTAGTCAACAAAACATTTCTTCTTTCTTTAAAAATCTTTGGTTGACCTTTTTTTCTTTTTACATTCATATTTTTTTCTTTTTTAATTCATATTTTTAGGTTGCTTATATTCTTAAAATTTAGGTCAGTCAGGATTTGCCCCCTCTTATTCTTTTTCCTTGATTTGAGTATAGACATTTTGGAATTTGCATATGTCATACAATAGGACGTTTCTGGTAGTTTTGTGCAACATAATAGCCTTAGAAGAATTCTTTATGCAATTGGACAAGTTAACCTGAAGTTTTATATTTCAGAAGAGGAAGATTTCTTCAAGTATAAACAAGAAGCAATTCAAAATCTTTTAGAGATAACTGATTAGCAGATGATCAACACTTGCAGTGGAACAACAAATACTTTGATTTTTTTTTTAAAGTAAAAGTTATGCAGGAATAAAAAGAATTAAAAAAAAGGGAAAAGTCAGATAGGAAGTAAAATGAAAGTGCAAAAAGAGAGAGAGAGCGAGAAAGAGAAAATCAAAAGAAAAGAAGAAAGAACCCACTTCCAACATTCCTTGGTATAGATATAGAGACTTGGAGAATCTATTTATTTTGTCTTGGATCACATATTATGGCTGTAGATTTTAATCTAATATAATCTAATGTTAAACTAATATATCCCTATTATGACGAATGCCCAGGATAAACTATATACTATAATGATTCTGACAATAAAACCATTTTTAAAAAAGTTCTATTCTGGATTGTGCTATATTGAGTCAAATTAACAAAGGAAGAAAATAATATTTTTTTTATATAAGATTTTTTCCCTATAGCTTTAGGAGTGGGCAAGTTGTCCAGGGTCACACACTAGAAACTCTTCAATAGTTGCATGATTTCAATAAATAAAAAAGGGAAGTCAAGAGTAAAACTTTAGTGGTTTTTTCCTTTATCCACCTTCAGCTTATCTTGGAAACCTGCCACCCCATGGCATTCTCACCCAGAACCCCAGAAATACTCATGCATTTTATTTTCCAGTGACTCAAATTGGAAAATAAGAAAGGAATACAAATCAAGGGGGAGAGAAGACAATTTAGCTAATGCAGCTGGGGAATATGTTGGCTTTTTTGGCAGTGTTGTGGCCTGTCGGCCGCCGGCCCTTCCAGCAGCCAAATCAGAGGAGGAGAAGGAGGCATGGGAGTCAGGGTCAGCATTAGGGAGCTCTGGGGGGTGGGGGGAGAGGGAATGAAGTTGGCAGAGAGAGAGAGAGACGAAGAAGAAGAGGAGGAACAGCAGGGTCCAGTGTCTGATGCATGGCTGTGCAGAAGGCAGAGAAGAGAAGGGCAGTGGAAAGCTGTGGGCCGATCCTGGGGAAGGAAGAGCCACCACTGCTAGTGAGGCCCCACGTCTGGGGAGAAAAGACAGGGGGCGTAAATGAATAGGTGTGACAGACAACTATTCATCTTCTGGATAGACAGACCTGTTAGCCTGAGAGAGAAACTTTTTGCCGGGGCTGCTGGAATTCCTAATAAAGGAATCTTTTGAATTCACGTCAGAGGATTTGTTGTGTTTGGGGAGCTGGATCAGAACAGGCAGCTGCAGCACACTGTTAGCTCATATTTAAGTGATTAGCCATTAGGACTCCAAGATGCCACTCACAATTATTATTATTGAGCCAGGTACCACCTATATGTGCATTTGGTTTTTCTTGCCTAAATATAGAACCAGTGGTGGGATTCAATTTTTTTTTACTTCCAGTTCTGTGGGCATGGTGGGCATGGCGTTGCTTGGTGGGCATGGCGTGGCTTGGTGGGCATGGGTTGGTGGGCATGGCAGGGGAAGGATACTGTAAAATCTCCCACCCACTCCAGGGGAAGGTTACTGCAAAATCCCATTCCCTCCCCACACCACTAACCTGCTTTCCAGCTCTGTTCTCCTGGGCAGGGCAACAAAAGAAGACCCAGCCAATCAGCTGGGACTCAGGAGGCAAAGAATAGATGGGGGCAAGGCCAGTCCAACATGGTGTTTGCCGGTTCTTCAAACTACTCAAAATTTCCACTACCAGTTCTCCAGAACTAGTCAGAAACTGCTGGATACTACCTCTGTATAGAACCTTACTTTTTTCACCATTGAATTTCATTTTGTTAGATATCATACGGCCCAATGTTGAACTCTGTCAAGATCCTTCTGTGTCTTAAGCCTATCTTCCAGAGTGCTGGAAAGTCCTGCCAGCTTGGTGTCATCTGCAAATTTAATGAGTTCCCCACCTGTCTCTTCATCTAAATCATTGATGAAGATGTGGAAGAATACTGGGCCTAAGATAGAGCTTTGGGACACCACACAGGGCAACTATATCCATGTACATATAGTTCCATTGAGTATTACACATTGAGTGGGGTTGGTCAGCCAGTTACAAATCCATCTGGTGGTGATGCTGTCTAACATACATTTTTCTATCTTATCAAGTAGTAGGTTGTAGTCTACTTTATCAAATGCCTTACATTTTGTAATTCATTTTGAAAATCTCTTAATTTCAGATATGATTTAGATGCATTAGCAACATATGCATCGAATTCTGGTGGTGCAGTAGTTAGAATGTAGTACTGCAGGCTAACTCACTGCTCACTCCAGGAGTTCAATTCTGAATGGCTCCAGGTTGGCTCTGCCTTCCATCTTTCTGAGGTCAGTAAAATGAGGTCTGAAATTGTTGGGGGCAATATGCTGACTCTGTAAACCACTTAGAGAGGGCTGTGCTATTGCTATTTCCTGAATTACTATTTTCACTGGTATATGTTTTGGATTATACTAAATCTACAAGATTTTTTTAAAAAAATAAATAATTAAAATAATATTATTTATTTTAAAGAACTTCAAAGAAATTTGGAATAAAGAATTCATGTGAGGCAGGAAGAATAAGCAGCGCGCATTAAATTCCTGTTGATTTATTTGGAACTTGGAACTGAACTTGGATCACTTGTGGGAACATAATGACTCTAAGCCAGGGGTGGGATTCAAATTTTTAACAACCGGTTCTGTGGGCGCAGCTTAGGTGGTGAGCGTGGCATGGTGGTCATGTGACTGGGTGGACATGGCTTGGTGGTTATGTTATTGGCTGGGTGGTGGCCAACTCAATATCACTCATATTGAGGCACACATCTCCTCGCCTGGCCTCTCATGACCATGGGGATGCTGCAACAGTCATAAGTGTGAAAAAAGGCCATAAGTC
Organism: Pseudonaja textilis; assembly: GCF_049901715.1. NCBI lineage: Eukaryota > Metazoa > Chordata > Lepidosauria > Squamata > Elapidae > Pseudonaja > Pseudonaja textilis. The sequence goes on along the minus strand of NC_141990.1, from coordinate 59,013,929 downwards.
ACTTTTTTCAGTGCCACTGTAACTTTGAATGGTCACTCCACACAGGCAAAGTACCAGCAAAGGAGGGGAAAAAAACTCCTGAGACAGAAAGTCTAGTCCTGTCAAGAATGTAATAAGGGTTAACAGAGAGGCAGTTTCTGTAAGCAATACCAGAATATTTCCTTCCTGCCTTCCTTACAGGATTAGGCCAGTAATTTATTCTAACAACCGGTTCTCCAAACTGCTTAGAATGTTAACAACCAGTTCTAGCAAATAGGTGCAAACTGATAGAATCCCACCCCTGCTCTAAGCTGATTCCTCTCTTGACTCCAGCCCCAGGTTCTGCCTTTTCTTCTACAATTTAATATTAACAAATAAACTGCTTAAGTGACTTTAAAAAAAAATAAGGATGCTGTTTTGAGCTTAAAATAGCATTAATTCAACAAAATATCCTTGTTTGTATTTATCAGTTATCCCAGAGAAAATTTAGAAAGCATTGGCTATCAGATTCATTAAGTAAGAAATATAGCGTACATGAGACAATAGTTCATTTTATCCCAGTATTGATCCATTTTGTTTAATATTTGTAATTCTGTTGGTATAGTATCATTGTATAGTTATGTAATTCCACTGGCATAATTTATCCAACACTATCAGTTACTGGGTTGTTGTTTTTTTGAGTTGTAAACTCATGTTTATGTTATCAATGATATCAAAGTCACCTTTATTCTGCTGCCCATTTTTCTATTGGTTTTGATTTTTCCAAGCATCAAAGTCTTCTACAATGACTCTTGCATCCACATGATGTGTCCAAACTATTGACACTTTAGCGTCATTATTATCCAATGAGCAAGTCTGGTTTTACTTTATCCTATTCTGAATGATTTGTTTTCACAGTTAGATATTCTGGACAATTTTCTCCAGCATCACAATTCAAAGGCATGCAGTTTTCTGTGTTCAGCCTTTCTGAAACCTTTCACGGCTTCATTTACCATCCCTATGAATTTATGAGCCTTGGAAGATAAAGTCCACTCCGGTATTGCTACAACTTCTTTTCCAGCTAGTTTCCTTGGGTTTGTAATGCTTGTTGACATAATGTTAGTTATGGTGATGGTGGTTTTTATATTGAGCATCAGATAACAGTTTCTTTTTTCTCTTTCAACAAGAAATTCTGAAAGTCTTATTTGCTTCTAGCCATCAGAGTGATAGCATTAGCATATCTGAAGTTGTTGATATTTCTCCCAGCAATTTTAATTCCAATTTCTATTTCACCTACTCCAGCATTTCTCATAATATATTCTGTTGATGGGTGTGTACCTTAAGTGCACTCCTTTCCCATTTTTGAAATATTTAGTTGCTTCATATTTTGTTCTGTTGCTTTCTGGCTATCATATATATTCTTCAATAGGTGATTTAGTGGCCCAGTGCACCTATGTTTTCAAGGGCAATCATGCATTGTTGTGATCTACATACACAGTCAAAAGAAGAAGCAACAAAGCAGAAACAGAAGGATTTTTCTGTACTCCCTTGCCCTTTTCATTATCTATTCACTTATCAGTTTTCCACATAAGCAATGCGATCTCAGATCCTTTTATGGAATCCAGTTTATTCTTCTGGCATTTCTTATTCCACGTACTGTTGAAAGCATAGATTCCAAAACTTTAAGCATCTTTTTACTAGAACGTAAAAAATGCAAGTATTCACTAATCTGAACATTTTTAGCCCTACACTTTTTTGATATTGGAGTATAAACTGACTACAGCTGTTCCTTCACAAAAGCTGTGTTTTCCATACTTGCTTACCAACTGTCAGTTACACTTTGACTGTATCATCTTCGCAATGTTTAAATAATCTGAGAGGTATGTCATAGAATTACAGAATTGTGGAGTTGGAAGGGAGTCAAGGATCATCTACTTCAATTCTCTGCAAAATGCAGGGAAACCAGTAAAACTATCCATGAGAGGCAGCTGTCCAGTGTTTTCTTAAAGACCTCCAGAGATGGAAAACCCATCAATACTTGCAGCTTTGCTATTAGCAGTATTTTTAGGGATATGCCCTGACAATACACTGTATTCAAATGTTTATTTTATATATGTGTGTGTGTATGTGTGTGTGTGTGTATGTGTGTGTATGGATCTTTGGTTATTCGGGTTTTCTCCAGCGTAAGATTGGAAGTATCTAGGCAATGTTTCGATGAAGTCTCATTCATCATCTTCAGGCTTGTGTCTTCGGCTCTGTGCTTCTCAGAGTGATGTGAGCTTGCAGCTGCTTCTTCCTTTTAACTGCTAGTGGGGTGGGACTTGATTGGGTGGGGGCTTGGCTGTGTTCTGATTGGGTGGGGGTGTGTTCTCATTGGTGGGGGTTTGGCTGTGTTCTGATTGGTTGGGGGTTGGCCGTGTTCTGATTGGCTGGAGGCGTGTTCTGTTCAGGTGGGGGCTTGGTTGTGCTCAGGTTAGTCTTAGTTGCTGGGGGATTTGAGCTGGTGAGCTGTGATCTTGCTGTTTGGCTTCGAGTTCGTGGTCGTGCTGCATCTTCATAGTGGGTGTCGGTTTGCTTCATGTATGGCTCGGAGGGGTTTGAAGTGGGTAGTGATGCAGCTGCAGTGCAGCTTCTGGTCCATGGTCGTGTCTCATCTTCTGAGTGGGTGTGAGTCTGTTTTCTACATGGAAATGTGGTGGTGGCATCTTGTGTGGCTCTCATGGGTGTGGGTCTGGTGTCCTTCTTCATGTTAGGTACTCGTCTGTTCATGAGGGCGGGTTTCCAAATGGCTGGAAGGCGGGAGGTGTCATCTCGTTTGTTCATGCTCTGTGGGCGTTTTTCTATCTCTATGGCTTCTCTGATTATTCTGCTGTTGAAGTGTTCGGTTTTGGCAATAGTTCTGGTATTGTTAAAATCAATTTCATGTCCTGTGGCTTTGAGGTGTTGGACCAGGGAAGAGGTCATTTCTTCTTTTTGATTGAGTTCTTATGTTCTTCAATGCGTGCACTTATTCTTCTGTTAGTTTGTCCAATGTATGTGGTAGGGCAGGCAGTGCAGGGATTTCGTATACTCCTTGGTTTTCTAATTCAATTTTGTCTTTGGGGTTTCTTAGGATGGTGGATATTTTTCTGTTTGTGCAGAATGCTGTTTTGATGTTGTGTTTTTGGAGGATCTTGCTGATTTTGTCTGTAGTGCCTTTTATATATGGGAGGAGGGCTTTGCCGTTTTCTTGTTCTCTGTCTTGGATTTTGGTTGGGGTTTCTTTTTGGATTAGGTGGGTAATCTTCTTTATCACATACAAATACCCATGAGAACCTCAGAAAACAAACAAACAAACATATATATATATATATATATATATATATATATATATATATATATATATATATTTTCTGAGGTTCATGGTATTTGTATGTGGATCTTTGGTTGTTCGGGTTTTCTCCCACGTAAGATTCAAAGTATCTAGGCAACGTTCGATGAAGTCTCATTCATCATCTTCAGGCTTCTGTCTCCGGCTCTGTGCTTCTCAGAGTAATGGAGATTGCAGCTGCTTCCTCCTTTTAACTGCCAGTGGGGGTGGGACTTGATTGGGTGGGGGCTTGGCTGTGTTCTGATTGGGTAGGGGTGTGTTCTCATTGGTAGGGGGTTTGGCTGTGTTCTGATTGGTTGGGGGTTAGCCGTGTTCTGATTGGTTGGAGGCGTGTTCTGTTCAGGTGGGGGCTTGGTTGTGCTCAGGTTAGTCTTAGTTGCTGGGGGATTTGAGCTGGTGAACTGTGATCTTGCTGTTTGGCTTTGAGTTCGTGGTCGTGCTGCATCTTCATGGTGGGTGTAAGTTTGCTTCATGTATGGATCGGAGAGGTTTGAAGTGGGTAGTGGTGCAGCTGCAGTGCGGCTTCTGGTCCTTGGTCGTGTCTCATCTTCTGAATGGGTGTGAGTCTGTTTTCTACGTGGAAGTGTGGTGGTGGCATCTTGTGTGGCTCTCATGGGTGTGGTCTGGTGTCATTCTTCATGTTAGGTACTCGTCTGTTCATGAGGATGGGTTTCCAAATGGCTGGTAGGTGGGAGGTGTCATCTCATTTATTCATGCTGTGTGGGCGTTTTTCTATCTCTATGGTTTCTCTGATTATTCTGCTGTTGAAGTGTTCGGTTTTGGCGATAGTTCTGGTATTTTTAAAGTCAATCTCATGTCCTGTGGCTTTGAGGTGTTGGACCAGGGAAGAGGTCGGTTCTTCTTTTTTGATTGAGTTCTTATGTTCTTCGATGCATGCACTTATTCTTCTGTTAGTTTGTCCAATGTATGTGGTGGGGCAGGCAGATCCCCCAGCAACTAAGACTAACCTGAGCACAACCAAGCCCCCACCTGAACAGAACACGCCTCCAGCCAATCAGAACATGGCCAACCCCCCAACCAATCACAACACAGCCAAACCCCCTACCAATGAGTACACACACACACCCAATCAGAACACAGCCAAGCCCCTACCCAATCAAGTCACACCCCCACTAGCAGTTAAAAGGAAGAAGCAGCTGTGAGCTCACATCACTCTGAGAAGCACAGAGCTGAAGACAGAAGCCTGAAGATGATGAATGAGACTTCATCGAAATGTTGCCTAGATACCTTGAATCTTACGCGGGAGAAAACCCGAACAACTAAAGATCCACACACAAATACCCGCGAGAACCTCAGAAAACATATATATATATATTCTTAAGTTTTCGCGGGTACTTACATGTATGGTATTCAGCTTTGTTTGGGTATTTTCCCACGTCATTATAGTTGTGCTTTTAAGTTGTAGCAACGTTTCAGCAGAATCTCATCTGCCATCCTCAGGCTTCTGTATTGTGTTCGTCTGTGAGTCAGACTTTCACAGCCGTTTCTGTTTTAAATTTGGGGCTAGCCTACTGCTGTGCCAGAATGGTTTTTTCTTCATCCTGATTGGTAGGGGGTCTTGGTCTGTGTTTATTGGTCTTGGAGTTTGCTGCCTCTCTGATAATTCTGTAGCTGGGGTTCTGTACCCTAGCCACTATAGAAAACCACAGTTATGGAATTATCAGAGAAGCCATAGAGATTGAAAAAAGACCTGAAAGCATGAATAGAAGAGATGATTCTACCAGACTGTCAATTATTTGGAAGCCTGCACTCACAAACAAAAAAAAATCTCCACACCACTAGCCAGGCAAACACCTGACACAAACAGATCCCCCCTGATACCTCCAGCTCAAACACACCCCAACCAGGCACCCAGATGAAACCTAGCTTCCTAATAAATGATAGCCATCCATTTACTTGGAGCCAAACTGCACTAAAAGCCTCCAATACAGGAAACACAATTTTGCGAGCCAATCAAGACAAAAAAAGCCACAGAACAGACTGAAGATATTAGAAACACCAATCAAGCAGAACACAGCAAACTCCAAGACCAAGAAACACAGACCAAGACTCCCAACCAATCAGGATGAAGAAAAAACCATTCTGGCACAGCAGTCGGCTAGCCCCAAATTTAAAACAAAAATGGCTGTGAAAGACTGACTCACAGATGAACACAATACAGAAGCCTGATGCTGGCAGATGAGATTCTGCCAAAACGTTGCTACAACTTTAAAAGCACAACTATAATGACGTGGGAAAATACCCAAACAAGGCTAAATACCATATAAATACCCACGAAAACTTAAGAAAACATCTATCTATCTATCTATCTATCTATCTATCTATCTATCTATCTATCTATCTATCTACAAACACACACACACACACACACACACACACACACACACAAACACAAAAGGAGAACTTTTGCCTTTCTTTTGTTTTTGCTTGGCCCATATTTGCAAAAAAGGGTTTCTTTAAAAAATCTCCTTTCTTTCCACTTATTTTTTATCTTCCAATTTCTTTGCATATTAATTGCTTGTCTTTTTGGTCTTCTTTGGAAGTCAGCATTCAGTTTGACAATTTTTCTCCTTTCTTTGTTGCTTTTTCCTTTCTACCTACCTTGGACTAGTTTCTGCATATCAGCAAACAAGCCATTTTACATTATTTTGTGTTTTGTATTTCTCAATATTTTTGTTTGCTGCCTCTTTAATAATGTCACACATTTCAATCCAGAGGCACTGTATGACCTTACAAAGATCTATACAATGAAGACATTTTTTTTCAACTATATCTTCCAAATTTGAAACTTTCCCATATAGGAAAGATTATGGATTGATCAAGCCTTGAAAGAACAGGGGGAAGAGAGGGGCAGCAAAAATATTATCTGTTCAACTTAGAAAGACAATGCAATCCCAGATTCACAATCTTGGTTCACCAAGACTGTGAATCTGGTTAGGAACTGGCTCTTAATCTATTGATACAATGGAAAGATTAATCAATATTATTCTGTGTAATCAAGGTTCAATATATTTAAAAATTAGTAACAATGAATTCCTATGTGTAACATAATGCTTTTGTTGTTGTTTTTCTCTTTTGTTTTCAATTTCTCCCTTTTGCTCCCTCTCTCCAAATTTTTTCCTTTCCCTTCTTTTTCGTAAAATAAAGTTATAACATAAAAACATATGAGGAATATAATGGAAGAGTGTGTGTAAGAAAGGCACATGGCAGATACTTAATGGCCTCTGATTATTTTCCCACAGTGGAAAGTGGCACTTACCTCCATCTGAGTTGAGGAGTGCAATCACTCAAATTATATCTCAAACAAACTGAAGACAGAAAAATCACATACAGTGGACTGATTGGGAGCACTAAGTTAATACAGGGTCAACTTATTGTGGATTTAAGAGATCTTGAAAATACAGCTGATGCTAAGCTACTTTTCATCATGTGAGAGACACATCTGAAAGAAAAATATGCTGCTATTAGCACCGTCTGCATTTGATTTGAAACTTTGAGCAAATTCAGCATAACCTAATACTTTATCTTTCGGTATGCAATGACCTTATTGGAGCTTCATTTCTTCTTCAGTTTCATCCTTTCCTCAATTTGCTAACATGACTGCTGTTCCTGTGTTTATCTTACAGCCCGCTCAAGAAGTCATAAGAGAGGAATGTTTAAGGAGAGTCATAGAATCATAGGGTTGAAAGAGATCTTGACAGCCTTCTTTTCCGATCCTTGTTCAGTGTCTTAGTTATCTTGTTTTATCATTTTGACTTGATTTTCAGTGTGACCAAATCACTATATGTCTTCTCAGAATAAACTCCCAATGAATTTCAAGAAGCTTATTCTCAGAAAAGTATGTTCAGTAATGCAGTATTTCTCCATTTACTTTGACATTTTTATCTAAACAAATTCAAGAATCGCCCTTATTCAAATTGAAAAGATGATTTTCAATTTCATAATAATCTAAGATGCATACAGTTGATATTCACTATGTTATTAATTTCAGCCTTAATTCCTTTTTTTGGTAATTCTGAATTATAGTGAAAACTCTGGCATGCTTATTGACAAATAAAGGAAATGATAAGATTTTCTTTCAACTAAGAACTAAATGTAAAATGAATGGTACTAGTAAATTGTGAATGCTAACATGTCTTTTTTGAATCCTATTTTTTCAAGAAAGTTATTCTGGTCAGTATAATGAAACAAGTGATGACAAATCTAAGATTTTCTTGATTAGTTGCCCAGAGAGATTATGAGGCCTGGATCAAGTGCAATGTTGCAAGATTTCTTCTCTTACATTTGTGTAGAAACCTGGAAACAGATGGGCCATAATCCTATATTGATATTCAAATTACATGAACTGCGGTGGTGCAGTGATTAGAGTGCAGGAGTGCAGGCTACTTTTGCTGTCTGCCGGCTGCAATTTAACAGTTCGAATCTCACCAGGCTCAAGGTTGACTCAGCCTTCCATCCTTCTGAGGTGGTTAAAATGAGGACCCAGATTGTTGGGGGCAATATGCTGACTCTGTGAATCACTTAGAGAGGGCTGTAAAGCACTGTAAAGTGCTATATAAGTTTAAGTGCTATTACTACATGTTAAAAATCTATATCAGCCTCTACTCTGTTATCCCATTTTCCCTTTTTGAAAATGAAAATAGCAAAAAAAAAAAAATGCCAGGATTTGTGATATTTAATATGGCAGTGCACATCCCGCAAATACACACTGAACAAAGGTAGGAATTCCTGCTTTTCAGAGCACAGGGACAAATTTCTTCTGTTCCTCTAGTTCAGTGTTTCTCCATTTGGACTATTTGAACATGTGGACTTTGACTCCCAGAATTCCCCAGCCAGCATGGGAACTGAAATCTACACATCATACAGTAACTATGACTGAGAAAACATCACAGAGTATTGATTCAGCTGAGAGACCAAATCTACATTTTAATATTCTAGTTGTCTATATGCCTTTCTCTGGGTAAATGTATGCATACACATACAATTTCATTGTTTTGAAATAATTTTATATATCTGTGCTAGGAAAGCAATTTATTCTAAAAGTATCTCTGAAGAGTTATGTTTCTGATGTCCATGTCTCCAGTTAAAAATAGGGAAACATCCCAGCAGATTTATCATTTCCTTTTCTATATCTTTTCCCCTTTGAGAAGTTGCCAGACCTGTTATAAGTTGATGATTTTAATTATTCTTGGCCCTGCAGCCAATAATAATTTAAGTCTTTCTAATATAATATAGTTAAAAGTTAATTGGAAATTTCATTTGAAGTGCAACACTGCCACCCATTTTCTTAATAATATTTTTTATTAAGATTTTTTTTAATTCTTTTTTTAAGCCAAAAGTTATTATAAACAGCAGTGGGAAATAAAGGCTAAGATTTGGAAATGTATCATTCCACTTCAATTTTTTTGCTGAAATTGCTAAGACCATACATAACGTTTTGACCTTAAACTTCTATTCATCTTTACTGATGCGGCAATTCTTCACAAGCACTTAATTCATTTTCTATTAATGGCAGCCAAATTGTGATTGTTGGACAGGAGAAATCAGTAGAGAAACCATCCATAACTAACCAGTTTATCAAAATCTGGAACATTGTAATAGGGGAAGAAGTGATTTGACAACACCCAGCCATGTGATGCCTGGTCTGGATGATTTTTCAATCATTTTTTTTATGCAGCCTGCAAAAATAATTGGGCACTATCACTGCTAATACTTTTACATATCTCTTTTTAGAAAGATGTACTGAAAAGATTACAACATAAAGTACATTTAGGACTTCTGGTTTGAGCTTCCTCGGCAATAGACCGAAGCCTTGTCTCTGCAAGGTTTCAATCTGTGCTTGCCGCTGGAGCACCCCAAGCTGGCTGGTTTCAGGGCTAAGCCACCACTTAGAGGTGGTGAAGAAGGGGGAGACTGCCTGCAGGGTTGAGGAGAGCCGCATCTCTCCTCCCCAGCTGGCCATTACTCCCTTTCCCGAAGGCGGTTGTAGCAATGGTCAGAAATGGCCACCACAAAGAAGAACTCAACTGGAAAAGAATGTGCAGGAGGAAGATAAGAAGAGAAAGTTTTGATTGACCGGGTCAAACAGCAAAAGCAACAAATAAGGTACCCTGGAATTGAAACTATTTTAAAAAATAACATTGTTCCCTAAGATTTTTAAGCTGTGAAGGAGAGAGAAAAAGGAAAAGATTTGGTGTTTTTTTTCCCTCCTTTTCCTATACTGACAGCTAAGAGACTTAAGCAAGAAATTGGAAAAAAAATCCACTTTGACATTAATAGGCATTTAATGCTGAAAATAAAAAGTCTAAGGGATAATAAAGATTTCTGGATAATTAAAAGCTTTTGAAAACAGGAAAGGAGAGAAAAAGAATAAAAGGGCAGGATCTGGAAGGGAGAAGACTGCCTGGAATTAAAAAGAACTTACAGCAAAATCTCAACAAAACTTCCAAAAGATATATTTTAACTGAAACATCTCAACAAAAACCCCAGGAAGAGAAAGTGGAAAAAGAAATAAGAAGAAACAGCTTGGGACTATTTGGATTACTTGATGATCTCTGGATTTTTGGTTATTGTATTTGAATGACTAAAATCAATCGGGTGGTTGTTTAAAACTGTTTAAAATTGCTCCACTTTTAGAAGAATTGAAAATGGAACTTAAAAAGTACAAAGAAGATGCACAAGAAGGGAGAGGTTCTTTTGGCTTCGTATTTCAGTTCTTAGAAATGGAGATTTGGAACTATGAGAAACAACAAGAAGTGCCTGTAGAACAAGAAGATTGTGACAAAGAAGAAGCCATCTTTAATGAACAAGTAATCTTAGGTGGGGGAAAAAGGGAAAGGGGGAAAAAAGAATGGAAAGTTTAAGATTGGGAAAAATACACCCCACCCCCCCCAAAAAATAGAGTGAAAAATAAGTATAACATCAGAAAACAACAGAAGAGGGAAATGCAGAAGAGAGAATTAGAAGTAGAGAGACAAGGGGGTAAAAGGGGGAGGGAGAAGATGAGAGGGAAGAAAGAAAGGAAAAGAAGTTATAAAGGACAGAAACAAAATATAGAGAAACAGGGCCTATTTAGAGATAATGGGTGAAAATTTAATGGAAAAAGGGATTTTGCAAAGGTACATAAGATAGTATTGCTTTATTAGAAATAGAAATAATTTTAGAAAATATGCAACAATGTATGATTAAAATGTTTGATAAAATAGCTATTGTAATTCAGTGGAATGCTTGTCAATAAATAAATGTAACAAAATGAATATTTAATGATTTACAAAACATATGTGAAGAGAAATAAAGGAAAAATTAATTATGGAGATTATATGTGTCTTTAAGGAAGTATGATATTTAATTGAAAAGAAATGTTAAAGATGTTAAAATTTTAATGATTATTAATGATAGAACTGAATTGGAATGGAATGAGGGTTTATAATTACATATATTTATAACCCTTTTTTAAAAAGAATATAGTGTGTATTAAAAGAATGTACCAAGCAGAATTCAATTGGAAGTTATGTATTATGTATTATATTGAAGGTCATAACCTTAAGGTATATATTGAAGTTTAAATAAGAGTTGAATGGATGTAATTAAAAGATATAAAGGTGTCATACTCCAATTAGTAACTACAGGAGAAAACTTGTTTAATGAGAAAAGATAATATGAAATTGAAACAGAACAGACAAAAGTATAAATATAATGATTTGAATTGAGATGAGATAATCAAAATAAAATTGAGAAAATTAAAAGAGGGGAAAAACTATATAGAAAATGTAGAATAGTATAAGATATGGAATAGAAAACAAAAAGGAGCATGAAATTGAGTTTTGTGTCTGTATAAAGAAGTTCAACCCAGGACCATGCTATTTTCAAAAGTGATGTTTTACTTGTATTTTGTATGTGTGAAAACCCAAATAAAACTTTATTTATAAAATAAAAATAAAGTACATTTAATACTTGCAAAATTGTGAGATGACTCTGAAATATGTTACTTATTAGTAACAGAATAACAGAATTGAAAGGGACTTTGGAGGTCTTCTACTCTATACCCATTAAATGGCTGTCCAGTCTTTTCTTAAAAACCCCCAGTGTTGGAGCACTCACTTCTGGAGACAAGTCATTTCACCGCTTAATTGTTCTAAAACTCAGTAATTTTTTCCTTAGTTGGTTCTCTCCTTGATTAGTGTTCATCCATTGCTTCTTGTCCTGCCTTCAGGTTATGTTGCTCATTTTATCCTTTTTGTTCAGGATATTAACCTTTCCGCTGAATGAGGAAGAAATTCTTGGAACTTGGATAGAAAGAAATCTCTGTGTCATTCAGTTCAAGATTACATTCAGTGCTAAGATGATCTTTTGCATATTTTTCTATTCTTTTTTCTGCAAAGATGAGATCGCAAATTATAATATTGCCAAAGAAGAAGAGTTGATAACTGTTGCTGAAGTGAACTTTTTTATTTTTGTTTTTATAATTATTTGTAGTCAACTGCAAAATGATGGGGCAAATTTGTTTTGTTACTTGATGGCAAAACAAATGTCCTTTCTCTCCTACATCTCCCTTAAGATCAATCAATAAATAATCTGGCATCAGATGACTTATCGGAGTCTGAAATTGCAGTTCTGCTGATGTTCAGATGAATCCCAGCATGTCAATGAAAACCAGTTTGATGTAGTGGTTCAAGGTAGAAACTGAGAGAGTGTGAGTCCTGTCCTAGGCAGAACCCCAGTTTGGTGACCTTGAGCCAATCATTTTTTTAGCAATAAGAAGGAGACATTTCAAACCACTTCCAAAATACTTTGCCAAGAAAACTTCAGGGACTTTCCCCAAGCAGTTGCCAGAAGTAAAACTAACATGAAGACACACACATATGCGCATACATGGAGATTGGGGGGGGGGAGAGGGAGGGAGAGAGACCCCAAAAGATATCAGACCTTGGCATGCAATGTGGGCAGATCCCAAAGAGAGAAAAAGGATTACTCCATGCAGTTTAAAAGTTTAAGTTGACTCTGAACATCACTCACTGTTGGCTCTTTCAGACTATCTAGCTTTCTGTATTCTCACTCATTCTGCTTTCTGATTGGCTTATTCTTTGTAGTCATTTAGACCATAGTAACGATTGATCACTGTGGGAATGGAACATATACCTCTGATCAATTCCAGCAGGGTTCTCACTTATAATGGAGGAAAAAGGAATGGCCTTGAGGAACAGGAGGAAGAGCTCCTACCTAGGCAATGGTCAGAAAATAGACTTCTAAGTCTGGAGCAAATATAAATGAGTAAATGTCTTAGAACCCCACCACTACCATCACTACCAGTTCTCATGAAGAAAAAGAGGAGGGGAGAAACTTATTCAGAGTTTCAAGATTTAGCTTTAATAAAAGCTATGTATTGAGCTACATGAAATTGGTTTCCTAGTTGAGTCTGCCATGAGGAGCTGACACTAATGCCACAGGAAAAGCAAATCAGGACATGAAGAACAATAACAACCCCCTCAAAAAAAAAACATGCAGGAGTGATTTAAAGCAAGAAAATGCCATCTTTCTTTATAGTTACTCATTCAGTTTCTATAACCATCTGTCTCAACCCACCAATGTATCTCACAATGCTCACTTCAGTTCTTCACCTCAAAACTCATCTAGTTTAATGTTCGTTCCCTATCAATAAGTATGTGCAAGATGAGACCACAGTTAACAAGAAATATAGGGAGGTTTTTGTTCCCCGTTGTTTTTATTTTTAATTGGTGACAAATTCTAAGGAGATTTTAAATGGGATGTCCAGCCATGAATGGCATTCTAGCCTCAAAGCATTAATTAAGTATTCAGTGGTGAGCCTTAGTTAAGTTAAAATGCTAATGTTACACATTGTTGATTTAGCAGAGAAATGAAACCTATATTTTGAATACAAATACATATATTCAAGTTAATTCTTTTCAAATAATTATATATTTGTGAAAGCAAGGGACTATTTTAATAATTATCAGTGCCTTCCTTAATGATGTGTGGATATTTTTTCTCCCTTTGTTTTCCCAGGCAAAACCTTGTCTTGATAGTCCCTGTTTAAAACAGCTGTAGTAACTCTGCATTGGGACTGTTAGGCATCAATAAGAAAGATTAACTAATTAAGGATTGTATAAGCGTTCACTGATCACAAATCATTTTATCAAATGAATGAATCACATCATGTGAGAGGCCTGTTATACATACCTACAACGGTCACAAGGATGTGTAAGAGGCGAAAGTGGGGAATGGGGAATGGAAAAATAGGAGACAGAATTACTTTAGAAGCAGTCAAGTTAAAAAAAAAACAGCCATCCTTCCATTATCAATCCTTTCCCCATACATTATTTTCTGTGGGGGGCGGGGAATTCCCCTTCTCTTTCCCAGCTACAATATTCTACCAAAATTGCAATATTAACACATTGCACCTTTGGAAACAAATACCTTTCTAGGGGGAAATTTTCAGTGGGATGTAAAGGATTAAAAACTCTACCTTGTGTTGTAGTCTCAGTTTGGATTCTAAACCCACATCACTTCCATAAACAAGCACATCTAGGTAAGTGGGTAGGAGCTTTGATCACATGATCAAGGTTGCCTTATTGAATCTTTTTCTGACACACTGTTACCCCATAGACAACCCTGGTTATATAGCAGAAGAGGTAATACAATGGACAAAACAATCATATTTTAATGCTACTTGAGAATTTCATCAAGGGGTCCCTAATATTTCCCTTATGAAAAAAGTTAAACATTTTCCTCACACTGTTAATGAGCTCAGTGTTGTTATACCAAGCTGCATTTTTCAAGGTTGACATATAATTACACCCCTATTCCCCTAGCCTTTCTATCATTTTTACATCTAGTAATTTTAAAGATACAATCTGAAATAGAAATTACTTGTAAGAAAACATTCCTAAATGAATAAGGCTAAGGCCATTTCCACACAGTTTATGATTTCGTTCTTCAAATTCTCATGAGTTGACTTTGGATTATCCTATGAATGTTTGCCTTTCTGATACCAAGATGGCCACTGCTTCTTCCACTGGTCAATGGAAATCCCAGAATTGGTGCTCTCCTTCCTACCTTTGCTGTTAGCTTGCAGTATTTGTTTTTGTGGGTTGGAAAAACAAAGCCATCCCTTGATAAGAAGATGATGGCAAAATATGATCATGCCTGACCTTCAGGAGGAAAAGGAGAAATAAAAAGACCCGAAAAAATAGAATGTGGTTAGAATTCTCACAAATGGGAAAACTACTTGCACCTCAGTTCTAAAAGAAATATTATCAAAGATTTCCCCAAGCATTTCCATGAAGCTGATGGGATTCCAGTGACTTGAGGCAAAGTTCCAGTTTAGATTATTTTCTAAATATATGGGGAAGAATCTAATTTGTATTTAATTATATTTGAGATAAAATGTTGAGTATCAAGTTGCTCCTAGCTTATGGCATACTGCTGGAATTGTGCTGTATTCATTCTATTCCTATATTTTATTTACAAAAATTTAAGTTAAGTTTAAAAATTTTAATAATCGGGGCTCTCCGACAAAAGAGCACCGACCATAGCCGCAGAGAGTCATGATCTACGGTCCGTCAGCAAGGAGGCTCCGCCTTCTTCCCAAAACTGACCTTCTATGATTTCACTAAATTTGAAAAAACTGCTAAAATCACCTGCTAATTTAAACTAAAAAGACATACCTAGAAAGAAAGGTCTTAACTCCATTCCTCAAAGCAGGAGTAGAGGCTAAATTGGGGTAGAAGGTTCAAATTGATAGCTATCCAGCAACAGAGGAAGCCTTCAAATATGGTCTGAATTTATTTATACCCATCACATTGAAATAATTTGGCTGCTTGTATAGAACTATGTATCAGTAGATTTAGGAAATAGTAGAGTGGCTGAAAGCATTGACCTGGCAGGCTTTATACTTGGAGTTTTTGTTTCAGAATGCTACAAAAAATATTTATATCAAGAAAAAATGCTTCTCAGAGAGCTGTGATCTGATCCACATTCATGTTGCATCTATTTATTTCTAATATTTGTATCATGTTTTCAAAGAGCACAGGTTTCCTCCACCCTTCATGTGATCTTCAGAATAAGCTCAGGAAGTAAGTTTAATTGAAAATGTTACTAATTAAGGTCACCCAACTGAATGTGTTCAGTTATTCAACATGTGAACTATCCAAGCTTCCAAAGTACATTAATGTACTTAAATATAAGATAACATGTAACAAAATCCAAATCTTAAGAGTAAATTGAGTGACCAACTGCAGAATTATACATAGATGAAGAAAACAAGAACAAGCAGATTAATTTATGCACTTTGATAGAATGCTTATTAAAATGGGAAACATGGATACAACCATTATAAAATGTGCAAATGATGATAGAAATATAGTGTGTATGATGTGATCTTCTGCAGAGAATGTTTGTTGAAAAGTGAAAATTACTGTGTATAAGTGCTGACTTTGTTATACAGAAGTGAGAGCCAGGGAAAGAGTAAAATGATATGAGAGGTGTAGTGAATGATGTTGGTGTGAATTAGATTTATCTATATTTGCTTTTCTGTTATTTCATACCTCCAATTTATTCTGCTTACTGTTTCTCCGTACTTTGTTCATCATTCCTTACCTTAAAAGGAAATAGCTTGATAAAACTGTATGTGCACAGTATATGTAAAAACAACAACCTCTAGTAAAAATTTAAAGAGTGAAGATTGTTATATCCAAAAAAAACCCCAACAACCCTCACCCCACACATGATAAAAAGACAAGAGGAACTTCATACAGATAAAATAATTTGAAGTTATTTAATCTGAGTTAAAAGATGTGGACAATAAAAAGGTGTTTTCATAACACTGGGTTTTTTTTTATGGTGATAGGCATGTTTCTTTGCAGTGATTCCTCTGAAAAGGATACATATTCAGGAATGGCCAAGTTTTAAATGTTTCCACGTAAGAACACTTGGAAGAAGCACTAACAGCATGGGTAACATCAGTTATTAAGGATGGGGAACTCATTTAATTCCATAGTCTAAATTGACTAGATTCTCCTTTCCTACAGTTATACCTATATATTTATCTAGCCTTTTAATTTGTGAAGAAGAAATAGTGCACTCTACCTAATATGACTAATTGGGATGTTCTAGACCACTCTACTTTTGAAACTTCTCTCACTGTTATTTCTGAGCAGCATAACTCTTTGGAGGGGGAGAATAAGCAAATCAATGAACTCTTTACTGACTTCTGAGACCTAAAACTTCAGACTACGATGTGTCTTTTTGAGAACACTGACCTGATTCTGGAATAAAAGCTGCATGGCTAGGGGCAAGGGCATTTACAGAGGATAATGCCCACAACTATATCAAAAGCCTACCATGTTTTTATGTGTGTTGCATGCCATGGCAGAGCTTTGAAAGTATGACCATGACTGTCATCTTCACTTTTTGACCCACACTGCAGACATTCCTGGTGGGGAACCACTTTATTTTGATCAGTATCAAGGAAAAGTGTTATATTTCTGTCATAATTCTAGAATAACTATGGGAGATTTTCCTGACACTTCCTGATACATAACATATGTTAGGGACTTCTTTTATCAAAGCAGTAACCAGTCATCATTGGCCAATTCTTGAAGGATGAAAAAACTGACCTTGAAACCTACTATATATTTTCTGGAATTCTCATATTCTCAAATTCTCATAACTTAACTCCTGCTTCACCCATGGCCTTTTCTTCTGTCTTCCAATAAAGAATCTGCCTTGTGCACAAATATTATCTGATTCATATTCTTCATATTTGCTCCTTCATCACAAGTTGAGAAGCACTGTTAATAGTTCGGTATCTCATCGAAGACTCTAACTCTGCAGGTTTTCCTAACTTCTGCTGGTTAGAGGAATCTAAATTCTCTCCCATGTCCAATATTTTACTATCAGAAGGGTAATGGGAATATGAGTTACTTTCCTCACATCATTTCCAAGAATATGCTCCCCTCTTTAGGTGCACCTGTGTCAGCCGGTTGGCTCCAGACAGCTTCTGCAATTCACAGCAACCTTTCAACATGCCTCTTGACAGAAAAATTACCAACTTTAATGCACTTGTGACTTAGCCAGTTAATTTGCACCTGTATCTAATTTCAGACTTGCTGGAATAACAGGGCAATTCTGCAATCAAAATATTGGGAACAATTGTCAGAGCTGCCAGTCACCAGCAGCTGCCAAAAAAAAAAGAGGAACAAGAAAAGCCTCTGTTTGAATTGGGGAGGGGTTGGAGAGCCTTTCGAAGCTGGAAAAAGAGTTGATTCTGCAGAGTGATAACAGAAGGCAGCAATTTATTAGAGGTGGCTATACGGATTGTCCTGAATTGCCCCTCCTATGAGCACTTCTATTAAAAGCAGTGCTCATTAAAGCACAGAAGGAATTGTGCCATCTCTGCTAGATTGCAATTTTCCAGTGAGACAAAACAGGATGGGGTGGGGGAGTCAGTGGGACTCAGTTTATGGTAGAGTCCCTGGAGGTTATTTTGTACTAACACACCCACAAAAAATAGAAATACATTTTGTACATTTCTCATCCACATTTTGAATGTTACAAGAAGGTGTACAAAACTTTTTATTTTTGCCAATAGAATGCTGAAAATAAATTGTACAAAGGAGTTTCGGGCTCTGTCATTCTACCTGTCTGTCAACAGGATAACTGCGCAAGAATTGAGTAGAATGGGAACACATTTTGTGAGTTGAGAGAAGCTGTCAAAAAGAAAGATCAGGTTCAAAAATGGGATAGATTTGGCAGGGTATGAAGAATAATATTTCCAATTCAATCCTATGGGAAGAGCAGCTCAGCAACAGCAGCAGCTCTGATAGTTGGTGAAAGTTTCATGCTAAGCTCCCTCTTGGGCATGGGATCCAGAGCAAAGCCTATACAGCCTGTTATATGCTTCTCAGTGCACACAAACACAAAGATGCAGTATGCTACTTTGCTACATGGAAGAAAACACAGGAGCTACACTGGCCAATTCTTGCAAATGGAATGCAACAAATTCCAGAACACATATTCTTTATACTTTTCATACCTTGGCTTGAGAGAGACATGAAATCTTTGAACCAGTCCCAAAGTGTCCCTTTAAGGGAACAACAAAGCATTGTAGAGTCCCTTGAGGTTACTTTGCACTAACACCCCACCCCCAAAATAGAAATACATTTTGTTTCTAAGATCATATCAGGTATAAAGGACTTGTGATACCCTCCCCACTTAGCTGAACTACAATTGCAAGCCACCTTAGTTGTAATAATTAATTGGGAAAGATGCTGGGATTTGTGTTTCAGCAACATCTGGAGGGTCTCCATTTACCTACCATATTGGGAAACCTGTTGGCAACTTAGATGTCTAATAAAATCTCTACTCTCGGGAACAGCATGAACAACTTGTGTGGGCCTGAGTCTTCTAAAAGGCCCATTGTTACTGCATCACTCTGTCATTGCTTTTCACCTTTCCTTCTATTTTCTTATGAAAATGGAACTGTCATCGTCACCATCACCTCCAGCAGAACTGAATAAGTGGCCTATTCTTCAAGTATTGCTGGACTCATAATTTTCATTCTCTTAAAATATCTCAGCGTGCTGAATGGTAGCTGCAACAGCAAATTTTCAACTGACATGTAAAGAAGCTATTTGTAGAAAGCATTCAAGAAATGACAAAAGCACTGGGGAGAATTTTTGTTTCTGGAAATTTAAGAGAAAGAGAAGGGAGAAGGAGGTTCTGTTAATTAGGAGGCTCTCCTTAGTAATAGCCCTTGGATTGATGGACAGTATAATGAGGGATTCTAATTCTGGTGTTAAGACTTGGACCATTTGAATGTGTGGCAGCTCCTTGCTCTTGGTTACCTATTAGTCTGGAGTGAAGAAGGAAGTGGGGATTACTGTATAAATGTATATGTGTAAGAGAGCTAAAAATAATGTGTTTGCTATACCTGGGATTTTGATTTTGTGTGAAAGGTTCTTGAATTCACAGAAATAGGAACACAGAAACACTACTTTCTTTTTAAGTTAGCCAGCTCTTTTAATTAGATGGAGTCTGGGCTCAGAATAGTCAGTGTCTACTGCTTTTCTGATCTGCTTGTAGACTTTGGAGGATCATATGACTAGTTTGTTTTGAAAATAGGATAGCAAACTAGCAGTCAAGAAAGAACATTACAATCACATAAGCATAATCTTGGTCTGCCCTTCAAATTCCTTCAAAGCATTTGAACATGCATACAAATCTTTCAGGACCTTCAACAGTATAGAACGGCAGTTTGTTACAATGCTTTTGGAAATCTAGCTTTCCAAGATGATCATCTTTAAAGAAATTAGAAAAACCATCCAGCATCCAACCTTATCAGAATCAGAAGGAATCTTATTAGTGTTAGTAGAATATGATCTTACACTTTCTCCCTTGGCTTGCAAAGCTTTCCTTTGGGTTCATCGTAGAAGAATTCATTGCTATCCAGTGCAGAGTTATATGATTATACTGAACACTTAAATGCAAAAAGAATAAAAAGTGCATTCATGCATGATTTTATAATACATATAAGGGATATATTTTGATTCTAGGTACTACTTTCTTCCATGTGTGACTGTATATATCAGAGGCACATGAATACGTTAACAGAACGTATTATGAGCTAATAAAACATGACTAATTTTTCTCCATCAAAAAGGTGATAAGAAAGACCTGCAAGATTCATCTGTATATAACCCACAAAGGAATCAAGTTCTTGCTTCTTCAGCTGGTGAGGGAAAAAACCAAATCATTTTGTTAAGATTATGTTGAATATTATTTCAAAGTTCTTTGTTAAATTGGTCAGTTGAAAACTCTTAAAACAAGGTATAGAAAACATGAAGAGCATGGCTGCCGGAATTTGTTGCAACAGTGGTGGGATTCAAACTTTTTAACTACTGGTTCTGTGGCGTGGCTTGGTGGGCGTGGCAGGGGAAGGATACTGTAAAATCTCCAGTCAGAGGTGGTATTTGCTGATTCTCTGAACTACTGAAAATTTCTGCTACCTGTTCTCCAGAACTGGTCAGAACCTGATGAATATCACCTCAGGTTGCAACCCATTTAACAGCAGCAGCTATAAGCATTCTCTGAATGTTGAATAGAGGTGTGGCTAGCACCACAATAATACAACAGAATCCACAGGGCTCTGTGGAAAACATCAAAATCCCCATGCCCAGGGGTCCGTAGAGACCCTCGCCAACCATGTAGGTGCCAGTGAAGAAGAGAGGACACTCTGAAAACAACAGAGAGACTGCAAATCTCTGTGGAAGTGGAGAAAAACCTCTCAGACTGTCAATGAGTGATAGACAGCCAGTATAAGCTGTCAGAAAGTTGGGGCAGCCAGACCAGAAAGTTAAAAGAAGATCGTTGAGCTGTATGTTCACTCTAGGTGAGATTTCTCTGACCTCTGCTTCAAAAGAAAAGATTTGGCTCTCCCTCAAAACTGGATTAAATTGAGAATGAGACTAAATAATAGAAGGTGGGATATAAACCTTCCGCCTCCAGATTTGGTGGTGAAAAGACACTTAGTCATTAATGAATGTTTATTGTCTATATAATTAAGCAATATATACATTTCTGTAAGTTTCGATTCTCCTCTTGTGTTGTAACTGTTTTCTATGTATAAGCACACGAGAAAGAACAGAATAAAGACCATACCTCATGCTTGGGGTCATATCACCAAGATGGAGAAAGGACGAGACTTAAAATGGAACAATCAATATCTTTTCAGTGTCTGCCCAACTGTATCTTTCATAGAGTGGCACTGAATAATGAATGTTATTCTGACCCATTTGAAAACTTCATCCTCATGCATTCTTTTATATAATTTTATCCTGAAAAACTTCATTGAATAGGGAAGAATAAAAATGGCAACATAATGCGGTCACATTGACTACCGAGTTGATTGCATCAAAAGAAAGTCACACAACCCCACAATTCCACATCCAACCCCATCCAATCCAACATCACTCAAAAGTAGGCACGCACACCCCTGACTACCTCTATTCCAACTACAACTGGCCTTAAATGCAAGCTACACAATGCAAGAAGCCTTGTAAATAAAATACCCGAATTTCTCCTCTTACTAAATACGGCTAAATTCAACATTGTGAAACATGGCTCAACGCAACTCTCCCAAACTCCATTACCACAGTAAGAGATGATCATGTTTACTGATCAGATCGTGAAATCTGTAGAGGAGATGGTGTTACTATTTTCTATAAAAAGTCCCTACATATAAAAAACATCCAAGTTACCCAGGAGCTTGCTATTCCTGAGACCATCGTCTGTGAACTGTCCTTAAATATCACATTTCGGTTCTTACTATGTTACAGAGCCCCTGATTATGACACCGAACATGCAAACAAGCTAAATACTCTTCTAACATGGGCAGCATCCTGCCCAGACATTTTTATCTTTCTTGGTGACTTCAATTTACCTCATATTAACTGGACCCTTAATGAATGTACAACTGAACCCACATATGCAACCTTGTACAATGCAGTAACAAATCTGGGACTAGAACAACTAGTAACCAACAACACTAGACTTAACAACTGCCTTGATCTCATCTTCTGCAATAGTTTGAATTCAATTTACAGAATACAAATTAAAAAAACATTTTCCAACAGTGACCACAACATGATTGACTTTTGTCTCAACATACATCCACACAAAAATCATCACAACAACGGAATCCCCAATTATAACTTCAAAAAAGGCAACTATGATCTTATAAACAACAATCTCTCATCCCTTGATTGGCAATTTCTATTCACTGGATGCAATACTGTAGAAGACCATTACAATGTATTTTTACTTGAAATCAAAATAGTCATCAAACTATATGTACCATTAACAACTCCCAAAACCAGGAAAAACAAATTACCCATAATAATAAGGAAGTTTCAATCCAAAAAGAAATCACTTTGGCGGAAAAACAAATCTGGTCACGTTGCCAACTTCAAAAGCCAATACAAAAATGTATGCCACCAGATAAAAACTGAATGCACCAATTATCACATTAAACAAGAAGAAAACCTTCTATGCACCAATTCCACCCGTGCTTTCAACAATTTTGTAAACAATAAACTAAAAGACTCAAGGTCCATCCCACCCCTGAAAGGACCTAATAGTAAAGACTGCAATGACGAAACTATTAAAGACAAACTCTTTAACACATTCTTTGGTTCGGTATTTGTAAACAGCAATGGATCATGCCTAGTATTTCTTAGTCAAACCACAGAAAACTACAGTGATCTAATACATATCAATTTTACAGAAGATAATGTTGAAAAAGCACTATGCAATCGAAAACCATCTCTATCTATTGGAGCAGACAGAATATGTGCCTACTTCTTAAAAAAGCTATCCACTGCCATAGCCGAACCTCTCAGCATAATTTTTGAAAAATCTTTCAGGACTTGCCAAAAGTATGGTCACAAGCCATGGTCATCCCCATCTTCAAAAAGGGAGACCCCAGCCTAGTTGAAAATTACAGACCAATCTCTTTATGCTGCATCACCTGTAAAGTCATAGAATCAATTATTAACCAATCCATCATCCTCCACTTAGAAACAAACAACCTATTTCTAATAAACAATTTGGTTTCGGGAAAAAACTATCCTGTAATCTGCAACTCTTACACTGCAAAAACATATAGACTACACAACTCGATCAGGGCAAAGCAGTAGACGCAATCTACATAGACTTCTGTAAAAGCCTTTGATTCAGTGGTACACGACAAACTACTCCTAAAACTAAAATCTTACAGTATCTCTGGACACCTGCATAAGTGGACAGAAGCATTCCTGTCAAACAGACAACAAATGGTCAAAATTGAGAGCATCCTACCAAGTTCTGTACCTGTCAACAGTGGTGTCCCCCAAGGCAGTGTTCTAGGACCAACTCTTTTCATACTCTACATAAATGACCTCTGTGATCATATCAAGAGCAACTGCATTCTCTTCGCTGATGATGTAAAGCTATTCAACACCACAGACAATACTGCTATCCTTCAAAAAGACCTTGACTATGTATCAGAATGGTCAAGCAAATGGCAACTTCAAATCTCAACAAATAAATGCTCTGTCTTACATATTGGCAGAAAAAATCGGAAAAAAAAATACAAGCTGAATAGTCAACACCTTGTTGATGATCCAAGCTCTGTAAAGGACCTTGGAATACTCATCTCTAATGATCCAAGTGCTAGAGCCCACTGTAACTACATAGCCAAAAAGACATTAAGAGTTGTTAACCTAATCTTACATAGCTTTTTCTCTGGTAATACTACACTAATAACTAGAGTATACAAAACATTTGCTAGACCAATACTCAAATACAGCTCATCAGTCTGGAATCCACATTACGTATCTGATATTAACACAGTTGAGAAAGTCCAGAAATATTTCACAAGAAGAGTTCTCCACTCCGCTACTCGTTGCAGAATACCTTATGCCATCAGACTCGAAATTCCAAACCTAGAAAACCTACAACTATGCTGCCTTCGGTCCGATCTAAGTATAGTATATAAAATCATACATTGCAATATCGTACCTGTTAATGAATACTTCAGCTTCAACCATAACAACACAAGAGCACACATTAAGATACAAACTCAAGGTAAACCGCACCAAACGTGATTGCAGGAAATACGACTTCAGCAACATTGTGGACAATGTCTGGAATACTCTACCTGACTCTGTGGTTTCTTCCCCAAACCCCAAAAACTTTAACCTTAGATTGTCTACTATTGACCTCACACCTTTCCTAAGAGGTCTGTAGGGGGTGTGCATAAGTGCACCAACGTGCCTTCAGTCCCTGTCCTATTGTTTCTTTTATTTCTTTTAATTTTCTTATATGTATCCATGTATTCATAACTATGTTTTTACTTATACCTATTATCTTGTAACCAATTGACAAAAATAAATAAATAAATAAAAAATAAATACCTGTGAAGTTTATAGTTCTAGAAAGAAGTATAAAAGTGCTGATCTTTTGCATGAAGCACTGGCTAGTTTAAAAGTTATTTTTGATTTAGGCAGAATTGTTTCTTGTCAGCTCTACTATTAGGCAGAATCTAATAACCCAGATAGAGTAATATGTGATACACGAGACAAAAAATTATTTAATGTGTTATCGTAGAATGTTTACTACCAGCAAAAATGCCTCTAGACAAGATGGGTCACACAAAACTAATGAATAAATAAATAAAATAAAGAAGACATAATGGTGGGATGTTCTGCCTCAAGTACCAAAATAATATAGCCAGTAGGGGTACTCTGCTCTTCAATTAAGGGAAGGAAAGTGTCATTCAATACAACACCTCAAAGCAAGAAAATGGTAGGTATAGCCTTATTAGATTCCATAACTGGAAGGATTTCAGAGGTTTATTGCCTGAGAACAAGTTAACAGTTCCCACCTTTTTCCTTGTTTTTCCAGCTAATATAGTGTTATATAGTGCAATATACATTTATAAAAAAATAGCTTTTTCCAAACATTCAGTGCTGACTTCAGTGAGAAACAATCAACCTGCTGGATTCCTATGAGAAGAATGGAATTCAGAGAAGTGTTTTGATTCACTATCTTTTACACCACTGAAAACAAAAACAAAAAAGGTGGGGTTTTTTTCAGATAACAGAGAATCAGAGTTGGAAGGGACCTTGTAGGTCATCTAGTTCAACCCTCCGGATGCAATTGTGCTCAGTTGGAAATATTTATTTTACTGTAGCTCTAGAGTTGATTTGCATTTCCTCCTGTGTGAAAAGCAAGAAGACCACAACTATATTAGGTTCCTTTAAACTTTCCCAACAATGCAGACCAGATGTTGGACATATGCTAATAATGGAAGGTTCTATAGGGTCAGGGATAGGAGATCCATAATAAGATCTTCTCCAAAATTGGAAGTATCTCACCATTTCTAACTTTTCAGGATATAATAAAACAGAATGGAGTGGAGAGTGGAGTGGAATGGAGTGGAGTGGAGTGGAATGGAATGGAATGGAATGGAATGGAATGGAATGGAATAGAATAGAATAGAATAGAATAGAATAGAATAGAATAGAATAGAATAGAATAGAATAGAATAACTTGGCCAAGTGTGATTAGACACACAAGGAATTTGCCTCTGATGCAGAAGCTCTCAGTGTACATGCAAAGCAACAGAACAATCATCATCATCATCATCATCATCATCGTCGTCGTCGTCATCATCATCATCATAGCACCAATAAGAGAGGGTAGTAAAGAAAATAATAATAAGAATGCTACAGCCATACAACATGGGTAAATGTACATAGATTTTAGACAGAACTGTAAAAATTAGGTATTCAACAGAGTGAGTGATGGCATGAGACAAGAGACTGTACCTGAGTCTATCTGTTTTGGCATGCAATGCCCTATAGCAGCATCTTGAGGGGAAGAGTTTTAAACAATTTATGTCTAAGATATGAGGGGTATGTAGACATTTTCTCATCCCTCCTTCTGACCCACACAAAATGCAGCTCTTCTTTGCAAGGCAGGCTGGTTGCAACTGTTCTTTTTGCAGTTCTAACCATCCATTGGAGTCTGTACCTGTCCCTATTTGGTTCCTGTACCAAACCAGACATTTACAGAATTTAAAAATAACAGATTCAAGAATTCCTCTGTAAATGGGTCCTGGGGTAGTCAGAAATTCCTGAGTTGACGCAGGAAGAAGATTCTTTGTTGTGCTTTGTTGTGCTTTTTAAATGATGGTTCTGATATTAGGTGCCCATTTCAAATCCTGGGAGATTGTAGAACCCCAAAACTTGAAGGTTTCTATTGTTGATACTTGCTGTCAAATATCATAAGATGTGGTAAAATAGAAGGGCTCCTCCTCCATCTCTATGGTTTTCAGCATGTTCAGCTCCAGATTGTTCCAGCTGCAACATAGAGCTAGTTGTTCAACCTCCTGTCTATGGGCAAACTCATCACTGTCTCAAAAAAGACCAATGACAGTTCTATCATCTGTTCTATCATCTTCAGTACTTTAACAGAGGGATCCCTAAAGATGCAACCATAGGTATAGAGGGAAACAATGGAGAAGGCATGGAGCCCAAATAGCACCTGGGCTGATTGCTGGGCATTAGATGTAATCTTCACCTAGCTTCACCTGTTGCTTTTTATCTATCAAAAAACTAATGATCCATCTACAAGTATGGACAGGCACCTCGAGTCTTCCATTTGTCACTTCCATTCTAACTAATTAATTAAATTATTTCTGATTTGTTTGTTTGTTTTCAAGAAATAACACACCATTTTTAAAAAAAATGATGTAAAGAAACATACCAAAATCAAGACCACAACATAGTAAATGGTGGCCCAAAATTTACTGAAAACAAATGGAACATAAATCTTTAACCAGCTGATTTATAAGCTGTAACTTCTCAGAAATTCAGTTCATGGATCTGGGATAAGCTACAGTTTGATTAAAATATGGTTTGTTTTATTTATTTATTTTTAAAAAAATACAAATTACTAAATTCACACAAATAGAGCTATCAAGGCCACCTTATTGAACACTCTTTCCACAGAAATTTATGCAGCCTCAGCCTTGTTGCAGTTCTATAAACAAGTTAAAACTTTTTTATTCCAAAATGTTTCTGGCGCTGGTTGATTGATTATGAAAGCCTGCCTTGGATTTTATCATGGATTTTCTTTTCTAGTTAACTTTATTTCATTATTATTATTATTTTATCTAGTATACCCTCCAGACTTCTATGGGACTGGGGTAGATTATAACTACTGTAAAATGAATGAATAGTGGTTTACAAACTCCAATAACTGGTCTTAAACATTGAGCTAAGCCGTAAAAGCAATAGAAGATAATATAACATATGCCACAAAAGCACAACCTTCATTAAGGCTTAGCATGATGTGGAACCAGTCATAGAATCAACACAACAGAGAAGATCTTAATGTGTTCTAATTTCCTGGGTTATCAAGGTCACCCTTATGAACAAGAGAAGATATCACTTTAATCCCTAGCTCATGTCACCTGCCAGCATGAAGGTAGATATGCCTCTTCAAAAAATTTATTTAAATCCCTAACGCTAGTAGCTTTGTTAATGTAGCAAATAAAACCTGCCAGATATTGATTTAGCCTGAGGTTTGGATCATATTTAAAGCTCTCACACATCTCTCTCGCTCTTCTTTCCTCCCCTTATCCAGTATGCCAGATAACAAATGCTATACAGCTGCACATTTTAGATGTCACTACGTGCACTTTTTAATTTAAAAATATATTGGCTTTGCCATTAGAACATTGGTATATCTGCAATAAATGAGCCCAGTGCTGAAGAGATAGGACACCATTTGTTTAGCTATCTTACAATAGATGATTTCTGTTATCGTTAGTATGTTGATTATTGTAATTATTAAAAGAGAGATGGCTGAGAGAAAAGTAGTGCAAAAGAGAAATGTGGGAATTAAGAGATAATAGTAAAAGATAATAATAGTCTCCTTTGTTCTTCTTTTTCTCACTTGACATCTTCCCTACATACTAAATTTCAGCTTAATTCTAGAGTCAATCTCATCATTTGCTAACCCCCACCAATTGAAAAAATTATTTATTCTCTGCATGCTTGCAATTATGCAATACAAACAAAAACCAAGAATTGTTAACAATATTCTATGCATGTTTTCTGTAATCCCTAAACTTGTTATATATATATATATATATATATATATATATATATATATATATGTATGTATGTATGTATGTATGTATGTATGTATGTATGTGTATGTGTATGTGTATGTGTATGTATATGTATATGTATATATATGCATATATATATGGATCTTTGGTTGTTCAGGTTTTCTCCCGCGTAAGATTCGAAGTATCTAGGCAAGGTTTTGATGAAGTCTCATTCATCATCTTCAGACTTCTGTTTTTGGCTCTGTGCTTCTCAGAGTGATGTGAGCTCGCAGCTGCAAGCTCACATCACTCTGAGAAGCACAGAGCCGAAGACAGAAGCCTGAAGATGATGAATGAGACTTCATCGAAACGTTGCCTAGATACTTCAAATCTTATGCGGGAGAAAACCCGAACAACCAAAGATCCACATACAAATACCCGCAAGAACCTCAGAAAATATATATATATATTCTTAAGTTTTCGCGGGTACTTACATGTATGGCATTCAGCTTTGTTCGGATATTTTCCCATGTCATTATAGTTGTGCTTTTAAAGTTGTAGCAATGTTTCGGCAGAATCTCACCTGCCATCATCAGGCTTCTGTATTGTGTTCGTCTGTGAGTCAAACTGAAACGGCTGTGAAAGTCTGACTCACAGACGAACACAATACAGAAGCCTGATGATGGCAAATGAGATTCTGCTGAAACGTTGCTACAACTTTAAAAGCACAACTATAATGACGTGGGAAAATACCCAAACAAAGCTGAATACCATAAACACACACACACACACACACACACACACACAGAGTATGTAAGAGATGCTGCAGAATAGAATAGAATAGAATAGGAATAAGAATAGAATAGAATAGAATAGAATAGAATAGAATAGAATAGAATAGAATAGAATAGAATAGAATAGAATAGAATAGAATTCTTTATTGGCCAAGTGTGATTGGACACTCAAGGAATTTGTCTTCAATGAATAAGTTCTCAATACATAAAAAGTACATTAATCAAGAATCATAAGATAAACACTTAGTGATAGTCATAGGATACTAAATAAGCAGTTAAAAATATCATACTAGGAAACTAAATAAAACAATATAATCGTAAAGAGACAAGCAACAAGGTTATAGTCATAAGTAGAAGGAGATAGGTAATATATACACATGGACAAACAGGAAGCATTCTGCACAGATGGATTGAGAATCAGATCTCTTATACCATTTCCTGATCTCAGAAACTCAGATGCCACTCTTGTTATCCCCGGATTCTCAATTCCTAGAGTACTCTAAATTCCCATAACTGGATCAGTGATGGAGTTAAGGCATTGTGGGAACATTTAAAATTGGAGTAATTTATCCAGCAAACTAAACATCAAATCCAAATCGAAAGGAGTCCAGGAATGCATAGGAGTCAACTAACTCCACTCAGTTGCCAAACTCAGTCTGTTTATTCATTTTTTATTTAAATTTATAAGGCTGTCATCCTCTTCACTGCCATTCTGGATACAGAGTGATCTAATTTGCACGCCTAGCTTGGCAGTAAGCAAAAAACACAGAGGAAAAGCAATGGCAAAGTAACCGTTATGGTATTTGCTGCCAAGGCTAGACAGCACAGAATGTAATTGCCGAAAGGGATGGGCTGCAATAACAAAACCATGTCCTTTGCTGCCTGTCTGGCCAATTGGAAAAGACTATAACGTAGGAAGCTTTGCTAGTTTATGGGGGGAAATAAATGTTGTTAAAAATGAATGTTACGCTAAGGTTGCTGTATGTTATTCAAGACATTCTGATTTTATGCTAAGGTTGGATGGATAAAATATTGAGAAAGTTTTTTTTATTGGATGGGCACACCCCTAAGTTTTCCTAATTAAAGTTATGATCATGTAAAGATGGAGGGGGGTTAATTCCCCCCAATTTTCAATTATACCACTGAACTTATTTGTTGATTGCTATTGCTTCCTGGAATTCAAGGGCTTTATTTCAAAATTTATAATGGGTTTGACTAGAAAGCTATTATTTTGTCTCTTCAATATCTTGGCAGAGTCATAGTTTCAATTTTAGTTGTGATTCAGTTGTTTTTTTCCCAAATTACAAGCTGTAAAACTTATTTGGAACAGAAGAGTTAAACATTATATGAGCTTCTGTTTAAGGATGGGATTATGAGACAATCCAGGGTTTAAGACTGCTGGCAAATCATTATTCTGGAGTTCATGGATCCTCTCAAAAGACATTAATATTGGCAGTAAGACTAGTTTATTGCTATTTTTTTCCAAAATATGTGAAACAGTTTGGACTAGCAATGGCAATGATGATATTGATGATGTTATCCAGTCACGTCTGACTTTTGATGATTCTATGGGCCAGGTCTCTCCACATCTTCCAATCTTGCACTATTTCTTTGATTTTTCTATGGTCTGGTTTGGCAGTATCCAACCATCTTAACAGATAACAGATAATCAGAGCTGGAAGGGACCTTATCTAGTCCAACCCTCTGCCCAAGCAGGAGACCCTACACCATTTCTGACAAATGGCAGTCCAATCTCTTCTTGAAGGTCTCAAGTGGAGATCTTGTTCTTTGGTGGCCTGGTTTCCTTTTACTGCTAACTCTTCCAAACATAATTGCTTTCTTCAAAGAATTACCCTGCCTGATATGGGCAAAACAAGTAAGACAGTTTTGTGATTTTGCCTTCCGGTGACATTAGGTGTTATGCTTTTCCAGTATTTGCTTGACAGTCACCTTCACTGTCCAAGGAATATGTAGGAGCTTCTCCAGTACCAGAGCTCAAATGAGTCAATTTTCTTCCTGTCTTCTTTTTTTAGCAACCAGCTGTCACAACCATAGATAGCTATGGGAAACCCAGTAGAGTAGATTAGCCTACATTTGGTTGCCAGGCTGATGTATACAAGCAATTAAAAGACAGCTTCACTTGGCCCTGATGAAATAGCCATGTCTAAAGTCCCTAAATTAATATTAACTGTTAGAAACGAATGGAATTGGGGGGTGTATTTACAATTTAAAAAACTACATGGATGAAGCCATAAATCACAGGTAATTTGCAATAATAAAATTGAATAATTATATTTTAAATAATCACTCAGAAAAAGAACTTTCATTTCTTTTTGCAACAGGAAAATATGAGATTAGATATGTGATTTGCATTTGGGTATTTAAGATAGGGGTGGGATTCTACCGGTTCTCACCGGTTCCATAGAACCCTTCCTTAACTTTCTAAGCAGTTCGGAGAACCAATAGTTAGAAGAAATCTCCTTTTGTTTTTTTCCACCCTTATTACATTCTTGGCAGTATTCCTAGACTTACAGTCTCTGAAAGAGGTTTTTTTTTAACTTTCTTAAAGGGGTAGGATTTTTTAAGCTTTTTACTCTGCTGTTGGGAGGAGATACTCCCCTGGATATACTTCCAGCCACATGCAACAATCAGCACATTGAAGAAATAATTGAATAAACAGAAAGGAGCTTTTAATGACAAGGAACCAAGATGAGTGACATTCAGCAAGGCTTCTTGGCTAGCTAGAAAGATTGACATTCAAACATGAGTTTACATACCCTTTCTGGGTTTTGGTTTTTGGTGAAATTTAATTTTTTCCTTGGTGACGTTTAATCCTGTGTTTATTAATGGGATAATTTTCCCTATTCAGCTTTGTTTGGAAGGAAAAAGGTTAATCTCTGTTCCTGAAAATAATATGGCTACTTCCTGTGTCTATTTGTTCTGGTAATTGGTTTAACAAGCAACAGCTACTGTTGTGATTTAATTATTTGTATTGTGTTTGAATTTTTTCCTGCCTCATGGTTTCTTTTTCTGTCTGGGGAGGGGGTCTTCCTTCATTGCTTTAGTGGTATCTGGCACTGTCCTTTTGGGTTGTACTTCCAAGAGGCAGGGTGCAAGCTTGGCACTGATTTTTTTACTATCTTTCTGGAGGGCATGTGACCTTTTCTTAAATCTGGATGATTTCCTTAGGATATCTTGTGAGGTGAGACCAGCTGGTATCTTCAAGTGGTGCAAATGGTTCTAAGGATTGCTTTTCCTAGGTGTGCTCTTTCTGGAGAGCTTAAATGACCTCTTTGCTAAAGGGTTTCACTTTATGAGCAAAAGCTGTCTGCTGATAGTTATCATTGCATTTTAACTATTTTAATTCCTCAAGGTGCTCTAGCACCCTGCCTGATTTGTAACTCTGGCTTGCAGGTATTTTTAATCTAATGATTGGTATTTAGGGCAGCTTTTTGCAAGCAAAGAAGCTTTTTGTATTTTTGTATAGGTAATCCTTGACTTACAACAGTTCATTTAGTGACCATTCACAGTTACAATGGCAAAAAAGTAACTTATGACCATTTTTCACACTTACGACCGTTGCAGCATCCCCACAGTCATGAGAAGCCAAGCGAGGAGAAGTGCCCCTCGACATGAGTGACATCGAGTTGGCCATGACTACCCAGTCACATGACTACCAAACCACACCCACCAACTAAGCCATACTCATAGAACCGGTTGTTTAAAAATTTGAATCCCACCCCTGATTTAAGATTTAATTAGTATTTTCCACCTCTATATAATTTATGTAATTAATATGCAGAAGAAGAAAAAATGTTTTTGTATTTGAGATTACTAGAAGCAGCAAAATAATTTTAGCAAAGAAAAAAAAAACATACTGAGTGACATGTTTATATGCATGGAACTAATGCTGTAACTAGCTAGTACTGAGCTAAATGTCCCCGGGGAGATCTGACAAGTTCTTTAACAATTGTTTTATGACGGTTTTAAGGTTGCTGTATTTTTCTTTCTACTATTAAAAAAATACATTAATTGAAAGTCAAAAGTTGTTTTGATGCCTGGCTTTGTAGAAGAATGTGAACATGCTGATTCTCTGTGCATGTAGCTTTTTTCTTAGCATCACCCTGACAGCTTAGGTAAAGGAACAGCTGCTGTTCTGGAAAAGTAATTAGAGAGTGAAATTTTAATGCAGTTAGGAAGACCCTCCTGGCTGTCAAGGGGTCAAAATCCAATGGATTATACACATTCTATACAGATGAAATTAAACAAAGTTGCTCCTTAAATGGAGAGAAGTGATGGTACAAATTAATGCCTCATTAGCTTCCATCCTAATCCACTAAGTCAGAGCATTATCTATAAATTAGCCAGTGCAGGAGTTTGGAGGGAAATATGCCATAATCATGGAGTGCTCCAACTCTATTACCTGAGTATCTTGCCTGTAGTTTTTGTTGTTGTTAATGTACCTCTTTTCAAAGTTCTTCCATGGCGCTGTTAGTTTTACAGTGCCAAGGCAAATATGTTTTAATCCAATCAAATAACCAAGAAGTTTCCCAAGTTTCACCAGAGTCAGACTATTGATTCCCTTTCTCTAAATGCATTTTTAGAGCTATTGATTCCTTTGTAGCCTTTGATCTAAAATTTGTACTTGCCCTTGAGCTTGGCTATCCAAGTGTCCTTTTCTTGGGAGTTCACATAGACAGATTTGCTGTCTCACAGTGCTGAGATCAGTCCAGGTTTTGCTTGGCTTCTACATCCATTTTGTTTGAACCTTTTTTAATCTTTATTTCCAGGGTCATTATCATAATTTCCTTTTATGTTTTACCTTGTAGACCTTGAGAGATTTGTGGCCCTTGGCCAAGGCCCTAACTATTGTGGCCAATATTTTAGTGATAAAAGTTTATACCTACCATTTCTGGGGAGCCTAAGTGCCATCGTGGGTGAGTTGTATTTCTCCTGGGTATTTAGGAGAATTCTTCATTTCAGGGTTAAATATTCAAAACATTTCAGATTTATTTTATTTCATCAGCTATTATATTTACATATCACCTTTCCCCCTGTCTAAGCACTCAAGATTATTTCTTCTTCTTCTTCTTCCTCCTCCTCCTCCTCCTCCTCCTCCTCCTCCTCCTCCTCCTCCTCCTCCTCCTCCTCCTCCTCCTCCTCCTCCTCCTCCTCCTCCTCCTCCTCCTCCTCTTCTTCTTCTTCTTCTTCTTCTTCTTCTTCTTCTTCTTCTTCTTCTTCTTCTTCTTCTTCTTCTTCTTCTTCTTCTTCTTCTTCTTCTTCTTCTTCTTCTTCTCCTTCTCCTTCTCCTTCTCCTTCTCCTTCTCCTTCTCCTTCTCCTTTCATGATGTGATATCGTGAGCGGGTGGCTGTGATGTGACATTCCGGGTTTGGGTTGGCTCTGAGTTTGAGGCCTGGCTATGTGTTCATGGCATGTGTCAGTTTGCTTGGTTTGGGGGTTGGGGGGTGTGGCAGCTGGCAGACTCAAACTCAGAGCCAAACCAAAACCTGGAACATCACATCACAGCCACCCACTCATGATATCACATCACGAAACTCAGGAAGTTACACTACAAAACCTCAGGATGTTACAACACAACCAACGACCCAGGAGATTACAGCAGAAGACCCAGGATGTCACAACAATAGAATTCAGAATGTCATCACACAGCCCATTACCCAGGTTGTTACAACACAGGAGGCTGATAGACACACAGCCAATACCTCAGCCACACAGGTTCTTACAAAAAAGCCAACCAATCTGCAAACATCAACTCCATCAACCAATCAAGAAATAACAACACAGCCAACCTCCACACCAGTATTTATAGAGAGATGGCAGTTCCGATCATGTTTTGCTCACACAAGCATGAAGCCAAAAGCACTAGCCTGAAGATGGCGAGTGGGACCTCGTCGAAATGTTGCCAAGATGGAATAAATAGTTTAGTCATGGATGATTAATAACTGATAAATATATAAGCATATGTTAGTTCAACAATGTGAAGACTGATATAAATTGTGAGTAAATGACTACAAAAGGATAGCACAAAAGATATGTAACCAACTGACACACTGTATGTACACTGCTCAAAAAAATAAAGGGAACACTTAAACAACACAATGTAACTCCAAGTCAATCACACTTCTGTGAAATCGAAGTCTCCACTTAGGTAGCAACACTGATTGACAATCAATTTCACATGCTGTTGTGCAAATGGAATAGACAACAGGTGGAAAGCATAGGCAGTTAGCAAGACATCCCCAATAAAGGAATAGTTCTGCATGTGGTGACTACAGACCACTTCTCAGTTCCTCTGCTTTCTGGCTGATGGTTTGGTCACTTTTGAATGCTGGCGGTGCTTTCACTCTAGTGGTAGCATGAGACGGAGTCTACAACCCACACAAATGGCTCAGGTAGTGCAGCTTATCCAGGATGGCACATCAATGCGAGCTGTGGCAAGAAGGTTTGCTGTGTGCAGTGTAGTGTCCAGAGCATGGAGGCGCTACCAGAAGACAGGCCAGTACATCAGGAGATGTGGAGGAGGCTGTAGAAGGGTAACAACCCAGCATTAGGACCACTACCTCCGCCTTTGTGCAAGGAGGGGCAGGAGGAACATTGCCAGAGCCCTGCAAAATGACCTCCAGCGGGCCACAAATGTGCATGTGGCTGCTCAAATGGTCAGAAACAGATTCCATGAGGGTGGTATAAGGGCCCGACGTCCACAGGTGGGGGTTGTGCTTACAGCCCAACACCATGCAGGACATTTGGCATTTGTCAGAGAACACCAAGATTGGCAAATTTGCCACTGGTGCCCTGTGTTCTTCACAGATGAAAGTAGGTTCACACTGAGCACATGTGACAGACATGACAGGGTCTGGAGACACTGTGGAGAATGTTCTGCTGCCCGCAACATTCTCCAGCATGACCGGTTTGGCAGTGGGTTAGTAATGGTGTGGGGTGGCATTTCTTTAGGGGGCCGCACAGCCCTCCCTGTGCTCGCTAGAGGTAGCCTGACTGCCATTAGGTACTGAGATGAGATCCTCAGACACCTTGAGACCATATGCTGGCCCTCGGTTCCTCCTAATGCATGACAATGCTAGACCTCATGTGGCTGGAGTGTGTCAGCAGTTCCTGCAAGATGAAGGCATTGATGCTATGGACTGGGCCGCCTGTTCCCCAGACCTGAATCCAATTGAGCATATCTGGGACATCATGTTTCACTCCATTCACCAATGCCCCATTGCACCACAGACTGTCTAGGAGTTGGGGAAGCTTTAGTCCAGGTGTGGGAGGAGATCCCTCAGGAGACCATCTGCCACCTCATCAGGAGCATGCCCAGGCATTGTAGGGAGGTCATACAGGCACATGGAAGCCACACACACTACTGAGCCTCATTTTGACTTGTTTTAAGGACTTTACATCAAAGTTGGATCAGCCTGTAGTGTTTTTTTCCACTTTAATTTTGTGTGTAACTCCAAATCCAGACCTCCATGGGTTGCTAAATTTGATTTCAATTGATAATTTTTGTGTGATTTTGTTGTCAGCACATTCAACTATGTAATGAACCAAGTATTTAATAAGAATATTTCATTCATTCAGATCTAGGATGTCTTATTTTTTTTGTTCCCTTTATTTTTCTGAACAGTGTATATAAAATGGAAGATGGTTTTACATTTTTATGTTTTGCATGTGTACGTTTGTTTTTAAAAATAAAAAAAATATAAAAAGATATTCTCAATCTTACACAGGAAAAGAACCGAACACACCAAGACCTGCATACCAGTACCTATGAAAATCTTCGGGTATTTTCCCACGTCATTGTATTTGTGCTTTTAAAGTTGTAGCAACGTTTCGGCAGAATCTCATCTGCCTGATGATGAATCTCATCTTCCTGAAGCCTGATGATAGAAGATAAGATTCTGCCGAAACGTTGCTACGACTTTAAAAGCACAACTACAATGACGTGGGAAAATACCCGAACAAAGCTGAATGCCGTATCTATCTATCTATCTATCTATCTATCTATCTATCTATCTATCTATCTATCTTTGGTTATTCGGGTTTTCTCCCGTGTAAGATTGGGAGTATCTAGGCACCGTTTCCATGAAGTCTCATTCATCATCTTCAGGCTTGTGTCTTCGGCTCTGTGCTTCTCAGAGTGATGTGAGGCTGCAGCTGCTTCTTCCTTCTAACTGCTAGTGGGGGTGTGACTTGATTGGGTGGGGGTTTGGCCGTGTTCTGATTGGTTGGGGGGCTGGCCGTGTTCTGTTCAGGTGGGGGCTTGGTTGTGCTCAGGTTAGTCTTAGTTGCTGGGGGATTTGAGCTGGTGAGCTGTGATCTTGCTGTTTGGCTTTGAGTTCGTGGTCGTGCCGCA
The DNA here is from genome assembly GCF_049901715.1 of Pseudonaja textilis. NCBI lineage: Eukaryota > Metazoa > Chordata > Lepidosauria > Squamata > Elapidae > Pseudonaja > Pseudonaja textilis. The sequence continues at coordinate 58,976,735 of NC_141990.1, read as the reverse complement.
TCTTCATGGTGGGTGTCGGTTTGCTTCATGTATGGCTCGGAGGGGTTTGAAGTGGGTAGTGATGCAGCTGCAGTGCGGCTTCTGGTCCATGGTCGTGTCTCATCTTCTGTGTGGGTGAGTCTGTTTTCTACGTGGAAGTGTGGTGGTGGCATCTTGTGTGGCTCTCATGGGTGTGGGTCTGGTGTCATTCTTCATGTTAGGTACTCGTCTGTTCATGAGGGCGGGTTTCCAAATGGCTGGTAGACGGGAGGTGTCATCTCGTCTATTCATGCTGTGTGGGCGTTTTTCTATCTCTATGGCTTCTCTGATTATTCTGCTGCTGGAGTGTTCAGTTTTGGCGATAGTTCTGGTATTTTTAAAGTCAATCTCATGTCCTGTGGCTTTGAGGTGTTGGACCAGGGAAGAGGTCGGTTCTTCTTTTTTGATTGAGTTCTTATGTTCTTCAATGCGTGCACTTATTCTTCTGTTAGTTTGTCCAATGTATGTGGTGGGGCAGGCAGTGCAAGGGATTTCATATACTCCTTGGTTTTCTAATTCGATTTTGTCCTTAGGGTTTCTTAGGATGGTGGATATCTTTCTGTTTGTGCAGAATGCTGTCTTAATGTTGTGTTTTTGGAGGATCTTGCTGATTTTGTCTGTAGTGCCTTTTATATATGGGAGGAGGGCTTTGCCATTGTCTTGTTCTCTGTCTTGGACCAAAATCCAGTTTCACAGACGAACACTATACAGAAGCCTGATGATGGAAGATGAGATTCTGCCAAAACGTTGCTACAACTTTAAAAGCACAACTATAATGACGTGGAAAATACCTGAACAAAGCTGAATACCATACATCCATGCATGCATACATACATACATAATTTTTAATATAAAAATGGCCTGGTGGTCATATGGGTTGGTGGCCGTGGCCAAGCCAACATCACTTCTTTTTCCTTGTTGTTCTCTCTCTCTCATTTCTCTCTCTCTTTTCTCTTTCTCTCTCTCTCTCTCTCAGTCCCCGGGAGTGGGGGGGAGAAGGTGGTGGGAATCTGACATGGTTGGTCGTCTTGACTTTGCTGCGGAAAGTAAGCCGAAAGAGCAAAATAAGGCAGGAAAAGCTCCAGGTTGTTTTGAGCACCTCCTAAGTATGCTGCGACCCACCAAAAATTTCTCATGGCCCACCAGTGGGCCGCAGCCCACCGGTTGGCAACCGCTGATTTATATCAAGATGAAAGAAATATTCTTAAATATTGAACAATTGACAGTTAAAAGATTTGAAAAATATGCATTTTTCCATTTCCTAAATACTGGGATAGTAGAAATTAAATGCTTATTACTTTAGAGAGCATTATATATTCGGAGAGCCCACAGGAGAAAGAATGATCTAGTTAGTATACCAGATAGTTTCTGGCAGTGAGAATATCTTCACAAAGTCCTCTCCTGCTGACTTTATAACTGGGAGCATTCATAGCAGGAAAGAAGGCTCTTTAGATCATCATTGCTACTTAGAGCTTTAAAAGTCACCACCAAAATCTTAAATCATGTAACAGATTGCCAGGACAAATTCTTCAAGAAAGACATCCAGTAGTCCTGCACCTTACACTGATTAGCAAACTTGCAATTGCAACTTCCAGATACTTTTCAGAGATGGCTTTCATGAAAAGCACATTATAATTATCAAGTGGTTATGATTGTCATCCCCACCAGCTAAACCAAAACCAGAAAATAAAGTCTACAAAAAAATCTAGACCTTTATTAGAAATATACTGTATTGAAATTGGCTATAATAACAAGAATTTGAAAGTCTGTGTTTAACTCTCCTCTTCTTCTACCCAAGTAAATTAGGGATGTGTTTAACTAAATCACTTTCAAATAGTATTTTGCTTCCTAGAATACAAAAAAATGTTTGAGTCCTCTTTGTCTAAATACAAGGTTCTTCTAGTTCCTGCCTATTTCTATCAAGATCATTTACATCACTGTTTACACGATGTGAATTTTTTTTTTGCCAAGTCTGACTGAAAAAGTTAGGCAGATTTATAGTTGCCCCCCTACCAATAATTATGCAAACATGCTTTTCCTCACAACTGCCACTTATGAATCTAACAATAACTGGATGATCAAGAAGAATGATCAAACTATGGAGCTGCTCTTCCTAGGGACTGCAAGCCCATCTAAAATAGGCTTCACTTCAATTCCCAAGCATACTTTGCTTCTTACCAACTTTACCTCTGTTTAATCTGGAATTAATTTCAATGTTTTAGCCCTCATCCAGCAAATTATTAAGATTAGGCAATTTTCAGTAGCACTAATTACTTCCTTGAAGTTAGTTGGCAGAGAGCAGAGGAGTTAAAAGCCATCAGCATATTAATATTACTTCACTCTAAAGCTCTGAATTACTTTACCCAACAATGGTTAGATAATAATCAGCATAGGGAACAAAATGGAATCCATGGGACACCATAGGTAAATTACTCACTCAACTAAGTTTTCTACACATGACTCAATAGAAAGGACCAGAACTATTGCACAATATTGCTTCAATGTTCAACTCAGACAATGGCTCAAAAAGATACCATGATCAATTGCATAAGAAACCATTAGTTTAGGAGAACAGGAAAGGTTGCATCTAGTTTCCAACATTGATCATCCACTGAGGTAAACCAATACTCTCAGTACCATGCTCCAGGTAAGATCCCAGTTAAAGTTTTATGTAAAGAGTTTCATGCAAAGGTTTTCAAAGCTACAAGTTTACTGCTTTTTTTACTGTCTGACTGTGCTCTACCTCCTTTCTTAATACCCTTGTGAATTTAGGGTGGTTTCTAAGCCACTTCTCTATACTTTCTGCTTGTTCTGTTTTTAAGATACGCTTTTCTTCTTCTTGCTTTGGAGCCAGTTCTTATCTATTTCCACCAACTTGACCTTTCTTACACTCTACATCATACTACATTCAAAAAGGCATAATCTCTATTCTTAATTAATCCCAACCTTAACTAATCAGGAGAAGCAAACTCATCAGCCCTCAAAGCCATCCATAGGATCAAGATCTATGACCTGGAAAGAACCGTATGTGTGGATAAGCAATTACTAAGGTTCTTTCCCTATAACCTGTCTCCAAAGCAAAGTCTCACCAGGAATTATTCTAACTTATTCTAACTCTTGATGCAGATGACACAAAGTACACAAGAGAATCCTTAAAAAAAATGAGCCCCTGGGTTTGCTCAGTGGTATTCCAGCCTTCTCTCTGTTTGCTTCATTTTTACCAGCAGCTTGAAAATTCAAACAGCTGTTTCCCTTCTACTAAAAGGAAGAGGCTGCTGTCAACTTTCTGACCTATGCACCTACTTGAATCAGGACTTCAACACACCAGATGCTGCCAAACAACCTTTTACTGAGTACATAGCATCGGCACTTAGTGAAGTGAAGCTAGCTCTATGAGACTTCCCTACTTCAGCATCACAAGAAGGCTTGAACCCCTGCTCCCTTCAGGTGTTCCAAGTCATGCTGGTCAAGCCTTAATAACTTCTCCCTTGGTTTGGTCTCAGCAGCTCTTCATCATTATAACCTTGATCCCCATGCTGGTCTGACTGCTGTTATGTCCAGCTAGGTAAGGCACCACACACCCCAACATCCCCCTCCATGTTTCATTCCTCATCCCCCTCCATACTTCCCCAATCCACCCCCAAGTATGGCAAAAACAAAATGGAGTGCAAGTAAGCCTAACTTCATCCATGCCATTTTGGAGATTGACAGCTGCTTAAAGTGATTATTTGGATCATCAATAGTACCATCAGTAGATGAAACAAGAAATTCCCCAACTATCCCTGTGAAGTTTATAGTTAAAACTGATCAGAGAATCATCTGTTGATGACAATGGGAGGGTGCATGATTAGTGCTTGCCCACTGTCTACATTTTGAGAATGGCATTGGCAAGGACAACAGCAGATCAGCTCATAATAGTTTCTAAGCAAGCAAATATGGTGTGTCTATGGAAGGGATTACAGTTTAAGGAAAAGACACATTTGAAAGTATTCAATTTTATTTACACTTTTGCAACTAACTGTCATGGGACCAGGATATTCTAATGATGAATATTTATCTATCTTCCCATCTTCATGATAGAAACCAGGATCTGAACTTTGGATATATCATCTTGTTTTGGTTTTTGTTTGTTTTCTTCTGGAGATCATAACGTTGCAGAGCATTTGCACTGTTTTGAATTTCCAGAGGATAGTCTAAGCCCAGTTTTCAACATCATTCATCAACTGAGAATGGAGGTTGTTTGCATTCTTCTCAACCAATGCAATGCAATCAAACTCATAATACTTTCCATCCTTTTCCTTACCATTGTATAGATGATTCATGCTATACAGTACATGAATTACAGAAGTTCGTTCTGTTCCCATATTTGATTTGCCATATTATACATTTGAGTTTGAGTATGCATGTGAAAATTATGATATGTGAAAATATTCAACTTAAAAGATGGATATAAATACTTGGAAAATAATCCATAAATTCATACCCTGCTGTCATATATTTTATTACTTAGCTTACTGTCATAACACAATCAGTAGGAAGGTAGTAACAGCCAAATCAATAAAAATCTTTGGGCATTTTTCTTGTGCAGTTCCAGTAGTATTTCTCTGGAGAAAGCTCAAATAAGGATCTGTACAGTTCCATGGACATAAAAGGTAAAGTCAACACATAAACCCACATTTCTGCTTTTGCTCATTGTAACGTTCAAAGATAAAATCTTGAAATAATGCCTGAGGATGGCAAGCTTTAAACACACACAAAACAGCTACACATTTTTCTTTAAACACACACAAAACACATACACATTTTTCTCTAAAAGACAACAATGCATACATTGTTACAGGGCTTTTTAAATAAACGTGTGCCAATTTCTGTTATAGAAATGCAAAACATGTACACAGAGCTTTCTACAGTTTCTTAATTGTCCCTCTCCCTTCATCCCTGATTCACCGTGTCCCTTATCTCTACTTTGCTATGCTCACTCTGTTAGCAATTACTTTAAATACTTTCATTTCTGGGCTTGGTTTTTGCCTAGAGAGGATGAGGAAAGAAGGAGAAATTTCCTTTCCAGAGACTCTTAGAAGTCCAGCCTTTTGGCCCAGGTTTTTTTTTTTTTTTGCTAACTCCCAATCTGTCCTTTCCAAATGTTTCCATCTGTGTACTTTTTTTTAACCAGCCAATCTGTGCTACAGATGTTGTTGTTTTTGAAGTCCTCCATGCTTCTGTTGGGTCTTGAGTTGAAGATTCCTGCTCCCTCCTAGGTTCCTATCTGCAACTGTTCCTTGATTCACATAGCTGTGATCTAGACAGCATAAACACAACATCAGCAACCTCTGTTGTTGCCTAATAGATCTGCCCCATTTATACTTTCACTGAGAAACAGATGTCTTAATTAGCCCAGAAGTTTCTCAGTATCTACTAAGTAACCAACAGACCAAATTTTCTAACCTTGAGATTAATTTGCAATGCCTGTGTCCATCAGAGCATCTCCTCTTGCCACATAACCTTCCCTAATTTGCTTCCTTTGAAATCGATTGCTGGGAATTATTGCTGAATCTATTCTCTGCAGCACCAGGTTGGGAGAAGACTGTAAGAGGCACAGTTAGCCATCTACCAAAATCCTTGAAATGCCTAAATTACTCATTTCCTTGGAAATGAGTAAAAGCAGAAAAATGTTCCACAGACTTTCATGTGATGTGTTCAGAAGCTAAATTATGAAACATCAGGATGCTTTTAAATCCTAAAACAAAACTAGGGACCAGAAATAAAATAGGTATTTTAACCAATTTTCAGAATACTATCAAAATCAGTACAGATTATTCAACCACATTTTTAATAAAATAACTTGATGGTCCTTGGCTCTTTAAAGATGTACTATTTCATAACTTTGCTACACAATGTATTTCCTGTGTAAAGACTCAGACAAGGGAGTTTGGTGGGCTGGGAAGAAGAACCTAATCTATCCCTACAGGGAGCTAAAACAAATCTAACCAACAGTCAGTTTTTATTTTTCTGTGCTGATTTGTTTATGGTTGGCTTTGCCATTTTAATATTCAGAATGTGATGGGTTTGGAAAAAGGAAACAAATAGAACAATGCAGAAAGTTTTATATTCATTGCAGGAAACTCACGTGTCATTTGTTAAGAGCTCCTTCCTCCTTGTGCCGGCATGGTCACTATGGGTTAAATTTGAGTCACCACATGACAGTTTTATTCTTGCAATTTATAGTGGTATAACTTTAATATAGCACAGTATTATGGCAGGTATTTTTAATTAATATTTTGTACCCCAAAGAATGCCACACAACCATATGGTAGAATCAAAAGAGATAATTTATAACACACTTAGTTACTAGTCTAACAAATGAGTTCGCAGGATGCATACCTGAAACGATTAGATGGGAATACAGTGTTTCTGTTCTGTGCTGATCATTTTCTTGGAAAGCTGAGTACAATGCAAAGAAGAAGAAGCTATTACAGGTAGTACAAGGAGAAAAGAACATTTGAGCAGACATGTTCCCAAAAAACAAAAGGAAGCAATTGGAGTTCAGTCATTTTGCACAGATTTTAAGGCTCTGATTGAGCAAGATAGAAGAAAAGGAATTGTTAAATAGCAATGTTTGTAGCAACTTCCTTTCAAGGGTAGTCCATCAGCTCTATTTCATTTGAATGGGACCTCCTTATGCATTTAGTTGAGTTGAATCCCAGGTATCTGCTCCCAAATTCTGCCTTGATGGCATCACTGGGAAATACCTAAAGACTTCTGCTAAAAGTTCCTGAGAAGTAAATAACAATACATAGCATTTGCATATGAAGTGCATTAAAAGGAAATAAGCAGGACAGTCCATGGTAGATAAAATCATCAAAAACATTTCTACATAGGTGCTACTCAGTTGCAGTCATGGGGAAGCAAATACATGACCATGTGGCAAAGACAATGCAAGCAACTGTATTTGTATGGGCATCTATGGAGAAGGGAAAACCAAGGAGGGCAAGTGATGAAATTCTACATGATGTGAGTTATGTACTTGCATCCAACATTTACATACAAGAAAAAAAGGCTATGGGTTGCATTGTGATAGGATGCATTTTGTCTTTTTTTGTGTGTCATTTTGCTTTACGTTGGATGGCTATGTATGGACTATTCAGAGAGATGAAGGCTAATGGCATTATCATCCAATTGGAGAAAAGCTTGATCAAGTGATGGTAATTCACTTCATCCAACAGATTCTTATGATTAATTTGGGCCTGGAATTACAGTCTAAATTGGGGGATGGGGAGTTGAGATGTTAGAAAGGCTTGGGTCTCCCTGGCTTTTTGTAACAAGGAGAATGTTTTGACTTCCTTTCACTTGAGAAGTTCAAGTGCTAATGGAAAAAAATCAAGACAGCCCAAATGGGGGAACAAGGGAATTACTCCTGAAATATCCCTTCCCTAAAAGCAGCACTTAGTAAGTGCTTGATAATGGTTAATGGGGACATTATATGTTGGTAGTGCTGCACACCAACCTTTTCAGCTGCATGGATCTGTAGTTTGTATGGACTCAATAGTATTGGCTACGAATTGATCATTCAAGCAGACCTCTTTTCTAAAACTGCCCAAAGCAACCTCATCCTAAGCAATTTGAACCATTTGACTTTTTTTTTTTTGCTTCATTGTATTCTGACATAAATGTCATGTGTTGCAAAGACAATAAGGACATAGCACAACAATTTAAGTAGAAACATGGAAATGTTCCCAGTTCTCTTTCTCCTCCCATTTTCTGCCAGTGGATCAGAAACAAGTATAGTGATGCTTGTAATTTTGCCTGCTTGGGGATTTTCTGCATCCTGTTTAACCTCACAGGTTAAACCTCCTGAATTGGAACATTATCTCAGAGGATGACATATTTTCAAAAAATGTGATATGGGCAAATATTGACCTGAGAATATTCCCATACAATGCCTTTTAAATTTGTAAACAGCAAATAAAAGACATACACTTACGCTCTGCCCTTCATGAGCACAGCACATTAAAGAAAATGCTGGGAACGTGTTGCATTATGTATATATAGTTGAAGGAGCCTGTATCTAGTTGCAAACCTAGAGGGAATACAAATCTTATTAGGGGAAAATTTGATATGGAAAATCTGTATACAGTACATTAACCTTAAATATCAAATTTATACTGGTAGCAGCAAGTTATCCTGCTCGTAATTCTTTTGAGCTGGCTGATCACAGAGGGAGCTTCTAGGTCTCCACAGTGCCTAAATACAGAAGGGTGGCCTTACCCAATATGTCTCAACTGGCTTATGTGTCTATACAGCACTGCCCTCTGCTGGCTGTGACCCATTGAGCTGGCTCACGTGTGCATTATATTTGGATTAACTTCTAGCACTTGCACCTGAGCAGGTGGAGGGGGGGGGCAAGATTTCCCAAAGACTTGATAGCAAAGACTTTGACAGCTCCTTCATCCTCTCTCTTACTCCTGCACTATAATGTCTTTATATATAGGTAGTTCTGATTAAGATGTGAATCCATAAATCAATGCACCCCATCATTTTGGAGGCATTGAATTTTACCCCAACTTATAATGCCCTGCTAGGATTCTCGTGTGCTCCATGTAATCTTTCAGACTGACATGACACTTTAAAAGGGATCAAGTTTGTACTGATACAGACAAGGTCAGAATGAAGCTAGACCTGAAGAGAAACCATGGAGAAAGCTTCCCATCCATGTCAGCTGAATTTAAGAACTGTAGGAAGAAGCACTTACTTTACCAGTCAGGCATGGGACCAGACATGTTCCTCCTTCCTTAACAAGTAAGGGATAGTCTGTTATGGTTTGAGACCCATCAGGCAGTTCTGCTTGAAGCTTCCTTCTCAGCTTCATTCTGAACTGCTGGATAAAAGAACATAAAAAATGCTGTCAATAAAAGAGTCTCACCTTCCAGGTACTATTATATACTTTGATGATGATGAATGCCAGTAGCAATGAAATTCAGTCATCTGAAACTTGTTCAGCGACAACTAAGAGAAGGATGAAAATGAAACCCACTATTTGATGTACCCAAATGTCTCCTTGTTTTCTATGAATCTGGGCAGTTGAATTTTTAAAATATTATTTCAGATATTTCTGTTCTGTGCCCACATCTGTCATGTCCATAAAGGACAGCTGTATAAATAGTCCAAGGTTATTTTGGCATTTTAATGACCATGTGATTCATTCATTCATGTTCCATCTATTCATCATGATGGGTTCTGTTGCGCTCCAACAGCATTATCATTTGAATTCAAAGTCTTGTCAAACTTTCCGTCATAGGCAGTGGTGGGATTCAGACAGTTTGCACCACTTTGGGAGAACTGGTTGTTAACTTCCTGGGCAGTTTTGTGAACCGGTTGTTGGAAGAAATCATTAGGGCAGAGAACCGGTTGTTAAATTATTTGAATCCCACCACTGGTCATAGGTACTGCTTGAACAGAACACACAGACAGCAAAACTAAAACTGTTGCAACTTTCTGGTGTTTCCCCTGCCACACACGTTTTTTGCCTAAGACATGGTAGGCCATTTTCCTATAAATCACCCAAAATGAGCAAGCAAACAAAAGAAATGGGCTGTTGGAAGGAAATCTGAATCATTCCCTTCACTCTGGAGATTCCCTTTCTACAGAAACCATCTCACCTCTCTTTCTGAATTGTTTCAGGCATCTTAGCTGAGAATACCTGCATACTATTTGTCATTTTTCTAATAGTGGCTCACAAGGGGATAAGTGTTTCCATTCTGTAAACTGAAAGTGGAAAAGCTGCTCTTGCATAAGACCTACAATACAGATCCTGGTAGGCAGGATTCCTTCAGAAACATCCATAAGATCTGAAAACTTAACCCAGTTATAAGAAACGTGATTCCTTTTTTGTTTAAAAAAAGGACAATAGTAAATATACCCAGTGCAAAACTGTAGGTCCCTATTGGTCTATAATATACACTTTAACCTCCCCCAAACATACAGGAGTGATGTATTGATTTCCCACATCAGTCAGTGGGAGACATAGACAGCCTGATGGCTAAATTGAGATTGTGAACCAGGCCTAGGATCAAATAGAGGATTACATATGTGATCTAAATCAATCTGAGGTAAACTGCATATTTTTTTTCTTCCTGAAATGCCAGTTGGGATTAGAAGCCACTCTTGCTCTTAAAATTATATTGTCAGTGCTTATTCTGAACAAACAATAATCAAATGCTTCTGAGCAGGAGAGGATTAGATGATGCAAGAACATTTGCAAGGCTTGGATGAACTTTTGAACTTCTCCGTAATTCATTGTTTATGCCACATGCGAACCTTAGGAGAGCAGGTTGCAATGAATAATAAAAATTAAATATGCCCCATAAATTGAAAAAAAGGGGTGGGGGGGGCTTATATTCAAGTCAGTCTGATCAAAACTTCACATGTGCATATTTCTATATGGGTACATAGAAACAACAGTTTTTCTGGAATTGTTCATATCACATTCACAGAATTTTGTTTTGCATCCCTTTTCACTGCTTTTAATCAGAAAAGAGCTGGAAGGGACCTTGGAGGTCTTCTAGTCCAAACCCCTGCTCAAAACAAGAGACCTTATACCAGGGCTGTCAAATTCCCAGCCTGCAGGCTGGATGCGTCACAGGCTGGCCATGCCCACACCCAGTTTAGCAAAGGTGGGGAAAGTCCCAATACGTCATGTGATGCCACTGTGACGATATGAATTTGACACCCTTGCCCTGCCCTATACTATTTCAGTTTGGTGGTTGTTCAATCTCTTCTTCAAAACCTCCAGTGATAATGCATATACATGTTCTGCTGGCCAGCTGTTCCACTGTTTAATTGTCCTCACTGTTAGGAAGTTTCTCCTTAATTCCAAGTTGCTTCTCTCCTTGATTGGTTTCCATCCATTGTTTCTTGTCTTGCCTTCTAGTGCTTTGGAAAATAAGTTGACTTTTCTTCTTTATGGCAGCCCCTCAAATACTGGAATACTGCTATCATGTCACCCTTAGTCTTTCTTTTCTCCAGATTGGCCATACCCAATTCCTACAAGTGTTCTTCGTATGATTTTGTCTCCAGGCCCATAGTTGCTCTTCTTTGCACTTTTTCCAAAGTCTCAACTTTTTTTTGTTTTTTGTTTTGTAATATGGTGACCAAAACTGGATGCAGTATTCCAGGTGTGGTCTTACTAAGGATTTATAAAGTGGTACTAATACTCCTTGTGATTTTGATTCTTTGCCTCTGTTTATACAACCAAGGAATGTATTAGCTTTTGGGGCTACTGCTGCACATTGCTGGCTCATGTTTAAGTGATGGCCCACTAGGACTCCAAGGTTCCTCTCACAGTTACTGTTTTTGAGCCAGGTTTTACCTAATCTGTACTTGTATCTTTGGTTTTTCCTGTCTAAGTGTGAAATCTTGCTTTTCTCCCTATTAAATTTCATATTGTTGGATGGGGCCATTGGCATCACAGGTCCAAATTTAATGACAGTGACATTTTAGCACCTCATGATCAACAAGGGGGCAAAGAGATGTCCATAAAAAGTGAAGGACTTATCTGGGTCCTATTTTTCTTTACTACTCTGTTTGCTCTTTGTGTTAAAAGATTGTTAATTTGAGATCACTACTTTCTGCCTTTTTTCCTCAGGTACACACTTGCACAACAAAAATGTGAGTACTGCCCTCTAGCTTGGATATAACTAAGTAGGTACAAGGCTTTGCCTGCATCTATAATGTATTTCCCTTTAATAAGTCTCCTGTTATAGTTATAAAACAACTACTTCACTAATATTTTGCTCACATCAGATTCCTGCTCTCAGGTACACTCATATTTATGTAAGGAATACCTCAGCCTCTAAAAATGGCAATTATCTTATCATTTCCCTACAATTACTGGAATATTCAGAGGGAAATTGAATTTATGTTATTGCATTCGTACACATATTCACCTCTTATAGCCATCCCAAAATTGGTACCAATAGACTGAAGATAATGTAATTCTAAGTAAACATACACCATGGAAGTTGTGCAGAGTGGATGTTGTTTAAACAACTACAGAAGACATCAAGTTGGGGAACACTAATCTACTAAATTGTTTCATGAGAAAATTACTTTACAGTAATTATTTCCCAACTACAGTTTGCTTCTCTTCAAGTGCAAACTCATCCAATTTCTGTCTCAAAAGGTACATATCCGCATGAACCTCAGTATTGACTTATTAGAAAGGGGAAATCCTTTTCCAAGAGCTCTTCTATAGAGAATGCTCATGGATTAAATGAAATGCAGCATGAAATTGGGTCCAGATTCATGCTGAAGAGAGTAATTTCTGTATTTGGATAGCCATGTCAATAGGACTGCAGGCACAAAAGTCTGGATCCCTATTCTCCAAGCTTTCCATCACGAGACTTAGTCTCAGATGAGTCATCCCATTACTTTTGTGGAATTCATTTAAGAAAACCAGCTTTCTGCCTTTGATAAAAATAGCCAAATCGCTGTCCTCTCTTTACACAAATTGTCCATTGAAACCTTTTAAGAAATCATCTTGCTGTGAAATACGCTTTTATTATTTGAAATAAAGGACCCAGGCAAACTTCAGAGCTGATAATACAAAGTGCCCATTCAATTCTATATCAACATAGATCATTTTTACACTATAATAATAGACAACAGAGTGTGTTGGAAGCAGAAGGATTAGGAAAGTCTAAAACCTAGAAATAGCTGTTGACGAGCACCATGAATCTTGGAAACTGAAACATTAGAGAGAAGGATCTTTTCCTTTTTCTTCCCCTACCTTGTTCCTTTCCCTCTTAGCTGCTCAATTTATAAAAAGCCCTAGGCTGGTACTGCTGAAAAACAAATATATTTTCTTTCATGGTACAGTACCAACTGTATAGTAAAAAGCTCAGTTTGAACATAGGGAACTGTTTAAGGAGAGTTGTATATTGGGAATCAAAGAGACTGTAAACACAATAAAATAGAATAGTATATACAATCTAAAAGCCAACATTCATGAAAGAGGGATTTTAAGTTTTATTAATATCTTCAGCACAAACCATTTATCAGATGTAACCACATTCATAAGCTACACGATGTTAAGGCAATGTTAAATTAAATTAAATGTTAAAGAACATGTAATATGAAAAGATTTCCTCTAAACATTAATTAAACATCCCATGCTTAGTGCAGTTGCCCTTCATAGTAGCTTCCTCTTAATTGTGCACAACAGAACCAACTGAAAACAAAGTGAAGATCATACATTGTTTGCTTAAGGAGGTAAGAGAAATTTGCCACTAATTTCAGTGCAAGACAAATATCAAGATCTGCCAAAATGGAGTCCATCCTGCAGTGATGAGCAGAGTCCACTCTGCATTATTCTCTGGTTAAAAATACACACAAAGAGTAGATTTGGGGGAGCGGGAAAATCTTCCTAAAAAGAATCTCTGGTAGTTGTAATTCTGTCACGCACATGCACATCCAATAGCAATAGCACTTAGGCTTATAGACTGCTTCATAGTGCTTTACAGCCCTCTCTAATTGGTCTACAGAGTCATCTTATTGCCCCCAACAATCTGGGTTCTCATTTTACCAACCTGGGAAGGATGGAAGGCTGAGTCGATTTTGAGTCAGTAAGGATTGAACTCCTGGCAGTGAGCTGAATTAGCCTGCAATACGGCATTCCAACCACTATGCCACCATGATTCCTTATACTCTGATAGTCCAGGAATGTTTCCTTTGATTTTCACCAATGCAACTTTCCCAGTGTTTGGAAAATATCATAATTTTGTTGTAGCAGTTTGGATTGGGGGAGGAATAAATGGAAAGGGGAAATGATTATAAAGCAGGAACAAAATTCCTATCAAGAACAAAACAGAAATTGGCTCTTGTTCTAACAGGAGACTATATTTGGCAGCATTGATCTGCCTCAGAGAAGCACTTTGTGTAATGAAGACAACAAAAATTGACTTATTGGAGCAAAGAAGCAACACAATTTTCTCTGGCATGGCTTATCTGGCATTTGCAACACTTGGAAGAGACTGGAAAGGGAAGCAAAGTGTTGCAGAATCCTGAATTGCCCCAAGTAAAACAGTTCAGCAAGTGAAACAAAGCCAGTGTAGTTTTTTCACTAGATGTAAGAAGGCTGCATTGCTTCCTACAGTGCTTCTTTGGAACTTTTGTCAAAATGAAATTGGCTCTTAAAGTGAAAGTACAGTTCAACTATTTGGCATATGTATTTCAGAATTGGGTTTAGACTTAAGAAGATGAATTCCACAGATTGTTTAAAGTCACTTTTATCAATCTACCATGATCTATTTTGCAAAAAATACAAAAAGCTTAAAATATTTGTCTGACTCAAGGGACTTACTAATCAAGTGAAAATGGAAATGTTTTTCTTGCCTGACTACTCCATTCTATTATTTCCATTAAGACATCAGATTAGAACATTTAATGAAACTGATATATTAACAACTTGGTCATTTTTTTTTATTTTACAGATCTATCCTGAATCTTTCACATTATTTTTCACTTTATATAACAGTTTTTGATGTTTATTCTGGGGTATCTCTCACTGCCTGAGAGTCTTATTAAGATTCACCATGCTTCAAAAATGTTTAAAATTTGGCATAAATGAACATTTTAGATATTTAGAGTGGCATCATTCTATACTCTTAAAGTACAAACTCTCCTTTGCCATTCACACTGTTAATTAGAAGGGTTTGATGTGAGAAACAGCATCCCAAAACTAAATCATTTCACTGAATTTTTTTGGTCTAGAACTAGGACAGAAAATCTCATGAGAACAGCTTTACCCAGAAAATATTCATTAGTATCTTCACAAATGTTGCCTAATAATTGGGTAGCATCCTCTGGGTCAGTACACTATGTTCACCAGAGACCCATTGCAGAAAGACTGAAGTGGGACAGTAAATAAGCAATCAGTGGCAACTGTTAGAGCTTCTTGTTTCTATGACAAAATAATCCTCATTTGTAACATCCATATTTTTACTAGTTTATGAAAGAAGAAATAATCAAATAAGAGATATTGAAAATCTGATACATTCCAACTTAGCTTGGCTAAAGTACCATAATCATGCATCAACCTTCTGTGTCAGCAGTGTAATTGGCATGTATGCATGTAGCAGTTTTGCATGCTATCCTTACAATAGGTTCAGGCCATTCCAGGAACTGTTGTTTTGAGATGTGCTATGTGCTCCTGAGAGGGAATCCATAGGGGGACAGCCATAGTAGATGCAACAGTTAGCTTGCAGAGCAGATGTGTCACTTCAAAGAATTATTCTAGCTTTTTCTAATCTAATGATTTCCAGATGTGTTAAATCACAGTTCTCAGCATCCCCAGAATCAGTGGTTGATATGATTGACATTATATTAGGAAAGGCTGACCTATATAGAAATTTATTCAGTGACAAGTTTACTTGAAGGCAAATATTGCCATCTGCTTTTGGGCTGCTAGAGAAGAACCAAATGGAGAGAAAAGGGAGTGACAAATGAAATTTAAAAGAAATCATTTGTGATTGTTTTATCGGGCTGAGTATCAAAGGTCATAGTTGCCAGGCAACCCTTATTTGAACACAAAGGAACCATCTTGGGCTTGAATGTTGCCATAACATGCCAACAAAATGAAGATAGGTATGAGGAATGGGCCAAATGCATTTCATAAACCAGTGTAATAGATCTGCTGCAGAATATGGAACCAAGTTCATTATAGTATGATAAAATTACACAGATGTAAAGTGCCAAATTTAGACAAAGTATGAGAGCAAAGACAAGCAGTGATTTCACTGCAGATTCAAGATGGTTGAAATGGGTTATAATGAAGAAACAAAGCAAGAGAAAGTGTAGGCATGAGCAAATGCAGATACAAATGAGCAGATTTTTTTTTAAAAAAAAGGACAATTGCAACTTTTATGTCCAGCACAAGTGAGCCTGAAGGTCAGCAATGATCATCTCATTTTGGAGATCAAAACCCTGAAACTACAACAGAAGGCAGCTGTAGAGCTAGAAAAAAATAAGAACCAAGCAAGAAGTGCTAAGCCATAACACGGTCTTCAACATAAAAAAAATTAATGATCTATCTCCAAATAGGACATGACTATTCTGAGATAAACTAGACCAAGAATAAATTTGGATCAGCATAATCAAAACAGTCTAAAATGTGTGTCTCAGTAGAGAAGAAATAGTGGAAACACTATGAAACTGCCCAGGGATGCCTAGATATTTAACAATAAATGAAAAAATAAATTATGAAGGATCTTTACAGGTTGTGATGATCATAGCTTTTTGCTCTCTGGAACATCCAAACAGTGAAAGATTAGTTCACTTGCCATCTGGCCTGGACCTTTATCCATTACTGGTTTCACTATTAAAAACATAAAAGAAAATATATCACAGGAATGCTGGGATAACTATTCTTCCTAGTTAGAACCCTTAACTATTCTGGTTTAACCACATTGCTTCTTAATCAAATGTGGAAATTAAACCAGCTCAAAATGTACCGTGACTTAATTATGAGATTTCCTAGTTTTCCATTTGAAGGGCTAACAAAGCCAGTTCTTATTTGAGGGTGCCCAATGTTTGAAGGGCTGGTCAGTCCATTCTGACTTAAAGATGGAGGCATTAGAAGAAGAAAAAAGAGGGACTTTGCCTGAGCAGACACATTTTCCCATCTTTGTGAGATACATTGTATTGTATTGAAATTATACTAATTATTATTAAATAATCATTTATTACTAAATTATCATATGAAAATATGTGACCTATTTTTTCAGGTATATCCTTGGTATCTTTGTTCTCTATCTCCTCCTCCTAATCAGTGGCCATCAGCTTTTCAAGATAATTTGCCTAAAATAAACGTATTAATGTTGCCTTGAACAACTAGAAGGAAAATAGCTATCAATTGCAACATTTAAAACCTATAACAAAGCAAAATGAAACTTGCATGTACAGTATACATTGCACAATATGTACATACACATCTATGTAATTCAATGCAGTTGCTTCTTTGACTAGACACTCTTGTTTTCAGCACACTTTTGCAAGTGAATATTGATAGCTCTAATTTTAGACCTTTCATTTGTTTTCAAGTAGTCAAGAGATCTGAAGAAATGATGAACAAAGGACAAGGAGCTTTTACTGAAACCAACTGTGGATGTTCAACTATCTAAAATGAAAGAGTCAAATTCACAAGAATAGTAAACAAACTAACAAAAAATACAGAAATTTTTCAGTCTGCTGTTTTGAAAATGCTATGTTTAAGTTGGCATCACCCAGCAATTTCAAATATATTCTGCAATACAATGTCCAACTTTCTGCCACAAAACATTGTTAAGAATAAGTTTATGTACTGTATATGTGTATTTGCATTTGTACTGTATTTGCTGCTAGCAAATAGAACAATAGCAAGATACGTCATGTCTAAATCCCCACAATATATTATTAATTGCATAGATCAGACTTGTGTATAAGAATTGTTCTTGACAAATCCGTGCCCTCTACCTTTTTTTTCCTAAAACACTTTTTGTAGATCAAGAAAGAGTTGTTACACAATCTTGAAAATAAGATTGATGTTGAAAACTAGTGCTTTCTTTGCAGCAGACCAGCCACCATTTTGAAAAAAAAAGATAAGATGTGATGATGCAGGGAGCCTCTAAAAGCACTAAGAAAGACATCGGTGGACACATTGGCTCTTTCAGATTCTGTAGTGAGGACCTCAGAAGTATTGGCATATTCCTTTTTTCACTTTAGCAAATGGAAATACTATACCCAGTGAGGGAAAGAAAATAACTGGCAGATAGTGCCATTGTAGTGAACTATGAATAAACTTGTCATACACCAAGATCAACATCAAAATCATCAACAATACATTGCACTACACTTTCAATCTGTTTTACTGCTCTTTCTTTGACATATACAAAGCAGCAATAACCACTTCCTTTCTTAGGAAATAGGCTATGTATCAGTGGTGGGATTCAAACAGTTTTACCACAGGTTCAATGGGCATGGCTTGGTGGGCGCGCTTTGCATGGGTGTGTGCACCAAATGTGCACTTTGCACAGGTGTAGAGGTGCTCCAACTCACCTCCTGCAAGCCTGCAGTGTCCCGGTCACTTCAGCATCTGTCGTGCAGCACTCTGCTGTGCTGTGCAAAGCAGCTGCGCTTCAAAAGCAGATGATAACATTGAATATGGGAGCCTGGGTGGGTGGGTGAGCCCAACAGCAGAGTGGCAGAGAGAACCGGTTATGTCTCTGCTGCTCATCACCGCTACCAGCTCGGCAGAACCAGGCCGAACTGGTAGAATACCACCACTGCTATGTATCCTATTTCTTAGATGATGGTTATTATCTCTTTTATTCATTAAACATGAAACTCAGTCAACTGAATATTTAAAAATGTATCACAAATATCATTGACTGGCACCGATGGTTGATACAGGTTGCTGCTAGCATCCTTGGTATCAACCAAGTATCTTCTTAAAATGTACGAAGTTCCAAGTAGCACATTTTGCAGTTCCGCTGGAGTTATTGCAGGAAGTTGCAATTTCTTGATGTATTTTATAAAATTCTTGGACATGGTACCAAGTGTCTCACTGACAATGGGTATCACTGTTTTATGTTTCATCCATAATTGCATAATTTTGATGGCCAGGTCACATTATTCCATGATTTTTTCCAGTTATTTTTCTTTGACTCTGGCATCTCTTGGTACAGTAATATCAATAAATTGTATGCTTTGGTTTTTGACAACTGTGATATCTGGTGTGCTGTGTACCTATTATTATTATTATTATTATTATTATTATTATTATTATTATTATTATTATTATTATTATACACAAAAATGAGTGTCACAAAATGAGTGTACACAGCAAACGAGGTAATTATGCTGGGTTTCATATTACAAATCACTAGTCGAACACTTCGCAAGTGTTTAGGACTGCATGATATATTGGCAGATTATGTGAGCAGATCCCAGTAAGGTGGCTTTCTGCAGCTGACCAATGGTGATTTTATCAGCACCAATTGTTTTTAAGTGCTTGCCTAAGTCTTTAGGCACAGCACCCAGTGTGCTGAGTACCACTGGAACCACCTGCACTGGTTTATGCCAGAGTCTCTGCAGTTCAATTTTTGATATCTGGTGATTTTTTTCATATTGCTTCTCATTGCTTCTGCTGTCACCAGATATGACCATGTTGATGATCCACACTTTTTTCTTCTCCACAATCATGATATCCGGGGTACTGTGTTCCAAAACTTTGTCAGTCTGTATTCAGAAGTCCCACAGTAGTTTTGCATGCTCATTTTCAACCACTTTTTCAGGTGTCAGGCTTCAACAATGCTGCTGATGGAATGAAGCCTGACACGTCATCATGGTCAGTGGCGAGTTGCCTATCCTGACAATCCTGGGTCGATGACAGCTGATGACACCAGACGCAACCTCCTCTCCCCATGTCGGGCTTCAACAATGCTGCTGACAAAATGAAGCTTGACACATCATCATGGTTGGAGCTACCAGCTGGGAGACTACCTTGTCAGTTGTTTGCCGTTTTGTGACTCTCTAAACACAACGCCTCTCCCTCTTCTCAGTGGGAAACATCTCAAGATATAGTATTGGCTGGTCAACGTTTCATATAGGGGATACCAGTTGGATGAGGGTGGAAAGACACCTGGGGAGGGGGGAGGTATTATCTGGGGGTTTGCACCATGGTTGGAGTTCGAGTTGGGTGGAGGTATGGGAGAGTGCTGAAGATGGATGTTGGGTGTTTGCTAGGGGCAGGTGTTAGTTAATGATTGGGGGTGGCAAGGGATTATAAAAAGTGCTGAGAGGCAGATGCTCTCAGCGCTGGCTTTGCCTGGAATTACTGTTTGTTGCTGCTGTTGGAGGAAACAAGCCACAATAAACATGCCTTCCCACACCAGGTCTGTGAGTAAAGTGTTTTATTGAACAAGTTTCAGCAAACTCCAACAGAAGCTGACATCAGGCTTATGATCCCACCAGTTCTTTGCTACAGGCAGATGGTAGTTGTGACACAAGTTCCAGTGGTTCATCTGAGTGACTGTGTTGTGACGTTGTTTGTAGTCAGTCTGAGCTATTGTCTGGCAACAGTATGTGATCAATGGTTTTGTCCATTTCTTTGCAGAGTCTGCATTTGGTGTCATCAGCAGATTTTTCTATTTTGGCTTTGATTGCTATTATTATTATTATTATTATTATTATTATTATTATTATTATTATTATTATTATTCACAAATTCAGTCTCTGTATTATTATAATCAGAGAAGACCCAGAAAGTACAATTTTTGGAGGCAAACTAGACTATAAGCCTCTTGCTGTTTATTAATTTTTTATTATTTTGGAAAAAACAATTACTACCAACCTGCCTGCAATCAAAGACCTGTATACTGCATGAGTCAAAAAGAGGGCTGTGAAAATATTTACAGACCCCTCACATCCCAGACACAAACTGTTTCAACTACTACCCTCAAAACTACCCTATAGAGCACTACACACCAGAACAACTAGACACAAGAACAGCTTTTTCCCGAAAGCCATCACTCTGCTAAACAAATAATTCCCTCAACACTGTTCAACTATTACAAAGTCTGCATTACTATTACTGTTTATCTTCTCATCACTCCTTATCACCCATCCCCTCCCACTTGTGACTGTATGACTGTAACTTTGTTGCTTGTATCCTTACGATTTATATTGACTGTTTCCTAGTATGATTTGATTGTTGATTGTACCCTATGACTATCATTAATTGTACCTTAAGATACTTGATTCTTGACAAATGTATCTTTTCTTTTATGTATACTGAGAGTATTTACACCAAGACAAATTCCTTGTGTGTCCAATCACACTTGGCCAATAAAGAATTCTATTCTATAAAGAATTCTATGCTATTCACCTCTTTTGTATTTCATTTGAATTCTTGGCATGGTCAAAACATGAGCTAAATCCATACTTCTTATGATATAGTTATAAGTTTTCATTATTGATTATATACATACAACACTCTTTATCACCTAGTACCCTTAAGAGCTGGGTGGCACAGTGATTAAAATGCAGTATTGCTGGCTAACTCTGCTCACTGCCAGGACTTTGATTCTGACTGGCTCAAT
Organism: Pseudonaja textilis; assembly: GCF_049901715.1. NCBI lineage: Eukaryota > Metazoa > Chordata > Lepidosauria > Squamata > Elapidae > Pseudonaja > Pseudonaja textilis. The sequence continues at coordinate 58,955,586 of NC_141990.1, read as the reverse complement.
ATTGACTCAGTCTTCCACCCTTTCAAGGTCAGTAAAATGAGGACCGAGACTATTGGGGGCAATATGCTGACTGTGTAAACCACTTAAAGATTGCTGTAAAGCACTCTAAAGTAGTATACAAGTCTAAGTGCTACTACTATTGCTATCCCAGTATCACACTGTAATTGAGATTTTAAGCTTAGCATTTCATATCATCATAAACAAGTATTAAAATTCTTAATAAGCCTAAGATATAGCATCTAAAAGAACCCAAGGTGGATGCAATTTAGGGCTTGAATGTTTTATTAATTTACTGAGTCTTGGATTTCAATCTGTGCGTAGTCCTAAATGTCATTTCAATTAAAGATTGTGGCACAAGTGATTAAAAATGTCTCTGCATATATCCTCACTTCTTAATAGAACTTATATAACAGAATTAGTCTAGACATCTTCCAATTGAAGTCACTCTGGTCCATCAAAGCTAGATGAAATACCCTTTTTAGTTCTTGGTTATTCCACCATTACACCTAAAACAAAATGTCTTCCTACTCCCAATTATAATAAAACAAACAATATACATCCTATTGACATTTAGCATATTATACCATTCTAGTTATGCTATACTCCCCTATATATATTAGCATATTTCACCTTATTTTCAAATCTGTCAGATTCCACATGTTATTTCTTTTCCTACCTCAAAATATTAGTTTGCTTATTTATTACAGTTCAATTGTATATCTTTAATGCTAATCCTCTAATACAATATTAATTTCATATTTATTCCTATTAACAATTATACATCTTAAATATTAATACATACATTCATGTGGAATCCTTATCTTTTCTTTTTCAGCCATCATCTCTTATTCTCATTAGAGAATTAATTCATCTCTTTCTAGCTTGTCTCCCAAGGTAAATCCTATTTTACCTTTCCCCTTACTCATTCCTCCCTTCTCTATTAAATTCCATTGTCTCTTTTTCCAAATATCTAATTCTATCCCTATCTCAGCATGTTTTCTCTGAAATTCCATTTCCTGTTATTTTCTCCTTAGAACATTCCCCCCTTGTTTTATTACCTCAATCATTATCATATTAAGTTTTATTTCCTTATTGCCTTTTATTTTCCTTTGTTGTATCATCCATTCTGTTTCGCTGATTATACTTCAAATTGGCTCCTCTTCTTCCTGGATTTCTTGTTTTCTTTCTGTTGCTTCTGTCTCTGCTGTCTGCGACTTCATTTCCAGTTGTTGTACCATGCCCTGTATTTTGTTCAAAATGTCTGCAAATCCTCTATTCATAATGTCTTTTATATCTTGTAATTCTGACACAATTTCTCTACATATTCCACTCATCTTTGTTCTTATTTATTCCTTTTCTTATTCTAGTTGTCCAACAATAAGCCAAACCTCACATTTCAAGCTATAAATCTAACATCCAGGAGTCTTTGAGTCCCAAAGTTAATCAACTTCTTTTAGATAGTCCAAGAGTAATATATTCATAAATTTCTCCATCAGTTCAGTTTTATAATATACTTTTCTGGGGTCCAAACCAAATTCACTTCTCACAAAATTTAAAGGTTTGATATCTTTATATCTCTTTGTTTAAGTCTGTTCCTCTGGATTGTCTCAGGGATTTTCTTCGATTTTAAAAATAGCAATTCAAAATAGTAAGATAATATTCATTTTTAACTATATCATTCCAGCATTTTAAAATGCCTTTTCAATACAGTATCTGTCCATTTTAAAGTTCCAATTTTCCATATTTTCAAGAAATTTGCCTTCTCCCTTTTTTTTTCAATTTTAATTTTTCTCTCTCCAAATGCTTGTATCACTGCTTTAAAAGTAACAGTGAGTTCCTTTTTAGATAGTCTTTTGGGCTTAAGTTTTAGATAAAGAAGATTCTTCTCACCCTGCTCCAGACACCATTCACTATCTCCATTCTTGCACAGCAGTTATATGGTCATGGTTGTCCCAACTTTGTGGCAGCTATTTTGACCAGCCCCTTCTCTCCATCATGGCATAGGGGGAAAAGCACTGGATTTTCATTGGAAAGTTGTGTTCTCTCCTGGGACTTCATGGAATGCCCCTCCTTGCCTTCACCATCCCTCCAGGGCCATTTTCAGCTTCCTCTGGAGCCCACAAACAGCAAGAATGGAATGGAAGGAATGGAAAACTCCGCTCTCTGCTTCTGGTCCAATTGCGATGTCAGCCAGAAGGGAATAAATAGAAAACATAAATTAACATGAATTTATGAATGAATACAATTAGTTAAATATTGCAAATATGACTATTAATATAGTCTATATAACAAAAGAAGGGAAGTTAAGAATATAAAGATAGATACAAAACAGTACAATGAGAATATTGAATAATTATGATTGATAATATGTATTAATATCAGATAATGTAAGAAAGTTAATAATATCAATGTGAAAATATTGTCATATTTGTTTTAAAATGTAAAGCACCCTGGAACCACATTGTTCACACAATGGTGTGTTTATAGTAACAAAAAAAATAAAAAAAATGTATTTAAAAAAAGCTAGATGGAATAATAGTAATCCTAATCCAAGCACTGATCCCCCACTTACTTACCTGCAAACATCTATTCTGGGATGAATCATGGTAATGTCTGCAGGAGATTCTTATATTTCTTTTCCTTCAATATTTCTTTTCCTTCAATATTTCTTTTCCTTCAATATTTATTTTCTGATATTTCTACCACCAATTCTGTCACCAATTCAGGTTGTACCAAAGAAGGAAATAGGTGACAACATCTGACTCTGAACCAGGAAGCTAAACAGTGTTGGTTATGTTAGTACTAGGATTGGATTCCTTTAAGGAATATCAGAGCTGTAGGTTTACCTGGGAAATTGAAAAACATTCTCGAAGATGGCAATGGCACATGACTTCTGTATTGTTGCTAAGCGACTACATGGGAATGCTCATAAATCACCAAAAATTACCAGTATGTGTAAATATAAAGAGACTTTACCTGCACCTTTTCCATATATGTCTTGTTGGTTCTATCACTAGAGCCAATTTCCCACTGTAGTCCCATTCTTCTTTTCTTACAAGTCTAAACAAAGCAAATACTGTTTTGATTAAATATAGCTTCCATTTGGGTCAAATTCTTTGAAAAATGTTTTATAACAAATATAAGTTTACATTTAAACCAGGAACGGAGAACTGAGTTTGCACTTCACAGACAAATATTAGCACAGATTATATTCTTCTCTGAATTTTGTGACACATTTCTCAGCACAAAGTTTGTTCATAGGAAAACATACTGTTTACATCAACAAACAAGTAAAGGATTGCCTATTATTATGAAATAAAGCCTTTATTATGAAATAAAGGCTTGCCAGTAGAAAGTCAATTTGCTAGGCAAATCTCTTTTGATAACATGACTGCCAAAATGAAAGCAAGAAACAGTTATTCAAGTAGGCTTATTTGTTATATATTAGATGATTAATTAATTGCTGTAATAAAAGGTTTTTGTTTGAACTGAGCGAATGATTTCTGCACTTCATTTGAGTAATTATAAATAATATTTATAGATATATTATGATAACTCCTCATTTCCTAAAATAATAAAACATGCCATTTGCATTCTGTTTTGGTTTGCCTGGCTAATGAATCTGCAATCATGGTTATTAATGCATGTGATTATTATATATGAAATTATCTAACACTTTGATTACTGGCTATTTATGAAATATGTTTCATAAATGTATGAAAGTTGTTAGTATGTTAGTTGTCTATCATTGGTCCAACAATTTGGACAGAGGCAGGAGCATTATCCCAAAATTATGTTTTGCCAGAGGTTGCCTCCCTACCAGACTGGATTTGCTCCAAAATTCTTACATTGCACATATATGAAAAACCTACACTCCTTCTAGATGATTCTCAGATACAGATGTATACTTCAAGTGAACAAATAGTTCAACCCTTACACAAAATGAAAACAAAACAGCCATAAAAGCCTTGCTTATTTATTCAAATTGTGGGAATGGGATTTTGGTGCAGTGATTAGAATGCAGTACTGCATGCTACTTCTACTGACTGCCGGCTGCCTGAAGTTTGTCAGTTTGAATCTCACCAGTTCAAGGTGAGGGCTGTAGAGCACTGTTAAGTGGTATACAAGTCTAAGTGCTATTGCTATTTCCTAAGCTGAATTACTTAACCTAAAAGTTCATCCTGGAGAAGAGATTTTCAAGACATCAGTCCTTTAGTAGTCTCTGTCCTTGTGATTTTGGGGTCTTGGAAACCATGACACATGTTGTCCTAAGCTATGTCCTTTATTGGAATAAAAGTGAAGAACTCATAAATCCATTACTCTGGAGGTTCCCAGGAATAGATACTTTATTTATGAATGTTATTGTCTTGCAAATGTGAGGCTATTAGAACAAAAACAGATGCAAATTTCCTTCATATTGCTACTAAGATGAGAGCCCAGTCACTGTTGATATATACACTGATTATATTAAGCTAATTTATTTTAAATATGGTATTCTAGTTATGTGATTTACTGTATTTTGTTGAGTGCCCAAAAGCCATAATAAAGTTCATCAATTAATTAATACAAATAAGTTGGATGATAACCAATATCTGTGAGGAGAAGGAAGAAGTCCTGTTGCAAGGCATTTATTGGTGCTGGGATTGGGGGAACAAGGCAGCAAATATTCTCAGATGTAAATGCACATTGCATAATTTGCATACATGACTGATTTGATATGTGATTGATGCAGATTACCTAATTCACATCTTTTGCATGATGACACATGAGATATCATTGTGACTTGTAAAGGATGCCTGTGGTAAAATCCTGTGGCCTTTAACACTGTGAAGCCTTTCAGGTGATATAGGGTTGTTTTCTGAACTGAACATTAAGCAGACCACATGGTTCCATCACATGTGTTCCAGAGTTAAGGAACACTTACTCACTCTGAGTACTTATTTCATGGCGGTTCTAAGAAATAGAATAGAATGGAATGGAATGGAACGGAACGGAACGGAACAAAATGGAACAGAACAGAACAGAATAGAATAACAGAGTTGGAAGGGACCTTGGAGATCTTCTAGTGCAACCCCCTGCTTAGGTAGGAAACCCTAAACCACTTCAGACAAATGGTTATCCAACGTCTTTTTAAAAACTTCCAGTGTTGGAGCATTTACAACTTCTGGAGGCAAGTTGTTCCACTGATTAATTGTTCTAATTGTCAGGAAATTTCTCCTTAGTTCTAGGTTGCTTCTCTCCTTGATTAGTTTCCACCCATTGCTTCTTGTCCTGCCTTCAGGTGCTTTGGAGAATAGCTTGACTACGTCTTCTTTGTGGCAGCGCCAGAGATATTGGAACACTGCTATCATGTCACCCCTAGTCCTTCTTTTCATTAAACTAGACATACCCAGTTCCAGCAATAGTTCTTCATATGTTTTAGCCTCCAGTCCCCTAATCATCTTTGTTGCTCTTCTCTGCACTCCTTCTAGAGTCTCAACATTTTTTTTACAAGAAACTTGATTGCTGCTTCTATTCCTTCACAGATGGCTTCACAGGAATCTTATTAGACTGCACTTTAAGTTACTATCTTCAAACTCCTTGGAGATTTCACTCAAATGCCACTAAGGATGCCCAAAGATGGATTTTAAAGAGGACCATTAAAAATTGTCTAATTTCTACACAAGCTAAATTGGGCAATGTGCCCTTAGCCAGAAAAAAAGAAATAGCTTCCTAAGTATTTGGGAGGGGTGGAGGCAGAGAGAAGACAGCTCAGAATTGTACTTGCCAGCTGTTAATGGATGGGTTTGAATTACACCATGAATGTTAATGAGCCTATTATGAAGAACACTTCATTGTGTGACAAAGGTGTATTTAATGGTATTGAAAGGTTTCCCACAGTAAATTTTAAAAGACCCTAATAGTGCTATGAAGCCTCCATTAGTGTATTTATTAATTACAATGCACCGTTACAAAGGCATCAGCCCTGCAGTTTTAGGAACGAGTTATTCAAAACTCTTCAACAAAAAGTAGAAAATCTTAGATAATAATGATGAATTATGTTTTTTCCCTCTGTCACATTATGATACATCCTGATATTGTTGAAAACATTCTTACTCTCCTTGATCTTCGTACTAGATAATACTAACCATTTCCTAAGGATCATGCAATAATAATCTGTTCAACTTTTAATTCCCTGGAGTCAAAAGACTTCTAAGAATATTTGTGGCTTGAATCAATTTGCTTCCTTTTTAGTGACAGTAAACTTGAAACATTGAAACTTGTTTGGAGTGTAGGACCAACCTTGTTCAAATTGCAAGTCACATCCCTGCAAATTAACCTCTGTAATAATTCATGAGGAATGAAGGGATTCAAGGAACAGAAGACATGGTGTGTTTTTCCTGGTTGGCTATTATAACAACCAAAGATTGCATTGCATGTGCCAGAAATTCCCAATATGCAATACTCTTGTTCATTGTTCATCTCCACTCAATATCATGAGCCAGTTACTGTAGAAGCAAACTTCAGATTTGCAATGTGTTGTTGGTCCCAACTTTCTCTGAAGTGACATCCCTCCTAATATGCAGTTGGGTCCTACTCTATTAGATGTTTTCTGTGTGTGTGTGTTTTGTTTTGTTTTTGGAAAATTATTAAAAATCTTGAAAAAAATCAATGATAAGGAAATGATTTCAGTGGTGGGATATCTCCCCTGATTCAGCCTTTGAGGATCAACTAAGTTTTAACTCTTTTTCCTACAGTTTAATCAATCATTCATCCCCCTTACCTTCTCCATGTGAACCAGCAACAGCCATGGTTAGAGACACTGCAGAAGTAGCCAATTTTTTAAAAATGCTGATATGCTGTTTTACTTTCAATGGTTTTAAATATAACAAATGAATTATATCAAAGATGTTTTGGATTTTAAGTTTCTTTTGTTTCTGAAAATAGTTTGCTATCTTGCTATCTCAGGAGCCATATTAGTTCTAGTTCATGGTGTGGTACTGAATGGTGTGTGTGTGTGTGTGTGTGTGTGTGTGTGTGTGTGTGTGTGTGTGCGCTGTCTTATTTGTCCTCTGGAGGGAGCACTGATTAGTTTCTGGTTTTTGCTTTTGAAGATAGATGGGTATTTGGGTGAAGGCAACACCACCACAGTTCAAAAGAGTTTGTTTGGAGAGATTGGCAAGCAAAATGGTTCTCCTTGGAAGTCCCCAAGTGTTGAATTATAAAGATGGATACACTGTTTATTTTTATTCTTTGTGAAACTTTGGTTTCTGTGAAAATTGACAGTTTTTATACTTATAAAGACAGTACAGAATACTTTTCGGGTAACATATTTAGTCTTTTGCTCTTATTACTTTTTATAAAATAGGTAAACAATTTCTAGATTGCCTTCTAAATGCTTCCTTCCTTAGAAACGTCACATGCCATACGTGCATTATTGCATACACACTGATATCTAAGGACCCTGCTGTATTAGTAATATTTGTACTGTTATTTTGCACTCTGCATTGTGTTATACTGTTCTTTGCTAACTAAAGGACTACATGGATGTATTGCTTTATTGGGAAGAGACAGGTAAATTCAAGCTCAGGCGCTATATCCCTAAATTGACAGATTCTGCCTTTTGATCTAAGGCCCACTTCTGAATTCTTCAGTATTTCTCTTTGGCAACTTGGAACAGCTAAATGGACCTAGGAACCAAAGGTTTATTTTTCAAGAACTGGCAAGATCCTATTAGAGCTAATGAGGCACTGATAGATGAAAACAAAGAGAACATGACATTAGGAGGGAAAAGCAGCTTAACATTTCAGCTGTTTTTATAATACTCCTTGAGACTAGCTCACAGCTATAGTGATAGAAATCCGATCCAATATACAGTAGATAGTCCAAACTCTTTCCCTTTAAGCCTTAATTTTAGAAAAAAGCAACACACTTCTAGACATTTTCATTACAGGAGCTGAATGAAGACTGCAGCTCCAAAGTAAAAAAAATTAAACTTGTTCAATTTCCCAACAAGCAGATGAATTTCATAACTTGGATTGATTTGATAAGCCAACAGACTTGCTAAAAACATTGCATTAATAGTTCCTCATATTAACTTTATTTATTCAGTTCAGGAAACAATTTTATTCACTTTTACTTGATAGTAGGTGAACTAAAGCTGATGGGACTACCTTTTGATTAAAAAGTTCACAATTGAGCTTCCTGGATTAATAAATATTCAAGGCTCTTGATATTCACGAGTTGACACTTTAATTGCCCTTGTTTCCTTCTTTCTCTGCTTATACTTCAATTCTACTATAGGCAGGCTAGGAATCTGATGATGTCTTGATTCTAAGCCTGCAGATGACTTAAAGTCAATAGAATGAAACAAGCACTTAGAAGCCAGCCATTAAGAATATCAGCAATCATATCAGTATCTTAAACTAATTCTGAGCCAAACAATCCCAGCTATCCCAAATCTGGAAATCCATAAGAAATCCAGGCATTCTTGATACCTGTTTTACAAACCTTCCCTGGTACAAATCATGACCACTTTGACAGTTTCAGTTAGGGAATTGAAAAGCTTCTTATTCAGATATGGTATTCAGCAGGTTCTGACCAGTTCTGGAGAACTGGTAGCAGAAATTTTGAGTAGTTCAGAGAACCAGCAAATAGCACCTCTGACTGGAGATTTTACAGTATCCTTCCCCTGCCACGCCCATCAAACCACGCCCAAAGAACCACTAGTAAAAAATATTGAACCCCATTACTGTTCTTATTGTTTTGTCATGGGTGACCTGAGAAGCACATCAACCCACAAATAAAGCCATTTGTATCACTAAGTGAGTCTTAAGCATGGTGGGCTTTTCTACAAAGTATAAATAATAGAAATTAATTTGTCAGCCTGGGTTTAGAATTCAGTCTGCTTTGTACTGGAGTGCTGAGGAAAGCTGGTTGAAATAATTATTCTAGACTTAAGCAATCATTCTTTTTATTTATGAAAGCTAATGGAGTGAAAACACAGCTTTCTATACCTTTGGTAATGACAGAGGCAGATATAATGACTGGAGACCTTTCTGTTCCTCTCATAATGAGGAAAGCAATGTGAAATGATAGGGATTTGAGTCCTGAATGTTACGGCTCATTCTTTATTTCAAAGGCAAATGGAGCATTCACACCAGTTCTTTAGGTTAATGGAGCTACAAATAAGGCTTAGAGGCAAGAATTTTTCATAGATAATATAGCAGGGGCAACATCTTCTCTGGGAGGTGGGACACCAATATTTACAAATGCTAAAGCCTCAGTGAACTGGAGATCATAGGTATCAGAAGCTGAAAAATCCATATTTCTTCATTTCTTTAGGATAACATTAGGGAAATTTGCTGTAAGCAGAAAATAAAAGATACCAATGTTGCTGAGTATGCACAACTGATTAATTTGATGTAATACATACGTGCACCAAGAAGGAGACAAAGCAGCAATCCTCTACAAAATAAAATTTAAGGACTGTGACCAGGGTGGGCTTCAAAAATTTTAGCAAAGGGTTCTCTGCCCGGTTTGTGGGTGGGCATGGCCATGGTGGGCATGACCTAGTCAGCCTCCTGCACCATGGCAGAGGGGGTGTTTTTGCCCTCCCTGGGCTCTGGAGGCTTTCCTCAAGCCTCTGGGAGGGCAAAAACAGCCTTCCCAGGCTCAGAAGGCTCTCTGGAAGCCAGAAACGGGGCCATTTCCAGCCTTCCTGAACTTCCAGGAGGTATGTTTTTTCACCTTCCTCAAGCACCCTGCACTTACCTGCGTCCAAAATGGCCCACGTGGGGACTCCTGGGAGGGACAGGGTGGACTGGGCGGAGCCAGCCATGAGTGGGATTTGGGAGTTCTCCAAACTGCACAGAATCTTAGGGATCTCCCAAACCCCTGTGAATCCCCAGCAGCCTATCCCTGACTGTGACTACTTCTACATAGGCAGAAGGGTAGCAGAACACATCCAGAAACACCAACTTGTTTTCAAACATACAATTTCATTAATCTCTCCACAAAAATGACAATGCCAGGCATAGCTTCAAGTAAAATAGAATGGATATCTCAGAACCAGCAATATAAAAAAAGAAAAATCCAAGATAATTCTCAAAAGCCTGACATTCTTACCAGGTAGCAGTCAACACAGCAATCCTAACAAGTAACAAACATGGAGACTTAAAGCCAGCTCTGTCTAATTTAGTGACATTGCCATGGGACTGCATGGTCCCCTGAATTCTCAGCATCTCTATAAAAGTAAAAGAAAACATTTTACTCTAAAAATTCCTTCTTCCCCCCAAATAGCCTAGGGTAAAATAAATCAGATAATGCAGTTTCCACCAATTTATTCAATATAAACCTGCTCGCTTTGTAACATAATTGCCCTTCCTGCTGAGGTCTTGCCTCCTTTAAAATGTTAGTTGGACCTTCTGGCCACCAGAAGATTGCCTACACATGAAATATGTTCATAAAAAGCCCCAGCTCTCTCAATTGCAAGTTTTTTTAAGGGGCTCATACAGCCAAGCCACCCCATCTCTATGATGTGCATGTGATCTGTTTCTTAGAATTAAACAGATTATCATCAACAAAAATAATCTGTTAGCATTTTACAATAGTCCAGACAAGAAGCACAACTGTGGGTACTAGCTCTACCTTGTTTTATAAGGATATGTTAATAGAAATTTGCAAGTCTGAAAGTATTTCTCCCTTCCTTTGCTTCCACTCTCCAGAAAATTAGGGAGGGTCTCTTCTGAAATGCTTTCCCCACCTCTCCTCCTTCTGTAGGCTGAGATACGTTTTGCATGACAGTTGTTTAGCCTGCAGCTCTTCCTTCTGTCTCCTAAGGTCATTTCCACATACTGTTACACTACCCATATCAATGAATGAGTTGGCATTTGGGACATTGTGACTCCATTTTCTCCTCATTTCCTCCTATGACTTTTTGGGAGTATGTGGAAACAAGGAGATAGAAGTTGGTTAAAAATGCAACCCAAGAATATCAAACATGGGGCAGCACTTCTGGGTTGCTGCTGTTTTTCTATACATTTACACTCTTTAAGTGTATCTATGAATCAGAGAGTATTACCCCCACCCTCAAAAAACCCCAAACCCTACACTTTTCTCATTCTCTTACCCTCTAGTAGCCAAACCAGTTAGCACTCCCAGACTTCTGAAGCTTTTCATCACCCCATGGAAATGTGAAAGCTTTTTCTACTTTGGATTGATAGTAGTTTTTTCAGGTAAGGGGAGGGGTGACTTAATTAAGTTTGTCACAAAGCTGCGCTGGTTTCCTTGGAAACCGTCATTTGGAAAAGCTGAGGTATATAAGAAAAGTGTACTAAATAATACACAATAGTAAACATATTTCACAATTCTATAGACACCATGTTTCTCCTCCAAATCTACACTATACTCAGCCAGTGTCATGTAGTGAGATTGGACTAGGATTAGACAACCTAACTCACATGACAGTCACAGTTGGGGGGAATGGTGGAAGGAATGTGGTGTATGCTACTTTGACCTCCTTGAAGAAAGGGGGAAAATATTTTTAACAAACAGAAATAAACAAAAATACTAATCAGCCCAGTATCAGAACTCATTAGTGAGGGGGAAAAGTCAGATGAAATGAGCCAACATAGTGGAAAAGTATAGTGGAAAGGTATTCTTTTGCACACTGCATATTGCTATTGGTGAGACCATGTAAACATTGGTTTATCTAAAAAGCGAAGTCCCACAATTAGACCCATCTTTTGATTCATTCTGCTCAGCAAAGAGCAGCATCCCCTCTCCAGAGACAAATCAGAAGCAGAAATGTACTAAGGACAAGAAGCACTCAAATTCTTGTTTCATGCATTATAAAGACAATAGTCATTTTAAAAATATTTCTACTGTCAGCATTTAGGATTCATCATAATCCTCCAAAATGAAATGGGTTCGTCTTTTTTCCAATTCAGGATTAGAGAATCTTTTCTAAAAAGCAATTACTGAGAGTAAAAGTAATGGTAACAATAATAGTAAGTCCAGGGGCTTACTCTGAAGTGGCATTGGGATATAAGAATGTTTTGAATCTTATGAAAACAAAATAATTCCAATCACTTTATTTCAGCTTCTATTCTGAGTGAAATAACACTATAAGTGTACATCCCTGCTAACAATGCTTTTCGCTAGTGCACTAGAAGTCAATTGATTATTCCAAAGTATAAGACAGAAAATAATCCATTTAGCAAACTCTGAAAGAATTAACCCAACCAAGAACTCAGTTAATATATTATACCACTCAATACCAGCTAAGGAACAAAGTAAATGAGGGAGAAATCTTTAAACAAACAGTAGTACACTCAGACCTCATGATTTCATCTTTTGGAAAAAGTATGTCATTCACTTGATTTTGATCTAATGTTTAGTTCCACCAAAGCTGTGAGTGTGCAATTTATCTTAGTTGACAGAGTTCATAGGGACAGCCAAATTCCACAATTAACATTACATAATTTTAATAACAGAAAGGTTCAATTTAAATAGGAAAGGGACAACAATCTAACATTTCTGTACATATTAGCAGGGCTTTGTTTTTAGCTTTTGTTGAGGGAAAGACATGGGGGTATCTCTAGCATGTTGAGGGCACAGACATGTTGCGATGTGTCTTTAGATCTGGAATTTTTAAACTTTTCAGGCTATGGAATACAGCAGCATTTAAGATCTTCTTCACTCTCATATTAAAGAAGGTCAAAATTGAATACATTATGAACATGAAGAAAATCTTAAGGTCCAAATTCAGTAAAGGAAATACCAACAAAGCAATTACCCCTGGGCAATTCCAGTCATTAGGTATACTGCTGTAATAGTGGACTGGATTCAGCAGAAGTAGAAGCCCTTGATAGAAGAACAGAAAAATAATGGTAATCAATCTTGCCCTTCATACATGCAGGGACATTGACAGACTCTACTTACCAAGGAAAACAGGAGGTGTTGAATGTTGCAAGCAGCTGAAGAAATAAAATGGCACTGGTAGAATAATGGGCATTCCTTAGTGTGCCCATATGGTTCACAAACTGTTGTGGTTGCCATTTTGCTTTCTGGGTGTCATTCAGTATTCTTGTTATTACCTATATGGCATGGCATAGGGCTTGGTTACTTGAGGGACTGCCTGTCTCCCACAGTATCTGCAGGCCAATTCAATCCTGCAAGGTTGGGGCATTCAGTAATGACATGTGGAATGGCCTTGAGAGATAACAGGGAGGCCCATACAACAGAAGAATGCTATTACTCCTGATTGTGCTTCTTGTCTGTACTACTTTGCAGGGCCAACATACCCCAAGTTCATTTAATTAAGCTATCTTATCTGTCAGGACCCCAGAACTGCACCTTTTCTGTAGCAATGCTTATCCTCTGGAACAGAGGTCTCCAAACTTGGCAATGTTAAGACTTGTGGACTTCAACTCCCAGAATTCTCTAGCCAGCAGGGGACCCTGCTCTGGAACAGGTTTCCCCCAAAATCCAGATGGTTCCTGTTAAATCTGGGAGGATGGTTCAAGAATGGAGGCAAGACTCAGATAGCAACAACAGCTCTTTATTTGTGACTTCAGTTCTGAGCAACTAACCCCAGCCGCAGCAGCCCCTTATATAGGGCTGGCTGCGGCTAGGCAGCCAATGAAGGCAATTTGAGTTTGCCGCTCTTGGCAGGGCCAATCGCGGCAGCCCGTTTACTGGCCAATCGCATCAGTCTATGGCGACCAATCACGATCGGCTTTCAGCGGGCCAATCAAATTTGCAGGCTACGAGCCTGCTAGTCCGGAACACCCCTCCCCTCTTGGTTCCGCTTAAGGGGTGGAGTAATATAGTCTCACAGGTAGGCAGGTCTTCGCACCTGTCTGCCTGACTTACGCAGTTCTGCTTGACCCTGTTCAAACCCGGGTTCAGATGGACTGCTTGCTGGATCAAACAGGAACGGTGAACCGGTGTCATGGTTAGGGTTCTCCTCTGCTGCCCCCGGGGTGATGGAGTCCTCAGCCTCGCTGTTACTGCCATGGCTCCCAGGGCTCGCTGAACCTGCCTGGTTGCTGCTTCTTGGCGAAGCGTTCGACTGTCCAGTCTCAGCTGCAGCTGGTGAGTGTTGCCAACCATGGTGCGGTGATCTCGGTGTTAGCTCGGAATAAACAGGTGTTGGTTCTAATTCTGAGTTCACTGCTTCCCCTCCCCCCCAGTGTCAAAGTTAGGGTCAGGGTTGGAAGATGTGGTTAGTCTGGAGCGCAGTTGGTCAATATGGCGTTTCCATGGTCTGCCATCAGTGGTGAGTAGACGGTAGGAGCGGGGGCCCGTAACTTGAGTTACCTGGGCAGGAATCCAAAGGGGATCCCCAGAAATTTTTTTTCCGAAAACAAGGTCTCCTACCTTGAAAACACGGTGCTTGCTGCTGGAACCCAGGGGCTTTTCTGGGGTGTAGGCAGGGTGCAAACGATCTAGAGGCGATCTGAGTTTCCTGGCCATCAGGAGTTCAGCTGGGCTCTTGTTGGTCGTGCTGTTTGGTGTGATGTGTTGTAGGAGCAGCATTCTAGTGATTTTGTCATGGATGTTGCCTTGATCCATTTTCTGCAGGGTTTTCTTTGTAAACTGAACTATTCGTTCAGCCCGGCCATTCGCCGCAGGATGAGCTGGCGATGTGAGTGCGTGTCGGATGCCCCGTTCCACTAAATACTGTTCAAAGGCTAAGGCAGTAAATTGGGGCCCATTGTCAGAGACCAGGACATCTGGTAACCTGTGTGTGGCGAAGAGTCTGTTCAGTTTTTTAATGACCACCTCAGTAGTGGTTGCTTTCATTTTATTGACCTCAAGCCAGTTTGAGTAGGCATCTACAGTTATTAAGAAGGTGTGGCCTCTCGTAGGTCCCGCAAAGTCAATATGAACGCGAGACCAAGGACCCCTGGGTGTTTCCCATTCTGCTGGTGGGGCTTTAGGTGGAGCTGAGTGGTTTTCCTGGCATTTGTTACAAGAGGCGACCCAGGTTTCGATTTGTTTGTCCATACCTGGCCACCAGGCATAACTTCTTGCCAGCGCTTTCATACGCACGATGCCCGGGTGTCCATCGTGTAGCATTTGCAAGACCCTTTTTTGTAACTTAGTTGGTACAACAACTCGGTCTCCCCACAAAACGCACCCCTTTTGTGAAAAAAGTTCCGTTTGTCTGTTTTTAAATGGCTTAAACATTTCCTTAGTGTCGTAATCTGGCCATCCCCTCTCCACCCAGCCAAGAACTCGTGCCAAACAAGAGTCTCTTTTGGTTTGAAAGGCGATGTCTTGAGCCGTTAGCGGAGGCAATGGCATTGTCTCTATTTGCAGTACCGGGAGTGTGGGAGCTGGGTCTTCCTGTGGCTCGGGTAGCGGTGAGCGGCTCAAGGCATCTGCGTGGGGAATAGATTTCCCCAGGCGATACTTTAATTGATAGTCATAGGCAGCGAGAAATTCTGACCATCGCGTCATTCTGGGGGAGAGAATGTGTGGAGTAGGTTTGTCGCCCGCCAGGATCCCAAGTAGTGGCTTATGATCCGTTATAATAGAAAATGGTCTCCCATAAACATATTCATGAAATCGTTTTATTGCAGAGACAATAGCAAGGGCTTCCTTATCTAATTGGCTATAGTTTCTTTCTGTTCTTGATAGAGTTCGTGAAAAAAATGCAATTGGTGCTTCTGAGCCATTTGGTAGGACGTGGCTCAGGATGGCCCCTACCCCAAATGGTGAGGCATCACACGTGACAGTCAAAGGTAGTGTCTCGTTATACTGAATTAGTACTGCCTTTGAGGTAAGGAGGTCTTTTACTTGCTCGAAGGCATGTTCCTCCCAATGTCCCCAAATCCAGGATGCCCTTTTATCGAGTAGTCTATGAAGGGGCTCAGCAACAGTCGCCTTCTGGGGTAGGAAGATGTTATAAAAGTTAATAAGTCCCAGGAAGGCTTGGAGGTCGGTTTTGTTTTTGGGTCTTGGGGCGTTTTTGATAGCTGCCAATTTTTTTTCTGTGGGGTGGATTCCTTGCTTGTCAAGGAGGTAGCCAAGAAACTCCACTCTTTCTGTGCAAAGCTGGCACTTTTCCTTCTTAACCTTGAGGCCAGCGTTTTTGAACCTCTGTAGGACTGTTCTGAGGCGTTTTTCTAATTGGTTTTTTGTGGGTGCTGCTATTAATACGTCATCAAAATAGGGCACGACCCCTTTTATCCCTTGTAATAGTCTCTCCATCAGGCTTTGAAAGATGCCTGGGGCTACACTTACACCAAACTGGAGCCTGTTGCATTTGAATGCACCACGATGTGTGACTATAGTTTGGGCTTCTGCAGTCTCGGGATCAACTGGCAGCTGTTGATACGCTTGGGCCAGATCTAATTTTGCGAATATTTTGCCACCCCTAAGTGAATGCAGGAGATGTTGAACAACTGGTACTGGGTAGGCGCTCTGCTGTAGCGCGTGATTGAGGGTGGCCTTGTAGTCACCGCAGATTCTTATGGACCCGTCAGGCTTTATGGGGGTGACAATTGGTGTCTCCCATCGGGCGTGGTCAATAGGTTCTAACACGCCTTGTGCAATTAATTTGTCCAGTTGCTCGTCAATTTTGGATTTAAGAGCAAAGGGAACTCGGCGTGGCTTTAGGCGAATGGGTGCTATGTCGGGGCGAAGATTAAATGAAATAGGGGACCCCTTGTACTTGCCTAGGCTTTTGTTGAACACTTCTCGGAAATCGTGGAGGAGAGCTGCCTCCCAGTCATTGTCTTCAGTATGATCGATGCCAGCCATTCTGATTCCTAATGGCACGAACCACTGAAGACCCAATAGACTTGGCCGGTCTCAGTCTACGACGGTGAGTGGTAGAATTGCCTTATGGCCCTTGAACGAGACCTGCACATGGCGGGTACCTGCGACTGGAATCCGGTTGCCTTGATAGTCTTTCAGTATGAGTCTCTGACTGCTGAGGTCTTGGCATCGGATGTTGGGGATTAGCTGCTTGAGTGTTCTCCAGGATACCATGGATAGTGATGACCCAGAGTCGACTTCCATGTTGCACGGTTTGTTTTCAATCGTGACCTCTACTCAGATCTTTTTAGCGTCAAGTGATGAGGCGTGGCCAATGGTGATGGTTTGATGAGCCTCCTCTCATCTGGGGGTGTCGTTAAACCTTCGGGGTCTGCTGTACTGGTTCCACTGGTTGCTAGGGCGGTCCCTCTGTGTGGTGGCGTTGCCATCATTTCTTTTTGGGCTGCTCCCTCTCCGTCTGGGGCTGGAATTTCTCTTGTTTCTGCATACTTTCGCGATGTGTCCCCGTTTCTCGCAAAAATGGCATATGGCGTCTAAGAATCTGCATTCGGATCGGGGATGGTTTCCCCTGCATCCGGCGCATTGGATTTGCGACCCCGCTGGTCCCATTGCTCACGTTCTGACTGGAGCCTGTGGACTTCTTCTTCCTCGCTGTCGGAGGATGACTCGACATCTTCGTGATGGGTGGTCGATGTGTACTTGTCTGAAGGTTTCCCAGCATCGTTGGTGGGTTGGCGGTTGGTCCCGCTGGTTCGATGCATTTGTGCTGCCGATTTATGAGTGGCTTCGGCTGCTGTGGCGTCAGCTATGGCATCTGCAAGCGAGATGTCCCCCTTGGCCATGATCTTGCTCTGGACAGTTGGGTCTCTGAGGCCAAGGACGATGCGATCTCTCATGGCTTCTTCGAGGTTGGTGAAGCCACACAAACTGCCCAGGTTCCTCAGGTCTGCCACAAAATCCCCAACGCTCTCACCTTCACGTTGGTCCCTCTGGTAGAACTCATGTCTGCGAATGAGAGTTGGCACGGCTGGGGCGTAATGGTTGCGCAGGATGGGAGCAAGGGTGTCCCAATCCATGGTTTTAACTTCAGCTGGCTTGGCTAAGGCTTTAGCCATCTTAAAAACGGCTGGTCCACAATGGGTTAGAAAAACAGCTCGTTTCTTGCTGGGCATGGCATCTTTGAGGTTGTTGGACTCCAGGAACATTTGAAATCTGTCCATGTATGAGTCCCAATCTTCGCTAGCTGGATCGAATGGTGCGGGTGGTATAGCGCTGCTGGCCATGTCGCCGTCGTTGCGCTCTGTCAGCCACGTGCTCCTTCAGCTAGCTCAATTCAATAGCTTTCGTTGCCTCCGCATCCCATCCTCGTCGCCAGTGTTAAATCTGGGAGGAGGGTTCAAGAACGGAGGCAAGACTCAGATAGCAACAACAGCTCTTTATTTGTGACTTCAGATCTGAGCAACTAACCCCAGCCGCAGCAGCCCCTTATATAGGGCTGGCTGCGGCTAGGCAGCCAATGAAGGCGATTTGAGTTTGCCGCTCTTGGCAGGGCCAATCGCGGCAGCCCGTTTACTGGCCAATCGCATCAGTCTATGGCGACCAATCACGATCGGCTTTCAGCAGGCCAATCAGATTTGCAGGCTACGAGCCTGCTAGTCCGGAACAGTTCCCAACTCTGCTTTTCTTTAGAAGAACATTGAGAGTGAGACCCCTTTGCACTCTCAGGGAGCCCTGAGCAACACTATTAATGTTCAGGGTGATAAGAGTTGGGGACCATCACTTCTTCCCATATCACATCCCATTTAAATCTGCAAGTCCAAAAATCAGTGACAGTTCTGTTGAAAAAATAGTTGATAAAAATCATTAAGAATATAGTTGAGGTGCATCAACATTGGACAACTATATAATTTCATATTTTGCACAGAAAGTTGAATTCATGTAAGTGGCAATAAACCAGCAAAAAATAGCAATGTTCATTCCCCCCTCCATGCATAGTTGGTGACTTTCATGCATAATTCATTTATAATTAGGGTGACAGATGTTTAAGTTAATGAGATACTGCTGATTTAAAAAATTGGGAATATATTTACTTAGAGGATTCTTTTTACGTCATACCAACACAATGGCAAAAGGTTTTAGAAAGGGTCCCCTTTTTAATTTTAACCTAATTGTTTTATCTCCTTTACATTTAGTTGGTTAGGGAACAGTGCAATTTATCTATGCCCTAGTGCTAATCAGGCTTTTCCAGGGAAGCCAATATAGACATCTCTTGCTAGATATCAACATACTGGAGAATAGGCAGATCTCTACGGGGCTTTATTGCTCGCTTGGCTGGAATCTACACAAAACAACCATCAGAAGATTGGCACTGCTTCTAGTTTTTCAGCCCCCTGTTTGCAAGGGGGTAGGGGGGTGGGGAAGACTTGGGCATGATGGCCGAATCGAGTTGCTCTGCTCTTTGCTCTGCTATAGGCCATCACAGTGAATCTTTGGCTCAGTTTTAAAATAGCTGTGCCTTAATTGGAACACACAGACACATAGATACATATACCTGTAGTTTGAAATCTATAAAAAAAAGCTGGCAAGAAACAGCATGCCAATAGGTGAGCTAACTTTTACTTTTGAAAAGGGATCTAAATTGTAAATCAGCTTGGCCCCTTTTTAGAGGAGATTTTGATTCTCAGTGGGTTTAATTATGAGACAGCAACAGTTAAGGGTGAGCAAGGACATTTTTCCTTATACAGGTTGCCACTCATCCTTTGTGATGATGCACATGGACTGTGCCCAAAATTCTTGTTATGTCCTCAGTTGAGTACCCATCATTGGCACCATGTGGATTTTCATCATTCCACTTTTTGCAGGACTATTGTCACTTCCAGCAACCTTTTAAAAAGATTTTTGATTGTCAGTCAACTCAATCAATCATCCTTAGAAAGCACTGCTTTGTGATTAATTATATTCCATCAAGCCATTGTCCATTGTTAATGACACATAAATACATTTTCTCCATGATGACCTGTCCCTGACCTTGTCTTCCAGACCTTCCAGTACCTTATCACTACTGCAACTGAGTGCATCCATATTGCTGCTGGTTATTGTCTTCTTTTTCTTGCCTTCCACTTTTCTCAATGAGAGAGAGAGAGAAAGAGAGAGAGAGAGATCTTCACATAATGTGTCTGAAGTGGATAGTTTGAGCCTGATCATTTGTGACTTAAGTGAAAAAACCTGAGCTGACTTGTTCAATGATCCATTGGTTTGTTTGGCTGGCTGGCTGTCCACAAAATTTGCAGCAGTCTTTTCCAACACTGAAGTTCAAAGCATCGATATTTTTCCTATACTGTTTCTTCAAAGTCCAACAATCACTCAGAGTCACTTTAAACCGTGAGACGAATGGTGAATAAATTTGATAATAATAATTGGAGCACCACTTGAACACCATCAGCATTGGCAAAAGCACATCAGTCAATCAGAAAAGACAGCTTTACTTGGAATAGCTTACATCCTGTAGTTATACCTTTAACACCATCAAACATCAACATCTGCTTATCCCAGGTTCTTGGGAAGGACTCAATAAGTGGAGGAAAAACCCCCACAACTTTCAGTTCCATATAGTGTCACCAAGATTTTTGTAGGTACGGAGATATCATCACATTTGAATACATTTTCCAAGGCCTTCGTGGCTGCTCTACCATGTGCTAGTCTGTGTGCATTGCTTATCTGCTTGTTCTTTTACTCTTGATGGCACTAAAGGCAGAAGTTATATCTTTGATATCTTTATTGTCAATTCTAAGACAGGTTGGTCTACCTGTTATCATTAATTTGATCTGCTTTAATTTTAGTCACATTTTTCACTCTGGGTTGGTTCTATTCCCTCTCTTTTTTAATATCCACCTTAAACTGCTAGGTGTGGTCATCTGATGGCATGGGTATGGTATCATCAGTACTCTGATGCTACCCCAGCTATACATCTTTACCCCTGGCAGGACAGGTGTTGTTGTAGTGGTACCCAAGAGCCTGGAGGCTTTAAGGGTGGGGATGAATCAACTTTGACTCAATCCTGGCAAGACAGAATGGTTCTGGATTTTTGTCCTGTCCTCCCCCCCACCAAAGTCTGGTGACTTATCTTTGACTCTGGATAGTGACCAAGCTGGTGAAAAATTTGGGGGTTCTCCTGGATTCATGGTTTCTGCTTGATGAGAAGATGGTAGCTGTAACTAGGTAGCCTTTGCCCAGATCCATCTTGAACACTAATTGTTCCCTTTCCAGTATCTGGAGGCTCTACTCACAATCATTCATGCCTTAATCACCTCTCAGTTGGATTATTGCAAAGTGCTTGATATGGGACTGCCCTTGAAGATCACTCAGAAGTTACAGCTAGTCTAGAATGCAGCACCACACAGAGCATTGGGCACCCATAAGTTTGCCCACGTTATACCTTTATTGCGTGGGCTAGGCTGGCTCCCACTTTTCTTCTGGATGCAATTCAAGGTGTTCGTTATTAGCTTTCAAGCCCTGTATGGCACAGGACCTGGTTACTTGGGGGATTTATTTATTTATTTATTTAGTCAGGCAATTATAACAGGTATAAGTATAAACATAGTTATGAATACATGAAATGGATACATATATATTTTTATTTTATTTGGTTTGTCAATTGCTTACAAGATAATAGGTATAAGTAAAAATATAGTTATGAATACACGGATACATATAAGAAAAATAAAAAAATAAAAGAAACAATAGGACAAGGATGGTAGGCACCTTGGTGCGCTTATGCACACCCCCTACAGACCTCTTAGGAAAGGGGTGAGGTCAATAGTAGACAGTCTAAGGTTAAATTTTGGGGGGTTTGGGGAAGAAACCACAGAGTCAGGTAGAGTGTTCCAGACATTGATCACTCTGTTGCTGAAGTCGTATTTTCTGCAATCAAGTTTGGTGCGATTAACTTTGAGTTTGTATCTATTGTATTGTTATGATTGAAGATGAAGTATTCATTGACAGGTAGGACATTGCAATCAGGGGTGGGTTTCTACCGGTTCTGTCCACCTCTGTAGAACTGGTAGCTCTGAAGAGCAGCAGACATAGAACCAGTTCTATGTCTGCTGATGTTTTTGCCCACCTGCCCACCCGGGCTCTTCCTGATCTTTATTTCCTGATTTTTCAACTTCAGCTGCCGAAGGAGGCACTGCTGCAGTTAAAAAAGCAGGAAAAGAGGGTTGTTTCAAAGGCTGCTTCTCTGCACGCAGCATGCTGATGACGATTTACAGGCACGCAGCTCCAGGGTGCAGGGAAGCTTGTAAATCCCAAACTGGTAGTTAACCCTGTCATATCCCGCCCCTGTTTGCAATGTATGATTTTATATACTATACTTAGATTGGACTGAAGGCGGCGTAGTTCTAGGTTTTCTAGGTCTAGAATTTCAAGTCTGGTGGCATAAGGTATTCTGCAACGAGTAGAGGAGTGGAGAACTCTTCTTGTGAAATATTTCTGGACTTTCTCAACTGTGTTAATATCAGATATGTAATGTGGGTTCCAGACTGATGAGCTGTATTTGAGTATTGGTCTAGCAAATGTTTTGTATGCTCTAGTTATTAGTGTAATATTACCAGAGAAAAAGCTACGTAAGATTAGGTTAACAACTCTTAACGTCTTTTTGGCTATGTAGTTACACTGAGCTCTAGCACTTAGGTCATTTGAGATGAGTACTCCAAGATCCTTGACAGAGTTTGGATCATCAACAAGGTCTTGACTATTCAGCCTGTATTTTATTTTCTGATTTTTTTTGCCAATATGTAAGACTCGTAATATGTAAGGCACGTTGGTGCGCTTATGCAGGCCCCCTACAATTGCCTCTCCTAAGAATATTTGTCCATCCCAGTAGCTCAGGATGGGCAAGAACCAGTCCCTTCTTTAAATCTTGCCATCTAGTTGGACTCAGAGGGGTGCCTTTTACCTGGCTGTGTCTAACTTGTGGAATACTCTCCCATTGGTTATTTGACAAGCCCCCACACTTCTAACCTTTCAGAAGGCCATTGAGACCTGTTTTTTTTTTCCCCTTAAAATACTGGAATATCATTGTGTAAGTAAATAGTGTGGAAGGAGAACAACTGAGCCTACTGAATCCTAAGTGGCAATTAAAGCATGGTTTTTTTTGTTTTACTGTTTTTACTGTTTTATTGTTGTTTTATTTATTGGTTTTGTTGTTGTTGTGAGCCTCCCAGAGTGGTTTGAAATGGGCAGCCATATAACCTTTATAAATAAATTAATAACAAGTGTTTTAAAAAGAAAATCAGGGCAAAAAAAAAGAAAACCTTGGAAATGAAGCGATATGCCTTTTAAGTGTGATCATTAAAAAAAAAAGCAAATAAGCTTTAAGAAATAAATACCTGATCATAATTTCATGTCTGAAAAATGTTTGTGTCCATTAATGAACTTTTACTTTTCAGGCAGTTACTGAAAGCTCTTTGCCCATATTCAAAGAGCATAGAACTGTTATTACACCTTTACTGTTATCTTCCTGAACCTGGCATTTCACAAATGCGTTGATCTCTGATCTTCCCAAGTAAATGGACATTCTGGCCGGGAAATGATGAAAGCTGAAAGTTGACCACATCTGAAGCACACTAGTTTAATCATCAAAGGCAGGAAATCTGAAGGGATATTCAAAGCTTAGAAGGGGCATTGGGCTGTGCAAAATGTTGCCAATTACATCATTAGCCACAATGGCTCGGCTGAGACTCTGGGGACTGGGGCAGGTCTCAGAGCTGCTGTCAAGATATGTTTCAAAAAAGTAAGTGTGTGTTCCAGCAACAGGGGCTGGCTACCCATTTTGATAGCTTGGAAACATTATTAGCCTCTGTGACGCAGTGGTTAGGGTACAGTACTGCAAGCTACTTCTGCTGCAGCCAGCTGCCTACAATTTGGCAATTCTATTTCCCACCAGGCTCAAGATTCACTTAGCCTTCCATCCTTCTGAGGTGGGTAAAATGAGGACCCAAATGGTTGGGGGCAATGTGCTGACTCTGTAAACCACTTAGGGAGGGCTGTAAAGCACTATAAAGTGGTATATAAGTCTAAATGCTATTGCTACTGCTATTAGACAAACTTGTACAGGATAAGACTCCTAGAGACTGTCAGAATAACTCCTTACTGCCTTCAGGATCAGAAGCACTCTATCAAATATTGGGAACATGAGTGAAAGTGCATCAGAGGTGGGATTCAAATTTTTTAACAACCAGTTCTATGGGCATGGCTTAATTTGTGGGTGTGGTTTGGTGGTCATGTGACTGGGTGGGTGTGGCCAGGTGACCAGGTGACTTGCAAACCAAATACAAGTGGTCCTTGCTTAATGGCCGGTTGCTTAGCAAGTGCTCTAATTTATGATTGACTTCCCCAGAGCTATTTGACCTGTTTGGGGAGTTTTGACAGCCACACACACACACACACAAACCCCCTTCTAACCCTGCTGGAGCAGGGGGTTGGACTAGAAGATGATCTCCAAGATCCCTTGCAGGCCAGCCCTAAATTGCTGTGCTGTTTCAAAAAATCTTCTGAAGCCAGGGTTTGTGTCCTTCCTTCCTCTCCTTTTTTTCCTCTCTCCCTCCCTCCTTCCTTCCATGTATCTATCTATCCATCCAATCATCTCATTCACTTTCTCCTCCCTTTCTTTCTTTCTTTCTTTCTTTCTTTCTTTCTTTCTTTCTTTCTTTCTTTCTTTCTTTCTTTCTTTCTTTCTTTCTTTCTTTCTTTCTTTCTATCCCTTCCTTCCATCCCCCCTCTTTCTTTGTCTATCCCTTTTCTTCCTTTCTCTCTCCCTTTTTCTTTCTTTCTCTTTTCTTTCTTTACTTTCTTGTCTGTTCCTTCTCTCTTTCTCTTTCCCTCTCTTTCTCTCTCTCTTCCCCCTCTCTTTTCTCTCATTCTTTCTCTCTCTCTTTTTCTCATTCCCTCTCTCTTTTTCCCTCTCTCTCTATCCCTTCCCTAACCTATCTACCTATTTTCTGCCCAGGCAGGCCTAGCCTAATCTATCAAAGGCCTGGGCTAATCCTTCATGCTGCCTGCTCTCCCTTCACCAGTCACACGCGTCACCTCATTTCCCCTTTCAGAGGCCCTAGCCCTTAATCTCCCCATTTCCTCCCCCCTAAACACCTCTTTCATCATCCCACGGCTGTGACTTTACCTTCCTCCAGCGGCTGGCTGCCAGGGAAGGCAAGCCAGGGTTGAGACATTGTTGTCGCTGGGCTCCCCACCAGTCCACATTGCCCTTGTCACGAATGCCTGCAGCCGCTGCGTGTGTTTTTTTCTGGTGCAGCTGGACTGCAGCTGCATTGAAAAAAAGACACAGCATTTGGAGGCTTCTTGCAGTGAAATTACCAACTTCTGACTTTGCTTGCTCTGCATCTCCAACGCACTGCCATGGCAGCATTCTAGGCACCAGCAACACAGATCCATCTCATTGAGCCCGCTGCACCGAAGGAACTTGTCCAAGCAAGTCTGAGTAGAGTGCTGCAACAGTCAATGGATGACTGCATGGCCAGTGCCTAGAATGCAGCGGTGGTGGCACATTGGAGCAAGCAAATCTGGAATTCTGTAATTTTCACTGCAAAAGTCTCCAGACACCACGTCTTTTTTCGTTGCAGCTGGAGTCCATCTGCACTGGAAAAAACATGTGATGGCTGCAGGCATTTGTGACAAGGGTGACAAGAAGCCTCCAGATGCCGTGTCTTTTTGCCACTTCTTTGCTGGCTGGAGCAAACTCAAACAGAAGCAGACATGTTACGGGTTCAGAGCAGAACAGCAACTCAGGAGCTCAGAAACAGACATCAGTTTCACTTTAGTTCAGCAGGCAAGCAAGTCACACAGCAGAGGAGAGAAGCAATTTCATTTTCAATAGACAGACTCAGAGCTTAACATAGCTTCAGAGCTGCAGAGCTTAATATAGAGCCATACCTAGGCTTCTTCTAGTTTCAGTTTCCAAACAGTCCTAATTGGCTGACTTAGTTGCTATGCCTATTCATTGGCTGACCTTGTTACCATGCTCTACTTCAGTTCATGAATATACTCTGATGTTATGTCTCACCTGTAACCACAAGTGAGAGTCCAAATGTCCCACAGCAACAAACACGAACAAATGAATATCAGACACCACAGAGTTAACTCCTCTCTGTAATCATCATTGGCAGCTCTTCCAGAAACTGTCTTTGAACCAAGATAATGAGTCACTGATGATTCAGAGCCAAAAGGGCAAACAGAAGACTTCTTCCACGCTGCGAGGTAATTAACAAGTTGATCCGGACAAGGCACCAGAGTTAACACGCCTCCTTATATTTCCAGAAGGAGCGTGTCAGTCTCTTAATCAATCTCTGATTCGACATCTCCTTCCAGTTTGTGCTTGACGTTTCTGCTTATGTCTGTTCCTTGCATCAAACCAAGATTCTTCGCTTTGATCTTCATCTAAGGTCTCTGGCACGTTCTCCTGATTCTCTGCTGACACAGGTGTAATTAACAAGGAAGGTACGGGAGAGGATGAGGACTCCGAAACCTCCAGCGAAGCAGGTTCAAACCCCAATGCCCTATTTTACTCCTCCTCCTGACTCCCATTTATGTCACTTAACAAGGCAGGCTCAAACCTTAATGCCAGGTCTTCCTCATCGCTCAAGCCTATGTCTTCTGACAGAGCAGGCTTGATCCTCTGAGTCACAACACTCTGACATATCCACATTGCCTAGATTCTGGCAGCTGCTCCAGTCTGCCAACCGCTGGTATGAGGATTTGATCCTCTCCTTTAAGACAGTAATTTGTCACTGGAAGAATGTATATATTAGAGCATCCTGGGTTAATGCAAAACTAGGAGATCAAATGGAAAATCAGTTCAGACAAGATAGGATTGACATATTCTCCCTGAAGAGAAATCAGAAAATCCCCAGAGCAACAACAGAGGCTCTGTGTGCCAGGCTGTCTCATTTCTCAGAAAGTCTTTCTTGAAAAGCTAAAAGGAGAGTATGGGAGAAACATCCAGATCCTATGCTATTCATAGTCATAGAAGTGTACAAACATATATAGGCATTCTTGTAAACTAGGGTGTATACTTTAATAAAATTTACATTTACCATCTTTAGCATGCATTTGGTATGTGGTTGGTTTTGATCCATATATCACACGTATTACATTATGTACTTTTCCAATATCAGATTGACAACATTTCAAATCAAAGCAGGCAGTTTTAATTTGCATTTAAAAGTCAGGAAAAGAGGGACTAATCACTCATTTCTGCATATATCATACAACTCTCCTCTTACATCAAGCATGTCAAACTCAAGGCCTGGGGGCTGGAGCTGGCCTGAGGGGTACTTAGATCTGGTCTGTGGGGGTGCCCTAGAAACAGCGAAGGACCAGCCCACAGTGCTTCTGCCAGTGAAAATGGGCTCCTGAGCTCCATTTTCGGCTGCCTCAGCCTCCTGCAACCCTTTGCCGGTGAAAACAGAGCTCATTTTCACTGGCAGAGGGTTGCAGGGGGCCCAGGAGCCCATTTTCGCTGGCAGAGTGCTTGGGTCATCACAGGTGCCCCTGACATGAGTGACATCGATGTGGCCATGCCATCACCCTGGCCATGCCCATCACCATCACACCATCACTATCACACCATCATACCATCACCTGGCTACGCCCAGCCCAGCCCCCTGAGTCAAACACAACCCTGATGTGGCCCTCAGTGAAATCAAGTTTGACATCCCTGTCTTACATGATGTCCTGCTTGGAACAAGGTCCCAGTCAATGTCATGATCCAGGATATGACTCTAGCCAACAAAGAAGCAACAAGGAGGCTAACAAGGAGAAATAAAATTGTGGATTTGAAGCCCAAGCTTACTGAGCTTTATCCCAAGAATGTTATACTTTAATCTCTTTCTTCATACAGGGTTGATTCCTCTTTAAAGGAAGATTTAGATGAAGATAACAATAAGTAGCAAGTTACTTCTGGAAACTGAAATGGAAGTGGGAGCTTTGGTGTTGTTATGCAAGAATCTAACCCTCACCCTCAAGTTGCAGGTTGATGCCCTTGGTAAGAACTACGAATCTTACTGCCTCCCAAGTCCCAACCCTAATGAGCACTGGCTGCAAGCTACCAGGTAACGTCCTGTTGAGGAACAGAACATCTGACTCTGAACTACCTATAAGAAATGCCCTTGTAGGATCAAAGAAGGCCATCTCTGTCTAAACGCTGCTTCTCCAGAACATCTGGCTGCTGCTAAAGTTCTGAATCAATACAGTTTTAAGCGTATATACATTCTGTATAATATCAGAGTCATCAGCTCCTAATTTTCATCGGCTGGGAGAAAAAAACTAAAACACACATAAACATAATTTGTATTTTCATTTGTCTTACTGTTAATTTTCTTTCAGATGTAGTCCTAATTGTCCCTTAGGCATTTCTAATCACAAGCACCTGTCAGTTAGTACTGATATTTTCTCCCCTTTTTTTTAATTTCAATAACATGCAAAATGACCAGAGGCTGATACCGTGAAATTTGTCAATTTTATGAGCATAATTAGCAATGCTTTCAAGTGCATGATAAGAAAGACATGCACCAGAATCTAGAGAACTTTCTATGACCTTGATTTTTTTTTTATTCCAGGCTTCCTTACAAATTCAGATCACTTTTTGAGTGAAAAACTCTTCAATACTGAGGACCAAATATATGTTAGGTAAAAGGGCTTATTACAGTAATCACATATTCACTGCACTTTTTCTACATCCTATATAACTCAAGGCACAGATAGAAATCATATTCACCCCTCCCTCTCACTCCTAAAAGAAAGTGTGTGGAAATATCAAAAGGAATAATGAAAATGTTCAACAAAATCATCTGCAGCAAATAGAGGAATGAAAACTATTACTTGACCTTTAAATTCCATAAATATACCCACAAAGCCTAAAGCACCATTGTATCTCAGAGTTTCCTGGATAAATGCCTGCTTCCCACCATCACCATCTCTCATAAATAATATTTTATCTGTATACCTCTGATATCCAGCTGTACTCAGAGAAGATGCTATGGGCAACTCTGCTAAATTGCTACAGTCACAATTCAATGTATTGGGAGTATGTATTTGCTTTTCACATGCATAAAATTGAACTGAAGACTCCAGGGAAGGCCTGCATACTTTCTGTTTCTTTTATGCTACCTGATAATATGGAAAATCAGCCCAGGTGTTTAACAGCAAACTATTACACATTTGTGTGCTGCTTTCCTTAATTGCTCAAGATGTTTCTTACTTATTCGTGTAGTAAACCTGATCAAAGAGTGGTTGTATGTTCTCCTTTATAGCACTGACAGGGAACAGTCTCCTATTTGAAGGCACAGGTTTGCATACAGTAATATATAGAAAATAGCAACAGTCAGGCCTCATAGACAATTTATTATATAAATTACATTAAATATTTGCCATTTTGTTTGACATGTGACCTTTGAATATTCCTAAATATGATAATATTTACTCTGAAAAAGAAATAATAAATATTATTGTGATTGGCCTATGGAGCCTGACTTTTGGTACACCATTGATGGATTAGTTGATTATTTGAAGGATTATTTCTCTTCAGTTACCTCTGCCTGTCCCATCAGAACTTGTAGGAGAGGCGTGTCACTGTTCCTGGATGAAAGAGTATAATTGGTGGACCCAGAAATACAGCCTTTACTGCCAATGGTACCCACCTATAGAACGCTATTTTCCTGAATCATAGATTGGCCTGACCCTTTCCTCCCCTGGCTTTAGGAAGGTCCTGAAGGCATAGCTCTGGCATTATGCCTGCAGTCTGCCAATGGTGAGGTGATTTTACAATGACTGTGTTAAGCTGATGGAAAAAAAACCTTTAATTCTGCCCTTGAATGGATTCTGCCCCTTGCTTTTTGCTTTAAATGGATTACAGATAGTGTTTATATGTTTGTTTTTAATGTTTTTAATGGGATTATTTTGGTCCGTTGTAAACTGCCCAGAGTGGCTTAGATGAGATGGACAGCCCTGCAAATTGAATTAGTCATAATGATACATTATATGGAGAGTTACCAACAACTGCAATATATGTGGTATATTGTTCGCCGCAACAAAAATGCTGCAAACAGATGACCTGGGCTGGTTCTCAGTCTGCTGCCCAAATAATCCATGGATAGTGGACAGTTACTGGGCCCTCCCTAAATGTAGTTCTTAATCATTAAACTAAATTTGCATTGAACGGTCCTTCAGCTGTTTATTAACTTGTGTAGACTTTCAACTCCCAGAATCCCCCATCCAGCTTCCCCTCCTTCATATGCCATTGGTTTGTCCTCCAAGCTCCAGAATCCTCTGAACACACTCCTGTTTCTCCTTTTGTTTTCACTACTTGCTCTCCTGGCCTTTTCAAACAGATGGACATTGTTCCAAGTCAGGAGAATGAAAACCAAGTCTGCCTCATGTATCCATTCTGCAAAATGGGTTGAAAGATGGGAAGCAAGTGAATGAGCTGCAGTGAAGGTAGTAAAACTGTTTTAAGTATAAGCTGGTGAACAGCACTGATAACGTTTGCACATGAGGCAGCCCTTTGCTGAAGATAAACAGGGTTCGCTTGAGTAAGTATCCAGATAGATATTTGGGGTAGGAGACATTTCATCATCCTACATCCAGGCAATCACGCCCATTCCATCATGGTGGATATAAATGCACGTTCTTTTTTTAAAAAAATGAAATGAAAGGGTTACATTTAATATGCCTAAATAGCTAAGCTCCAATCAGAATTATCACCATTCCTTCTTATTGATGCCTCTCATACTTCCAGTATTGGCCACATTTGTCAGAACATGATGTCTGGGTATCCAGAGAGATGCTGAGTTGGGCCTGACTTATGGCACTTGTGAGGTGTTATGGAAGGAGTCAGTTTAGCTCAGTTCAGGCCCATGGACTTTGGGGCTTTTGATTTTGAACAATTATCTGGCAAATTGGGAATGTGTATAAACAGCCTAAGGGAAGAGGCTTATCTGAAGGTGTAAATAAATAACAAAAAGCCTGGTGCAAATTTTACTGTTTTCAGATCCAGCCAATCCAAAGATTTGACTATGTTTTTGTTTTTGTTTCCAGGCCTGTATCTGAAAGATAAAAGAATTAGCAGATGGTGCTAAGCTTTGTGCTCATCCAGATAAAATACGTTGTAGGAATGTTATAGGCTGTGGAAATCATTAGTCTGTGCTAAAATTAAAGTTGCATCGTATTGTGCAGTGCTATACAAAGATTTTATTTATTCAGTCATCATTTAGTTCTAGACTAATAAGACAAGAAATCACTTAACTTTTTTTAAACATAGGTGAAGGCTGACAAAATTGATCTATGTGATCAGTAGGAATTGAAAATGATTTATAGTATATAATCAATCATTCAATCTTTTTAAAAACATAATTTTATTGAAAGATTTAAAAAGAAGAATAAAAGTAAATAGAAATAAATAAAAACTAAAATAAATAAGAAGGGGAGGGAAAGGAAGAAATAAAAGAGAAAGCTACAGTGCAAAAAGAAAAAAGGTGGAAGAAAAGCAGTTAATAGCAACAGCACTGAGACTTTTCTATATCATCCCATAGTGCTTTACAGTACTCTCTGGGCAGTTTACAAAGTCAGCAGATTGCTCCCAATATTCTAAGTCCACCTTTTACCAATCTTGGAAGGATGAAAGGCTGAGTCTACCTTGAGCCCATCAGGATCAAACTCCAGCCTGTGGACAGAGTTTGCCTGCAATACTGCATTCTAACCATTGCACCACCAGGGCTCAGTGAAAGAAAAGAAAAGAAAGAAAGAAAGAAAGAAAGAAAGAAAGAAAGAAAGAAAGAAAGAAAGAAAGAAAGAAAGAAAGAAAGAAAGAAAGAAAAGATAGAAAAATTGGCTTCCAATCTTTACAACAGTTATACATATAATTATAGACTTACTGTACCTCTTTCTCTATAGTTACATTGTAACTCTCAACCTATCAATCAAAGGATTACAATGTAATATTTTATTTTAAATAAGGTAAAGCTAAAGGTTTCCTGTGTTCAGCTGTGTCCAATTCTAGGGGGCGGTGTTCACCTCCATTTCTTAGATAAGGAAGCGAGCATTGTTTGAAGACATTTTCCTGATCACGTGGCCATCACGACTATACGCCTAGATGCATGGAACGCTGTTACCTTCCCACCAAAGTGGTATCTATTATCTGGTTCCATTTGAATGTTTTTGAACTGCTAGGTGGACAGGAGCTAGGACAGGAATAGAAGCTTACCCCATCGTACTGTGCTCAAGTCTCGAACCAAGCTGTCAGCTTTCTAGCTGACCATGTATGTATTTTCTTTTGGTAATTGAAAAAAAAAAAGTAATATCACATATACAGTAAAATAGACACATATACTCTAGAGTAAATTCTTTTAAGTTTAGATCATCACTCAGCATTGCAGAAATCCCAATTGATCTCCTACTGAAAGATTCTGCCTTTATGAAAAAGGCTAGGAGAAAGTATGCTCAGGTCCCGAGACTATTTTTTACAAGTATTGCTGTCATCTCTCTGAAGCTAGTAACTGATAAAACTAGAATTTTTAAAATAATATGTATTGCTTATATTATTGGCTGATTGTCACATGTGCCATCAAGCTATTCTTGATTCTTAGTGATCTGTCCTTCCAATGTGCACCTTTGCTACTATAACTGAGTTCATCCACTTTACTACTCTTTGTCCTGTTCCTGTCTTTTTTTGCTACCTTTCCTAGCATTAGAGCTTTTTCCAGAGAGTGAGTTTTTGCATAATAAGAATAACTGAGCCTAACCATTTGTGTCACAAATGAAAACTCTGGATTGATATGTTCAATTATATTGCTTATATTATACAGAAGGACATGAAAGAAAGTGGGAATATAACAAGCATTAAATAAACTAGGAAAAAAGTAATATGCATAATAAGAAAGTTAGAGAGAGAAAATAAGCCCTTTTTTAAAACAGCACCCAGAAAAATATTGGTTAGATTTTCCTTTATACCAATTGGAAACAAGTTCATATGCAGAAAGTGGATTCATTTTATTCAACTCAAATTTCAAATTGAGTTTTACAGAGACTTTCCACTTAGAAATATAAGAAAATATTTTTAAGCTATATCCGATAAATCCAGGTCACTGCATTCCACATTTTTGGTATATAGTTCACTGCATTAACATTTTGAACCCATTTTTTTCTGTAACAGTGCCATGTTAACAAATTCTGAATATTAACAAGCCCAAAAAATGCTGGATTCCAAAGCCCTGGAGCCCTAATCACGCCGGTGGAGCTCCTGCTAACCGATCTGGAGCCCTCCTCTCTTTCCCCAGAGAAGTGAAGCTCTTGCCATTGAGCCCTGTTGAT
Organism: Pseudonaja textilis; assembly: GCF_049901715.1. Classification (NCBI taxonomy): domain Eukaryota; kingdom Metazoa; phylum Chordata; class Lepidosauria; order Squamata; family Elapidae; genus Pseudonaja; species Pseudonaja textilis. The sequence goes on along the minus strand of NC_141990.1, from coordinate 58,922,436 downwards.
CACACCAGTGGAGCTCTTGAACCGGATCACTTGGGGCCAGCGGAGAGCAAACAATGCACCTTCAGTTTAAATCCCCCACACAGCTGATTGAAGTATCTTCCATGCCAGACAACATGTCTCCATTAATATCCCCCACTCAATTTCCTCGGAGCCATATCGGACAGTTGGCAGGGAGAAACAAGGAAGGAGGATAAAGAGACAAAGTCCTTAAGGAGTTTTTCAGTCCTTTCTTGATCAGAGTCAGCTGCGTGTTTTGCTCTTATTTCAGCATGTTCAAAACCTACAGTTTTTACAATGAGTGTCCCTAGCAGATCAAATAACAGCAGCAATAAATCAAACCTTATAAATAAATTATAAGTAATCAGATTTCCTGAATTCTCTCCATGAATTATTTTCTCTCTCAAAGCCACAAACTTTTTTAAATTCAAAGAAAAGGGGCCAGAGATCCCCCCACTTTCAGCATCTTTGTATCTTTTCTATCTCAAAAACTCAATCTACAAAACAAGAAAGAGAATGTAAACCCTTGCTCACTGATAGTTTTCAAGAGGGGTGTTTTAAAACCTGATTGACACAGAGAAACTGCTGTCTCTCCAGCCCAGGAAAAGAGGCCTCCAGCCAGTTTATTAGGGGTTATAAACCTTTTCTCAGATATCAACAACAACTAGCAAAGCAATAACCCTTTACTTGCTGATTCTCAATACTACTTCATTACTTTCATTATCTCAAAACTTATAACTTTCTACCTCAAGACCTATATCAAAGATTAGATAATGATGTCTCCAAATCAATTTCTTTAAAATAATTAATTTTTATCAAATGATTAATTGATTTATTGTTTTATTGATTAGTGTGATTAGAGTATTTAGTGCATATAGTGTGATTACTGAATATCTGATTAGTAAAATCAGTGATTTAGTGAATTTAATTGACCAGTGTGATGAGTGATTAATGTAATTAATTAGGCTGTTGTTGCTTAGCAAAATTAGTGATTTGAATAATCAATTAATTGATTGATTGATTTTTAGTAATAAGTAACCTTACTTTTGATTTGTTCTCTAACATATCAATTAACATTTATTAATTACCAACATTCATTAAGTAACTGTCTACCTATCACATTAACTAGCTATTGTAATTGTTTAGTGTACTATTGCCATTGACCATGCCAGCCAAAAACTCCAAACCAAAACAAAAGAAAAATATCTCTACCAATGACCTCCCAGACTGCACATGTTACAGATGTCTTGAAACCATCAATGAAAACAAAATTAACATCAAATGCCGCCTATGCAACAATCAAGCCCACCCTGCCTGCTTAAATGCAAACAAAAGCCTAGCTGATATCATTAAAAATTCAGATACATTCTTTTGTCTATGTCCATTATGTTTTCCTAAGCTAAACAAACTGAGTACCCTGCCTGACAGAGTTGATAGCATAGAATCACTCATTCACTCAATAGCAGAACACTTAGCAACACATTTTGAAACAACTATACAAGCAAGCCTAATCTCTCTTGAAAAAAAATACAGCACAGATAAGTGATTACCTATCAGCTCAAAATCAAATCCCACAACTACCACAACCACTACCTCAACTACAATGACAACTACAACCAAAAATAACCACCAAACTACAGCCATAAACAATAACTATCCCATCAAATAATTCCACAAAGAATATTCCCTTATTCATCAGAGACATCATGGAACATGAACAGAAACATCCAAATGCCATCTTATTTGGTCTCAAAGACAATGAATCAGACGACATCACCAAAGTTTGCGATATCATAAGCAACTCAAATACAACAAAGATCTCTCCTGAAGATATCATTGAAATAACCAGAGATGGCCCTGAGTACAAATACAATGATGGCTCTGTGGCCCCAGTATTTTGTAGAATTGTATGCAAAAGTGAGTCCAGCAAACGCATATTCATTCATACAATAAACGCCATTGCAAAAACCAATCCCAACCACAAAAAACTTTACTCAAGACCAGAATCTGCTCCTGTGAACTCCACGCAGAACTCAAAAACCATCTAGACAATGGAGGAAAGGATCTATACATTGACTACCATGCTGATTGCATCAAAAGAAAGTCACACAACCCACAACTCTGCATCCAAACCCACCCCATCCAATCCAACATCACTCAAAACTAGGCACGCATGCCCCTAACTACCTCTATTCCAACCACAGCTGGCCTTAAATGCAGGCTACTCAATGCAAGAAGTCTTGTAAATAAAATACCTGAATTTCTCCTCTTACTAAATACGGCTAAATTCAACATTATATTTGTCTGTGAAACATGGCTCAATGCATCTTTCCCTGACTCCACTACCACAGTAAGAGATGATCATGTTTACCAATCAGATCGTGAAATCCGTAGAGGAGGTGGTGTTGCTACCTTCTATAAAAAGTCTCTACATCTAAAAAAACATCCAAGTTACCCAGGAGCTTGCTATTCCTGAGACCATCATCTGTGAACTGTCCTTAAATATCACATTTCAGTTCTTACTATGTTACAGAGCACCCGATTATGACATTGAACATGCAAACAAGCTAAATACACAACTAACATAGGCAGCATCCCGCCCACACGCTTTTAACTTTCTTGGTGACTTCAATCTACCTCATATTAACTGGATCTTTAACGAATGTACAACTGAACCCACACATGCAACCTTCTACAATGTAGTAACAAATCTGGGACTAGAACAACTAGTAACCAACAACACTAGACTTAACAACTGCCTCAATCTCATCTTCTGCAATAATTTGAATTCAATTTACGGAATACAAATTAAAGAATCCTTTTCCAACAGTGATCACAACATGATTGACTTTTGTCTCAACATACGTCCACACAAAAATCATCACGACGGAATCCCCAATTATAACTTCAAAAAAGGCAACTATGATCTTATAAACAATGATCTCTCATCCCTTGATTGGAAATTTCTATTCACTGGATGCAATACTGTTGAAGACCATTACAGCATATTTTTACTTGAAGTAAAAAGAGTCATCAAACTATATGTATTACCCAAATTACCCAAAACAATAAGGAAGCTTCAATCCAAAAAGAAATCACTTTAGCAGAAAAACAAATCTGGTCATGTTGCCAACTTCAAAAGCCGATACAAAAATTTATGCCACCAGATAAAAACTGAGTGCACCAATTATCACATTAAACAAGAAGAAAACCTATGCACCAATTCCACCCGCGCTTACTACAGTTTTGTAAACAACAAACTAAAAACTCAAGGTCCATCCCACCCCTGAAAGGACCTAATGGTAAAGACTGCAATGATGACACTATTAAAGCCAACCTCTTTAACACATTCTTTGGCTCAGTATTTGTAAACAGCAATGGATCATGCCCAGTATTTCCTAGTCAAACCACAGACAACTACAATGATCTAATACATATCAATTTTACAGAAGACAATGTTGAAAAAGCACTATGCAATCTAAAACCATCTCTATCTATTGGACCGGATGGAATATGTGCCTACTTCTTAAAAAAGCTATCCAGTGCCATAGCAGAACCTCTAAGCATAATCTTTCAAAAATCTTTCAGGACCAGCTCTTTGCCAAAACTATGGTCACAAGCCATGGTCATCCCCATCTTCAAAAAGGGAGACCCCAGCCTAATTGAAAAATACAGACCAATCTCTTTATGCTGCATCATCTGTAAAGTCATGGAATCAATTATTAACCAATCCATTATCCTCCACTTAGAAACAAACAACCTACTCTCTAATAAACAATTTGGTTTCAGAAAAAAACTATCCTGTAATCTGCGACTCTACATACCGCAATCTACATAGACTTCTGTAAAGCCTTTGATTCAGTGGTACATGACAAATTACTCCTAAAACTAAAATCTTATGGTATCTCTGGACACCTGAACAATTGGATAGAAGCATTCCTGTCAAACAGACAACAAATGGTCAAAATTGGGAGCGTCCTATCAAATTCTGTACCTGTCAACAGTGGTGTCCCCCAAGGCAGTATTCTAGGACCAACTCTTTTCATACTCTACATAAATGATCTCTGTGATCACATTAAGAGCAACTGCATTCTCTTTGCTGATGATGTAAAGCTATTCAACACCACAGACAATACTGCTACCCTTCAAAAAGACCTTGACCATGTATCAGAATGGTCAAACAAATGGCAACTTCAAATCTCAACAAATAAATGCTCTGTCTTACATATTGGCAAAAAAATCAGAAAATAAAATACAAGCTGAATAGTCAAGACCTTGTTGATGATCCAAACTCTGTCAAGGATCTTGGAGCACTCATCTCTAATGATCTAAGTGCTAGAGCTCAGTGTAACTACATAGCCAAAAAGGCATTAAGAGTTGCTAATCTAATCTTATGTAGTTTTTCCTCTGGTAATATTACACTACTAACTAGAGCATACAAAACATTTGCTAGACCAATACTCAAATACAGCTCATTAGTCTGGAACTCACATTACATATCTGATATTAACACAGTTGAGAAAGTCCAGAAATATTTCACAAGAGTTTTCCACTCCTCTACTCATTGCAGAATACCTTATGCCACCAGACTTGAAATTCTAGACCTAGAAAATCTAGAACTTCGGTGCCTTCAGTCCGATCTAAGTATAGTATATAATATCATACATGTCCTACCTGTCAATGAATACTTCAGCTTCAACCATAACAATACAACAGCAAACAATAGATACAAACTCAAGGTAAACTGCACCAAACGTGATTGCAGGAAATACAACTTCAGTAACAGAGTGGTCAATGTCTGGAATACTCTACCTGACTCTGTGATTTCTTCCCCAAACCCAAAAACTTTAACCTTAGACTGTCTACTATTGACCTCACCCCTTTCCTAAGAGATCTGTACGGGGTGTGCATAAGCGCACCAACATGCCTACCATCCCTGCCCTATTGTTTCTTTTTTTTTAAATTTTCTTATATCCATTTCATGTATTCATAACTATGTTTATACTTATACCTGTTATCTTATAATCGCTTGGCAAAATAAATAAATAAAATAAAATAAAAAATAAAAATAAATATGCTAACAAAAGTTAAGTTGATGTAGGATATTAATACTATTTTTTTACTGAACAACTTTAGGACAAAGTATTTCTCTGAAATTCTCAAACTGGGGTTATTCCAAAGTGTCAGTTTCTTATGGAGATCAATTTTATCTTTCCTTGCAACAACACTGAAAACCATCTTTCTGCTTCTAATGCAGGAAAAACAACTGATCTGGAAGCAAAGTTCAAGCCACACTTTTGACATAATAAGGAAAGAAAGGACAAATAGCTTTCTAAGGATTTTTTTTTTAAAATCATTTAAATTCCACAAAAATATGGAGATTGTCAGACCTTAAACCTTAAACCTCTAAGTAGAAGTGATCCTTGGCTCCGTTTGTTGATAAGGGTATAGTTTTAGTAGAAGTCAAGAGTATTGCAGTAGTGCATAGCCAGAACTGAGAATCATGTATCAAAATCCCTAAGTTCAACTTTTCCCTCCCTTAACTGCCTCTCATTGCTGACCCTCCTGCAATGACCAATCAGGTTCCAGCAAGATGTTTCCAGAACGGTCACTTCAAGTATGTTGTATGCAGCTGCCTTCTTCTCCCAGCTGGGTGACCTTGAAGCAGCACCTTGGAGGGATACAGCAGTTACTTTTGCTTTGTCCACAAGCATTTCCCCTTCTCATTCACTCTCCCTGAATTCATGGCAGACTGTCACTACATGATAGCGAAGCATAGAAGTACACTAGTAAGGTGGCAGCTGACAGAGATTTAAATAGCATCCCAATCATGGATTTGAAATTCTGGGGGGCAAAAGCTCTTCTTTCATAAGCTACTACTAATTTAAATAAATTCCTGAGGGATCTCTCTGTGGCACAAAAATTCTCCCACTTAGTACATTATTAATCTGTTCTAAGAATTTTAACTAGCAAGAGTTTCTAAGGGTGAAATCAAAACAGACAATATGGCAGCCATGACTATGTGATTGAATCCCTGCCCTTTACCTGACGTCCTTTCAGTTATATCTCATGTATATTATCATAACTTTTTTTATTCCTCCCCAAAGTTGTTCTTGTAAAATGACATTAATATAAAGATAGTAGCTAAATATTTACTATTTTATATTCAGTTTAACCATTTTTATTCTTCCCCCAAATTTATAGCATACTGAATATAGAAGGATCCTTACATGACAGGCTACTGGAGGCTGGTAGATAGCAAATGAAGACATGATTAATCAACATAGGCCCAATGTAGTTTTTTAAAAATTGAATTCGATGCCTGGTCCTCTGGCCCAGGTCCCAGGCCCCAGGCCCCAGGCCTTTAAAACAAACCAAATGAACCATCCTGAATTATTGTTGGCTCCCTTCCTCCATTTGCCTCACCTCTTCACAATCAATTCCAGCTTTCAGGATTTTTGATAGCCTTTGCCAGGCTAGATTTCTTTTACTGATCTTTTTATACACAGATATTCTTGTAACAGATTGGTGATGTTTAATTCTTTTTGCCACCTATTTTCATGCTTTTTATACAAATTGATTTGCACTTATAAAACTGGAAGCTGTTCGGTCCAAATGCCAACCGTTCCTGGCATTTTAAAGTAGCAAGTTTAATACCTCTCAGAGGACATCCCTCAATAATGATACAAATGAGAGGGCTGCTCGAGAAAGTAAGCAGTGAAGATGTGATAAAGAAACTAATGATTTATAATCCAACCATTCATTTTATAAAAGGCATTGATAGAGCAATGAACTTTTCTATTAAATATCCCTTTCCCTCGCCACCCCTCCCAATTATTCAGCCCTTTCAAGCAGATTTAACCTGATATGGTCAAATACTTCACGTATCATTGAATGGAATATTAGCCCATTGCTAGAAAACCTAGTGAAAGATATTGTGATCTCTGAGCAAGAAAGAACATGAACTATCTGCTTGAGATGAAGAATTTGTAGCCTCAATTTTAAAAGATGGAACATAGGTCTGCTAGAGCTATCCAATTATTTTGCTTAATTCTTTATACTTTACATTTGAAATCATTTTGCCTGTTTCTATAATAGAACGACCATTTATGTATTAACAAGAAAGAGGACAAAAGAGGGCACAATTTTGCATAAATATAGATGTTAATTTATTAGATGCAAACTTTGAAATAGTTGGTGCAATTTACATAGAAATGCAATCTGTCTCACAGTTATGGAAAAGATTTTATTTTGACTTGAATTCTGATGAATAGAAAACATGTAACTATATTCTTCTGGAAATGAGTCAGAAGTATGCATATCTGTATGCATTTATTTATTGATTCACTTATTTATCACATTTGTATCCCACTGTAATTTCCAAGGATTTCTAGCAGTTTACAACAATATTTAACAGCAATAAATAATTCATACATTAATATGATAAAATAAAATCTCATGTTAATATAATTTAACTCCTTTTAAAATAGAGCAACAAACTTAATCAATAACCATAGGTAGCTTCATCCTAACCTCGTCCCAAAATACCCTCCAGAAGAGGTACAACTTCAGAATGCTACTAAGGAAAGCATAGTTTAAACTTCTGATGGAAGTTTAAATATCTGAAGTATCTCTTTATGAAAAAAGAAAAAAAAACTGAAAAAAGTCAGAAAAGTAAAACAACAACCACCTTTTTCTGTCCTTCCTTTTGTCTCAAAGATTTGTAGCACAGTTCTAAGACCAACACTGGTGGTAGGTCCTCAATCACTTAGTGCAGCTACCTGGTTAACCAAAACCTCTTGCAAAAACAAGAAGAAAAAAGGAACCATGGGTAGAATTGAGTCAAATTGTGGAACTGTTTAACCCTTGGTTTTTGGAGAGAGAAAAAAAGATGTGAAGTTTATGGCTTCTTTCCTTTAAATATGCATAATTTTAGAAGCTGCAAATTTAAGCCCTTAGGTGGTTGCTACTAATAATGATCAAGTCACAATAGGCCAGGAGGAATACCACACTACTAAAGTCATGAAGAGATTACACGTTTGAAGATGTTATTTGCATTGGAAGAAAATTCCCCTTAGCTATCAGCAGCCTTTAAAAAATGTGCATATTAAATATAAATATGCATTTTTAACATCACATCTACTTTTGATCTCTATACTCATGGGAATATCTTTAAAGAAAGGAGCAAATGTATGGAATTCTTTTTCAAGAGGGGTGGCACACTGAGTCCTAAATTATGTCCTCAGATAAAAATTATACAGAGCAAAAAAACATTTGTACAAAAATAGACTGTTCCATTTTCTCCCCCCAGCATAATTCTTTCAACCATACTCTGAGAAAACTACTTGAAAACAGAGCAGGATTTTGCAACACAAAGAAAGAGCTATTGTTCAATGGTTAGATTTTACATCCTCAGTGAAAAGAAGCACATCCCAGCCAGGTGAATTGGAGTTGCAATAGCTAAAATTTTAAGTCAGTTTTGTCCATATTATGTTAGATTTTTTTTTCTATACTTCCATCATATCTGGAGAATGCCAGATTGAGGAAAGCTAGTTTAACATCTTTATTATTTGGCATTGTCCTGTTGTTTTCACTTGTGGTTTACTACTTTAGTTCTTGGATTAAAGCAACATTAAACTTTTGCAAATAAAATCAATGTGTCTTTTAATGTGAAATACTTTTTATCGTGACAAGAATACAGCAGGACGGAATGCATTAAAGAGAAATAAGCTAACAACTAGAACAGAAGGTGAGCAATTGGAGCCTTTTAAGTAAGTTAGACTACAACTCCCATTGTCCTTTCTCATTGACTTTGCTGTCAGATATTGATGGAAGCTGAATTCTCAAAATCTGGGAGAAACTAAAACTCTAGTCTTGGCTTAAATTATACTATCTTTTTATCATGAACTCTGCCACACCACTGTCCTTTTGATCTGCAAATAAATTTAGTTGTGCACAATTAGTTACACTTAGTTACTATTACTATAGTACTGTCTTATAGCTAAGGGATTTTACCCATGTAGTATGGCTGTATTATTATTCTTCTCATCTTTTCTACCACCTTCTCCTATTAGTATCTTATGATTATATTATTTTGTTGTTTGTATGTATACTGAGAACTTATGCACTAAAGACAAATTCCTTGTATATCCAATCATACTTGGCCAATAGTTCTATTCCTATTCTGTTCTGTTCTGTTCTGTTCTACTCTACTCTACTTTATTCTACTCTACTCTACTCTACTCCTTTGCATCCAATAATTTTAGTGCTCCAATGAAGCAAAATAAAAAGAATCCAATATTCAATGGCTCTATCCTGGCACATTTTGTGCAGCGTGTTAACTGAGTATATTGTGATAGGTATAGAAGCCATCAAAGCTAGATTCAAGGTCTTGTTTATAAATCAGACTGATGAAATTGAAGAAAAGATAAATTGAAATTGAAAAAAGATACATGGCAAGAAGCCTTTCTCATGAGAATAGGAACATCTATGAACACAGAGTGACCTCACTGTTAAGTGAGTTTCCTTTGTGCAGAAATACAGAAATAAAACACTGTCACTACTACCCTACAAAACGTACTTGCAGCAGAAGCTGTGGAAATTCAGTTTTTAGGTAGCACACTACTGTTGGGGTGCTGTCATCATGCAATAAGCAACAGTATGTATAGCAACTGAAGGGCATAAAATTCGTTAAGTGGCAGGATTCTTTAACACATCACTGGAAACAACAGATTAGCTCAGCTTTTATGCCATGAAATAACAGGCCCCTAAAAGGTTTGATATCACTTAATCTAATACAAATTTCTGTTTTTATATTGACTTGCCTTTTGATATAAAGCAAAAACCTAATTTGTTATTCGTGGACCTCAATATTTATCTGCTTCATTGGATTTTGTTACATTTATTCATGCTTCTGACACAATTAGATATCTGACAGAGAACAGTTACAAGATTGTCTCACGTTCTGAGGCCACAACCCTGTAGCCGAATACTGGTTTAAGCCTTCAGTAATCATTTATTGCAGCACAAAAAGCTATTAAATCAAAACTTACCATACAAACGAGTTTAGTTCCTCTGATAACTGCAGTTTTGCCAATCTCAAGAACCATTTCTTTTTTAGATTAAAAAAAAATCCATCATATGAAGTCAAATATCATGCTTCAGAGGATTTGTTGATTAGTTGAGATAGTCAGAATAAGATTCCTGCTATCCTACCGTCCGGTTATATTGTCGCTGAGCTTAATTTTCAGTTTTGGCAAACTGTCTCTTGAAAGCAAAAGGCTAAAGTAGAAGGAATCAATGGCCTAATCCAGCAAAGCAACTCTCCCAAACTATAATCTGGGCAGATGTGACCTATAAAAGGCAAGTCCTTTTAGATCCATTGATTTTGGTGAGAGAGGTTTAACCAAAGGCTTCATTCTCACACTTCAATTAATGCTATCTGGATTGTGACCAATAGATGAAGTAACAAGACAAATTCAATCATGTCTATTAGGCTGTATTTCAGATACAGATAGCATGGACCTTAATGTGTATAAATTCACTCCCTTGTGTATGCTGTTTTTTTCTTATTCTGGCCCTGCCAATTTACCCAGATCTGATCGTTTTAATACAAAGCGGTTAATAGAAAGAAGCTGAAGATGACTGCTAGCCCAACAATCAATACTTCTGCTCATGGCCCAGTGTAGAGGGCCTTGGTAGATGCTGAAAGCTTTTGCTTCCAGCTGAATAGAGAACAACTGACATTCACAATCTTCAATGGCAGCTGAATGGCCTTTACAGCTTTTCCAACCAGGTGGGAAAGGGGAACAACTGACATTCATAAGCTTCATGACTTCAATTACCTTTAAAATGCATACTTCCCAACTGCCTAAAAAACACAATTGACATGAAGATGCCACAGCACCATATATTCTTTTTCTACTCTTAACATATCTAATCCCCTAACAGTGCAGTTTGGAGAAAGTAAGCCATCATAGATTTGCTCTAGTGTGGCTGTCCCTGGAAGCTGTGATTAAGGCAAACTGCTGTGAACCACCTGATCATGGGTAAAGGCCATTACAATCATGTAACAGGGAGGGAGGTTCTTTCGCTGGCAGTGTGTTTTGGGATTCAGTTCTAGATATACATCTTTATTATTACATCTCCTGATCTATGCTTGGAGGCTGGATTTCTTCAGGACCATCTATTTCAGCTAGAATTTGCCTATCTGATACAGGGTGGAAAAGAGGACAGTCTGTGAGTCTTTATCTGCCAGGAGATGAAGCAGGTATAATCAATGATGGGATTCAGATTTTTTTACTACTGGTTCTGTGGGCATGGCTTGGTGGGTATGGCGTAGCTTGGTGGATGTGGCAGGGGAAGGACACTGTAAAATCCCCATTCCCTCCCCACCCCACTAACCTGCTTTCCAGCTCCATTCTCCTGCACAGAGCAACAAAAGAAGACCCAGCTGATCAAGTTTTGTGTACCGGTTTGACTTATGTAGTCTGGAGCAACTGAAAACAAAATAGTTTCCTGTCACAGTTGTAAGCCTCTGAATTTCTAGAGGGAAGTTATTTCATAACATAAGCCTGTGATGGAAAAGTATTGCCTTCAAACCTCTGCTCTCTCATCTCATTAAAGTGGGATATTTAAAGCAGCTCCTGAACAAATGACTTTCTTGGATGGGTTTAATCCCTGGCAATGCTTGTTTTGGGGGAAAGCAGTTCAGATTTCTCAACATCTGTTCATAAAACTAAACCTATTCCATTCCTTCAAACTTTTTGTAAGTGACTTGCTCTTTAGGTCTCAGTTTCCTTTTCTTCCTCTGAACATGTTTCAACAGAGCAAGTGTAAGCAACATGTGGCTCTTTGGACCCTCTGCTGTGGCTCCCTGTCCCATCACTGGCTGGCCTCGCCCCTCGCCCTCCCCTCCCAGTCACTTCTTGCCTGGCCTGAGAAGGTAAGGGTGACAGGGGGGTGGGGGGGATGGAGAAGCAGCTGGGGCTGATTTTCTGGTGCCTCACTCTTGCTGGAGGTCCAAATGGCTTTGAGTGTTTAAGGTTGCAGAACCCTGCAATAGAGCATCTCAGTATTTTTCTTAAATTGAAAGTTCCAGCTTTGGATGCTGTAAGAATACCAGAGTGTTGAGATCAGAAGAAACAAGCCTGAGTATGGACTAGCCCATCACAAGAAAAATGTATAAGTACAGTGAGAAATAATCTGAAATGGAAAAAGGAAGAGAGAAAGAGGTACAAGATTTTAATCTGAGACTGCTATGCACATGAAGCTGGAATCCTAGAGTTTATAGTCACTGGTTTTCATTTTATTAAAATGTTTTCTATGATCCAAAATGAAAGCTGTGTCCTTGACTATGGGCCAAAGCTCAAGTACTGTCAGGGTGAAGCCTGATGTTGTATCTGATTGTACATCTGTTGATAAACTTTAGAACTGCACTCAGTGTGGCATCATATTGTTGATTGCTTTTTGCTTTGGCTTACAAAAAGGTCTAGATCCTATTTGCATGTACTGCAAAAAAAAGATATCAGGTGTGCATTCTGAATTTGTGCAGCTAATTCTTCCCATCAAAATGCTGACCTTTTTACCAATTCAAATTTGTTTTATCTTTAAAAGATGTATATGGCTTCCCATCTTAAACAATATAACTGTGGGTGCCTATCAACAATCAGAGCCCTATAAATGATAAAAACAAAACCCCCACAGGTTTTTTTAAAATCGCATTCCATCCTAGGTGCCAGTATAATCCGGTACCAAATACACATGTGTTGGATTCAACTTCCATCCTTTTAAAGTTATCTCTATAACATGTCAAGAACAGCCTTGTTCCTATTTTATTTATTACAGATTTTAAATATTGTATATAACCTACGTTGTTTACAGAGTGTTCTTCCAACTCCTTTATTGGAATCATTTTAAAGTTGGCAAGCAACATTGGGTCCATTTGATTTTACTTTCTAGGTTACATTTTGGAGGTTATTGCTCAACAGTTTGTGCTGATTATACTGTGGTAACTGCTTCGAAAACTATTATGAAAATGGAATAGTTGCAAGAGTGAAAGTGCTAGCTTGAATATTGCTAGCAAAAGCAGATTAATAGGTTATTGAAGTCAGAGTGTTGTTTTCAAAGTTAATTAAACCAATGGTATAATCCTAAATAAAAGATTTTGTTTGGGAATAAATCCTGTTGAATTCAGTGAGTTTCTGAACTCATTGAAAAGAAATATGTACAGGACTGTCAGATAAATCTATTTAATTCTAACTTAACCAAAGCAAACATCACAGTAGAAGATATCAGGAACTTAGTTTGCCTTAAGGTGCAGATGAAGCACAGATTTCCCACTAAGTAATTCATCCATCCTCATTTCCAACCTGTAACTAAGTTTGGATCTCAGGAGTACCAAATTGGGGGAGGCTGTGTTAAGTTGCCAAACTTGTGTTTCCAAGTTATACCTTAAGTACTGAATCCATGCCAAGCTTTGCAGAAGCCAAACCCCAATGAAAATGAAATGTATTTTTGGTAAGCAATAAATTCTAAAGCCTGGGAGAAAATAAAATATATTAAGCAAGAGTGAATTATATTTACACCAAATGTTGAGCCTTTACAGCATATAAGTAACACAGTGTGCTTACAAAGTAAATGACAATGGGCTTCAAAAGAATTCCCCAGAGAACTGATAAACAGAAATGGTAAATGGGGGGTGGGGGGAGAGTATGTCTGAATAAGACTAAAGATCATCATTTTCTCAAAAAACTAGAGATATTTGGAAAGGAATCGCATGGCCCATGGCATGTTTTTGTATCTGACAAACTGTGTTTTCCAAAAACCTTTTAGAACCACTTTGGCCTGAAGCAAGAATAGAGTAAAAAAAATGAATGTGTGCACCAGAACTCACTCATCACACTATTGATGCCATAGATTGTTTCCAGTCTGTTCTAGAGGGAACTCCTCCATTGGTGGGATTCAAATTTTTTTACTACCAGTTCTGTAGGCGTGGCTTGGTGGGTGTGACAGAGGAAGGATACTGTAAAATCTCCAGTCAGAGGTGGTATTTGCTGGTTTTCTGAACCGCTCAAACTTTCCACTACTGGTTCTCCAGAACTGGTCAGAACCTGCTGAATACCACCTCTGATCTCCTCCCCACCCCACACCCTCTGGTTGGTGAATGTCATTAAATTCTCAAACTCTCTTAAAACTTGGATTCTCTTACATACTTATTTCTCCCTGCACCAAACAAGACCCAAGAAGTGCAGATAAGGAACATTTTTGAAGATGATGGTGGTAAATGCATAATGTTTGTTGTAACCAAATAGCTACAGAGGCAAGGATTGGGGGATGTTGCAAAACAGCCACACATTGCTCAAGAGAGAATCCAGAGAGACAATGTGAAATGAAAACAGGCTTTGTTTGATCCCCAATCTCAGAAATTGCCCTAGGACTTTTCAATAGCTTTTTCTTTAAGAAACCAGCATTTTCTCAGGAAGTTAAAGATGCTGCTGGGGTAGATACTTTATTGCAGATTCAGACTACCTTACAATAAACAGTAACTTCTACACAAGTCAAAAATCTGGTTCTATGCACATGGATGCCCAAGATCAAAAGTTTCTTTCTCCTTCCCTTCTGTTGCTTCCAGATGTTTTCTCATCTGGCTAATTGGTTGTGCCTGAGCTGTGTTTATAAACATATGCAACCTTTCCACAGATCCATGTTGTGAAATGGCTCATGCCACAATAGTAGGCACACTGGAAAACATAACTGTATACTTTTTACTTGCATAAAAGTATTTAGTCAAGTAATAGTTTCCCCAAGTTTAAAGGAAAACCAGAATGCCATTTGTTAATAGTTAAATTCTAGTTAGGTTCTTGGTATTATCTGAGTTTGGTTGTTTTCTTAAGCTCTTTTTTTAACCAGGTTCATATTTACATAGGAGAATGAAGCTGAGACATGCTGATAATAGCTTGTTATCTTTGTCACTAGGTTCAGATACTGAAAAAGTTAAAGGACATGGACTGCCTCCAAGACTGGTTAGAACAAAATAAGGCTGCAATACCCAGGTTGGAATCTAGTGAATTGGGCTAATAAGCTAGCATCAGTGAAGCTGACTACACAGTAGATAATGTGTTTTATGTTATGGGTTGAGATCATGCATAAAACGTGTTCTGCTGTGTGTGTAAGATCTGGGAACAGAAGAAACAGTCCCTGAGCCGAGAGAGATGGAGATCAAACTCTTCAGAAAGCAATAATGTGTTTCTTCTCTCATCTCAATTTTATTCAAGGTCTCTGACTTTGCCATGTAAATAAAGATTTTGAATTTGTATGAATCAGTGGTGTTAATTATGGGGAAAAGAGCTAGCTTTTAGTCTGACTTGTCATCAAATCAAGTAGCAGAACAAGAGATTTGCCTCTTCCCTGGTAAATCAGTGGCAGAGATTATTTCTCTGGAGTAAAATAGATGATGGCAACATATCTACTCAGTTTTCCCCAAGAGTTGTGGAGTACAGTACTGTTGTGGGAACCAGGGCCTAAGCAACCAAGACCAAAGCATGTATCTGTTCCAAAACAGTGTTTGAAGTCATGTAGAGACATGATGGATATTTCTTTTTTTTAACCCTCCCTCAAAGGACGGATGCCCATGTAGTTTGCCTGAGTTAAAATATAATTCTAAAGCAGTAGGTTCAAAATGGAAAAAGTTTTCTTTTCATTAAGATGTAAAGCAAAGTCATATATTATGGTGGTCTAAACATGGCTTGTTAAGCTATTATATCACAGTTTGGATAAATGGTAGATGCATTTATGTGTTTGTGCTGCCACAAAGAAGAAATGGTCAACTGAATTTCCAAAGAACCAGAAGCCAAAACAAATCAAATTTGTTTCAATTTGATGGAAACAAATTGTTATATGTGTCAATAAGATAGATAGATAGATAGATAGATAGATAGATAGATAGATAGATAGATAGATAGATAGTTACACCTGAGAAAATGAAGAACAGAAGAGACTCCATGGTTATCCAAGATATGACCTATAAGAAGATGTCTTGACTATTATATAACTGTATCTAACAAACGTACTATGTTTTGTAACTTGTGCTTTAAAGCAAAATGTCATGTTCTTGGCTGGAATGGGGGTTTGTACTTTTGACTTAAGAATTAATGTAAAAGATGCTGGGTCACCCTGACACAACAGAAGCCTGTTAATGATCCACTGTGCTTGGATGGACATAACAGGAATACATAACAATGAGAACAAGGGTTTCCAAAGACAAGGAAACAGGTGTTACGGTATGGGTGTGGCATAGGGAGATACGTAGTTGGATAGATTGTGAATCCAAGAAAGGGGCAGAGACTGTATATTCGAACCTGTGTATAAACCCCAGCCCTCCTGGGGAAAATATCTTCTGCCATGAGCAGAATTCCCTTTTGCAAAAGCTTAATAATAAAACTCTTGTTCACTGTCTCCAGTTATTTTTGTAATTATTATCACACAAATCAAGGGGAAAAGTAACCTAGAACTAAAGAGAAATTTCCTTACAGCGAGAACAATTAACCAGTGGAACAGCTTGTCCCCAAAGTTGTGGGTGCTCCATTACTAGAAACTTTTATGAAGAAACTGGACAGCCACTTGTTTGGACTAGCATAGGGTCTCCTGTTTGTGCAGGCAGCTGGACTAGAAGACCTCCAGGGTCCCTTCCAACTCTGTTATTCTATTCTGTTCTCTATCACTTTCTTGCTATGTAGTGGTTGAAGACATTATTGCAAATATCAAGGCCATGCTGCTGGCAATAAGAAGGAAGCAAAAATCATGCAGATTTCAATAAAATATCTTTAATGTTAATATGGGAGCAAAAATAATCTTAGCAACTATAATGGGAATTTCCCAGATTCTTTTGAATTAATTGAGATGGAATTTCTTTGAAATTTTTTTTTCCCAGATGTCTTCTCACCTGGGTCAAATATATCACCTGACTTGCTCCCAGCTTTCCCACAATCTCTCACATGGGGCAGAAGTTGGTTGCCCTAGTTTGTTTGGCATCTGTTTCTGACAGATGACACTAAAATGATTAATCATGTGCCATGATGTCACAATGTAACCTCTGCCCTTCTGTATTTGGATTGCATTCAAACATTAAGGAGAAAAGTTTGTTCTGTAATGTTAGGACACATGCTTTGCGGCTTGCCTACTCTGTCCCCTTCTCCCTGGAAATCCCTATAAATCACAGTAGATGGGTTTGTTCAGCATTTGTACAAAGCCAAGACTGAATCACATTGTGATTTCAGTTTAATAGTGTGTTTTCCTGAAAGTAAGACCCAGCCAGAAAATAAGCCCTAGCCTTTTTAGTGTGCTTCTACTATAAGCCTTACCCTAAAAATAAGCCACAGTGAAGATCATCATCAGCCCGGGGGTAATTGGGGGGCATGGCCAGCAGAGGAGGTGGTGAGAGCACAGGACAGATCGTGTACAGCAACAGCCCGTGTAGTGAAGATGAGTTCTAGCACTGCAACCACCAGCTGGTCCCTCCAAGCAGAGGCACAGGTGGGAAGGAAGGTGATTGCAATGTGCTTTGGCACTGGCAGTAGGCAGAGGCACAGGGGGACAGGTGATTCTGATGCACGGCCACACTGGTAGCAGGCAGAGGCATGGGGGAAAGGCAAGTGATCCTGACATGCCATGCAGCCTTCTGCACTGTCACAGCCATGTGCAAGCTGAAAGACTGCGGATCACCCAATTTCAATCCATTCCACCATCTATTAGCTTGCCTAAAGCCGCAACAGGGCAGAAGGCTGCACGGATTGGTGAGATTACCTGCCCTTCCCCCCGCCATGCCTATGCCTACTACTGGTACCATCACGGGTCAGAATCGCCTGCCTCTATTAAATGTCAGATATCAATCTGTCCCACCATCTCTTGGTTTGTCCGTATTATGGCAGTAGCACTTAGACTTATATACCACTTTATAGTGCTTTACAGCCCTCTCTAAGTGGTTTACAGAGTCAGCATATTGCCTCCAACAATTTGGGTCCTCATTTTACCCACCTCGGAAGGATGGAAGGCTGAGTCAACCTGGAGACTGGTGGGATTTGAACTGCCAAATTGTAGGCAGCTGGCGGCAGAAATAGCTTGCAATACTGCCCTCTAACAACTGTGCCACAGAGGCTCCTTTTGCCCGTGTTTCCCCAAAAATAAGCCCTAATGCATCTTTTGGACCCCCAAAAATATAAGACTGGGTTTTATTTTGGGGAAAACATGATATATGAATGTAAATTGTATAGTTTAAAAGGCAACAAATTGAGGAATGTAAATGACAGGGATTTCCTGCTCGTTTCTTCTATAGTTCTTTTATTCCATGATAAAATGTGGAATTAAAATGTGCCTAATTGTCCTGGACTCAGGAAAAGCAAGAAAGATCATCAAAATAAATGTGAAGAGATAGACTTATACAATCAATCAAATATTAGAGAAGTTGGTACTTTTTCCAAATGTTACTGCAGCATTTTAGACATATAACACAAGAAAAAAACTTGCACCCATCATTCAAGTTCAGACAACAGCTAGAGATGAATTGATTAGTAAACCACAGGTGTGCTAAGCTATAAGCAAGTAGGATGCAAAAAGAAAAAAGAAAACAAACCTAAAGGGCTTTTAGTTAGAAGGTTTTTTTAAAAAAGACTGAGAAAAAATGGACATATTGCTAAAAATTAGCAAAAATATTCTTTAGTTTAAGCTAGCAACATAAGAATTACTTTTAATTTATGACACATACTTGCTCCAAACATATGGAATGGCTGTGTTTTAGACAATAAGTTATATCTGTCTTCCCAGCACTCTTTGAAAAGCCCTCAGATTTAAATAATTATAGGAGTTTATTGAATATTAGTGCATTATTAACTCAAAGATGTTAGTCTTATCTCTTTAGTTTTCTCTTTTTTAAAAAAAATATTATACATTTTCCTTAACATGTATAACAGTTCCAATTATACAATGTTGTTGTATCATATTATACATCCTAGTTACAACTACTGTGTTTCTCATATAATAAGGCCGGGCCTTATTTTTTTTGAGCCCCGAAGAAATGGCTAGGCCATCTTTTGGGGGGTGACTTAATTCCCCCCCCCCTTGAATCTTCGGGCGGGTGGGCGGGCGGTGATGGCTTGGATGTTGACCTTGGCGTGGGTGGGGCACTTTGTATCAGGGTCAACGCAGGCAGCACCATATCCGGGTGTGCAACAAAAGTACTTCCTAATGGCAACCCCCCCACCATTTCCCACCATTTCGCATGTTTTAATATAGGCCTTAATTTAGGGGGAGGGACTTAATTTCATTTCATGCCTTTAAAACATGCTGGGACTTCCTATTGGGGGAAGCCGTATTGTTGGAGAAACAGGGTATCATACCATATAAATCTCTTTTGACTACATCATGTTATACATCTAGATTATAACTATTATTTGCTTAATTCTACCATAATACACTATTGCAGTTCTTATTTTGTGCATTTCATGCAATATTCACATACCATTCAATATATTTCTTGCATTGTTTATTCTTACATATTTCCTATGTCTGTATTTATTTTTATTTTGTTGATCTTCTTTCATTATTCAACCCTAATCTCTGCATCTATTACTTATCCAATTATACAGTATGTTCTCAGCTGTTTTTAGTTTTCTCTTGATGATCCATGTTTAAATGTTGAATTGGTATTGCATCTGATAGTATATACTTCTTTAATGTTTGTATTAAGTTTCATTATGATAAAATATAGAAGAAACAAATGCTAGAAAAATAAGAAAAGGAAAGAGAAAAGTGTAAAAGAGAGGGAGGGAAAGTAGACCTCTGACTTTATTTGATGCAATAGATTACAAAAATAATACAATATTTTGGTTTATATTTCACAGCATTGGCTACATAATATGAAAATCAACAAATGTACATACCTAAGGAACTACAACCAATCAGAACTTCATTGCCAGCTGAGACTATTACCTGAACATACACCTGCATTTCAGTTTCTTTAAAAATGTAGGTTAATGAGATCTGTATTTGAACGTCTTTATCAAGCCAACTGGTCATTATGGTGTCCCATCAACTGGTGGGTCAAAAGCTGCCCTTTCAGAACAAAGCAGCAATATGTTTTGTCAATGTCAGTGTCAGGCCCAAGACCAAAAATGAGAGAGCAAAATCCAGTTGAGGCCATATCTCTTCTTTGTTTACACCAAAGGACAGAATCTTGCCAAACTAAAGCTATGATGTTCTAATTTACTAGACATGCCCTGAGGGGTTCTAGGGTATGGCTACTCTGAACTTCTTCCCTCTTCCCCCATCCAGCTTGAGGGAATTTCTTAATCCAGACCCCTTTTTAGGAAAGCTCTGTGTTGCCAAAACTCCCATCCACTGCTTCTCCAGAGACACATTCGATCACAGACAGAAATTGAAACAATTTTACTGTATTTTATTATTTTTAAAAAGTGAGGAAAGCTTGGAATGCATCACAAGTCCAAACCTTCAGCCATGACATCTGATCACAAGGGGTTTATCCCACTTGAGTAACAGAATCCTGCCGTTATCTGGAAGAGGACTCAATTAAGAAGATTGCCATGGTGTGCTGGAAAATGAGAATGACAATAGGTGAGGATATTTTGGATTAGGGAGAAGAAGTTTCCAAATTTTCAAAAGCTTTATTTGGGCTATAGTGCCTCCAATTCTTCCTGAATAGAAGCTATTGGAACCCCAACCATTCAGACCTTACCATCTCTGACACTGATTTAATAAAAAAAACAGAAAGTACCACAAAGCCTGCTTTATCTGTCTCTGACAGCACTAAAGAGTTGCAGGTATCCACAGTACTGTAAAACAAAGCACTGTGAGAATTTGTAGTTGGATGATTGTCAGTAAGACTAACCAGTTCTGTTATCTGACTCTTTATTCATTGTAGCTCAACACTGCCTCAGTATAAAATTTGCATTGTTATTATTATTAGAGGCACCAGTCAAAGAATTGGCAAGTTTGTTTAAATTAGAATATGAGGTTCATCCTCTTCATTGTTTCTTGAAAGGATTGCTTTCTAGAGCTGTCACTCACAATGCTTAAATAAAAAATAAAAGCCATAATTGGCAGAATACCCTTTCTGTGCAATACTGCTCTCTTTCTTCTCTTTTTTCTTTCAAGTGCCAATTTTCAATCTATTTTAATTAGTTAGGCCTTGCTTTTTTGCTTCCCTATTCTTACAGACCTCTCAACCTGCAGCTAACTCTAGAAAGATGCTTTGGTCCTTAGTACCTGCATGAGATTTAACTCCAAGCTAGATCAGCAATTTACCCTTCTTTCAAAAAAGTTGATTTCCAAGCATTAATACCTTTGTTTCCTGAAAAGGTAGAATGTTCATAAACTGTATAACCATATTAGTTCAGCAAAATGAGAACTTGAAACATTATAATCAGAACAATAATATAATAATGATTTGTAGAGTTTTATTTACAAAGCATCATTATGAACACTGGTCACTGAAAGCATTTAAAATAAAGATGTGATAATGAGCAACATCATTTTTTCCTTGGAAGTACTGTAGTTCAAAACAACAGTGCAATTTCAGTCTACAGTTATAATGAATGTTAACAAAGTAATCATGAAAAAAGCAGGGAGCACCACAAACCAAGCCTATCTGAATATTTTTTTTCTTATTTTCATTTTGTAAGTCCTACTGAAAAAGTTGTCATGCTGCTGACTTATTTCAGAGTGAAGATGCATCACTATGGCTATTATATGTGAACCTATTCACTATGGATTGCATAAGGAACCATCTTAGCATACTCTTGATCGTTGTCATTGTATTATAGTGAAGGTAAATCCTGATAAAGATCAGCTGTTGTGTGCCTTCTTTCTTTCTCTGTCTTTCTCTGAAATGAATAGCAAAATCCAATATATTTATGTAAATGTCAATTACGTGGGTTGATAGGAAGTTGATAGACCATCTCAGCTTTTTAAAATAATGTTTCACATGATATTTAAACATACTGTACTAGAAACAAAGAAAAATATTTCAGATGTGGTCAATCTTTTGGAAGAAATAATTTTTACTGTATCATCTTGATTAGATGATTTATGTATTTACAAAAAAAACAAAGTCTGCTCCAAAACACAAGGATCCCAATCTAAGTCTGCAGTTTTTAAAATTCTCATTGATTCATCCTCAGTTGGGATTTTATAACAAGATCAAAATATTGTAAATAAGTGAGCAGGCAGCCATTGTTGTATTATGAGAAAAGTATTGGATATAAAATAAAAGACGCAGATTTAAGCCCCTACTCAAAGTTGGAGACTTCATTAAGAGGCTTCAGGCCAGCCTTTCTTGTTCCACCCAATTACCCTTACTATTCTGTTTTGGAAGGAATAACATTAGAAGAAACATCCATGCTTATTTACTTTTGGCATATTCTAGGCTACCAAACTCCAGAAGCCAAACATCCAAGTAGTTTCACATTTTTTTTTTAAATGTAAAAACAGCCTTGATCTAAAATCTATCATAATATCCTACCAGATACCTCCAATTCAAAGGCCTTATCAAACCACACTAACAGAAGACATGATGGGAAGAAATCCAATTTTTCAAAGGTTGTTTAAAAGTGGGCAGGATGAGGATGGTATGAATCTCAGTGTGTGCATGGGTACTCTCTTCCCAAGGGCAGTGCTGTGACAGAGAAGACCTGGTTCCTGGTTCCCAACAAATGACATTGCTTAATTGATGGGATCTTAAAGCCAACTCTTTGTTAATAGACTGATATATCAGGAGATGGACAGTCCCTCAAATAGGCCCTATGTGATAAAGAGTCTTACAAGTAATAACAAGATTTGTTCATCACTGCTTGTGCTGCACATTCTAGGTCTGCTATAGCTTTTGTGTGGTCTTCAAGAGCAGCCCTGGATAGAATAAGATGCTGTAGACCAGCCATGAGGTTACCAAAATATAAAGAGAGACTCTTGATTCAGCAATAGGAGTAACCGACATATAAGTTGAATGTATGTAAAGGCCTCCCTGGCCAGAACTGCCACATGCATCTTCAGCAGGATCTAAGAGTCTCAAATGAAGCCTAATTTAAAACCCAATTTAGGAAAAAGTAGAAGACCCTAAGAACTGGGTAGACTAAGCACTCTACAGCCTCTCAGTTTTCCAGAGGTTGAGCATTATCCTGTTCCTTCCCATTTAGCCTTAACCAGTTTCCAGGTACTGGGTCAGAACTTGACTGCATGACTTGTTGTTTGATAGAGATGTACAACTAACATCATCATATTCATAATACCTGTTACCAAACTAATGGATGACCTTTCCCAGTGGCCTCATGTACAGATGATATTAAACAGAATGGAAAGATAATTGATCCCTAAGGCATCTCAAAGTTGGAGGCTTCAAACTTTACTTCTTTACCTCCGCAGTTGAATGAAAACAGCCACGAGGAAAGAAAGAGAAACACTATAAAGATTCTGTTAGAAGAATCTGAAACATTGGCCCTTAAAAGAATGCAATGTTATGCTGAACAGCAATTGATCTTCCCAGTTTACTTTCCCACAAATCAGTGTTAGAACTGTAGGGTACTCTATCAATTAATGACTTGAAAAGATTTTGCTTCTTTCCAGCTCATCATCTGTATCCACATCTTTTTGTCCCTACCTGCTAACTATCCAAAAAAAGAGAAGCACAAGCTCTGCCCAGGGACATCTGGAAAGTTAGAGAAAACACTTTCCATTTTAATGAATAAATAGCCTCTATCTGCTTAACATCACTAGTGTGTGTCTATAACAAATACAGGCAGAATCAATTTTCTTCCCTTCAAGTTGCTAATTAAAGGCCTTCTGTGATGTGATGTACCAGTGAAATGGCCGTTTGGATTATTCCTGTTTTCCCTGTACTGTCACAAAGGCTCATCCATTTTTTTCTGCACAGAGAACTTAAACAAAGCCATTTCTGAGACAGCCAGAAAAGGCCAAACAATTGGGAAACGGGATCATGAGGCTAAATGGGGAGTGATGATGTAAAGCTGTCTTCTCCAACCTGGTGTCCTCTTTTTTTTTTTTTTTTTAACAAAGAATTTTATTTAATATTAGAAAAAGAAAAAAAATCTTTTTTTCAGTGAACAGCATGATTCCAGGTTAACACATTTCCATTACAAACTTGACTTACATTTAATATTCATATTTCACGTTTGATAACTTATCGTTTCTTAAACTTACTTTATAAATTTTCTTTAATTTTAATTTTCAAGCTTTTCCCATCTTATTTTATAATTTTTCCAGTACATTGCTTGATCTATTTCTTTGAATCCTTAATACATCATTATATATCTTCATATTCATTATATTTTATCTTCTTATTGTTTCAGGTCTGCAATTTACTCATCTATTAATTCATCATTCCAGTAATTCACACATTTTCAACATAGTAATAATAATAATAAAAAATAACAACAATACAACACCCCTATTTGCCAATTCCAAGGTGCCATCCCTGTGGTTAGACATATCACAATTATGTAATTAACCTGCTGTCCTCTTGATGTATGGAATACATCCCCCATCATCCTCAGCTGAATAGCCATTGCTCATGCTACTTAGGGAGGATAAGGAGTTGTCATCAAACACATCAGAAAACCTATCAAACAGAGTTTAAAAGGAGATAGATAATAGATAGATAGATAGATAGATAGATAGATAGATAGATAGATAGATAGATAGATAGATAGATAGATAATTGATAATCTTTATCCACCATACTCCGATCCTTAGATCAACTCCTGTAAGTGGAGACCTGGTGAGGACCTAGTTTCCTATGCCACTGCCATCTCTTCAAGGGCAGCTTTTGTCTTCCTGCTGTTGTAGGAGCTTTCTCCTGTTTGATCAGTAGCCTCTATCTCCATAAAGATCAGGTGCAAATGCACTGCATGACCTGTGGGGTGGACATCAACTGCTCCACAATACGTGTCCTGTTTTACTAAGCAGCTGCTCAATCCCAGACAAGTTTTGATAATTGTCTCCAGACATCTGTCTAAATCATCCACCAGTCACAGCAGTATTGTGAGTGGCAAATGGAATCCTGCTTGGAGCGGGTATGTGTACTGTCAAGAACAAACAAGGGCAGCAAAGCCATTTAAAGGGTGCATGACTGGTGGGGAAGAAAGGAATTTATGTTTTATTAATCCGGCTACAGATGATATGCATCCCCAGCCAGCAGCTTCCAGAATCTCTCCCTATGGCCTTGAGCTTTGAGGATCCATTTTTCCAAAGAAAAGCAAATGAGTATAAATGGTAAAGAAATAAGAGAACCACTGAGCTCATCAATGAGTCAGTATGTGGGAGCTGACATTTCATCCTGTAAGATGCCAGCTTGTTAAGATTGTTAATTATTGTTAATTATTGTTTTAAATATGTTGGTGGCATTTTGAATGTTATTATGATTCATCCTTTGCTACAATCTGGAACAGTTATTATGCAAAGTAATTCCATTCATTAAAGAAGTATTGATATCTTGTCTAGTCTTTGTGCATCTTGCCATACTCCTCTGTGTAGATAGCTTTCCAAATTTCTGTTTACTATGATAAACCAACTCCTGTTAATTCACAAAACTTTTAAGACAAGGGAAGGTAATATGCACAAGGCCCTGAAACTCCGCAGCAGGAATGTGCAACCTTCGACTTCAATTCCCAGAATTCCCCAGCCAACATTTTGAAGTTGATAGGTCTTAAAGTTGCCAAAGTTGAATATCTCCGCTCTACAATCATCAAAGTATCCTCTGACCATAACTACTAAATAAACTTCTTTGGTTTCTCATCATTTTGGGATCAAAAATATGCTTCACTTGGTTACAAAAAAGGCATGGTCAAGGTTTCTAGTAAGAAAAGCAGACAACAATCTGTAGGCACTCTGTAGCTATTGTAAATAAGTTAAAGATATTATCGTTCAACCTAAAGATTCAGGCCATGTTATGAAGAACAATGATGGTATTGGAAGCCTGAATCATGTGGCAACTTTGGAGATCCTGCTGGAGAGATAAAATTCTGAAGCTTAACCTCCTGGCAATTTTTTGTCCACCAGAAGTCTTTAACAGCTGAATGGAAATTCAGGTTCTTCAGACATAAATATTGACAAACTTTCTCCCATTTTTTACCATGAGTCTCAAGGAGAGAAACCTGTTACTGAGATGTTGATCTTGGAAAGGGAAAAAGATTTTTTTAAAAACTTATTCATTCTGCTCCCAGATATTTTGTCCACAGTAGTATAATCACCACAGAAGATAATGGTATGCCATAGTACAATTGCATAGGTTTATTGAATCATGGTTTGGATTCACTAGTATTTACAGTATTTTAGCATATTTCTTAATTCCAGAAAAGTTTATAAGAAGTACATGTCACTGATCAACATATTTTCCCCAACTAATTTAAGTGCAGGGGTTGAATTGAATTTGGATTAGTGATCAGATGGTTAGCAAAACTTATTCTGCAGGTTCTTGATTCCACAAAGATTTCTCAATGTAAAAGTGAGAGAAACAAGCAAAAGGTAGCAAACTATATAACAGAAAAGCTCAACACATTAATTTATAGACACCAAGCTCCTTTTTGTCTTCTATTTTATCACTTAAAATATCAGATTCTGACCAGTCTTGTCATGGAATAATATTCCAGTTTTAGAAAGACATTTGAGTAGGGGTTTAGCTATTCCTGGAGAGTCTTTGACCTTCTATGGTTAATGTGATAGTTAATATTTTTATACATCAGTCATATCTCATTCTTCTTCAAACTGAGAGGATATACCTTATTGACATGAGCATTCTTCATATAGTTCATTAAGCTGAATATCCATCATGAACCTTCAAAAAATGTGTAAAAAGGAATGAACAGTGGACTTTTATGTTGGCAAGTTAGAAGGTGGGAAGTTCTTTAACTTGCATGATTTGATACTGTCCTATTATAGTCGAGATGGATAATTTTCCCAAAGGGCCATATGAGGAACTGGGACTGTTATGGAGGACTGAACCAATAGCTCCTGGCTGTGCTCCACCCACTTGCTGTGCTTAGACTGAGGAAGGAGTGGGTGGCTGAGCCCAGATAGTCCGCAGGCTACTCCAGGAGCAAATGCTGCATAGGCACAGAAAACACTCTCCTTGCCCTCCTTCAGCTGCCAACTGACAGAAGGAGCACACAGCAATTGTGCAGAGCTGGACATGACTCAGCTTCTTCTCAAATAGTGCACTATTTTACATTTGATTTCTAATTTCCAATTAACCTCACATGGGTCAGACAGGGACAGCCAAGGGACCAAATGTGGCCTGGAGACCATAAATTGTCCAGGTATGTATGATATTTTTCTTCTGGTTTCATACTAATACCTTGTTTTCCCCAAAATTAGACCCAACTGGAAAATAAGCCCTAGCATGATTTTTCAGGATGCTTGTAATATAAGCTCTACTCCCAAAATAAGCCCCAGTTAAGATCATCTGCCAGATGAGCTCATTTAGTACCGTATTTCTCCAAAAATAGACCTAACCAGAAAATAAGCTCTAATATGTCTTTTGAAGCAAAAAGTAAGATAAGACCCTGTCTTATTTTTGGGAACATATGGATATGTATATAAGAATAATTTGGAAAACAGGACATTAACTGTAAGGATCTCAATGTGATGTTGAAGTATATACCTAAAACATTTAGTTTCAAGTCATGAAAAGCTTTGGCTTTCTTGAGCTTAAAATACAGAAAAGAATGATAATTTTATATCCCTGGAAGTAAAATTAGTGTTGTGATTTTAAGGAATGAGTCCAGAATATGATTTTGTAATCTAATTTTGAAAAGACTCATTGCTCTAAAAATAATTACCTTGTGATTTGGCCCAGATTTAATGATAAAATTAATCCTTGATTAATTTCCCATAAATATTTATACTTAAGTGGGTTTTTTTCCGTTCATTTTTTTCATTGCTGCTATATTTAGTTCATGTAACCATTATTATACAGATAGTTTTTTCACTGTATTACTAATGTTCAATGTATACTTTCTTTTTTTATTTCACTAACAATAAATATTATTTTTAAATGATCTCTAGAAAAGGTTATTTGTTGGGCCAACTTACAAAAGGATGAGTTCTCTTTGGTTCAGTCTGGCCAGTGTTTCTCAACTTGGACAACCTTGTGATGTGTGGACAATTCCCCAACCAATACAGCCATTACTAAGAATTCCTGGAGGTTGTATCCACATATTTTAAAATTGCCCAGGTTGGGAAACCCTGAAGCGGCCTCTGGTTTCTGTAAATCCAGAGTAGTCTTCCATAATACCTAAATAAGATGGCTGTATTAAAAAAAAATGTGACAGGAAGTGGTAAAAATATAGATTTCAGAATTGGGCTGTTTCTATTCTAGTTCATCAAACCATTTGGTATAAAACAATTCTTTGACCTTTGAGGTTGACTTCTCTCTTGACTTTTCTGATTGTTAACCTTGTTTTTGATGTTCTAACTTTAGACTGTACTTATGACAAGATTGGCTTGACAGATATTTTGGTATAATATTCCAGTTAGTCAAGTGCCAAATATGAAGCCAAGACAGTCTTGTGCTCTTCATTAATAGATCATCTTTATTATTATCATCCCCTATATTAACATAAAGTATCATGCAGTTCAACCTTGACTTCTCATGTCTTCATGAACATGTGGTTTTCTTGGCAACATTATGCAAATGTTTTGCCATTGCCTTCTTTTTTAGATTTCCCCACCCAGCCAGCTTCCTTGTCTAATTTACACTCCGACAATTTCTTGCTGGTCTCCCATCCAGGATTTATGTAGGTCCAACTCTGCTTAGCTTTTCAAGATTGGGCAAAGTTAACTAGATGCTACCACCTTCTGTAGCGTGTGTGTGTGTGTGTGTGTGTGTGTGTGTGTGTGTCCTACCTTGTAACATATAGTATTCAGTGTAATATACACATGTGGCTGGATAGATTAGTGAAGCATCTGATGACTAGTTTTGATGATTACATTTTATCTACTGAACTATAAGCGATGGTTATATTGGTTTCTGGGAAGTGACAGCAAATAATAAGTGACAGTAGGAGAGGAATATTGACTTCATGTTCAGGTTTATCAGCTTCCTGAATGCATTCATTTGGCCAATCCACAATACAGAATACTGACCTAGTCGAGCCTATAGTTTCATCCACAGGATTTTTCATATGTTCTTAATAATGAATAAAGGTAAAGGTTTCCCCTGTCCAGCTGTGTCTGACTTTAGAGGGTGGTGCTCATCTCTGTTGTTAGCCAAGGGAGCCAGTGTTGTCTAAAGACACTTCTGTGAACACATGAACATGTGACCAGCATGACTATATGCCATGGCACATGGAACGCTGTTACCTTCCCACCAAAGTGGTACCTATTTATCTATTCTATCTATGTGCCATGGTGGCACAGTGGTTAGAGTGCAGGCTACTTCTGCTTACTGCCAGCTGCCTGCAATTTGGCAGTTTAAATCTCACCAGGCTGAAGGTTGACTCAGACTTCCATCTTTCCGAGATGGGTAAAATGAGGATCCAAATTGTTGGGGGAAATATGCTGACTCCGTAAACCACTTAGAGAGAGCTTCAGCACTGTAAAGCAGTATATAAGTGTAAGTGCTATTGCTATTGCTACTCACATATGCATGCTTTCAAACTACTAGGTAGGCAGGAGCTGAGGCAAGTAACAGGAATGGTTGTGCAGCCCTTGGGTCTCAAACCTAGGTAGCCAGCTTTCCAGCTGACAAGTTCCACGTCTTTAACCAGTGAGCCATTGTGCTCTCCTAATAATAAATATCATCTTAATAATAAAGAATCTTCTTGTGATGATGAACAGAAATCCTACAAAGATACAAGTTGCTGCTTTCATTTATAGAGGGGGGGGAAGTTTACTGTGATTTCCCCTCCCATCAATTTTCAGGAGGATTTGGGATGGGAATTTTAAAGTACTATCATAAAGGATGGATGTTGTATAGAATTATCACAAAATTATCATGAAAAAAGAATAATAATAAAAAAAGTCTACCTCCATTCGCAAAATATTAAAAGCATAAAATGAAATGCAATCTCTCTCTTGGGAGAGTCATCCACCCTGTCATTCAAAAAGTGAACCTTGAAATTTACCCTCTTAAATGGATGGTGACTGAGCCTTAATTCTACCAAGAGATATGTTGCTCGTTCACACTAATAGCTTATTATTATCTCTGACAGACCTCTTTGCATCAAATCCCAGTCTTTTATAAGAGATATTTATGTAGCAAAGCAGAGTACACTTGAAGAGGTCTTTTCCCAGTTCAATAAATGTGGGGTGGTGTTTTTTTTTCCACTATGCTTGTTAAGTCAGCTGTTACTGCAAAGACAAACTCTGTGTGCAGATCCAAATCAAACAGAAGCTCATCTTTAGGGGATGCCCCAGGCTCAGTCAAATAGAACAGTTTCCCATGGAGGACATCAGGGTTCCATACTAATTGTCCTTATTCTTTTATCAGTGTGCTTTGTTGTGACTGAACACTACCTCATTATTATGCTTAACATGAAATGTGGGAGGAAAAAAAAAACCCTGTCATTGCTAGGTGTATTTACACTGCAGCAAGTAACTCTCATGTTTAGCTAAGGAGGAAAATATTGCACTTTGCAAAGAAAACAGACAAATTGTGTCTGTGATAATCCTCTTTAATGAATGTCCACTGAAATCTAACAAAAACTGCAAACCTCTTTATGAATACTTTCAGTTTTTCAGAAGAAGCACGAGATTGTGGATAACTACCAAGAGAAGGAAAGGACAGGAAAGGAGGGCAACTGCACCGATTTGAACCTAGAGATTCGTCTTTGTGCTTCCTGTTCCCCCCATTTTAGGTTGTTTTGATTTTATATAAAGAGATAAAAAGTGGTTTCCCCCAAAGCAAAATAGCATAAGAGTCATACCCTGTCCAGACATGGTGCTCAGATTCATTCTCAGAAATTAAACATGATGGGCGGTTGCAATCTAATTGTTTTCAATATGTATCTACCCATTAGCCCCTTCTCTCAAGGGCGAGGGTTAAATTGAAGAAGTAGCAACCCTGCAGTTTTTGGTAAATGGCTTTTTGTGAATGGCCAAATCCAATTGTGATAATTTGTGAAAAGAGAAAGTCCACCCCTGGGACAAGCATTTTGTGGATGTGCCCATGCTATTATTTCAACATACAAAAGATGGGATTTTGTATAAGCTTGCTAAGTAGCAACTAACAATGATCATGAGTTTATTGGAGAGAAGAAAACAGCAAAAGTAAAAATAATAAGATCCGGAATCAAAGTTGAAAGGACCACAATCTATAAAAAATAGTAGCAACTGAAATTAGATTTATGATATCTATGAAGAATAGGAAAACTTTTTATGGACGAAAGATACAAAACTGATTGAAACTACTATTTATTTTTGGAAGAGCATTTAGGATATGGATATGTAAACAGACCTGGAGTAAAAACCATATGTGATCTCAAATCATTAACATTGCAGACTGCCTGCATTCTAAACAGGGATGCCTAGATCATCCTTGTCTTTCTTATCAGTTAGAGGACATAATGTTTTCAATTTTAAAAATTTGAACTAGAGTGCAATTCCTTGCTTCTCTGCTAAATGGATTGCAATGGAGGCAAATGGATCTGAACTGAAGATTATCCCTTCATCCGGGATGGGATCCATGATGTCAAGGCAATCTATGTTGCCTTTGTCTATTTCTTGAACAGTAGGTTTCCCTCAAGCTCAGTTACCATTTACCTTATCTTAAAAACCAAGATACTAGGCATAAAATGTTAATTAGGAATGGATGGATCTTTGTTTCTTTCGCATAAGTTCATTTGAAAATCAGATCAATCTCATTTGTACATTAATCTGAAACTTTAAAACAATTTTCATGCATTTTCCAAAATATTTATGAACAAAATGTGCATTTTTGAATACATTTAGACTCAAAATAAATATTAAAAAGGGATTTTATTTAAATATGCATTATTAAGTTCATGTTGATATAAATTCCAAGAGTGAAAAACTAAAGGGCAGCCACTTCATGATCTGAATAATTAATCCAGATGGTGCATTAAAGGTTGTTTCATACTGAAATTTGCATCTTTCTCAAGCATATCCCCCTCATCTCTTCTATCTCATTTAGAGCTAAGCCTAGGAATGCTGTCTGAAGAAGGTTCAGCTTTAAGTGTCAAATCAGCTTGAATGGGTCAGACTAGCAGTCTCTGCAAAAGCCTTTTTTTGTTATTGTCCTCAGTATAAAATAAGAAAGTATATGCTGAATAAGAAAGTGACATTATATGTGGCATTATATATTTAAGAAACAATTTTGGCAGAACTAATTTATACAGATGATGATGGAAGGATTTTGATGGTGGAGATAATGGATAACAGCGTTAAAACACTATTAATTCCAATTTATGCCCCGAATGATAAACAAGGAGAATTCTATAGGAAATTACATACAAAAATAATTGATTTGGGCTATGTTAATATCTTTATGATGGGTGATATTAATGGAATAATTAATGGCCGGTTGGACTATAAAACACAGAAAACAACAAAGAAAGTTAGAAAGATACTACCAATATCCTTCCTTTGAATAACAGAAGAATTTAATTTAAAAGATGCACGGAGAGAGAGAAATGCGGAAAGTAAGCAATATACTTCCTATTCAAATAGACACACATCCTGGTCTAGAATAGATATGATATGGATGTCAGCAGAATTATTGACTAATTTATGACAGATTGAAATAGAAACAAGCACATGGGCAGATCATAATCCAGTATCAGTTATTTGAAAAGGATGCAAGAGGGGATCTAGATGGACTCTAAATAATATGACTCTGAAAGAAAAAGACTTTAAACAGAAAATAGAGAAAGAACTTGTTTTTTTTCTTCAAAGATAGAAAAGAAGATACTTTACAGAATCTCTGGGACACAATGCAGGCCTACACAAGAGGCCTGATAATAGATTATACTAGGAGAAGAAACATAAAACAGAAAAAGACATTTAAGACATTAGAGGATGACTATAAAAGACTGGAAAAAGACTTACAGAAGTCCCCACAAAAAAGACATTAAAAATAAAATGGATATAATTAAACATAAAATAGGACTAATGGAAAAAGAGGAATTAGCACAAAAAATTAAAAGTGTGAAACAGAATTACTTTGAAGATGCAAATAAACCAGGCAGATGGCTAGCTTATAAATTGAGAAAGGAAAGAGAAGCAAGAAGAATTAGCCAATTGATAAATAAAGAAGGACAGGATTGTTATGGAAATGAGGACAAGAAAAAAATTATACAAGATTAGTATGAAAAACTATACTTTCAGGAGAATATTCAAGAAGAAAAAATCAAGCAATATCTTCAGAAAGTGAACTTACCTCAGATACCCCAAAATATTGAAACAAAGTTAGAAGAAAGTATAACAATGATGGAACTAACAGAAGCCTTAAAGAAACAGAATGCTGGGAAAGCTCCAGGTCCAGATGGGTTGCCAGTGGAATTCTATAAGACTTTTCAGGAAATATTGAATTTTCATCTTCTAGAAGTTATGAATGAAGTTATGTTAAAGAAAAGAATACCAAAAACATGGTCAGAAGCATACATTACACTTATATCGAGGGAAGGTACAGACCTGCAGCAAAAAAAAATTATAGACCTATATCTTTATTGAACTCAGACTATAAAATCTTTGCTTCGATTTTGGCAGAAAGACTAAAAAGATACTTAAATAATTTTATTCATACTGATCAGACTGGATTTCTGCCAAAGAGGCAAATCAAAGACAATGTGAGAATCATTTTGGATACTCTGGAATATGATGAAGCACACCCTGAGAAGCAAATGGCCTTGATGTTTCTAAATGCTCAAAAAGCCTTTGACAATGTGAGTTGGCGATTTATTTTACTGCAACTGATACCAATAGGCTTTGGTAAGAAATTTATCCAAGCCATTGAAACAATATATCGTGAACAAACTGCAAAGGTGATGGTGAATGGAGAATTAACAGAATCCATAGATATAAGAAAAGGGACAAGGCAAGGCTGTCCAATATCGCCTCTGCTGTTTGTGTTAACATTGGAAGTGTTGAACAGGAATATCAGAGAAGAAAAAGAAATAAAAGGAATGAAAATTAAAAAGGAGGAGTAAAAATTGCAAGCTTTTGCAGATGACCTGGTTTTTATATTAGAAGACCCAATGGAAACAACACCCAAAATAATAGAAAAAAATAGAAGAATATGGAAAAGTAGCAGGTTTGAAAATAAATAAAGATAAAACAAAGATATTAACAAAGAATATGTTAACAAGACAAAAGAAAGAGTTGGAAGAAACTTTAAAAATACAGGTCACAAACAAGGTTAAATATTTAAGGGATTTATATTACACCAAGATGCAGTACCCTGAAGGAAGATAACTATCTTAAACTCAAAGAAGCAGATTGCGGCAGACTTGAGGAAATGGGAAAAATTGCAACTATCATTGATTGGGAGAATATCCACAATTAAGATGAATATATTGCCTAGAGTTTTATATTTATTCCAGACAATTCCTATTCGATTAGGGAAAGCGTTTTTTGAAGATTTAAATAGAATTGTGTTGAAATATATTTGGCAGGGTAAAAAAGCAAGAATAAAATTAAAGCTGTTACAAGATTCAAGAATAAGAGGAGGATTTGCCTTGACCAATTGGGAGCTATATTACCAGGTGAAAAGTTTGATGTGGGTAAAGGAATGGATAACACTAAGGAACAGTAGATTATTGACTTTAGAAGGTCATGTCTTGCTGCTGGGATGGCATGCCTTTCTCTCGTATAAGGGAATGGGGTACACAGGGGTATTTTAGAAGACATTATATTCGCGAGGCACTCTTTTTGAGTTGGGAGAACATTAAAAACCAATATTACTTAAAAATTCCAACATGGATATCAACTATTGAAGCTTTTTCTTATCCAATAATATATAAAAAGGAACAAACAGTTAGATATGGGGAGTTATTGAATGAAAAGCGTGAACTTAAATCTATGCAAATGTTGCAAGAACAAGGTGTAAAAATGAATTGGTTTTCTTATTTGCAAATACAATCTAGGTTTGATAAAGACTCCAAGGCAGAAGGTATTTATGATAAGTTGACTGACTTAGATGAAATTTTGATGGGTACTGATGAAAAGGTAATTTAAAAACTTTATGGACATCTATTAGAATTTAAATTGGAGGAGGAGCAAGTTAAAGAATTGATGGTTGCTTGGGGGAAAATTTTGGATATGGGATTGATTTGGAAAAATGGCAAAAATTGTGGTCTCAAAATTATAAAATGACAATGTCAACTGCATATAAAGAAAATTTGTATAAGATGTTTTACAGGTGACACCTACCCTCGATGAGACTTGTGAGAATGTTTAAGAATAAATTTAAGGATAAATGCTGGAAACGTCATCAGATACCGGGTTCATATTGCCATATGTGGTGGACATGTTCAGACGCAAAGAAATATTGGACTAAAATCCACACATGGTTGGAAAAAATGATAAAACAACATATAGACTTTAAACCAGAGATCTTTTTATTGGGAGTCATACCGGACATATACAATAAAGAACTGAAATATTTGATTGTAAATGTTTTAACAGCGGCTAGAATTGTATTTGCGAAGAACTGGAAAAATGATAAGATACCTATGCAGGAGGAAGTTATCAAAAAAATTATGGACTGTGCTGAAATGAGTAAACTGACATTTGAAATTAGAGAACAAGAAGATAAGCAATTTTATCTGATATGGGATTTGTTTTATCAATGGTTGGATAAAAAGGCATGGTAATATAATAGACTAGATAATTATGTGATAGAAATCTAATAGATTGATATAAAACATAATATAGATATATATAACCACTGGTTGAAAGTATAACATTAATTTTATGATAAAACTTGGAACATCTCGTATAAAATGATGGAATAAATAGTTTAGTCATGGATGATTAATAACTGATAAATATATAAACATATGTTAGTTTGACTGTGAAGACTGATATAAATTGTGAGTAAATGACTATAAAAGTATGGCACAAAAGATACGTAACCAACTGACACACTGTATGTATATAAAATGGAAGGGGATTTTATGTTTTTATGTTTTTGTATGTGTATGTTTGTGTTTAAAAATAAAAAAGTTTATTTATAAAAAAAAATGACAATTTTTTGATTCATGGCACAAGCTATACTTGATTCAGGATACACTAAGATCTGTAGAACTCCATTTCATCACCTGAGTGACTTCATGGATGCCAGAATATTGCACGCTCTCTCTCCCTCTCTTTCTTTCTCTCTCTCTCCCCCTCTCTCCCTCTTTCCCTCCCTCCCTCTCTCTCTCCGTCTGTGTTTGTGTATGTTGTACATACATTTCAGAATGTTATTCATTCTCATGTTTCTCTCTCACACACACATACAAACACATATTCAGTTGTCTTTTATGAATAAAACTTCTTTCAAATTATAAATTCACAAGATATTAAAACCAAAGAAGTCATAACAATAAAATGAACAATAAATAATAGCAAAGCACAGCAAAGACACTCATTACAAAACAGAATTTAATTTAGTAAAACTGATAGAATTATATATACTGCTAATAATTAGAACAGCATCTAAAGAAATTTTTCGTTAAGGGGAAATTCATTCGGGAAAAGCAAAGTTCTAGAAAGCAGCAGCATTAAAAACACTCTTGTTTCTTGTAGCTGCTAGCCAAATAGATCTCACAGGAAAGCAGGCACGTAGGCCTCCCGAGGCTCATCCCAAGATGGTGAAGGTAGTATTCCTTCCAACTTCATCTCCAATTATTTCATGATGAATGCCATGATGAATGCCACTTTGAATGCAAAGATGCAAAATTCTTCACATGTATAGTAGGCATAGCTTGTCTTCAGTTTTTGCTACCATATGGATGAGGCCAACAAATAATCTTGTCTTCCTTTCTTTTCCCCCATATCACTAAGGTTTATTCTTTTGAAATTTATTCAGGGAATTTTATTTGGAGATTTTTCAACATAATCCAACATGCAGGACATATTTTTAAAGCTTCATGTTTTGAAGCAAGCTTGTATCCTGTTCATCTTTATTCATTTGAATTCAGTGTCCTATGTTTTGTGAACTTCACAGGGATTTAGCTAAAAATCCCTCCGGTCCCTTATAATGGAAGAATAGCAAGTAGCAAGAATAACAACAACAACCTAACAACAACAACAACAACAGTATATTTAGCAACGACAGTTGTTAAAAAGCAGTGTGAAATTAAGAACTTGTGAAACTATTATTTGATTTTCTATCATTATTCTTTGGCCATTGGCAGACAGTAAATAACTTTTTACACGGCTGCTGTCATGCCTGTTATTTGGATTGCTGAAAACCGTGCACAGAGAGATCTAAGGTCTTCAAGAGTAAGAACACCACTATGCCATTCATATGGATGCATTACACGAATAATCATATAATAGCTTATTGAGACTAGAGTCATACCAAGAGGCATTCTCTTGGTCTGTGTGATAAATAGTTCATTATAAGATCTTTTAACTCTGAGAGTACATCAAAACTGCTTTTGTATTGTATTGTATAACTCAGCAATGGCTGACTTGAAGGACACGGTATGGTTGCTAAACAAATACATGCAGGTTATAATCCCTTTATAGAAAGAGAAATGTTAACTTTATTTTCATTTGTAGGCTTGAAAGTCAGCAAATTCTCAATAGACTAGGTTTTTAGGAGAGCTGAGATTTATGCTTGTTTTGTGTTTTAGTGGTACCATATCAAATAATTCTTCTTTGAGGCATAACAGAAATACTAGTACTACTACTAATAATAATAATGTTACAGGCAAATGCTGTCTTGCATTTTGCTATATTAATAAGTCTTGTGAGGAACCTTCTTTGCACCACACAGTGATTAATCTAGCCCTGAGGACAAATAACCTTTAACTGTACACTATCCCTCTATTCTGATCTACAGCTACTTCATTCTTTCCTGAGGCATTGGGGAACAGACTTGGCTCATGCAAATTAGGCATGATCACCATGTGGGTTCTTTATATTTGATCCATTTCCACTTGACAAGTGGCTGCTCAGTGTGTGCGTTCCATTGATATCATTAAATCAGAGCACCTCACACAAGGTGGCTCTAGATGTGAGACCACCCATTCACAAGATTTCGTTGGTGGCTTTAGCCAAGAAGTAATGAATAGACAGGTATCAACTAACTTCTAGAAATTATTTGCAATATTTTAATTGTTGTGTTATGTTGCTTTATTTTATAACTGCTTATTTGATCTTTATTGCACTTTGCCCAGTGTCCAGTGGTGGGATTCAAATTTTTTTACTACTGGTTTTGTGGGCATGGCTTGGTGGGTGTGGCAGGGGAAGGATACTGTAAAATCTCCAGACAGAGGTGGCATTTGCCGGTTCTCCAAACTACTCAAAATTTCTGCTACCGGTTCTTCAGAATTGGTCAGAACCTGCTGAATACCACTTCTGCCAGAGTCACATATATGAAATGTGTAACTATATAAATATAATGGATAAATAAATAGTCCCAGACAATTACTATCTGAATGTAGGAAACAACTGGACTGAATACTTGTAGTCCTTGACTTACAACAGTCCATTTAGTGACCATTCAAAGTTACAATGGCACTAAAAAAAGTGACTTTTGACCATTTTTCACACTTATGACAGCTGTAGCATCCCCATGGTCATATGATCAAACTTCAGAAGCTTGACAACTGACTCATATTTATGACAATTGCCGTGTCCCAGAGTCACATTATCACCTTTTGTGACTTTCTGACAAGCGAAGTCAATGGGGAAGCCAGATTCACTTAACAACCATGTTGTTAACTTAACAATTGCTGTGATTCACTTAACAACTATGGCAAGAAAAGTCATAAAATGGGGGAAAACTCACTTAACAAATGTCTCATTTAGAAACATACATTTTGGGCTCAATTATTGTCATAAGTTGAGGATTTGCTATAGCATTGCTTTAAGATGATTTGTGGTGAAGTGGAAGTTCTACTTTTGACATTAACATTTCATTTTGCTTCTTGCCCCTTAGATAAAGATAACCATTTTCTTTCTGTGGGAACTCTGGCACATATTAAAAATGAAATTCTGTTGCCTGATCTCACAAGTATATACATACTTAACACATGTATAGATATACTATATACATACATATGTATGGTATTCAGCTGTCTTCAGGTATTTTCCCATGTCATTATAGTTGTGCTTTTAAAATTGTAGCGACGTTTCGGCAGAATCTCATCTGTCATCATCAGGCTTGTGTAATGTGTTCATCACAATATGAACACAATACACAAGCCTGATGATGGAAGATGAGATTCTGCCGAAACGTCGCTACAACTTTAAAGGCACAACTATAATGACGTGGGAAAATATCCGAACAAAGCTGAATACTATACATATAAATACCCGTGAAAACTTAAGAAAACAAATACATATGTATATTCCTACACCCTAATGTATAAATACATATAAATATTAGTCACTGTCTATTTTAAATACATACTGGTAAGAGGAAACTTGAGAGTTCACAACGTTGAAGCTTATATGGAACAAAACTATGGCTGAATCTGGATGTTCTGCTTTGGATACCATGAAGCCTCTTCCCAGAAGGTAACAAGGAAAGCAGGTCATGAAAAGGATGTGTAGCATCCCAGACAAATCCTGCGGATCCTGCTCAAGCAATGCTTATATACTATGTCCTAGATAGAAAGGAGTGAATAATCTTTTCTGTCATCCTCGCCAGTGGTGGGATTCAAAAAATTTTATTACCGGTTCTGTGAACTACTGTGAACAGCTTGGTGGACATGGCAGGGGAAGGATACTATAAAATCTCCAGTCAGAGGTGGTATTTGCTGGTTTTCAAACTACTCAAAATTTCCACTACCGATTCTCCAGAACTGATCAGAACCTGCTGATTCTCACTGCTCTCTGCACTGCCTTCCTGTCTGAAGCAATAATTTTAAACCCTCCCCCTTTGGCTAACTTTGCTATTGCCTCAATAGAATAGAGTAGAGTAGAATACTTTATTGGCCAAGTGTAATTGGATACACAAGGAATTTGTCTGGTGTAAATACTCTCAGTATACATAAAAGAAAAGATACATTTGTCAAGAGTCGAGAATCATAAGGTACGACACTTAATGATAGTCATAGGGTACAATAAGCAATCAAATCATACTAGGAAACAGTTAATATAAATCGTAAGGATACAAGTGACAAAGTTACAGTCATACAGTCACAAGTGGGAGGGGATGGGTGATAAGGAGTGATGAGAAGATTAACAGTAATAGTAGTGCAGACTTTGTAATAGTTGAATAGTGTTGAGGGAATTATTTATTTAGCAGAGTGATGGCTTTCGGGAAAAAGCTGTTCTTGTGTCCAGTTGTTCTGGTGTGCAGTGCTCTATAGTATCATTTTGAGGGAAGGAGTTGAAACAGTTTATGTCCAGGATGTGAAGGATCTGTAGTGGCTGGTTGTTGTTGTTTTCTTCCTCGTCATGAAAAGCGAATGCCCCTGCAAAGAGCAGAAGAGCCATGGGTGAGCTGCAGTGCCATATGCTTTGGTTCTCCTGTTATGGATGAATGTGGTAGTGTCAGAAAGCCATTGTGTATTGGAATAGAAAACTCCAATGGCTCAGAAGAGAAGTGTGTCCTTTTGTGTAATATAAGTGTAACCACAACTTATATGTCACTCCAGTCCAAGCAGGACTTTGAGAGACTTATGTTCTTCAATCAGAAAATTAAAATGTAATCAGTACAACAAACACAACAAAGTGATAACAAGTCAGCAAATGAAGGCAAGTTAAGTAGCCAGCAGTAGTCTGTCAAGTGTCTTGATTTTTTCAACTGTGACCTTTCCAATGTTTCAGCTCATCATCTGACCCAATTTAGAGAGTGCTTTGTTCATATCTATGGTTAAATTCATATTAGTGAGCTTTTACACCAGATTACTTGGATCATTTATGCCAGCAAGAAAAAGCTTTGAGAATGTCCGTGGTAGGGTTTCTATAACACAGTGTTAATTGCCTTCTTGAGATCATATATAGATGGAAGGAGGAGACCCATTCCTAGAAAATAATATGCAGTCATTTTGAATAATTGGGTGAAAGGCTTGCTTGACCAGTAAATTTTCTTAGTATGCTAACTTGGCAGCAGAAACAAAAAAGCTCCCAAAAACATCACCGATGCTTTTGTATTGTCATCTAAATTGGAGGGAGAAACACAACAATAAGAGTAGATCTAGAGTTAAAAATTACCTGGACTGTATTGCTTTTGTACTACGTAAGTGCTGTTTCAAGAGCTGGCTACAAGTTATGGTGCTGGTAACCGAGCCTTAATCTTTCTCTGTCAAATTATATAAACACAATTTATCAGCAACTACGGTAGCTTATGCTACTGCAGGTGAGGAACAGATCTTCCATCTGGCAATTTCCAGTGCTGGATCTGAGTTCTTGGCATTCAAAAGAAGGGAAGAAAAGGTCCCTTACTTCTGGGCTGTTTGGAAGATTTCATATGGCTTTTCCCCCTTTTTCATAATTTTCAGGAGCAGACAATCTACTGAAGTCATATTCAAAATGCAAAGTGAGACTTGGCCTGCAAAGTGCTGCTTAATTTTCTCTGACAATAATTTGATGAGAAAGTTTGTTTTGCCAGTTTCAGGTGTGGCTCAAGATAAATGAAGACAGAGTATTTGCCTTGATAAGTTTTACACATTAATTCAGCTGAATAAAGACGGGACCTTCAAAGCAACAGGGAACTCTGAACACCCTTTGACACTCATATTTATATGTTTGCTACGTTGTCTATTTTATCACGCAGAAGGATTGGCACACCCATCCAGACAAGGTAAAGGTAAAGGTTCCCCTCGCACATACAAACTAATTGTTTCCAGCTCTAGGGGGTGGTGCTCATCTCTGTTACAAAGCCAAAGAGTCAGCGCTGTCCGAAGACGGCTCTGTGGTCATGTGGCCAGCATGACTAAACACCGAAAGTGCACAGAACACTGTTACCTTCCCACCAAAGTGGTCCCTATTTTTCTACTTGCATTTTTACATGCTTTCAAACTGCTAGGTTGGCAGAAGCTGGGACAAGTAACGGGAGCTCATTCCATTACGCAGTGCTAGGGATTTGAACCGCCAAACTGCCGACCTTTTTGATCGACAAGCTCAGCATCTTATCCACTGAGCCACCACAAACTAGCCCATTCTAAACATGTAACAGACATGTAACAGAGCTGATGGCAATGAGGAGTTCTGATGACTGTGCCAATACCTCTCATTTAGAAACTAGAGGATGTCCTGCCATTTGATTCTTCACTTTTCACAGGTTTTACATGTATTCAGGCCTAAGATTTCTTGGTTGCCTGAAGTACCCCTTCCTCTTC
Source organism: Pseudonaja textilis (assembly GCF_049901715.1). Taxonomy (NCBI): domain Eukaryota; kingdom Metazoa; phylum Chordata; class Lepidosauria; order Squamata; family Elapidae; genus Pseudonaja; species Pseudonaja textilis. Next base: position 58,879,957 of record NC_141990.1, on the reverse strand, counting down.
ATCTTTGATCTTGTAGCCCAAATATTTTTGTGACCCATCATAGCTCACATCTCCTCCATAATTTAAATATCTCACATATACTCATGCCATATATACATAACAAAGTCTTGTGTTATTTAACAAATTTAATTTTTTTATCATCCATTCACTCTGAGCATTCATTACTTCGATCTTTTGGGACTTTACAAAAAAATCACAGACAACAGTTTTTCCCCAATCTCTAATTTGTAAGTGGACATAGATCTTCAATCTATATTATTATTGCATTTGAGATCTCTGTCAGCCTTCAAGATCTTCTACTACTGCTTTGCATCTTTTGTAATGGGGGGAGTGGGGGGCAACATCTGGGAAGAGAGCTGGAGGTGTTACATTCTTGTGTTGTGTAAATGAGGAGAGGGAGGAGTATAAATTCCTGCTTAAGTTTCTATTTCTCGCTTAGCTTTCTTTTCTCTGCGCAGCTGCAAATCTTTATCAAAATATGCCAAGGTCAATGGACAGAGGCCTCATCACCGCCTGAAGATGTCCACATGATCATATTCACAACTTTTAATTGGAAGAATCATTTGAACTATGGGGAGTGGGAACATTTCCATCACTTTGTATATGTGATTTGCGCGCCTAATTTATCAGATTCAGAATTCTACTGATGCTACCACTTCATTTTCAGTAAAGGATATCTTTTCTCTAATTAAGGAGTCTAAGTATTTCTTTCTTGAATTTTGAATGGAGCACCACCTGACAATCTCTCTCTCTTTTTTTTTTTTAAGCACCGTGTATGTTTTTCTTCTGATGTCTTAAGGTGACATACATATTGAAATCTGGCAATACACCAACCTATTTAAGTGCATTTCATTCATAAATTGTAAGAGAAAAGATTTAGCAGTCCTCTTTAGTCACTGATCCCTGCTATAAAAATATACCACTGGAATAAATATGTCTGGAGCTGTAACCCTCTAGAGATTGTAACTCTCAACTGTGTTATCCTCAGCTGAGTTTTTTTTTTAAAAAAAGCCAGGGTGACTTTCATTGAGAAGAGTGATCAAGGCCCTTTTAGACATGTGTGATCACCTCCATGAAAGTTTTGGGGCTTCAGTCACACTTCTTCAGCTGCCATCTTGATCTTTTTGACACCCTCCCTGTCCTCCCAGACTTCTCAATATCCTTGCCCAGAGGCTCTTCTGACTGGAGCTGAAATAAAATCTGGAAAGCTGCAAGTTTCCACGTTCTGATTTTAAATACTGACTGAAGCTTACCGAGAATTCCACAAAGAGTAAATTATTTAGCTGTTTATTATTTAAAATGCTGTAACACGTTGCTTTGTGCAGTTCATTGTGGTTCAGAAGGCAATGAATACAAAATAATTACACTGTGCAACACTCACCCCAGACAAAATACCAACTCTATAGCTAAATCTAGTAATTTTAAAAAGCAGCAGCAATATACCATGGAGGATGATCTTATAAATAAAACAAGCACAAGCCACCTAAGGGAAGGACATGTGATCTAGATCTGTTTTGAATGGCCACAGGCAGATTTTAAAAATAATACTTTTATTAAAAGTGTTAACTACGCATTGTCTTGCTTTTTGCTGTTTATTTTGAATTATTAAAGCTTTTAACGATTCTTATGTTAGGGATTGAAGCACTGGTGTTTCTATCCTTTTTTTTTTTAAAGACATCTAACTTCCTTAAAGCAGTTGATTGGCAATTTCTGAAGGGGGTTAGTGAGGAAGTGTAAATTTAATGTCCTTTAAAGTCTCTGACTGCAGGTGGAGCAAAAATAGCAAATTCTCTCATTTCCCAGTTTTCCCGCCCTCTGGAGAATGATGCCTTGCTGTCTCCTTGTAAGGAGCAATTGTATGGAGTGCAACATGGACAATCTCACATCCTCTCTTTCTCAGAGAGTGTTGAAGGATCCAATCAACTAGTCAGCTCCCTCTTCTTAATTGCATTTATGGGCTCTGAAACACTCAGAACTGTATTTAGTACATAATTTTCCCCTGGAAGTCTGCCATGGGCAGATCTTAACCCTACAGCAGAAAATCCATACAGGTAGTCTTCAACTTATGTCCACACCTGAGCCCAAAATGTAAATTGCTAAGTGAGAAAATTGTTAAGTGAGTTTTGCCCCATTTTACAACTTTTCTTTTCACATTTAAAATAGAATAGAATTCTTTATTGGCCAAATGTGATGAGACACACAAGGAATTTGTCTTGGTGCAAATGCTTTCAGTGTACATAAAAGATACATTCATCAAGAGTCAAGAATCATAAGGTACAACACTTAATAACAGTCATAGGATACGATAAACAATCAAATCATACTAGGAAACAGTCAATATAAATCTTAGGATACAAGCAACAAAGTTACAGTCGTACAGTCACAAGTGGGAGGGGATGGTGATAAGGAATGATGAGAAGATTAATAGTAATGCAGACTTAGTAAATAGTTGAACAGTGTTGAGGGAATTATTTGTCTAGCAGAGTGATGGCTTTCAGGAAAAAACTGTTCTTGTGTCTAGTTGTTCTGGTGTGCAGTGCTCTATAGTGTCGTTTTGAGGGAAGGAGTTGAAATAATTTATGTCCAGGATGTGAGGGGTCTGTAAATATTTTCACAGCCCTCTTTTTGACTTGTGCAGTATACAGGTCCTCAATTGAAGGCAGGTTGGTAGTAATTGTTTTTTCTGCAGTCCTAATTACTCTCTGAAGTCTATGTCTGTTCTGTTGGGTTGCAGAATCAAACCAGACAGACCTTTGTTAAGTGAATCACTGTAGCTGTTAAGTTAGTAACATGGTTGTTAAGTGAATCTGATTTCCCCATTGGCTTTGTGGGTGAGAAGGTTGCAAAAGGTGATCACATGACCCCAGAACACTGCAACTGTCGTAAATGTCAGTTGACAAGCATCCGAATGTAAATCACATGACCACAGAGATGCTGCAATGAAAAATGGTCATCAGTCACTTTCTTCATTGCCTTCAAACAGTCACTAAGTGAACTGTTGTAAGTTGAGAACTACCTGTATTAAGAAGCAAAAATATCCTCTTTGATAAAGGATTTCAGTCCCCAAACACACTCCCAATGCTCAATGCTAAATAATCTGAATGTAAAAGTAGTATCATACTGGAGGAGGCCTTCTTTCAACCATCTTAGCTCTCAACTGTATAGCATTTTAAAAGTCATAGCCAACAGCATATTTGTATGACTTTGTTCAAATGAGACAAAAAGCCTTTCTCTGAACTGCCCATCTTTGCAAAGCAATAGAATAAAATAATAATTATCATGTACATATTTTTATTAGATGGTCATTTAGGCATCTCAAAAGGATTGTTTCATTCTAAACAAACAAAGGCTACAATTAGTATACTTCTTAAGTGTGTGAAAGTTAAGGTAAAATTTCCTTCATGCACAACTCAGCTCTTGGTGTTCTGACCTAAGCCTTGTTCAAATTAAACAAACAAAACTGTGTATAAAAACAAACCTTTTTTAATGCAGTGCTGGGAATTCTTTGCATTCCCAGCCAAAAATCATTTAAACCTAATTGTCTGAGATAAAAGCAAGCCTTTTTCAGGTTATAAAAGGCTGCCAAGAACAAGAAGTCTAATTACTGATAAATATCCACCGACAGAAGTTTCAGAAACAAACCGGAGTTAGCAGGGCTTAGGACTCAGAGTCTAAATAACTTCTTTGCTTCCTGCAAAGAGCACATCCCTTATGGGAGGGGCCATCATCTTCCAGCTTTACTCCCAAGTCTCACTTGCTGCTTCAGAAACTCTCTCCTTCAAACAGCCTTGCGCACATGTGCACTGGGCACAGGCTCCCCGGGGTCCTCTGTTTCACTGCTGCCAGACTCCAAAAGCCCCGAAGGCAGCACCCCACTCTCCAATAGTCCTGGCCCCATCCCTGCATCAGACGCAGGCCCCTCGTCCAAGTCTTTGCCAGACTACCCAACGGGTTCTCTTTTGTCATCGCTGTCAGAGACCTCTGCTGTCCACACCTGCTGCCGGTGAACCACAACACTTGGTGATGTCATGGTTGCCAGAATAGTGCACTTGCGCTCTCTCTCTCTCTCTCACACACACACACACTCTCTCTCCCATGCTCCCACTCTCTCCCTTCCTGTCCCTGCCTCCCTCTCTCTCTCCTGACCAATACAATACTTTTGTATTGCTGTGAAGAAAACTTACATGGACATATCAAGCTCAGATCAGATGGGATGAGCTCTCTGCATTCTGGCAAAGTGATTTTCCCTCCAGATGTCTCTATTTCTCTATCTTTCAAATGGAGACAGTATTTGGAAATTTTGTGGGATTGAGATACATTTGGAGGGGGGATGTTTATATAAGGACATAATTAGAAGGGGGCAGAGATTGCATAGTGTTTTTCATATCACCTCACTGGCATAAGTGAAGCACCACTCTTCTATTTCAATAGGTAAAACCATGGCAGATGTTGGTTTTGCATGCTCGCTCTTCTTTCATAAGCTGTACAGAAAATTATGGCCAGATTTCTTTCCAAAGTGATGACAAGGTGTGTTACTGCTGCATCTATTTCAAAGATTCTAGTTAAGTGTATGATCATATTTCTCTGACATGGGTCACATTCTCTCCAGTGCCATGACTATTCATTCCATTGTACAAAACGATAAGAATCAAATGTGTGTTTCTTTTTTGAAAGACTTTTGACCTTCATTTGCCTTGAGAAAAGAAGCTCAGCAGTTACTTGAGAAATTCTAACTCATCAAGATCTCTCCCATTGCATTGCCTCATTTGTCTATCCAATATATATATGTGGGAGATTCAGTCACATCAGACCAGCAGGAGAGGTGTCTTAGCAAGCAGAAACATAGGAAGCTGCCATCTACTAAATCAGACGTTTTGTCCATTTTTTATTATTTACACTGAGTCAGAATTATTCCAGGTTTTCATTAGATATCTATCTGATGTACAGGATCTTCTGCAAACAACATATTGAGACACCTTGACATGGTTTGATTATTATTCTTAACTGTATTATTGTGCTCATGTCATGCAGGGGTATTCATTGAAGAAAGCAATTAAGTTTGGAAGAATTAGCGGTAGAAGGAAACCAGGCTGCCAAAGGACAAGGTGGCTGGAGATCATCAAAGCTGACACCAGCTTAGAAAAACTCAAAGAAGCAAATCAGAAGATGTGGAGAGACCTGGCCCATAGAATAGCCAAGGCACAACTAAATGAATAATATCATCATCAATTGTACTATTTTTTTTTTAAATTAACACATTTTTATGTATTGCCATTAGTCAGTTACTTGTATAAAGTTACTTGTATAAAATAAGCAGCCATATACATTTTCCATGCAATGAAATAGGCTGAACTTCTGAACATTAGACTACAGGTCCTTCATATAATAGTATGTGAGAATGACCTTGGGAGACTGGGCTCAGAGTTGCTGCCTAGGGAATGGTCAGATAAGAGATACAAGTAGTCTGCAGTCTGATAGTGGGTGAAACAAGAGACTCAGAAGAGACCCTTCCTCATTCCTCGGAGTGTAAAGGTGGTGGAAAAGAGCTATACTTGCAAGATTCTGTTAATGCAACCTTACAATGAAATAAAATTACCTTCTGTTTTCTGTATGGTCTACGTCAATGGTGGTATTCATCCGGTTCTCACTGGTTCACACAAACCGGTAGCAAGTATTTGGCGAGGGCTTCTGGCTGGCCATGCCCCCAACCTGATTGCCCGATTGCTGGTTGTTCACTTGCCCCACCTGCCCGATGCTCGCTCACCCTGCCCGCCTCACACTAGCCCTCTCAGTCACTCCTTTAAGTTATTTCTTTTTTTCCCCTCCCAACAATCAGCTGTTCCTATGAAGGCTGTGCCAGAATTCCCCTCTCCTACTTACTCCTTCACTCCCCCTCCTTTTTTGCTTTCCTGGGCCCCAGGGAGGCCCCCAAATGAAGCATAGGGGTGCTCCACTTTCTGCCTTGCTGAACCCTAGGGAAGCCTTCTGGGAGAAAAAACACCCCCTAGGCGGCTTCCTTGAGGCCCAAAAGGCCCCAAAATGAAGTATTGGTAGGTACTGCAGGTGGGGGCAGGCTCAGTTTTCTGCCTTCTTGAGGCCTAGGGAGCAAAAACACCCCCCAGGAGGCTTGCCTGAGGCCCAGAAGGCCCAAAAATGGGGGGGCTGCAAAAAGCAAAAAAAAAAGCAATGCCCACCTAGTCACATGGCCATGGCCCCTAGCCACATCCCCAGCCACACCCACAGAACCAGTAATAAAAAAATTTGAATCCCACCATTGGTCTACCTGATAAGGCTAACACCCAGGGGTAAGCTGCTGGAAGTTTGCAGGGGTTCGGGAGATCCTCTAGCTAAGATTGTGCACAGTTTGGAGAACCCCCAAATCCCATTCCGGGCTAGCCCCACTTATCCCACCCTGCCCCTCCCAGGAATCCCCACACGTCCTGTTTTGGATGCAGGTAAATGCAGGGCATGCACAGAGGCTTAAAGAGAATGAAAAACGGGCCTCCCGCAAGTTTGGGAAGGCCAGAAATGGGCCTGTTTCTGGCTCCCAGAGAGCCTCTGGAGGCCAGGGAGGCCGTTTTTGCCTTCCCGGAGGCTCGAGGAAAGCCTCCAGAGACCCGGGAAGGCAAAAACACCCCCTGCCATGGTGCAAGAGGCTGACTAGGCCACACCCTCCATGGCCACATCCACCCAGCAACCAGGCAGAGAACTAAAATTTTTGAAGCCCACCCCTGCTGACACTTCATGATTTCTTGCCCACTTAACAAGCATCACTCTTCTTATCTGACTATGCATTAAGAAGTAGATGTTTATTTCTCAAGACAAGGTAGGGTTTCTACCCCAGAATTTCCTTCCATAAGCTGTTTCCTTCCAAGGACCTGTTTTCAATTCTCTACTCATCACTGAACAGTGAAGGAAAGTATGCATAAGCATGATGCACTAGCCCTCTCAACCGTCACAGACACCCTTTTCCAGAAATGTCTCAAGATAAGCTATATGATATGCAGGGCATAGAATTTTCATATCTCCAATAGTGGAACATGACAATTTAGCAGTTGCCTTCTAAGGAGGTTCACATAAAGGTTCTCCTTCATCTCCAGCTTCCTTCATACTCCAGGATTTCTCTTCTGACTCAGAGAGCAGAATGTTCTTTTGCTGAATAAAAATACAGTAGCAGGGCCAGGAAAAAGCCTTTCTCCCAGTTGTTGAAAAAAAATGCTTATCTGGATTTTTGTAAAAAACTATTTGAATGCTGAAGAAGCTTGCAATCTGAAAGGGCATCTAGCTATGCTGGCACTAAGCACTGATGTGGGGGCAAAGTGCTCCTGGATAAAAAGCTCCTGGATATTTTGTCTAAGCTTCCATGTCCCTTAGGTTCACTATGTGTGATCTATTATTTGCAGTAATCTTTGCATTGAAAAGTCTGTCTAAACGTTAATTCAACAGCTAGCAGCAACAACCTGCATTTGGCGCCTCTGAGTCTGTTAATCTGCAGTGGTCATAAGGCTACTTATCTCCTGCTCTTTTCAAATAGCTCAGCAGTGGATACAACAGAGAAATGGCAGGAGCTATTTATCTCTGGGAATTGAAGGGGGAGGCGGTTGCTGCACCATTGCTACATTACCAAATGTCATATGTAAAAATAATGGCAGTGTTTGCAAGCAAGATACAAGATTCGCATCTCCTAGGTTACTAGAAATGCAAAAAAGAAAACAACTTGTCTTGGAAAGCAGCCACTTACAAGGTGCCAGCATTTGTCTGGGTCAAAAGAAATCTGACTGTCTGCTAATGTGCTGATGTTTCAGTGCTGGGAGATCTCCGGTTTTTACCTCTTCAACAGTGGTGGTCCATTGCCTGGTGGGATGAGTCACCTGAATGCAATGGGGGCTCTTCTAGAATGGTATATCTGCCTCTTGCAGGATAGAATTGTCTTTCTTCATGTCACAGCATTTCAGACAGAGCAAGAAGCCTCTTTTGCCAGCTTTCAAGAAAGAAAATTGAGAGGGGGGCTGCCAAGAAAATGCAGAAAAAAATAAATACTTCTGGACTACTTCCTGGTCAACTCTGTATTAACTAAATGCCAATTGCAAATGACACATACTGGCTGTGCTTTGATTTCAGTGACTCAGTTATGGGAATGCAACATTGGGAAAGTTAATGTCTGAGAAGTTATCTTATATAGAAGGTAAAGTTCACTTGTCTAGTTGTGTCTGACTCTAGGGGTTGGTGCTCATCTCTGTTTATTCGCCAAGGGAGCCAGTGTTGTTTGAACACAACTCCATGGTCATGTGGCCAGCATAACTATATGCCGTGGCACACAGAACACTTCCCACTAAAATGGGAAGTTCCCACTAAAATGGGAAGTAGATAAATATTTATCTACTTGCATTTGCATGTTTTTGAACTGCTAGGTGATCAGGAGCTGAAGCAAGTAATGAGAGCTCACCAATTGTGCAGAACTCAATCTCAAACCCGAGCTGTTAGCTAAGCTCAGCATCTTCAACTGCTGAGCTATGACACACACCTTTATATAGAAGAGGTTGTTTCAAAGAAGGAGAAAGTGATGAGGAATTATGAAATAAGCTGCATAATGTTTGGGATTCAAAGTTTCAAAAAGTGATTCTGAGCCTCCTGGGATATCAATGTAGGTCCAGCCTAAAAACAGCCACATAATCCTAGGAAAATATATGTTTTGGTTGGAGTTGCTGATGGAGCTATAAATTTATCCATCTTGCTGTGGTCATCTTTTTTTCTTCAACCTTCTTCAGCTTTATGGACTTCTCAAGAGAGCTAGGACTTTGTATAAGGTGTACGTGAACATTTCAGTATATTGTATAATATCTACATTGTATAATCATTTCAGTGATTATATCATGATTTTTTTGTTCACTGACAATTGTTTGTTTTCTTGGAATTTGCTTTATTTATTAATGAAACTTATATGGTCCCCTAACTTACAATCCACAACTTTGAGATAGACCACAGCAACAATTAAAACATACAGTATATGAAACAATTTTAACTCCCACCCACCCCCACCCCACCCCCCAAAAAAGTACCTGGTATCCTAAAACAACAACAATAGACAAAAGAGATGGAAGAAGAGCCTGCCACACTTTACATCAAGGGGGGCTGTGTGGAGAAAGTTTCCTCCTTTAAATTCCTGGGAGTCTACCTCAGTGAAGATCTCAACTGGAAAATCAACACAACCCAGGTAGCCAGAAAAGGCCCAACAGACTCCATTTCCTTAGGATTTTGCAAAAGAATAAAGTACAGGTGAAACTCAAAAAATTAGAATATCATGCAAAAGCTCATTTAATGCAACTTAAAAGGTGAACTTGATATATGAGACAGACTCATTACATGCAAAGCAAGATAGTTCAAGCAGTGATGTGTCATAATTGAGATGATTATGGCTTACAATTCATGAAAACCCCAAATCCACAATCTCAGAAAATTAGAATATTGTGAACAGGTTCAATATTCTAGGCTCAAAGTATCTCACTCTAATCAGCTAATTAAGTCATAACACCTCCTGAGCCTTTAAATGGTCTCTCAGTCTGGTTCAGTTGGAAGCACAATCACGGGAAAGACTGCTGACCTGACAGTTGTGCAGAAAACCATCATTGACACCCTCCATAAGGAGGGAAAGCCTCAAAAGGTAATTGCAAATGAAGTTGGATGTTCCCAAAGTGCTGTATCAAAGCACATTAATAGAAAGTTATGTGGAAGGGAAAAGTGTGGAAGAAAAAGGTGCACAAGCAGCAGGGATGACCACAGCCTGGAGAGGATTGTCAGGAAAAGGCCATTCAAAAGTGTTGGGGACTTTCACAAGGAGTGGACTGAGGCTGGAGTCACTGCATCAAGAGCCACCACACACAGACAGATCCTGGACATGGGCTTCAAATGTCGTATTCCTCTTGTCAAGCCTCTCCTGAACAACAAACAACATCAGAAGCGTCTTACCTGGGCTAAAGAAAAACAGAACCGGTCTGTTACTCAGTGGTCCAAAGTCCTCTTTTCTGATGAGAGCAACTTTTGCATCTCATTTGGAAACCAAAGACCCGGAGTCTGGAGGAAGAATGGAGAGGCATACACTGCAAGATGCTTGAAGTCCAGTGTGAAGTTTCCACAGTCTGTGTTGATTTGGGGAGCCATGTCATCTGCTGGTGTTGGTCCACTGTGCTTCATTAAGTCCAGGGTCAACACAACCGTCTACCAGGAGATTTTGAAATACTTCATGCTTCCTTCCGCAGACGAGCTTTATGGGGATGCTGACTTCATTTTCCAGCAGGACTTGGCACCTGCCCACACTGCCAAAAGCACCAAAACCTGTTTCAATGACTGTGGGATTACTGTGCTTGATTGGCCAGCAAACTCGCCTGACCTGAACCCCATAGAGAATTTATGGGGCATTGCCAAGAGAAAGATGAGAGACAGGAGACCGAACAATGCAGAAGAGCTGAAGGCCACTATTGAAGCATCCTGGTTTTCCATAACACCTCAGCAGTGCCACAGGCTGATAGTTTCCATGCCACACTGCATTGAGGCAGTAATTGCTACAAAAGGGGCCCAAACTAAGTACTGAGCACGTATGCATGCTTATACTTTTCAGAGGTCCGGTATTGTTCTATGTACAATCCTTGTTTTATTGATTGCATGTAATATTCTAATTTTCTGAGATTGTGGATTTGGGGTTTTCATGAGCTGTAAGCCATAATCATCTCAATTATGACAAATCGTGGCTTGAACTATCTTGCTTTGCATTTAATGAGTCTATCTCATATATTAGTTTCATCTTTTAAGTTGCATTACTGAAATAAATGAACTTTTGCACGATATTCTAATTTTTCGAGTTTCACCTGTAGAACGACTGATGATCTCCTTTTACCAGTCCACAATAGAAAGCATCCTCACATATTGCATTACGGTGTGGTATGCTGGCTTGACAACCATGGATAGAAAGACAGTACAGAGGATGGTGAGCACAACACAAAACATTGTGGGCTGTTCCCTGATACCACTAGATGACATTGCTAGGGCTCATTGCCTTAGAAGAGTGAGGAAAATTCTCAGGGATGACTCATACCCCAGTCTGCACTTCTTCACTCTTCTACCATCAGGTAGGAGTTATAGAAGTATAGCCAGTCGCACCAACAGACTGAAGAACAGTTTCTACCCGTAGACGGTCAGACTTCTGAATGGAAAATAACTTGATGTCAACATAGTATGACAGACTTACGGGGCCAGTGTGTTGTGCAACAAGGTCACATAGTGTAATAAGATTGGGTCTGGGTTAGGGACTTCTGTCATCACTGTGAGTTGTGTGTGGGGTGGGGTTCACAAAGGGAAGCTCAGCCAATCTCATTGTACACATATTGTACTCTGACAATAAAGGTAATAATAACAATAACAAAAGCAGCAATCACTGCTTTCACAGTATCCCAATGCTTGGAGTAAGAGTTGTCTTCTTAAGATCTCCCAGAAGGCTAGACCCAGATCATCTCAGTTCAACATTTTCCCCAAGATTTTGTGTAGCAAACTGCCATTTTAAAGCACTTTATGAAATGCTGGATTTTTAAAAAATACAAGTTCAGATGCAAAACATCATTTTAAGGTTGTTTAGGGAAAGGATCTTTTGTTTACTTGTCAAAAAAACCTGATCAGATATTGCTCATAATATGTTTTATTTCAACTCTTGGTTAGGGGAAAAAATCTAAAGCAGTTTCTAGAGATGAAATGATTGCTCAGCCGTGATTCAGTAATGCAATTGAACATGTCTTCATAGAAAAATGTACTTTTAGCTTAATATACTTGATGTTGTTAGGAACAGTGGGTTTTCGCCCCCAAAATCTTTAATCCTTCATCACCAAAAGGATTGGGGTTTAATACTTGTCCATGGTTTATATTTATTAATCAGTAAAGAAGGAAAATAAAATAAATAATAAGTAAATCCATAAAGTCAAATATGTGGACATTGTTCTGTATTAACATACTCCAAATACTAACTTCTGATTGTTCCACACAGACAGCATTCTGATTGGTCAACTAAACAGTAGTGATTGGTTCTCTAGGAATCAACCGCGATTGGCTGAGCTGATCGTGGGAGATTCAAGGACCTATCATTGGCCGGCGAGCCGCGAGCAATCCCTATATGAAGGGCTGCCACGGCTCCAAGATCTTGTACAGATCTATACATGAAATAAAGAGCTTGAAGTACATTCTCGCGTCCCTTTTGTACCCGATCTAACAGACATGATCATATGAAACCTGCAGTATCTATCATATAATCAGGCTTCCTGGCTTTTTAGATTAAGTATCTAAAGATAAATTAAATCAAACATTAGCCATTGGCCATTGGCCATCAGATTCTGCAGGAAATCACACAAATCATATCATTATTTACAATATAATACAACCATGATCACAGGAAAAGAAAGAAGCATAATTGTCTCCAACTCATTCTCATAAATTCTTACAAGGTTGTGGGATTTTTTTATTTCATAACAACATAACAGAAGAAGAGTACAATAGTTCATGAGTTCCCTATTCCAGCATTATAAGGACATAGTGTTCTCTCATAACCACTTTTCTTTGTCTTTTTAGACTGTAGAAAATATAATATTGAACATGTTAGCACAAACAGTATTTTTTATTTAAACGTTCGGTAAAGTTTCTTTGCTTATCTGTTTTTTCAATTATTTTTAAAATACTAAGAGAAAAAAATGTACAAAAAACAAGATGGGATACAAGAAATTCTTTTTGGGGCAATGACTGGATACGTCACAGTTTAGATGAAAAATGTAGTTATTTTCGCACACATTTTCCCTAACAATGGCTGTTGCCTTGACTGAACAGGATTAATTCCACCCCATAGCTCTTATGAGTTGGTTAGCCATGTAAGAAAGTCTTTGGAGTGCAGTCCTTGAAGATATTACAAGTCTTAAAATTCATAAAGTATCATATAGTTCTTGTTGCCTTCCAAAAGTACTTGCATTAATTGGGATTAGGTACTGACCCAATGTGGTTGCTCCTTGTATAACGATTCTTGCTGCTGAGTTCCAGGCCAAGCACCAAGCTTTGCTCTTAAGCCATGTTGCTATTCAGCACTCAACTGACCTCTCAAATCAAGTTTCAGGCAGGGATCAAGCCCAGATGGTCTGCTTACTGTGGGTTGTGATCTTGGCAGTTGAGAGTCAGCCCTTTTGGTTGCCTTGAGCTCTTGTACTTGCTCAGAGGTCACTTTCTGCTTCCTCATCTTCTTCGTCTCCTCTTCTTCCTCTCATCCATATATTCTTTGTGTTGCTTTTCCATGTTCTATCTAGGCTGTGGGTACAATTAACATGTGCTAACCTAACTACCTGGCCATTTTGGTACATACCTTAAATAGACATAAATCCAACATTCTTCTTCTATTGATAAATTTCAAATGTTTATTTATTTGGCTCAACTAGCCATCTGGAGACATTATAAAAAGTCAAATAACTGGGTGTGGCCAACTGACTAGCTGGGTCATTGCCTCTGTCAGAAGACTAAGAAGTTGAATGTTTCACATTCCCAAAGCTGCAAAAGCTAGGACTATAAAACCTTTACAGCCCTTTCAGCTGAGCCTCGAGAAGTGTGGAGGAGGGAATGTTTCTGACCAGCTCCAATTTCTCCAATTGGTCTTTTCAGTGTGTTTTTTCCAAGTACAGAGAGCACATTCAGAAGTTCTCTCCTGACCTAGTCCTCCCTCAGTCTTACAAAATACACAATAACAGAGTTGAAAGGGATCTTAAAGTCCAACATCCTGCTCAAGCAGGAGACCTTATATCAACTGGACAAATGGTTCTCTTTAAAAACCTCCAGTGAAGGAGCATCTACAGTTCTGGAGGCAAGCCTTTCTTCTCTTGGTGTAGCCAAGTTTCAGACTTGGCCATACTTGGACAAGGAGTCGACTACTACGCTCTGTCTGCTTGTTCTTTGAGTCATTGTAAACCTGCAATACTGCAATGCTAAGTACTGTGGTCTTCCCTCCACGGGCTCCCAACCCTTCACAGAGTTGTTTTAAGAGGGTTGATTGAAAATTACTCCCTTGATCCATCAAGATATAATGAGGCATACTTGCTCTACTAAAGATTTTTTTATCAATCCCCCTATTATCCTTTTTGGTTAATAATGCAGCTGCCTTTGGAAACTGCATAATTACACACTGCCAATATACAGTATATCTATTCCCTTTGACCGTTCCCTGTAGCCATAGCCACCTTTGAAAATAGTTCTGACATGATAGGTGCATACACCATTGGAGTTCAATCCTGGGGCTTCTTGGGACTAATTGGCACCCCTTACATGCCTCACAGTGTCTCCTGACATCTCTTCCGATTCCTGCACAGTAGAATTTATCTAATGTTCAGTAAAGTATCTTTTCCTAACCCAGGTTTCAGCACAGGGAATTCATGTGCCAGGTGCAAGAAATGCTCCAGTCAATGTTTTCAGCACTGCTTTCTCAAGCGCAGAGGGCAGTTTCAACCTCATTCCTTTATCCCTCACAGAGGGAGAAAATGAAAAGAAAAATAGATAAGAACTTATTATCACAGATTTTTTAAAAAATACTATTTGAGATTTTTATTAAAGCATGAAATCTTGGCCACAAGAAGTAATATAGGCCTATCTCTCCATTTTGTCTAGAGTTTCCAAACAAGACCCACATCAGGTTGTCCCTAACTTAGATAGGATCAATTTTTTAAAAAAAAACCTGTTAAAGGTTCGCACAGCCAGGCAAGAGGTGTGTCAGCACTCACTTCATGATTTGCTCCTCCCTTTGCTTGTGCAAGCGTGCAGCAAGTACTTGGGGTATTGCAGCAAGTACTTGGGATATTGCAGCAAGTACTTGAGGTATTGCTCTCTCAAAAGAGAGTTTATGCATATAGATGGAGTGGGTTCACCATTAGCCCCAACACTGTAAGTCAGGGTAATGCCATCCTTCAACTGTAACAAAATAAAGTTTGCTGTACAACATGTTCAATAAATCCAACATTCTTTTTATGTTGAGAAATTTGAAATGCTCAGAATATTTACTTTTTGCCCAGCATAAACCCGAATGAAATTATTAGGCTTTTCTATTTATGAGGAAGGGTACAGAAATATATTTATCATGGACCATAAAGTTTGAAAACCCCTGCATTACATCAATAGAGAATCAATTCATAAACAAAAAAAAACCCCACTGTAAGTCATCAGCCCAACTTTTAAGTCAGCAGAGGTACTATCGTTCCAGCTTTTTGCTGTATCCAATGTTCAATAAGTCCAAATTTTTGATATACAGTATAATTCAACATCACATTATCATCTTTATAGCACATCCCTTTTCCCAAACCCTGTTACCTTATGAATATTAAACCAAAGCAGGATAGTTTAGCATAGAAGAGTTGATTGTGTGTGGCTTAGTTTTTTCTTGTTTTTTTGTGTTCAGGATTATTTGCTTAATGACTATATCCCTAGCCTGCACATAAAGTAAGGTAGAGAAAACATAACTCTCATAGAGGTAACATGTCATTTACAAATCTATTCCAAATGGACCTGAAATAATTACTCAGTCAAGAATAGAGAGCCAAAATAAGCAATAATTAACAGTATGGTTAGGATTATGTTTTGGCTAGAGAGAGTGCTAAATATACTTCCTAGAGAATAAGTCCTGCTAAATTATGCAACAGTGCTGCCCAAGACATATTACTGCATGACACAGAGCACCAAATGATGGATTGTCTCTCCATTCTTCATTCTGTTGCAAGGAAGGAATGAAAGAAGGAAGGGAGGAAAGTCTTTTTCAAAGAGCTTTATTTCTGGAGACTTCATGGGCATATCCATGTCATCTTTCGGCCACATTAGATAAATAGTTTATCTTCTTCCAGGATGTTTTTTTTTCCACAGGGTCTCCAACCCCCAAATTTTCTGGTGATATTCATCCAGGTACTATGACGATCAATCCTACCATGGATAAATATGCTCACCCTTCGTATTCTTTTTAACATGAATTCTGTAACAAGGATAGGGACTTTATCCATCTGTCAATCAGCAAGTTAACTCTCCTAAAATTGATCTAAACAGAACCAAATATAGGAGATGGAGAAAAAGCAGTACAGGGAAGACTGAATCTGAAGCTAGCTTGGAGTTACAGAGGAAAAAGATTCAAGAAAATAATTCTCCAATATTTACAGGATAGGGAGCTGGGCAATGGCTTAGAATGTTGTTATTACCAAGTCACGCTCTCTTCTCTCTCCTTAATGGGGAACAGAGCTACACAACCTGTCCTGTGCTTCCCAATACACACTTATAAAAAATAATGGACATGACCACAACATGAAGGGAGAATAAAACAGGCATATACTGAGACAACTCAAATGAGCCTACTTGTCAAACCTGACTTGACTCCAGAATTGTCTGCAGTTGCTTTCACTCTCAGTTTGTCAAACAGTGATGGGAGGAAAGTGGTGAATTTCTAAGGGTGGGGAGGAGGCTATGGAATACAAGTGAACAATCTGTTGCTGGAGAGACACAATCTACCAAGGCCAAGCGATGAAGAATGTTTTGACTGGAGACAGCTTTTCCCAAAGCAAAAGAACTGAACTCAGTTGGTGAACTATGAACTGTGGGTGGCTGGGAAGGGAAAAGGAGAGTTACCTATGTGGGTTTTCATGGGAAAATCCCAGAACTGACTTTGCTTCTGACATGCATAGACAGATTTTTCAATAAAGCTATACTCTTGATTAATCTAAAGATCTAACAGTTTCTTTGGTTGAATGTGCCAAATGGGATGATTGACACTACCCTTCTTAGAGCCTTGCACTCAAAAAGCATATTTTCATGTACCTTGCTTAATCCCTGTGGATAAAGTGCATATTTGTAGATCTAACCATGTAGAGAAAACCTACACATGACATATGTCTTCTTTTTTGAAATTGTAAAAAAAATCTTATGAAATTTAAAAGGGGGGAAACCATGCAGAATCTGATTTATATATGCTATGTAGTTTGAAAGGGATTATTAATTTTAATGTTTTAGGCAATAAAATGTTAAGTGTTTAATGGGATTTAAAAGGGGAGATAATTAATAAATATGTAGTACTTAGAGATGGCACACTTAAATTGATATTTTAAGGGGGAAACTACTTTTTTGATGGAGTGTTTTAATTAGAATTTAAGATGAAATATACAAATGTGACAGTTAAAAGTACTAAAGTATAATAATTATGAAGCTAATATAGATGAATTAAATAAGAGGTAAGCATTTGGAATAATATAATAAAATAGAAAATGTATAAAAGCAGTGTCACGATAAGAAATTGAATACAAAAACTGTATATGTAACCATTGTCATATTTGTATGTATATGTGAAACCTATAGTCATGCTGTTCACTAAAAAGAGATGCTAAAATGTGGAAAACTGAATAAAACTTGTTTTAAAAAAAGAAAACCTACACATGACATACAAACACTTTACATGTTTATACTATGTTGAGAACCCAGGAGAAAATGCAGGCATAAATGCATGTAGATGCAACCTATGGAGACAATAAAAACATACATAGATCTTACAGAAGAAAATAGAAAATGGTCACTGATGGTAAAGAATATCAGAAGCCATATTCTGGATGCTTTCCTCCACCTGTTTTAGAAGAATTAAATAGATTTTCGGACATTTCATTTTGTTCTAATATGTTTTCATTTCTTTTATTTCCCAAGTACACATTTCTCCAAGAAATGAAAGCAATGTAATGCATTACAGAAGCAACTAACTTAAGACCATATGAGGAACTATTAGATACAGTTTTCCAGGGAATAAAACAGAAATAAAAGTTAAGAAAAGAGAATTTATAAAGTCTATATTTCACACATTAGGTGGGTTAATTTGCATGACCAATATACATAGGGCTGCTAATAATTTTCTAAAGATGTGATCCTGAATTCATTCCCTGCTCATCAGGGAAGAAAATACTTTTCCTTCTGACTCTCAAAAATGAAGTTTTCTGTCTTGAATTGGTTCAAGTGCTACTACACTTCATTTCATTGTAAACAAAGCTCCCCTCCTGTGCACTCCATCCTACACTTTTGTATAAATGAAACATTTAACTTTTTTTTTCTGTAGATTCACTGGTGGAAGATTCACCTTGCTGAAAGATTCATCTTCACCTATTCAGTTTGAAAAGGCTATTCACAATCAGTAAAAGGCAGAATACAATAAATGTTAACAACCCTTTACAATTAAAATGTTGGCAGAAAAGATGCTTCTTAGCTGCTCTTCTAAAGGCTGAGAGAACTGATAGTCAAATGAAGCTCCCAAAAGAATGCATTCCATAGTCTGCAAATCACATAGAAAAAGATCTCCTATGTATCAGATAAACAAGCTTATTTCTCTGAGGACTTCAGAAGTGCTTGTCCTGCAAAACTTAATGGCTAGGCAGATTTGTAATAAAAGAGGCAGCATCCAATAATGAAATCCTTCAGAATAAGACTAAATCTTGTATTAATTTTTGCTCCAAAAATGCATTAGGGTTTATTTTCAGGTGATGTCTTATTTTGAGGAAAATACAGTACTAAATGTGTCCGCCTGGCTGACAATCTTAACTGGGGGTTTTGTGGGGGAGTAGGGTTTATATTATGAGCATCCTGAAAAATCATACTAGGGCTAATTTTCTAGTTGAGTCATTTTCAGGGAAACATGGAAAATTCTGCCTGAAAATCTATCAACAACCAATGTTGAGATTTCAGTATAGGTATTTTATATTTTATAGTTATTTTAACAATTATTTTGCAACAGTTTTAGTTCTTGGTCACTTTTTAAGAATAGTCTCATATGGAGTGTAACCCAATTACTATAATTTCTAAGCATAATGTATGGCTTGTTGCAGGCTTGGGCATTTTACGGCCTCTGGGCCATATCCTCTGTCTGGCTCACATGAGATCAATCAGAAATTAGAAATCAAATATAAATAAGGGCATTGCAGAGGGGCAGGGAAAAAAGTCAAGTTAGATCCAACTACGCAAAGTCATATGTGCCCCTTCAGTCAGCTGGCACAATAGGAGGGCCAGGAGAGAAAGTGCTTTTCTGGACCTGCGCAATGCTTTCCCCTTGCCTGCAGCAGCCTGCGTAGTTAAGATGTCAGAGTTTGAGGATCTCAAATCAGGTTACATTGGTTCAGCCCTCCACAACAGTCCCAATTATCCACCCCTGGCTTATTGCAGTGTGAGCACCCAGCTCACAATAGAACATGTTTGCATTATTCCTAAATAGACATTACACACAGTTGTGCAATTAACAAAGGATTTTTCTTTCTTTGCCTATAATGACCCCTTCAGGGAGAACAGTGATATTATCCAATGATAATATTCATGTTGATGAATTGACATTTCCAGTGAAAACTTGTACATGAGACTACTAGAAGTCTAGCTTTTTGTTAAAGCAACCCTTTTCAGTTAAAATGTTTTCTGAAAATATGTGACAGCAAGTTTGTCATTTTTGTAAAAAAGAGAGAGAGAGAGAGAGAGAGAGAGAGAGAGAGAGAGAGAGAGATAGAGAGAAGATGAAATCCCCACTACCAAATCCTGAATTCTTGAGTCTGTTCTAGGTGTTATGCTATATTTTGATGTTGCCAAACATGATCCTTTCAGAATTCACATGTCCTTTTCAAAACAAAGCATTTCAATTGAGGAATGTAATGTTTCAAATTGGAGCTTTGGGGGACAGGCTGATGGCACAGAGAGCTCTTGAGTGGTTGGTAAAAGGATCCAGCATGGTTTATAATTAGCAATCTGGACAGTTTGCCATTTCCTGAAATTAGGAGATGCTGGTTTCATTTCTGCTTTCTGTGATTATGATTATTAATTTCATAAGCAAGAGACATTTGATCAATAGGAAGAAGGTCAAGTCTGAAATGCAAAGTGCCTACTGAACAGCACAGTCTTCTCCCTCTCCCTTGCTGGTTCCTTTGTCATATTGTTTTAATAAAACAAAGCTTCTTCAGAGAACACAATATAAAATGGGTCTGGGGACAGTGCCAAGCACTCTGATACAAAGGAAGAAACTTTCCAGTCTCTCATTTGGAACTGCAGAGACACTGCAGC